>NC_055995.1:95151371-96351371 GCF_018446385.1 Zingiber officinale | reverse complement strand
GAGTACAAAAAAAAAAACTCAGCGTGTATAAGACAAATAGTGCATAATCAATATAGTGTAAGGAGATTCAAAATAGGTGTATATATAGTTTCAAAGGAAAATACTCACTATCTGAAGATATCACATGAATGTATCTATTATATACATCTACCCACGCAAATATAAATGACATCATAAGTATAGTAGGAACTGATGAACATGAGTACTACTTACCTTAAGCATGTGCTTGTTCAAATAACAAAAATATATCATCATATATGAGAGCAGTGCTCCATGACAAAAATAGAAGTGACCAAGACACTTAGCTATATAGCTATAGACTGTGGGAGAAACACTCTACCACGAATGATCTCGTGAGCAGTCTGAAATATCAAGTCTCTGTCTATGGGAAAACACTCTTTACGAATGGTTTCATGGGCAGACATGTAGTAGCTATCTAGCTATGGGCAATGAGAGAACGCTCTACCATAGATGCTCGTGGGCAGCCCAGAGTATAACAACCCAAAATGACAGTGTGGCAAACATACCAATAAACATATTCCAATCACCGATGATACTCTCAACCATAAATAGGAGACATGGTCATCAGAAAACAAGCAATTCAAGTGTTACTTAAATGGTAACTGATCTTGTCCGGGCGCTGAGTCGATGGGCGCTGGGGACGTGACACTCGGTCAGAGGAAGGCATTTAACGAGCCCCATCACGAGGCAGAACCCGCGTGCTCAACCATAATGGTGGAGATTTGCACGTATTTCGAGAAGATCTCGCGGGCATCATCACAGGCCAGTTGGCTAGCCCTCGGCAATTAGCCGACCGGCGCTATGCGACCCCATAATGGCCGAGCGGAGGTACACTTTCGGAGGTGGCAGGATGGCTATCTCTCGGCCAAACTCATAGTCCAATCAGTCGGACTTAGCGCCTCCTTCGACTAGACTTGAGGGAGAGGCATGTGATCCGGTGGTAAGGACGGGGGACCCTCGTTGGCGGGAGGTCAACGACACGTGGAGGTCAATGGTTAAGAGGGTCAGCCCTAAGGTCGTGCCGGGCGGACAGAGGTCACGCGGAGCTGACTGGCGAGCCGACCGAGCATTCGGCCGACCGAACACCCGGCCGGGAGGCTCCCAGGCCGGACGAAAGACAGCCCGACCAGGGGTCGGGTTTCCGATGCTCAAGGTAAAAGAGTCTCTGGGCCGAGCGGACAGACCGCTCAGACGAGTCACAGGATAATAAGGCGCAATCCCATTCGAGCACATGAGCAGGACTTTCTCGCCCGGGCCGAGGTATGCGCATTCCTTGTGGCCATGAGCGCCGAGCGGCTAGTCCGCTCGGCCCAGGAGCAGGCAAGAGCGCAAAGGGACAAAAAGGACAGCTGGTAATATCATCCTCGTGACACCTGCCGTCGACAAGCAGCATGGTCGGCGGCCAGAGCGGACAAAGTATCGTACGGTGGAAGTTTACACCGTCACATCAGGGATATGCTCGGACGATTGCGGAATGACGTCAGACATGCTTTTCTGACACAACCCTACTAATGTATGTTTGGGGAAGCGCGCACCCATCGAGAAGCGTGCCCGCGCCTCCCCAGGGTCCTATATAAGGACCCCCAGACTTCGACAGAGGTATGCGATTCTCATCACTGTAGCCACAGTAGCATTACTCCTCTTCTGCTTCATTGCCTGACTTGAGCGTCGGAGGGTCGTCGCCGGGAAACCCCTCCCGGCTCGGCTTCTTTGCAGGTTCGTTGGAGGTCTACACCATCATCAGAGGACAGCGGAGAGTGCCATGTCCCCAGCGTCCATCGACTCAGCGCCCGGACAGGATCAGTAACCAATCACATCAGCAGAGATATAGGAACTCTAAGCACCAATACCCAATCAATACCAATAAGATATACTATTATCAACACACGCCACACGCGTGTGCATTACTAGCAGGATATGTAAAGCTATAATGTCAACATCCTATTGTACATACCATACATGTGCATATACTACATGATGTTTATAACCAAATATAAACATCATCCTATCGTACACACCATACACACGTGTATACTATATGATATGCATAACTAAACATAAGTATCATCCTATTGTACACATCATACACGTGCATACCCTACATGAGATGAATAGCAAAGACGAGACTACATGAATATAACTGATAAATTCGAAGATCAACAAGACAAGTATCAACTAAGGAATAAATGGAATAGAGTCAAGGTAAATGCAGTTTACCATCTAATATAACAATCGTACACCAAGACCAATGACTAACAAAAGCAAGGGAAGAAGGTACCCGGTGTAATTGTAGATGGTTACTGAATGTCCTCAGGTCTGAGAGTCCGCTTCCAATTAGAATCAAAACCCCTTCGGATCTTCATTACTCTAGCAGTGGCAGTTCGGATCCTCCGGCGGCTGCTTCCAGCTGCCAAATAGCCTGCGGCTTGTGGAACACACCACTGTGCATGGAGGCTTCTGAGGTGGGATGATACTGGTTGTCAATGGCCTAGACAAAAAGGGATGGCGCAATGGGAAAGTTGATGAGTCACTGTGCTGGTCGGCAGCAGTGGTCATGCCTACTAGCGATTGCTCACGAGCAAGAGGGGAGGCGTAGTCTATGGTGAGGATGAGTCAGCATCGGCAAAGAGAGGGCTCTGCATAATTGGAGAGGGAGAAGGCTCGTGGCAGCTACTGTGGTGGCGAGCAGGGACGAAGAGGGTGGCGGCGGCTGGGAGATCTGCAACTCTCGCAAAGGCTTGTGGCATCACCTCCCATGACAGTTGGGATTGTGACGTCGAGCAAGGGGTACTTCGACGACGTCGAGGAAGATAACGACGGTGAATCGGGACGGCGCGAGTTGGGGAGAGAGGCGATCGGGAGAAAGAGAGCATCGACAACTTTAAGTTTAGGAAAATAAAAGGAAATAAAACCAATTTAAAAATATAAATATTTCCCCATTTAAATAAATTCACAAAACGTGCTTTCCTCTTACTTGTGTATCCCCATATATTATAAAAGGGTTTATTTAAAATTTAGAAAAAATTATAAAAAATTTTAGAAAATTTTATAGGGTTATGTCTCAATTAAGCATATTATTAAATTATTATTTATTTGTCATATTTAACATTCTCCTCTACTAATAAAAATTTGATCCCTAAATTTTCTACTTAAGTGGAATAAGTATACAATACATGTTTAATTAATCAAGTACTGAAGAAACTACACACACCTTAAGTGACCAAGTGAGGGTATTGAGCTTGAATTTTTTCTTCAAGCTCCCAAGTTACTTCTTCATCAATATGATGTTGTCATTCGATCTCAACAAGTTGGATGGTTTTGTTCCGCAACTGGCACTCCTTGTGACCCAGATTTCACACAAGAAACTCTTCATAGATTGCCTCTGACTAAATTGAGATTGACACATTTTTCAAAATGTGAGAAGGATGCGGCACATACAACACATTATGCACTCTGGCAAGTGTCGGTAGTAGCGCCAATCGATAGGCCACCTCACCCCTATACTAGTTTATTCTAGTATCTCAAAAAGTCTATAATGGTTTGGGATCCCTTACACATTACATGATCTATTTCTAATATAGATAATCATCGCTTTATGGATTATGAACTCATTATGCTACCGCTACTCCCACATTGCTATCTAGTTAACAGTTGTAGATAGAATCCACTAGGTGTACAGGGTCCTCTTAGCTACATCAAAGTTCTTTGTGTATGTTCGAATACTTTATGCATGCAGGAAAATCATGATGCACTTATCAAGTGTCTCTCAAAATGTAATATATCAAAAGTATAGATAAGGATTTAAAATAATTAAAGGTTGATATATTTAAAATAATTAAGGAGAAATAAATATATTTTAGTTGATAATATATCCGGAAATAAGTTTATATGAATTTTGAGAATTTACTAGATTTTTTTTTAAAAAAAATTTGGAATTAAAATTTGATGATATGGGGATAAATGGGTAGTATATAAGACTTGTTTAGAATACCTACTTAAATGAAGAGTTGATTGATTATAAAGTTAGTTTTTTTTATTAAACAGTAAGTGGAGCAAGTTATCATAGCCGCCTCCTTCTTGCGCACGTGCACGACGTTGTGCACTAGACCATCGCCGCGTTTCCTACCGTTCACCCGGAAACCCATCCTTCGACCATCAAGAACAACCCTACCTCATGAGCACCAGTGGTTGTCCGTCGCCACACCGGTCTCCTCCGCCCCTGCTCCGCAGCGTAATCCGACACTACCGTGGCACCATGTAACGACGACATTGACTGCACCTCCGCGGACGCTGCGTCTCTTTTGTTCCCGGTGATGACCTCCTGACTGTTGATGTGCGACAACGTTGCCATGCATCGACGCCGCTGTGCGATGATGCCGCTGTGCAATGATGTCACTGCTGTGTATCTTTGTAGACTGCCGCAACCTCAAGCCACCGCGTCGCCTCCCATTGCCTACCGCGTGACGTCTCAAAGGCCACATCACCGCTTGTTATGACCATCGTCCTTCTCACTTGACGTCGTCGCTGGACATCACCAATCCTGTTCAAGAAATGGCGCACTTAGCCACCGCTGCTGCGACACAAGCCTCTATCGCCATTGCTAGTAGTAATTGTTGGTGCAGTTTGCACTAATGGTCTAACTCGAGTTTTGATGAATGACAAGTAAATTAAGTTAGGTTCTATTGTGATCTAATTACATGATTAAGTGTGTAGTACGAAGTCCAGATAGGTCGACTGACCGACCAGATATCTGGCAGGAAACTCAGCTAGGTCAACAGGCCGACTAAATAGGTGGTACGAAGTTCAGATAGGTCGATAGGCTGACCAGATATCTGGCAAGAAATCCAATTAGGTCAATGGGCCAATCAGATAGTTGGTACGAAGTCCAGACAGGTCGACAAGCTGATCGAATATCTGGCAAAAAATCCAGCTAGGTCAATGGGCCGACCGGATAGCTGGTGTAAAGTCTAGACAGGTCGACGGGTTGATCGGATGCCTGACAAGTTGGTAAGTTAAGGTAAGTCACTAGAGGAGAGTGACCTTATGAGGATGTGTCCCAGTTTGAGGGACAATAGGCGTCAGTGCAGTTTAGGTCCATTTGGGATCCCTAAACTGAGACCTTGACTAGTTCCTGGTCCTAAGAGGACAGGAACTAATTACTACTCTTTATTATTAAATTATTATTATTGTCCTAATACTTATTTTACAAGTTATTTGGACTAACGTTATTTTGCAGGACAAAAGGAGAAAAGTTGCATGAAGGCGCCTTCGTACTGTTCATAGAAGGTGACTTTTATGGCTATGGAAGGTGCCTTCCCCAGGATAAATTTTGGTCGAAGTCGTGAATAAGTACCAGGTTGTTCGGGATTGAATTTGCCTCATCAGAGCCGCCTTCCATGACTTTTATAAGGTTGTCTCGAGAAGACATTGACACAACACTGACATACGAGCTTTTGCGCATCCTTTTGAGCTTCCGACTGCTCTAAGCTTCTACTGCGACCCTGTTGCAAAGCTACTATGCCCGACGACTGTTTCGAGGACTTCTGATCGCTGCTGGTAGATTCACAATGACACACGAATGCTCCCACACTTGATCCTATGTGTCGGTAACAAGTTCTATTTGTGTACTTATTTACTGCAAAAGGACAAGTGCAGTGTGTTGCACTTGTTTTAATCTTCTTGTACTTGATTCCCTCTTCCGGAGGTACCGGAAGAGGTTTCTTAGTGGATTACCTATTGATAGGTCCATGGGATCTGGGTCTTGGAGTAGGAGTCGCCGAAAGCTCCGAACCAAGTAAACTGACCGTGTCTTCTTGCGGTATGTGTTCTCTCTTTCTTATTTCTTATTTCTTTTTCTGCTACGTACTCGTAATTTTAAAACTGAAAAATAAGTTTTTTAAAACCACGTGATTCACCCTTCTCTCACGTGCGTATTTGAGCAAACAAGTGGTGTCAGAGCAGGTTGTGCTATGATTTGGTGCAACCACCAATCAAGCCGGGGGAATCACTTTCAGATTTCTTTGCATTCCATTTAAATTGGTAAAACTTTTCAGATAATTTGTTTCCATTCATTTTTAATTTGAGGTTGGTGCAACACCTTTCAAATTTTTCTATATTTTTATATTTATATCTTAAACTCTGCTAATCCAAGACCAAGTCTTGGTACCTTCTTTAGTTTATCTTTTCAACACTCAAATGACACAACTTGAAGAGTACAACACCATCCGTCCTCCCTTATTCAATGATGACGACTTCTCATACTGGAAGAAGCGGATGGAAGTATACCTGAAAACTGATTTTGACCAGTGGTTTAGCATCACCAGAGCCTATAAGGCTCCTATCGACACTGCCGAAATTCTAATGGACCCGAAACAGTGGAATCTGGAAATGAAGAAGAACGCTCAGATCGACTTCAAGGCTCTCAACACACTCCAATGTGGGCTAATGAAGGAAGAACTGAACCGCGTTGACCCACATGAAAATGTGAAGGAGCTGTGGGATAAACTTATCGAATTGCACGAGGGAACCAACGATGCGAAGGTAACAAAAAGGGATCTTTATTTAAATAAATTATTTAATATAAAAAAGCAGGAAGGAGAATCTGTGAGTCAACTACACGTGAGGATAAAAGACATCCTCAACAGACTTCACACCATCGACCACTAGATGAAAATCGCGACCTGATAAGGTATGCCCTAAACACGCTTCCTCGAAATGCACTGTGGGCATCCATCGTGAATGCCTATAAAATTTCGAAGAACTTATCTAAATTAAAACTAGATGAACTATTTTGTGAACTTAAACTCCATGAACAGGCTAACTCAAAGCAGGTCGAGAAAGATGTTGCTCTTCTTGCAGGACCCTCAAAAGAAGCTAAACATAAGAACATACCAGAATCAGAAGTTGAGTCTGATCAACAATTAGAGGATGAAGAATACTTGGTGAACCTGGTAAGAAAGATGTTCACTAGGAGAAAGAAGAATTTCAGCAAAAAAGACCTGCAGAAGATCAACTCCACCACCAACTCTAACAACAAGAATGTGACCTACTTTGGGTGTAACAAAAAGGGGCACTACAAGACTGACTGCCCGAATCTGAAGAAGAAGAAGACCCTCAAAGCGACGTGGGATGAATCGTTCGGAGATGAATCAAATGGTGGAGAGCCGAAGCACTCCAACTATCTCGCGCTGATGGCTTACGAAACAGAATCAAAGAACGAATCAGAAGATAGGTCCGAACTCAAATCAAGCCATGAGTCCGTACTCATTTCCGAAGGTTCTGATGAGGTATATCTTCATTTAAGCAAAATATTTTTTAAAATCATTATATGTTAAATAAGAAATTAACTAACTCTGAAAATTGCATAAATGAACTAACAAAAGAAAATTACAAACTTAATGAACAACTAAAATCAAATTCAACAACTGAACCAATTGAAGCTAAAATTCCAACTCAAGTTATAAAACTTGAGGAGGACAATCTCAAACTGAAAAATGAAATAATTGAACTAAAAGAATTACTACAAAAATTCACAACTAGATCCAAGTATCTCGACATGATACTTAGGTCACAAAGAGCTGTGTACAACAAGTCTAGACTCGGATACAAGTCCAGTTCAACCAACAAATCCTTTATATCATTAGTTAAACAAAATAAGACTCAAACTAAAGCTTGGGTTCTAAAAACATGCTTAACCACGCAAGTAGGAATCAATCAATATTATGTACCTAAAAATGAGATCCACTACATAAAATCAAATCCAACTAAAACATTAAATTCAAATAAATCTACAAAACTAAATTCTGAAATTAAAAATAAAATAAAATCAAACAAATTTAATTACCATCAAGTCCACTATAATTACAAAAGTAATCGACACAAATTCAAAACTTGAAACTCAAGCTCAATAATTCAGGGGGAGACTCTAAATTAGTTGACACCTCCAAAATAATAACTTACCCAACAGGGTAATTAGGACTAACTAAAATAGGACAACAATTTAACTTGACAAATGTACTGGTGAAGTTTTGGATGATAGTAGATTAGGGAAAGTCTGTCTATGCATATCTAGGAATATATGACTTCGACTGGTGCATTTGGCTCAGTGGAACTAATTGAAGCTATCCCTTACGGATCCTAACTAGTTAGACCAAAGTTTTGTACTAAGTTTAGTGGATAGAACTATTTGGAAAACCTCGATGGCATGGTTACTCTAATGATGTCCAGGTGACTCACCATAGCTCAGAAATTTATCCAAAGAATATACGTTTGTTGAACCCAAGGCTAAACTTGAATTTAACACAAAGTTAAACCAAACTTTGAAATTAAACTTAATTCATCTCACAAAATTATAGCATTCCCTAATTGAAAACGTAGATCGGGTGAGATGACTAAAGAATTTAAAAATAAAAATTAAATTTAAATTTAAAAATTTAAACTTAAAATTAAAAATTAAAACTTAAAATTTAAAATTTAAAATTTAAAATTTAAACAAAAAAATTAAAATTAAATTTAAAATTAAATTAAAACATGAAAATTTAACTTAATTAAAAATTTATCTTAAAATTAAAAATTAAATTTAAACTTAAAATTAAAAATTAAATTTAAACTTAAAATTAAAAATTAAATTTAAACTTAAACATTTAAACATAAAATTTTAAAAATAAAAATTTAAAATTAAATTTAAACTTAAAATTTAAACTTAAAATTTAAAATTTAAACTTAAAAATTTAATTTAAAATTAAAAATTTTAAATTAAAACTTAAATTTAAACTTAAAATTAAAAATTAAAAATTAAATTCAAAATTAAATTTAAGCTTAAAATTAAAAATTAAATTTAAACTTAAAATTTTAACTTAAAATTAAAATTAAACTAGTTTTTAATTTAAACTTAAATATAAACATAAAAATTTAAGCTTAAAATTAAAAATTAAAAATTAAATTTAAACTTAAAATTAAAAAATAAAAATTTAAAATTTATTTAAACTTGAAATTTTAACTTAAAATTAAAAAGTAAAAAATTAAAATTAAATTTAAACATAAAATTTAATTTAAAATTTAAAATTTAAAATTATAATTAAAATGAAAAATTAAAATTAAAATGAAAACTAAATATTAAATAAAAATAAAAATAAAAATTAACATTAAAATTTAAAATGAAATTCATTATTTAAATTGGAAATTAAAATTGAAAATTAAATTTTAAATTAAAATTAAAACTAGAAATTAAATTTTAAAAAATTAAAATGAAACTAAAAATGAAATTAAAATTTAAAATTAAATTCAAAATTAAAATTGAAAATTAAATTTAAAATTAAAACTAAAACTAAAAATTAAATAAAAAATTCAAATTTTAAAATTCAAAATTAAATTAAATATTAAAATTAAATTAAAAATTAAAAACTTAAATTAAAATTAAAATTTAAATTAAACTGAAAATTAAAATTTTTTAAAAAATTAAAATTTAAACTTAAAAAAAAAGGTGCCTCCCGAAGGCGTCCTCAGGAGAGGCGGGAAAAATCCCGCCTAAGTGGTGGAAGGCGCCTTCAACCGCTTAAAGGCGCCCTCCATAACCTATGGAAGGCGCCTTCAAACAATATTTTTCTAGCGAACAGAACATCTTTTGTTTGCTATCTCGGGCATGACAAGGCACCTTCCAGCCACGATTTCTCAATGTTTTCATCCCTAACATCTCAAAATTCCTCCTAGGTATAACCTCAACTTAGTTTATGTAATATACCAAAAATATAACTAAGGATTTAAAATAATTAAAGGTTGAGATAATTAAATTATTTCAAGAGAAATAAATATATTTTCGTGAATAATATATCAGGAAGTAAGTTTATGGGAATTTAGGAAATTTACTGGAATTTTCCTGGATTTTAAATGAGACGTTTTAGATTTTATGGAGATAAACAGGTAGGATTTGAAGCTTATTTAGAATACCTAATTAAAAAAGGAGTTGATTAGATATATAAACCAAAGCTACGTTAATCAAAACCTAGGTTTTGATTTCCTCTGTCGTCGCCTCCTCGCGCGTGACAACGTCCTCCGTCGCCCTCTGCCCGCCTGACCGCAGGCACCACTTTGCCGACCACGAGAGAAGCCGACACCAGCGCTGCCTTGCCTTCCTTCCTCGACTCCTCCTTTGGTCGCCGCCCAATCCAAGCAGCCCGCCCACTGCTGTGCTCGCCGCCGCCGTGAGCAACAGTGATGTGGCGCTACCTTCTTTTTCCCCCCCACGTCGAGCAGGATGCTGATGGTCGTCCCCTCTCCTTCGCGAGTAGCACGCGCCATCCCTTCATGAGCAACGACGATACTATACGTTCTACCCAACGCCTAGCTATTGGTACCCTAAGGTAGTTTTGATGTTATCAAGCAAGTTAGGTTAGGTCCTATTGTGTTTAACCATGTGTCTAAGTGTGCAGGAACTTAGGAGCACATGATGTCAAGCAAAAGATGCAGCTAGCAAGAAGGATGGCATGGGAGAGAGCCAACGGACTCGGTGTGTTTGAGGGATGATGTGCTGCGGAAGAGTACACCGGTGGACGAGAAGGGAGCATACGGTGTTTCTGAGGAACGAGAAGCCAGGAGCGGAAGATTTCTTGAGGAGTAAAAGACGTATCTAGCGAGAAGGATAGCACGGGAGAGAGACGACGGGCTTGGTACATCCGAGGGATGAAAAGCTGTGGAAGAGTATGCTGGCGGACGAGAAGGAAGCACGTGGCAATTCCGAGGGATGAGAAGTCGAAGCAGAATCTTGCTCGAGAAAGCCGGAAGTTGGGTTCAGGTGAGCCATATTCCGAATGGCCGAAATCACCCAAGCGAGTGGAACTGGAGTGGAAAACCTAGACCGAAGCAAGCGGAGCTGAACTTGGAGGCCCGGAGAGAAAGTCAACAAAAGGTTGACTTTCACCGTCGAGGCGACCGGAACCATTCAGGGCGCTTGGAGCAGTCCAGGGCGCTCGGAGCCCTTCCGAGCTCTCGGAACCAAAAACTCGTACCGTTGCATTGGGGATAAAATATTATTCCATTCCAAGCGCCTCGAGCAGGACTATATAAGCAGCCCTGCTCCCAGAAGCTAAGAATAACAAGAAAGATCTAAACAACACTTGTACACACTTTCTTTTTTGTTTAGCTTTGTCATTTTAAGCTTTCATTGCTGTAAAGAGGCTTCTTCGTTTGAAGTTGAAATTAGTGCAATTTCATCTGTCTTGGATTAACAACTTCCCCGGTTGTAACCAAGTAAACTTGTTGTGCCTCTATCTTTTAGTTTATTATTCATTTTATATTTATGCAAGTGTTATTTTAAGTTATAAGTCCGAGAAATGTTCTTTTTACTTGATTTTTGTAGGGGTTATTCACCCCCTTCTAGCCGGCCGCCAAGGGTCCTAACACGAGCAACCGACGCCAAATCCCACCAGCCACCGCCGGTAGCCAAAGCTGCTCAACTAGGCCACCACCGGCCATTCGTGCCACCCCCGATCGCCGGAGCTGCCGTCGGAGAAGAAGAACGGGTATAAGTAAATCTAATTAAATTTTACTTGTAATACTTAGATTAACTAGTTTAATTAATCGATTACTTAATTGATGGATTTATTAATTGATTAGGTTATTGATTAATGGAATTAATGGAGATAAAGATTGATTATATGATTACCCAAATTTTGAATTGATTAGATTATAATCAATTTAAGAAGTTATAAGTTAATGGATTAGAGTAGTTAATCAACTAAGTGATTATAAATCTTAACCACATATTTAAGTGAGTTTATTTTATATAAATCATAGGGTTACTAATAGTTGATACCTAATCAATTAAATTGATAAGAGGTACTTGAATCGTTGGAGTAAGAGATACTTGAATCATGGATTCATTAATTAGTTGTTAAATGATTTATAGATCTTTAGATCGACTTCGTGTCATATATTTATAGGACGTGAGCTCGAGGCAGACTGTGGACTTGAAGATGATTTGGACATTCTACATTAGAGGTGGGTAGATCTTGCTTATCTTCTTGATAGTTTTGATTATAGTGCATGATTGATTTCTGCCATGTTTTAATTAGGTCGTAGTTACTGGCTTACCTTAAATCTTGCCCCTAAGTTTGATACCTTATTATTTGATATTATTGATAGCTATGCAGTCTTGTTTGTTATCCATGATTACGTTTATATATATGCATGATAATACCAGACCCTAGTGTAGGATGATCATACCATAGTATAGAATATTGAGCATCTAGTTGAACATTTGTCTGTTATTTCATACTATGGTGTAGGATATTGAGTATCCTAATGGATACTTATTGTTATTTAGGTCTACAGCTTATGTTTATGAATTTGTATTATAGTATGGTTATATACTTAGGCTCCTGCTTGTAGGGCACTGATATTATAAATAGTATAGTTGTATACTAGTACGAGGGCATATATGATAGTGAGATTATACTGACTATACTTGATGGAAATCACTCCCTAGCAGAAGAGTAGTGTATTCCACTAGGTTTTCCCCTTTGAATCATCCCTAGGATTTCTTGATCTTGATCCCATTGTTTATTATATATAAGATAATTGCACGAAATTTGTCGAGATATTAATGCTAGGTGACTAGTAACTTGGGGACGTGATCGTCTATTTTCTACCTATACATTAGTAGGATTATATCATAGTATAGGGTACCGAGTATCCTACTAGACCCTTATTTGTTATATAGGCTTATACCTATACATTAGTAAGATTATACCATAGTGTAGGATTTCGAGGTTCCTACTAGACCCTTGGTTATTATACCTTGTCGATCATTGTCTCTCATTTGTGATTGAGAGAGTCATCAGCAACCGTTAGTATATCCTGTCTCCCATGCATGGGTGTGAGAGAGAGAGTCATTAGTGACCATTGGTATATACCCTGTTTGCCTACGGGACCATCCGTGGTAGAGTGTTCTCCCGTAAATAGTGACTAGTTATTTAGCCTGTCTGCCCACGGGACCATCCGTGGTAGAGCGTTTTTACGCGGATAGTGACTAGTCATTTACCCTGACTGCCTACAGGACCATCCGTGGTAGAGTGTTCTCCCACAGTCAATGTTTGTTATATATTTGCTATATGTTAGTCACATATTTGTTCGTGTAGGTTTGGATATACTGTATGTACTCTCGATTTGTTGGTTATTCTTGGTTGAGTAGATTAGTGTTATTAATTATGCTTTTGGTTAGCTGGTGATTACGTTGGGACACCTACATTGGTTAGTAAGTATGTTACCTGAGACTGCATCCTTTGATCTCTGTCAGTATATTATTCATGCACTATTTTCTTTTACCCACTAAGTGGTTGACCTCACTACCCTTTGCTTTTCCCTTGACTTTCGGTTAACAGATAGAGGAGGTATTGTGTCACTCAAAGGTCCTGGCTGCTAGTTCTGCTCGAGTTAGATTTATGTTGAGTTGTTTCATTTTATTGTTTATGTTGCTTATAGTTATTTCTGTATCGGATTTTGAGTATGTTCACATATACATGCATACATGCACACGTTATCATTTTGTGACTTGGTGTTGTTATATTACATTGGTGTTTTTTATGTTGGCTTGAATTGGTTCGATATCGTATTTCCTATATTGTCACTAGGGGGTACCGACCAATTTAGAGGACAAATATACCCTCGGTGCGTGACAGTTTATCTTGTCAATCTTTAGTTCTTATGTGTTTTTCCTTGTCAATTTATGTTTATATACTTGTATAAATTAGGAAACGACGACATGTTACCCCTAAGCCTAGTAATACTCCATCTATTGATGCCAGATTCCCTACTGAGCAGCTTTGGTTGTCCTTTTTACAACATATAAATGTTGCCATGAAATCTAGGTACTTAAATAGAACCTTTTTTACTCAATATTGCGCCCCTATCACACAGATTATTGAGCACTGCCAGTTAGATAAACTGGTTTACTGCGGTCGTGCAGTAAATTTTGATTTATGTGCTCAATTCTATAACAACTTAGAAAAGATAAATGACTTAACCTACTCCACCAGAGTTGGTGGAAAGAATTTTCACTTTTCCCCTATCTTATTATATGATATTTTAGGACTTAGGAGATCTACATGCACATTTTTGTGCTACCATGGTCGGGATCTGTCATTTGGCCAGCCCTACTCCCATATTACATTGGATACTATTTATATGTATTTTTTTTTTGGAGGAGAGACTACTTGACCACCAGATTTGAGCAGACTCTTCAGGCTCTGCGCGCTCCTGAGCGACCCCTATCACCACCTGCTGACGATGATCAGACATGATCATGTTACATACATTATTATGCATTGTATATAACTTGATTTACTATTTTTAGTCAATTTTTTTCTTTCAGTCTGATTGTTAAAATTAGGAATGTATTTCTTAGACTAAGACCAATATTTTAAATTATTTTTCAAAAATTTACAAATTCTAGGGTAAAATTTCTTTTCTAACATTTTCTCAAAATTCTCCTATTTTTAGAATTTTCAAAATCAATTTTTACCCCAGTCTAGATCAACTCCATAGAAAGCATGTTCCTATAGATTTAGGACTTGAGCATCTCACCAATACATTAGAGCTACCTTATTTGTTTATTGCCAAACTTAGAAAGGGGTGAAATGCATAGGCAGATTGCTTGGACTTAAAATGCTTATATCAGTACATCAACATAAGTTTGAGCATTAAATACCAAATTCATAGTGATCAGGTCAAGTAATCCAAGTTAGTTAAACATAACTGGATAAAAAGACTTAACCTGATTAACCAAGTGAACACTGCTATCTTCTGATAGTTAGTTAGTAATTAACGGTTAGATAGTCAAGAACAATTTATAGTTGATTAGATTAATTTAAAATAATGTTATATTCAGGGGAGGATATTTAAAAATGACTTTCAAATCTTTGCTTTGAATAGATATTTCTCAAAAACATTTTTTAAATATTTCTAAAAAGATGTTTTTCGAAACCACACCTATACTTTTCAAAGTTTGACACATTTTGAAATATCCAATATTTTGACGGTTTGTGAAAACTAACTACTTTAATTTTTGTAAAACGACTTTTTCCTTGAAAATTTTCTTAATTTTTTTTTATTAAAGCTAGTACACGTTGAAAATTATCTCTTTAAAAACTCCCCCAAGTAATCCTGAGAATTATCCAGCTATCAAAGTTTTTTCTGATTACTTTACTTAGCCTATTTTTTGCCTAGTTGTCTATTCATGTTTTTGATAAATGATAAAAGGGGAGGGTTAGGGATTAAGTTGATACACACTAAAATTTTGAAATGCCGAAATTCAAATAAATTTGAATAACTTAAATATCATTTGTCTATTTATGCTTGCATTTTTTTTCCTAACTTAACCCAGGTTGTCATTGCATCAAAAAATAGCAGATTGTTAGTGTAGTTTGCACTAATGGTTTAACTTGGGTTTTGATGAATGACAAGTAAGTTAAGTTAGGTTCTGTTGTGATCTAACTACATGATTAAGTGTGCAGTATGAAGTCCAGATAGGTCGACGGGCCGACCGGATATCTAACAGGAAACCCAGCTAGGTCAACGGGCCGACCGGATAGATTGTATGAAGTCCAGATAGGTCGATGGGCTAACCGAATATCTAGCAAGAAATTCAGCTAAGTCAATGGGTCGATCGGATAGTTAGTACGAAGTCCAGATAGGTCGACGAACTGACCGGATATCTGACAAGAAATCCAGCTAGGTCAACGGGTTGACTGGATAGCCAGTGTGAAATTCAATAGGTCGATGGGCTGACCGGATGTCTGACAAGTTGGTAAGTTAAGGTAAGTCATTGGAGGAGAGTGACCTTGTAAGGACGCATCCCAGTTTGAGGGACAGTAGACGTCAGTCCAGTTTAGGTCCATTTAGAATCCCTAAACTGAGACCTCGACTAGTTCCTGGTCTTGGGAGGACAGGAACTAATTACTACTCTTTATTATTAAATTATTATTGTCATAATACCTATTTTACAGGTTATTTGGACTAACGTTGTTTTGCAAGACAAAAGGAGAAAAGTTACCTTTGGATGAACAGTATCTGAAGGCGCCGTCAAGTAATGAAGCCGCATTCGTACTGTTCATAGAAGGCGCCTTCCATGGCTATGGAAGACGCCTTTCGCAGGATAAATTTTGGCCGAAGTTGTGGATAAGTGCCAGGCTATTCAGGATCGAATTTGCCTCATCGGAGGCGCCTTCCATACCTTTTATAAGGTTGTCTCGAAAAGGCATTGACACAACACTGGCATACGAGCTTCTACGCATCCTTTTAAGCTTCCGATTGCTCCAAGCTTCTGCTACGACCCTGCTGCAAAGCTACTGCACTCGATGACTGTTCCAAGGACTTCCGATTGCGGTCGATAGATCGACAACGACACACGAATGCTCCCATGCTTGATCCTACGTGTCGGTAACAAGTTCTATTTATGTACTTATTTACTGCAAAAGGACAAGTGTAGCGTGTTGCACTTGTTCTAATCTTCTTGTACTCGATTCCCTCTTCCGGAGGTACCAAAAGAGGTTTCTTAGTTGATTACCCATCAATAGGTTCACGAGACCTGAGTCTTAGAGTAGGAGTCGCCGAAGGCTCTGAATCAAGTAAACCGACTGTGTCTTCTTGTGGTATGTGTTCTCGATTTCTTATTTCTTTTTTCGCTACGTACTCGTAATTTTAAAATCGATAAAATATGTTTTTTTATTTAAAATCATGTGATTGACCCCTCTCTCATGTGTGTGTATCGATCCAATAGTAACCATCGCCTCTTGGTCACCGTGGGGTGCCACCTTCACGTGTAGCCGACGCCGACCACCATAACATTGTCAGAGAAGGAACAAAAAGGAGAAACGAAGAGGGAACAGTAAGTTTTATATGTTAATTTGATTTGATTATAAATTAAATAAGGATTGTTAGGTTATTGATGGAATTGTTGATTTATTTATGTGGTATCGCTTGATTAGAGAATTATCAAGTTATTAATTACTAGATATAAGGTAATTAAATTGGATTAACTAAAGTTAGTAATTTATTAAGTGATTTGTAATTTGCTTAGTTAATTAAATGAATGTTTAATGAATAGTTACTTAATGTTGATTAATTAATAATTAATTGTTAGATTAATTGATTAATTAATTATTAGATTAATTGATTAATTAACTGTTAGATTAATTTTTAGAATAAGTTATTATCATATTTATCTATTTGGATTAATTAAATGATGATTCATGATAACTAAAAATAATTAAGGGATGATTGAATTGTAATCAATTTAATAATAAGAATAATTAACTTAGTAGTTAATTGAACTCTAACCAAATTGGTAATGGCTTAATTAGTAGGATTATTCTACTACTTAGATCGGCTTCATTCCTACTTATAGGATTCGAGCTTGATGTGACTCTAGGATGCGAAGATAGTCATCACAATCTACATATCAGGTGAGTAGATCCTGCTTATCTTTTTGATAGCTTTGATTATAGTGCATGATTGTTTACAACCATGTTTTGATGAGATCGCAGTTACTCGCTTATCTTAAGTTTGTTCTATATTACTCCTAAGTTTGATACCTTATTGGTTATTCTTATATGTTGATCTATTGTTGATAGCTATGTAGTTATGTTTAATATTCATGATTGTGTTTATGGATATACATGATATTACCATACCACAGTGTAGAACATTGGATATATATTCTGCTAGATCCCTTAGTAGATGATTTGACTCTGTGTTTATTGTTAGGATGATCATACCGTAGTATAGGATATCGAACATCTTGCTAAATATTTGCTTATTATTTCATACTGTAGTGTAGGATATTGAGTATTCTAATAGACCCTTGTTGTTATTTAGGCCTATATCTTATGTTCATGAGTTTATGCTATAGTATGGTTATATACTTAGGCTCGTGCCTATAGGTTACTGATATTATAAGTACTATAGTTATATACTGGTGCGAGGGCATATATGTTAGTGAGATTATACTGACCTATACTTGATGGAAATCACTCCCTAGCAAAAGGGTAGTGTATTCCACTAGGCTTTCCCCTTTGAATCAGCCCCTAGGATTATTTGATCTTGATCTCGTTGTTTATTATATCTGAGATGATTCCATAGAATTAGTTAAGATATTAATGCTAGGTGACTAGTAACTTGGGGGCGTGATTATCTATTTTCTGCCTATATACTAGTAGGATTATATCGTAATATAGAGTACCAAGTATCCTAGTAGACCCTTACTTGTTGTATAGGCTCATGCTTATACATTATTAGAATTATACTATGGTATGGTATTTCGAAGATCCTACTAGACCCTTGGTTGCTATATCCTGTCGACCATTATCTCCCATTCGTCGTTGATAGAATCATTAGCAACCATTGATATATCCTGTCGACCATTATCTCCCATTCGTGGTTGAGAGAGTCGTCAGCGACCGTTAATATATTTTGTCTCTCATGCGTGGTTGAGAGAGTCATTAGTGGTCATTGGTATATACCCTGTCTGCCCACGGATAATCTATGATAGAGCGTTCTCCCGTAGACACTAACTAATTATTTACCCTGTTTGCCTACGGGACTATCCGTGGTAGAGCGTTCTCCCACAGATAGTGACTAGTCATTTACCCTGACTGCCCACGGGACCATCCGTGGTAGAGTGTTTCTCCTACAGTCAGTATTTGTTATGTGCTTGCTATATGTCAGTCATGTATTTATTCATGTAGGTTTGGATGTACTGTATGTACTCCTGATTTGTTGGTTATACTTGGTTGAGCAGGTTAGTGAAGTGCTATATTATTGATTATACTTCTGGTTAGTTGATGATTATGTTGGGACACCTACGTTGGTTAGTAAGTATTTTACCTGAAACTGCATCCTTTGATCTCCTGACAGTATATTATTCATGCACTATTTCTTCTACCCATTGAGTTGTTATACTCACTACCCCTGGCTTTTTCTTTGACTTTCAGGTTAGTAGATAAAGAAGGTGTTGTGTTGCTCAGAGGTCTTGGCTGCCGGTCTCACTCGAGTTTGAATTTCTGTTTGAGTTGTTGGTGTACCTTCTGCTATTTTAAAATTTTAATTTTCTTTTGTATCGAGTAATTTATGTTATTAGTTATGTTTTGGATTAGTTTAATATAATTACATGTTCATACATACATATACGTATTGTCGTTAGTAACTTGGTGTTATTATATTACATTGGAGTTTGTATTGGCTTGAATTTACTTGCTATTGAGTATTTTCTATATTGTCATTAGAGGGTATCGTCTGATTTAGCGGACAAATATACCTTGGGGCGTGACACAAAATACAAGAGATTTGAGAATAAAACACCTTTCGTAACATGTATTGTGTATAAATCACTAGTTCAATGGCACTCATTTCAAGCAGAGAAGACAAACCTATTTGACTGGATAATCCAAACAATCAAATCATTTACTAAGGTAATCAGACCAACTATAGGATATAGGACCAACATAATGCTTTCACCTTATAGAATTATTTCTTAATGCCAGTGACTTGTTATGTTACTTTGCACAGAACTAGGTGAATGTTGGTGAACTTGCTTATTGGATTTCAACGACCTCTATACTTCTACTGCTAAAACCTCGAAGCAAGTAGCACATCAACTATATGATTGCACAGAAGTCAAATAACTACAGTCCCCTGAATGACAAGAGTAGGAGACTTGATCCACCATCTAAGTGTTTTATAAGAGTAAATTATACAAACTGCAAACTCTATAGTTTCACTTTTGATTGTCATTATTATCCAGCAATAAAAGAATTCTCTTGATAGAGATGGAATAATCCTATAAATTTTCTAAGACTTGAGGGTAGCTAAGGGAGATTGATCATGGGCAAAATACTTTTCTCCGCCTTTTCTTATGTATCCATGTACGTAATCTAGGACTACCTAATTTCCATAAGACACTCTTTTCTTCAACTGTAATGGGGATTTCCAATGGATGCAGTGTTATGGTAAGTGACGTGCGGTCCACAGGTGGTGTCATATGGAATCAAGAAATCAATGTCGCAAGTGAGGTAGCAGTCAAAGTCAAAATCGAGGAGAGAAGATACACCATTCGGAAAATAATTAAATTGAGAGTGGGTAATTCATTCACTAGGAAAGCCCTATCGTTTATAATCCTTACCGAGTGGGCTTAAAGTAGAGTCACCATCCAACACTCAGGTATCCTTTCTAGGTTTGGAGAAATCGTGTTATAACTCGGGCATCCTCCTGCTCAAGAGGATTACCGAGTCACCGATCGATAGAATTACCGAGTCACCGATTGGTAGAATTACTGCATTAACTCGATACGTTATTATGACCTACATTAAATGTCCAACGCCGCTTATATTCAATGTTTATATGAGCTCATAATTACGTGAGAAAGAAGAACAGACACAAGAAGCAAATTAATAGTTATGTGCATTTACTATGTCCTCATCAATCATAGTCTCATTACAAGTTTGGAAAGAGACGAAAGATCTATTGTAATTAATGAACCAATAATTGGTTCATTACCCTCTTGTAATAAATACAACATCATTAATGAAAAAGGTAAAAGAGTTGAGAGAAAAGTGTGTAAAATGATAGTAATAAGAAAAGGTCAATGAGGACGCAGGACCATTTATCTTCTCTAGGTTGATTAACTTACACATTGCTTAGTCGCGTCAACTCTCTTGCCAACACACCAGCGAGTCCTCATGGAGAACCTCAGAACAGGATTAAATTAACACAATATGTGGGAATCTTTACCTGAACCGAGAACTCATGGAAGACACCGAACATACTATTACTCTGACGCAAATAGAATTGACCAAGATGGTAGCAAACGCAGTGAGGGATGCCCTATTGCAGCAACAAGTGGACCAGGCACAACAACTGCAAGCAATAGTGCCACCAGAGCTAGTAATCCTACCTATGCCCATAATTATGCCACCCACGCAAGTAGAACATCCCCAGTTGTCCTGACCAATGTCTATAAAAATTGGGGGCATAGGGTTACAACCAATCATGCATCTCGGAGATGTCTGATTGGCAGAATCATTGACTGGGGATACTCCTCCGCACCCTCAACGCAACTCCGCTCTGCCACAGGCATCGATATATGGTCAATCGAGAAATCCGGTTATCTCTCCTCTCAGCACCAATATTCTAAAAGATCCATTGCCTCACCATTATAGACCACCTACTACCAGAGAATACAACTGCTCAACGGATTCTGAAGATCATATATATAAGTTCGAGAATATGTCGATGCTACACCAGTATTTCGATGGAATAAAATGTAGAGTATTCCTAATTACACTCTCAGAACTAGCATAAAGATGGTTCTCCAAACTTTTAGCGAATTCCATCCACTCATTTGAGAATTCAAGAATATATTTCTATATCATTTCACCAGTAGCAAAAGGTATCACAAAACCTTCATGAATCTATTTGCTTTAAAGTAGAAGCTGAAGGAGACATTGAAAGACTATATTCGGAGGTTTAATAAGATAACACAAGATATTCCTTCAACCACTTCTAAAATACTGATGAGTACCTTCTAACAAGACTATTTGGAGGGAGATTTTTTTAGATTTCTCGTAAAAAAGCCTCCAGCTAATTTTGATGATTTACTTGGCCACTCGATTAAGTATATGAACATGGAGGAAGTTTGGTTGGCTCAAAAGAAAGGCCTTGGAATGTCGAATCAACAAGATGTTCAACAAGAGAGGAAAGCACCGCCTCTCCCATTGAAGGCAAAAGAAACTTACTCGTTCAAACCAAAGGATCATCGAGCAGAAGGAGGCATTCAGAATATGGAGGCAACTCCTCCAGCTCTAAAGCAAGAATGTTTCTGTACTTATTATCAGTCTCGAAGTTATTCTACTGAAGACTGTTACACTTATAAGAATTAGTAGAAATGAGCGGCTGCTCGGACATGACATAGAAATGCAAGACATGTTTTCTTCTAGTCTACCTAACCCAGTCAGAATGAAGGCCAATCGACGTAAAGAGAGCAACCAAAGCGGGAACCTTCAAAACGACCAAGAGAAGCCTCTTTGTCATCGGAAGACAAATGAAGGAGGCCAGAAAAAGGGAAAGCAATCACTAGGGAGTCTATAAAGGCCTTATAGGTATCATCTCACAAGGACCAACTCCCGACAAACTCTTTTCCATTGTAATTCCATAGATAAACCTCTTCATAAATTTTCGTTGTAATTTTTAGTTTCCATCAGTAATTACCGACGAACCCTATATTCCGTCGGTAAAAATGTTCTCTACAAATCAACTCTCGATGATCTCTTTTCCATTGGTAAACCCCTTCACCAACGGAATTACGACGGAATATTCCGTCAGTAAGACCGATATTTTTATAATGCTTCATGTTGACATGTGGCACTGGGTCATCGTCGATGAGTAGAGTCAGATCAAGCATGCTTGTCTCCGCTTGCACCACCAGAACGTCATTCGGCGTATGCGTCTTCTGTCAGCTCTAGAGAAAGATGATGGCGGCGTCGGTGCTGGAGTTGGTGACGGGGTAGTAACAGGAGGTGGTGCCGCTGGGCTAGGCGAGGAAGCATGACGTAGAGTGGATGCCGACATTGGTGGAGGATCGAGACGGAGGAGGGAATCTAGAGTTGTAGCTAGCGGATAAGGTGGTTAATGGTGCGGGCCGGGGGACGGCGTAGAAGATGTGGTCGTGTAGAATGATAGATTCAGATACTTTGACCATGTTTAGTCATTGACAAACTGCTTGAGAGTCAACTGTATAAATTTGCAAATCTATTTAGAGATAATTTTTTACTAAAATTTTAATCCATTTAAAATTAATCAAACTAATCTATCTGAAAGCTGAAGAGATAGTGTGCTAGACATGTAGCTCGGATGTTGACTGGAGTAGACTTTTAATCAGAGTGAAGGCTATGAACGGGAGTGGATATTCTCTTTGTACACACTCAAACGAGTAGACAAAACAACAATATCCAAAAACTAGGGAAAGAGTCCTTGGCAAAGACCCTCCGACGCTCAAGTTAGTGTAGTGACCGAGCGAAACAATGAAGAGATAAACAATAAAGGCTTGCACATAAATGTGACTGTTGTAAAAGCGTACCTTGCCAACGGAAAGGACCCCTTTATATACCACTTATAATAACCTTTGTAATTTCCCAACTATGGCGTATTTACAGGGATTTTTTTCTCCAAATAAGACTTACAACTAAGGGATGTTGAGCTTCTAAGCGGCCCGTCGCAAGTGCTTCCCGATTTATCCTAGTGGCTGATGAAAAATTTTCATAGGGTCGGGTCGGTCACCCTAGGCTCAACGCTACCCAGCTTAATTAATCATTTTTTTCTAATAACCTTCTCAATTATGAGATAGCAGAGAATGTCAGGTGTCATAAGTTGTCAAATAAGGGAATATGTATAGCCTGGGAGGAGTATAGTCACCGTCCAAGGAATCTTGCATTATTCATGTGCACCCTTTTTTAAACTTATGTCATTAATGAGGCGGTTGAAGAAATATGTTATCATAATGCGTCGACTGATAAAAAGTGTAGAGTCACCTTCGAGGAAGATTCCATTAAATGCTTATGTAACAATAAAAGAATATTTTTTGACAAACGATTGTTATTCTATGATAAGTTGTTGAGATTCTCTAACAATTTGGTCCCCCGAAGATATTTCGGCCAGATATTTAGTCGATCGGGTATGTATATATAAAAGCATAGTACTAAGTATTGTTGATGTAATTTTCCTAGGTCAAGGTTGACCAGGTTGACTAAGTTTGAATTGACTCAAACTTAAGTCTTAATGTTAGGATTTTGATGTTTGACAATGTATGGAGATTGAGGTGCAATCGTCCATTTAGGGAGATCGTTGAAGCAATTCTCCTCTAATCAATGTTTGATTAGTTTGGTGTGAAGAAGAGTCAAGTAGTTCAAGATTGACCAGATACCTGATTGGAAGTCCTAACTAGAAGTTAGGTAAGAGCGAGTCCAACGGGGAGGTTGACAGATGATGAAAATTCAAGTGGGTCAGTGTTGATCGGACACTTGGTGTGGAAAGTCCTGGTGAGTGAAGCTAGATAGATGGAAAGTCCTAGTGAGTGAAGTTAGGCAGTTGAAAAATATCGGTGAGTGAAACCAAGTGAAAGACCTAATGACTGAAACTAGGCAGTGAGAAAATCCTCGTGAGTGGAGTCAAGTGAAAGTCTTGGTGAGCGAAGGCAGACAGTTTGAAAGCCCTAGTGAGTAAAGCTAGGCAGTAAGAAAGCCCTAGTGAGTGAAGTTAGGCAGTAAAGAAGTTCTAATGAGTGAAGTCAGGCATGTGAAAATCCAAGTGGGTCTAGGGTGACCAGAAATCTAGTGTTTGGAAGTCCAAGTAGGTCATGGAGGACCAAATTCACTTGGCATAGCTAGAAAAGTCTAAGTGGGTCAAAGGATTGACCGGACCAATGTTATCAAAATCGCGAGTGAACTCGTAAAATCTTATAAAATCGCGATTTTACTTATGAAAATCGAGTTAAATCGTGATAAAATCGTGTATTAAAGTAAAATCGGAGCAAAATCGTAAAATCGGATCAAAATCGTAAAATCGTATTTGAACTTGTAAAAACATGATTTTTGAGATAATTTTATCGATTTTGTGTCATAAATAAAATGGAACTATTTTGGACAAAATGATATCGTTATTTTGGGATGATTTTAGATTTGCATTTGTCTATGAATGATTTATATTAATTTGTTATCTTGTGTTTTATTTATCTTTAGATTTAAGTATAGACTTGAATTTATGTTTATGTTATATTTTCATGGTAAGTATTTGGTTGTTTAAAAGTTTAAATATGAGTAGTTTATGATTATATAAATTAAAATCTTCTATATCTATATTTATGTTATAATTTAGATTAAAATATTTAATGATCAATTAAAAAGAATATATCAGGTTTCTTTTAAAATTAATTTAAAGTATAATGTAAAATCTTACGATTTTACGATTCGATTTTACGATCCGATTTTATGATCGCTCTAACGATTTTACTTAAACTCTCGATTTTGACAACACTGGACCGGACACTTGATAACGAAGTCCCAGTAGGTCAAGGTTGACCAGATGCTAGGTATGAGCGAGTCCCAACAGATCACGGTTAATTAGATGTTGGGTTTGAGACCCTAGACTTGAGTTAGTCAAGTTAGGGGCGGTCAATCGATCAGCTGATCAATTGAACCAGAGCCCAATTGATCAGTCGATTGATTGGGAGAGGTTCATGAGTAAGGACAGCCCAATCAATCAGCCAATTGATTGGGACTATGCCAATCGATCAGACGATCGATTAAAGGCCACTCGTACTAAGAGCACAGTGTTCTCTCAATTGATTAGCCGATTGATTGGGATACTCCAATCGATCGATCGATTGAGGCTAGTTTTCTCGCGAGATTGTGAGATAGCCTAAATCGATCGATTAATCGATTCTGGATATATCTGCAAGAGCACAAAGGCACTCCTAATCGATCGATCGATTAATTAAAGCCTCCCCAATCGATTGGAATATGACCGTTGTGCAGGATGCAAGCTTTGGATGACTGGGATTACGTGGATCTGACATGACAATCAATTGGGAGCAAACCTAATTAATTGGGAGCCCTAGATCATGACAAGATAAAGCCATTAGCGATGTTCAAACGTAAAAAAAGTTTCTCCTATTCTCTTCACCGAGCTTACGACTACTCATCACCACTTCTTGAAGCATCTTGGAGATAAGTGCTATTGCACTTCCAAGGTCAAGGGGCATCTACAAGCTACACGAGTTCAAGCAAGAAGGAGGTTTTCCATTGTATTCTTGTATTTATTTCTTGTGTTGAGTTGTATGCTTGTGTGAGTGTTGTAAGAGGTTTCTCCACCTCTGGTTGTTCTGAGAAGAAGTTTCTTTCTTAGTGGAGAGTGTGCTCGGTGTGTGGATCCTTAGATTAGTCACCTCTTCTTGAGGCGGATACCAAGTAAATCCTTGTGTTAGCATTGGGAGCTTGTTTCAAGTCTATTTCATTGTAAATCATCATCATCGAAGCGCGAGAGGCTATTTGTTGGAGCAATTTGGGTACCCTAAGTTTTGATTTTTGGGCAAAGGTTTAAGTTATGTTTATTGTTGTATTTGATATGCATTATGAGTGTGCAAGATACAGGTTCAACAAGAAAAGTCCAAGTGTGATCTTGGTAAAGTAGGAAAGTCCAAGGATGAGTCTTAGTGGTGTAAGTCCAAGTATGTACTCTTGGCAACGTAAGTCCAAGTGTGACTTGGCAATGGATGAAGTCCCGGAGGTGCGATCTCTTGGCAAAAGAAGACACAACAACAATGACAAGGTCGATCGAAGCTCCAGAAGGCAAGACGTGAAGGTTGGGGAGACATCCGAGGGACACAAGGCTGATGAAGGAGGCTAGAAGGGTAGGTCTAGGTTGGTCGGGTGAGGACGAATGCTGAGTGAATGTACTCGGGGGTTAAATCCTAGGATTAGAGTTTTACTACAACGTTACTGTAGCATCACTGTAGCAGTACTGTAGCAGTCGACTAGTGTGGTCGACCAGACAGTGGGAGCGAACAGAATGCTTCTGTTCGTTCGGTTAGTGTGGAGCAGTCAACTGATGGAAGTATCAGTCAACTGGTATCGAGCCATTAGGTTGTAACAGTCGAATCTCCACATAGGGCAGTCGACTGATAATTTTGGTAGTCAACTAGTAGGCTGAGTTTTCCAACTCGTGGCCTATATAACCAAGCATTGGAAGCTTGGTTAAGGATGACGAAATAGACTTGGTTAAAGTCTATTAGAGTCTTCCAAGCCCTCGTGTGATCGGTGTGCTTGTATTCAAGTGTTTGTGGCGAGGTTTCTCCACCGACAAGGAGCTTGAGCTAGCCAGAGATTTTCCGAGGAGTCATCCACCGACGGATCAGGATCGTCTACCTTACGGACAGCTGTGGAGTAGGAGTAAGTGGTCTCCGAACCACGTTACATAAACGTGTTAGAGGTTTGATTGTCTTGGTTATTACCTCTACGTTTAGCATTCTATTTATTAGATTTGTTTTTGTATTTCCACTGTGCACTAACATTATAGGAAGCGATCAATTTGGATGAGATGCTATTCACCCCCTCCCCCTCTAGCAAACGTCAAGGTCCCAATATTATTCACCCCCCTTAGCTCCGAAGTGACCCAACAAATGGTATCAGAGCAAGGTCTCTCTTCACCAGACTCATTGCCGGAAGGGAAATGAGCTAGAGGAAGAAGAAGTTGAAGCACCAATTTCATCAGTCAGAGATTTCAAAAGTTCAACTTCAAATGGATTTCCGAGATAAACTCGGATACGACACAAGGATGCCTCCACCATTCACATCCATGAGCTTTGATTCTTGGAAATCAAGAAATTGAAAACTTCTTAATGATGGAGATAGAGCAATGGTTTGCTCTAATGGAAGACTTTCAAGCTCTAATAAATGATAAAGGTAAGCTCATCAAGAAGAGCAAATGGAGCAAGGAACAAGTCAAGAGAAGTGCAGCCAATGACAAAGTGACCAAATTGTTGGTCAATTTATTGTCAAACAATATCTTGAGCAAGATAGGAGAAGTTGATAATGCTAAGGAGCTTTGGAGTAAATTGGCAAAGATTCATGAAGATCCCTCCACTGTACAAAATCAAAAAGAATTTAAAGAGGACAACTCATTGGATCAAGAATAAGAGGAATTCGAAGTTGAGAGATGTTCAACATCAAAGAAGAAGAAGAAGGCTCATCCTCTAGAGATCACGAAGACAAAGGCAAATTAAAGGAGCATACTCCTTATTTCATGTGCATGAGGATGAAGATGAAGAGGTCTCACCTTAAGGATTGAGGGGGGAGCGTGGAACATCAATGCTGGATCAAGAAGTCTCTTCATCTGGATTAAATGAAGAAAGTGTCACCCCTACAAGTAAAGGTATAGAAATTTTAATTGTAAATAATAAAGATCATATCATTTATTTTGAGTGCAGAGAAAAAGGACACTATAAGGTAAGTGCCCCAAATTGGCCAAGAAGGAAGACAAAGTGGTACCAAAGGGCAAGGAGAAGTCCAAGGAGATCGGCCCCATGATACACAAGAGCAACGAGCACATTGTGTGCTTCTTGTGTAAATAAAATGGACATTACCGGAGTCAATGTCCAAAGAGGAAGAATCCAACCAAAGTCAAAGGAGGAAGCTCAACTCAAGGAGAAACTTCTAAGGGGACACGCAAGGTATCATTTATTGAACCAATTCCTTTGACACATGATAAAGAGCATACTAGGTCTAGGTTATATCATTTTAATTCTATTTATCATGAAAATAGGAAGTATGATAAGATTAAGGAAAAATATGTAGTGTATCGTGTAAACACTACCTCACCCAAGATTAGGAAGGTAGATAACAAATTAGGCAAAAACTCTAAAAATTTTAGATATATGTCTAAAAATAAAAATGCTCATGGGAATCAAGAAAATTCTAAATCTATAGATTTAAGGATTAAAAATCAAGCCTTGAGGTCAAGGCTTGATAAATTAGAGAAGACCCTAAAGAAAATAGAAAGAATCTTAAAGAGGTCAAATAGACATAACTTAGGTTTAGAAATAGATAAACAAGAACCATACAATGGCTATAGAGGTTTGAGATGCAAAGCTAAAGCCAAGAAGGATATGACATTATACCATGCGGTTTTATATAGTTATAGAGCCAATCCTATATCTAGGGATCAAGTCAAGGTTATAAGGGAGGTCATCCCTAGAGTTAACCTTGAGAAGACCAGCGTGACTGAGGCTTCTAAGAAACCTAAAAAAGTCACTAAGAAGGTCCCAAGAGAAGTTATCCCTAGAGTTTACCAAGAGGAATCTAGCATGACCAAGACTTCTAAGAAGTTTAGGAAGGTCATTAGGAAGGTATCAAGGGAAGTTATCACTAGTGAATACTTAGAACACCCAAGGAGCACCAATCGATTTTGGATTCCTAAGAGTGTGTTCTCTACACCCTAGATGGTTTAGAGAGTGTCAACTCCAATTGAAAGAATAGTTAACCTAACCTTGAAGAAGTTGACACTTGGAGGACATTTTTAAAGTAGTTTTACTCCTTAAAAATGAAAATAGTTTAAGTGTTTACTCTTTCAGAAGAGTAAAATGTGCCAAAATTTAAGGAATTGAGATTAATTTAAATTGGCACAAATAGGAAAAGGTGAAAGAAATGCCAAGTTGAGATTTTGACATTTTCTTTGATCATGATGGCAACTTAGGATTAATTTTGGCTAAAAAAATTAATTAGGGGTACTTAGATAGATAATCTAGGTATATATATTTATACTAAATTATCATGATTGTTTGTCCATCATATACCATGATATCATATTTTGCATTCATATTATTATGAAAAATAAAAACATAAAAAATATCATATCATGTCATACATATATTATGTAGTAATAGTATATTTTCTTTTAAAAATTATTCATTTTGATATATGTCATAAATCATCATGCATTATTTTAAATTCCTTGTAATTAAGGACAATGGCGTTAATCAACAAATAACATCCTAGGTGGATGATCAATTTTATAATGCCTAGATAGATATGTATGATCCCTTAGATTAGGAAAAACCAATATCTACATCTTACAAAGACCATAAGTTGACTTGTATGTGTTTTAGTGCACATTAGATACAAGTGAGATGTTAGGAGAATGAGCATGACTCAAGATGTTGATTTAGTGCATCTTTTTGAGTTTTAGTATCATCCAAACACATAGTTATGTGTTATCCAATCATTGGGAAAGGTAATGTTCAAGTTATATGCATTTAGCCTAAAGAACATGATTGGAAATTGGTTTTGAAAATCATTTCAAAATACTTTTGGAAAACCTTAGTGAAGGCTATCTTTTGATAGAAATCATCATTGCATAGTTAGACACAAGCTGGGGAGAAACTTTGAAGTTTTTCATTGGTTTTAAGTTTTATGTCAATCTTTGAAAATAAGATATATTTTTTTAGAAAATTATTTTTTCCATGATAGTATATGACATAAATAATGTCTATATGGATTTTTGTGATTTTTGGAATTTTGTAGAATTATTTGTGAATTTCTGAATTTTAGCTAAAATTTGATTTCAGGAAATCAGAAACTCAATCGATCAACACATCGATTGGGAAGGTTCAATCGATCAGCCCATCAATTGAATTGAGTTTTTCCACGAATAGAACCTCGCGGAATCGATTAACCGATCGATTAAACCCTGTATGGATCGATCAGTTGATTAATTCAAGTGCTTTTTCGCAAATAGCCTTGCTGAATCGATTAGTGGATTGATTGAAAGGCTTCAGTCTCAACTTCAATCAATTGAAAAAACTTATTTTTGGCTAAAATGATCTGATTTCAGTCTATTAAGCCACGGTTAGTCATGTTAACCATCTCTAACCCTAAGAAATTCTCTTGTGAACATTTAAGGATAATTTTCTTGATGACAATAAGAAAGGAATGGTCCAAGAAGACTAACTTGAAGTTTAGGATGAGGTTTGCATTCAATATTGATTCTTGAACCTCAAAACTTTACATTTTAGATTTCCTAATGTCTTAGGAACTCCAAGTCATTGTTGGTGCAATGATAGAAACTTAGAGCATGTTTTGAGGGGGATCTACTCCATAAAGACATGTAATTATTTTTGATGAAACAATAAAAGATTGGAAACCTTCATTATGATGGATTAATGCTCAAGGGTGAGCATTGAGCACAATGAAGGGCATGAGACCTTTATTATGGGTTGTGAGCAATGAGTGAGGTTGTTAAACAATGTGTGGATACCTTTTCAGAGGGAGAGTTTTTGATGTGTACCAAAGGGAGAGAATGTAATGTTTAAGTTAGGAAATTCTCCATGTTCACAAGGGGAGATTGTAAAACCCTTATGTTAAAGGGAAGGATGAAGGAAACCCTCAGTCATGCTTTTGTGTAAAGAAGAAGTTGAGGCTATGAGTTTAGCCTAACTTAAACGTATTGTCAAACATCAAAAAAAGGAAGATTTTTTGTACAAATTTTCTTAAGTCAAGGTTGACCTAGTTGACTAAGCTTGAATTGACTCAACCTTGAGTCTTGATGTTAGGGTTTTGATGTTGACAATGTATGGAGATTGCAGGTGCAATCGTACATTTGAGGAGATTGTTGGAGCAATTCTCCTCTAGTCAATGTTTGACCAATTTAGTGTGAAGAAAAGTCAAATAGGTCAAGGTTGATCGGATACCTGACTGGGAATTCCTAACTGAAAGTTAGGTAAGGGTAAGTCCAACGGGGAGGTTGGTAGATTATGAAAATTCAAGTAGGTCAATGTTGACCGGACACTTGGTGTGGAAAGTCCTGGTGAGTGAAGCCAGACAGATGGAAAGTCCTAGTGAGTGAATCTAGGCAGTTGGAAAATTCTAATGAGTGAAGCCAAGTGAAAGACCTAATGAGTGAAGATAGGTAAATGGGAAATCCTAGTGAGTGAAGTCATGTAAAAGACCTAGTGACTGAAGCTAGGTAGTGAGAAAATCCTGGTGAGTGAAGCCAGGCAGTTTGAAAGCTCTAGTGAGTGAAGACTTGCAGTAAGAAAGCCTTAGTGAGTAAAGCTAGGCAGTAAGGAAGTCCTAGTGAGTAAAGTCAGGGGTGTGAAACTCCAAGTGGGTCTAGGGCGACCATATACCTGGTGTTTGGAAGTCCAAGTGGGTCATGGAGGACCAGACACTTGGTACGAGACGGTAAGTCCAAGTGGGTCAAGGTTGACCGGACACTTGACACGGCAAGAAAAGTCCAAGTGGGTCAAAGGATTGCCCGAGCACTTGGTAACGAAATCCCAGCAGGTCAAGGTTGACCATATGCTAGGCATGAGTGAGTCCCAACAAGTCACGATTGACCGAATGTTGGATTTAGGACCATAGACTTGAGTTAGTCAAGTTAGGGTTGGTCAATCGATCAGCTGATCGATTGAACCAGAGCCTTATCCATCAGTTGATCGATTGGGAGAGGTTCGCGAGCAAGGATAGCCCAATAAGCAAGCTGATTAATTGGGGTTATGCTAATCGATTAGACAATCAATTGAAGGTCACTCGCGTGAAGAGCATAGTGTGCTCCCCAATCGATCAGCAAATCGATTGGGGCTAATTTTCCTACAAGATTGTGAGGCAGCCTGAATCGATTGGTCAATCGATTCTGAGTTTATCTGTGAGAGCACAGAGACACTTTGAATCGATAGGTCGATTGATCAAAACCTCCCCAATCGATTAGTCAATCTATTGGGATATGACCATTGTGCAGGATGTAATCTTTGGACGATTGGGATTGCGTGGATCTGACGTGGCAATCGATTGGGAGCCCTAGATCATGACAGGATAAAGCCATTGGCGAGGTTCAAATGCAAAAAAAAAAAAGTTCTCCTGTTCTCTTCATTGAGCTTATGACTACTCATCACCACTTCTTGAAGCATCTTGGAGATAAGTGTTGTTGCACTTCTAAGGTCAAGGGGCATCTACAAGATACACGAGTTCAAGCAAGAATGAGGTTTCCCATTGTATTCTTGTATTTATTTTTTTTTATTGAGTTATATACTTGTGTGAGTATTGTAAGAGATTTCTCCACCTCCAATTGTTCTGAGAAGGAGTTTCTTTCTTAGTGGAGAGTGTGCTCAGTGTGTGGATCCTTGTATTAGTCACCTCTTCTTGAGGTGGATACCAAGTAAATCCTTGTGTTAACATTGGGAGCTTGCTTCGAGTCTATTCCACTTTAAATCATTATCATCGAAGCACGAGAAACTATTCACCTCCTCTAGCTCTGAAGTGACCCAACAAGTATAGTAGGTCGTTTGACTCATAAAACTATTTAGATATATGTTGTGTAATATTCGAGATCTGATCATGAATAAAGAATCAAGTCTCCTAGGTCCGAACGACTTTATGACCAACCGACCATACACATGGATACTTGTCTCTGGAAACTGGGAAAATAAGCCCTGAGAGGCCCGACCGATACTTTTCACCGATCGTCCTTGTATTGGGAGACTTATCCCTAAAGTGATATTTGAGCTTTATAAATTCGGTATGGTTTCTTCTAAAATTTGTCTTGTATGTTTGCTTAGTGAAGATAAGGATACCGAGCCTTATAATTTTAGTTAGTTGTATATCCGGCCGCCCATATATAGGAGGACAGCGGAATGAACAGTGAATGCCCATATGTCTAATCGATTGTCAGATCAACACACTTATACTAAGTGTCTTAATATAGACGGGGAGCATTAGATTGGCCTCTAGGCTGACTGTCCTTGTACTTAGGGGTCTTATCATTAGGCGAAGAACCAAGCCATGTTGAGAGTAACCCCTCGACTGCCGCCTCCCTTTAACTTAGACTACCACCTCATCTTAACTTTCACTATTCTGTTATCTTAATTTTAACTACTATATTATACCTAGATCCGTTCATAACAACCCGTATCATAAAGTAAATAATATTTCCTTCCTTTTATCTTCTAAACTAATTTTAACTTAGTGATAGAGACATTTTAATCATTACCATTTGAATCAGTTTTGGATGAAAATTGAGCATGTCATTTAAAAAAAAAAAAATGGATGATAATAAAAATAAGGGACGTTTTTTTTATAATAAAAAATTCTAGCCAGATTAAATTGTCAGTTTGTAAAATGCGTAAATTTTGAAATCGTAAATATTTGAACGGTATATTTATAAGGATGTTCGTACAAGTTTTCCAAAAATGAACTATGATTTAAAAAATGGAAACCTTATTCCAGGTCCCTTCCTGGATGATCAATGAAGCACGCAACCATCCAATGAAAAGTTTCGCCTAACGAAATCGTACAATTCGACTGGCACGATGACACCTCGCTCTCTCCCCCTCATCTTCTTTGAAAAGGGGGAACAGAGGATGAGAGAGAGAGAGAGAATATGTCATGTGCGGATGGCAGATCCAGGCCTAGTGGAATTTACTTGTTAATCATGGTGAATGCTCAGGTAACCTCTGCTTCTTTCCGCTTTTGGCAGTTTTAGGGTTCTTTTTGTCGTCGCTTCTTGTTCCCGCGACTGCTCCTCCAATCGATCTCCTCAGCTCTGCTCCTCGATCCCGCCCTCTTTCCTGGTATGCTTGTTAGTTTGTTTCCCAACTGACTTGTGTGCTTTTAATTGGTACCCTCACATTCCAAGTTCATCTTTTTATTTTATTTTATTTTATTTTCCCCCTCTTTTGCCTGATTGGTTACTAGATGGTCATTGCCTAACGTACGTAATCTATTAGGGACTATGGCGCTATCTATAATCTCTCTGTAAACATTGATCTGCGGTTCCGATAAGCCAGAATTTCGTGGAAAAATATGATTTTTCCTCTATTATAATGTCAGAACTGTTTTTTTTGGCATTTACAAACTGAAACCCTAGGACCGTCCTGCATTTTATTTCGTTTTAATGAATATTTTCTGTTCCGTTTGGATAGAATGCGCATTGTTGCACTTACGTTCTACTTATCGTTGCATTGGATATAAAACAATGGTGCAGGGGCCTTGTTGAAGTTAAATATGGAATTTTTATGAATGGCTACTGAAGCAGTTGGTTCTCAAAGTTGTCTTGGTCCTTGTTTCTGAGGAACTTTTCACGAGTTATGGAAAGATCGGAAGAAGTAAATGAGATAATTGAGGACTCAGAGCCTGATGCTCCTCATTTCAAAAGAGTAGAGATTGACAAAGCACCAGAGGAGCCAAATTGTGATTCTGCACTAGAAACGCAAGCACATATTAACCTTGAAGATGCTGAATGGTCTGAACACTTTGCATTGCTGCACCCACCTGGGTTGTTTGGTAACAGTGTCACAGAAAAGGACTTAAATGTTGATATGCCAACAGATTCTGGGCGTCAACCACACTGCTCAGGCCTCAACTCTCTAGGGAGACAGGAAGAGATGGTAGAAGAGTTGACTCTGAAAAGCTATAGGAATCCTAACTTGTCTATAGGAAGTAGCACAGGTAGCGGGGAGAAACCATCAAATAAGTTGGGTCTATGGAAGAATTTCACAAGACTTACAGGGAAATCAAGAGACAAAGATGTGAGTGAATCCTTTTCAGTGGATCACAGTGATGATTTCGACAACAAGGTTTTGCCTCCATCATCAGGTACAAAGAGAATGCTAGTGACACAGTCTGAACCAAAAGCTTCTGGATTGTCTGATCATATATCTAAGGCTCACAAGCATCTCAGCTCAAATACCGAGCCAACAAATTCTCCTGTTGTGCTTCAGACCAAGGTTCCCTCGGGGTTTGGATTTCACCAATACTTGTTGAAGACTTCACTAAAGGGTAAAGGAGTCACATTTCAAGGAAAGTATAATGCTCCTGGCACTGTGATTTCTCAACATGTTGAACAACCTAGTGCTAGCATGGGCATCACTTTGGCATCATCTCACACTCCTAGTGCTAAAGCAGATGATATCTTGTTTGACAAGGTAGAAACTTCAAATCCTTATAAAAGAGAAATTATCTTGAGGGAATGGCTTAAGCCTAAAGACCAAAAGATAAATAAGGTTGAACGCATGCATATATTTAAGCAGATTGTGGATTTTGTTGACATCTGTCACTCCCGACAGATCATTTTACAAAATTTACGACCGTCATATTTTGTCAAGTTGCCCTCAAATCAAGTTAAATACATTGGCTCGTTTGCCCCACAGAGTGAGATAGAGCATCAAGATTCTGTGGGACGATATATTCACCATCTAGACAGCCGTTTGAAAAGAAAGAAGGGCAGTGGCCAGGATAATGACACTCGTCAAGTTTCTTCGGTGAAGCTACAGAAATTTCATGGTCTTAAGTGTTTTAGTAGCGAGCACCCCACATGCCCGTCATGCAGTGATTTTGAAGGTGTTGATCATCTTGAACATGATGCTGATAATTTCAGATCAAGCAATCCTAGCAATGATTCTATGGTATTAAAATTGGACAGAAAGAACATGCACGGCAATTCTAGTTTCAACAGCCAACAGTCCACACTACTGAAATTGGAGGAGAGTTGGTATGCTAGTCCTGAGGAAATAAATGATCACACATGCTCCTTTTCAACAAATGTTTACAGTCTTGGGCTTCTTCTGTTTGAGGTGAGTGAAGCGGACAACTGAAACACTTCATTAAGACATAAATTGTGTTGGTAGAATTGCCCAACCTCTTTCAGTATGGTGGATACATGTTCATGATTTTTATTTTCTTGATACCATTGTCATTTTTTGTTACTATTTGAATATATGTATTTGGTTTGCTTATTTCTAAGGTTCCTTTTTTAATGATCTTCTCCTTTCAATGATTTTCTTATTTCCAACAATGCTAGAGAAACAAGATTCATTTCTGCATTTACTCTTATCTGTTTTGTTGGTGTTTAGTCATTAGTATTTGTAATAGTTGAAAATGTGGTTACACTGGAAAAAATGAATAGAGATTACAGCACCAATAAAAAAAATGCCATGAAGTATTGTGAAGGAAAAAGATCAAGTTATTGATTTCCCAAGGATATAAGGAGAGCGAATTATAGATCTAATGATGGTTTCTGACACACAAATTAAACATATAGGTCCATGAAGGAGACAAGTAGGGGTGACAGTTTGATTCTTTCATTCCATTCCTTTCTTATTATCCTTTATTCGATGTGTGGATGTTCAGAAAAGGAATGTTGGCTGCTAGCAAAGAACTATTCCTAGGAATACTATGAAAGGAATTTGCTTATGCATCAACCAGCCCATTCTTATGGGTCAGCTTCATATTGTTTTTCTCTTCCCCTTTCTATCACTGATGATGGCTCAAGGTGATTTATGGCTAGATAAACACAGTTTTCATTGGTCTTGGTTCAATAACCTCATGGAAGTAAAAACAGTTTTGCTAAGTAGGCAAATGAAGGGGATATTTTCTCTACTGGATTCGTTTGTACATTTGATCAAGTTAATACATTATTTTTGTTATATTTTTAGTAAATTTCTCACCTCTTTGTTTTCAGTTGTTATGCTGCTGCAAAACTTGGAAACTCCATTCTGCTGAAATGTTGAATCTGCGCCACCGTATTCTTCCACCAACCTTTGTGTCAGAAAATCTTAAGGAAGTTGGCTTTATTCTTTGGCTGTTGCATCCTGACCCTTCTTGTCGCCCAAGACCAAGGTGTGCATTCATTTTGCATGTATTTTTGAAGATACCTTAAATCCATGGACAAGTTTTGATGCACTTTTAGACATTATCCTCCAATCTCTGCCATTTCATGCTACTCTAGATGTATGTTGATCGTAATTTTGAATAGCAAAGGGAAAATGGTTTTTTCCTTTCATAGTAGGGGCCATAGTTTGCCTTTTTAACATTAGAAGGCTATGGTAAGAAATTCACCAAGGAAACGAACATTCATGTATGTCAAATCATCATTGAGAATGGTTGTATGCGCTTCAAATTTGATAGACCCTTTCTTAAAATGTTGGATTGGGTAGAACCAAGTATAAGGGAGACACACTAGAAGGACTATCAAGAATTTTTCTATGTTGGCTCAGAGAACAAACACTTGAAGCTCATGGAGGCATGCACAAAATAGAGACTAAGATATAATATTGCAATGGAGGGAGAAGAGGTATATTCTTGACTACTAGGAGGAAATGATACTCAATGATCCTTACCAAATTCACACACTTCACAATAAAGCTTGGTCAACAGAGATGGAATATTAACAAACTGTTCAAATCTAGATAAAAGGATCACCAAGTCAACAATGCCATTGGTGTATGGTGAGATTGTTTGTAGTAAGAACGTTAGAGGCTAGGTGATCATCTAACTGATAGATTTCATTAAAATGATGACCGGAAAAACACAATGGGCATGTTAAAAGGTTAAGGGTTTTGTAGAAGTGCTATCAAAAAAACTAAACGCATGGGAAGCTTTCAAACATAAAGCACTTTATTCAAGAGCAATGAGGAGTTGAGCAAGGAGCCATGTTCTTTGATAGAAATATAAGTGTCATCAACAATAGAAACATGTGGTAAAATAAAAAGATAGAGTCCAAAAAATAATTCACCATTACTATTCATTTGTGAAAATGCTCTTGAATTAATTAACCACAAAGGCTTAGTTTTTATCATGGCTAGAAATCATAGCAAGATTTGATGAACTAGATCAGTTTTTGAGTAAAATCTAGAATTATTCATCTTTAATTCTAGAGTAGTGTCAAAATCTGAAGAGGTTGTGGTTATTTGTGTCCACGACCATGGTCTCCACCTCCATGACCTCATTTACGAGATTCAGAAGAGAGTCTCGGATGGTTGGGGATAGGTAGGACTAGGAAACTAGTGGGGCTTGCCTCATTAGCGGTGGTGGTATGTAGAAAGGAGTGGAGTCTGGTGGTGTATGTTGGATAAATTGGGAAGATGAAGAAGGGTAACCTTTTAGAGAGATCTTATGATAGGAAGACTTCTAGGTGACATAGGCAAGAAAAGAAGGATAGAGGAGAACTAGTGGGTAGCGGATAGGCTTGGATATCAAGTGAGAACTAGGATATCTTGTAGATTATCTAATCTAAAAGCTAGGACATTAGACTAAGTAATACAACAATTAATTTATTCCTATTCTATCTAACAATTTAGAGGTAATAAAGTAAATGGAAGTGGTATGCAATGATCTCACTACTTAGTGCATATACAGAAGCATATACAATTTATATTAATATATAGATATATTATAAAATTGATTAACATATTTGCAATGAAGTATACTAATCAACATTTCCCATCAATAATCATTTAAAAAATATATGTTATTATACAATTTAAAGCTTATAAAATATCAAAAAATCCATGTTAATCAATAATGCAAAACATATTGTATAACCAACATCAATATTATTCTATATTGGCAAAATAGGTGTTTAAAATAACACATACAAGTTATCACACTGAAAACTAGACTTATAATAGTATTCCACAATCATAAGGGCTAAAGGTGGTTATTTGAGAAGGATCAGATTGGTAATAAGTAGGATTATATATTTGGTTTGGTACAAGCCAAATCGAGTCAAATGAATTATAGTTTTGATTTTTTGGATGTTTGCACGTGCAATCTATACATGGATCATAAGCAACTACATCCGCCTCACATTGTCTCACATGTTGAAGCCAACCACATGTAGGCAACCATAGATGCAACATGTAGTCAGCTCGGGTCTCATCTTCCACATTCTCGAGGTAAAATTATTGCCTAAAATTATTGCCTAAACTCACCCTTAAAATTGTCCCTAGTATCAATGGCAGCACCTTCGCTCCTCTTATCAATGGACCTACGGTGTCACCATAGTAAAGTTATATCAGTAAGATACATGGATGCAGTACGAATCTTAAGTGCATCGTCTCTGATGTTGTCGGCCTTGAAATATTGCTCTAACCCCCAAAGGAAATTGTCCACATCCTTTGTGGACCTGTTAGTTTCAGGAACCTTCACATAGTATGCGGACTGCATTGCAAGCAAGCCTCCTACCATTACTATCTTGCAAGAAGCGAGCTCTCCCTTGAGCTCTTCCATTTCCTTGTGCAAAACACCACCATAGCCTCCCGGATGGCATTCTTCTAGGTCAGTTGGTCTACAATTTTATTGAGGGCACCTTGCATCTCTTTCTTAACCTCCTCACCTGTGGAGTCTAGCTCCTCGAGATGCTCCTCTGAGTCATCAGACTATTCTTGCAGCTTTCCAACAGTGACTTCCACCTTAGCTAACCGGGCATCCATTGCAGACAGTATATCCATATAGCTCTCCTTCTTGGATGCTCCTTAAAACAATGGCACACTTCCTCATTCATTGTCTTTCACATTAAACAAATTTAATTTCCCTTTAACTCTTATTTTCATTATTACATTCTTTTCATATTTCTGTGTTCAAACTCCAATATGATTGAGGCAATCTGACCAATAAGGATGTTTCTGGGCTGGCTTATTTGGATATCAACTCCGCAAACTATGGGATGGATTGTTGCATTTTTAATGATAATATTTGCTGAGAAATATCTACCATCATGTTTACTTCATGTAAGATTTCATTTCCTCTTTGATGGAGTCGATATTGTATAACCTAAAGGTAATGCCAATTCATGCTCAGGGATATTCTTCAAAGTGATCTGTTAAATGAAAGTAAAGATTTGCTCTCGGTAGATAAATCATCAGCTTTGGTAGAAGAGGAAGATGCAGAATCAGATTTGTTATTGTATTTTCTTTCATCTTTGAAAGAAGAAAAAGTGAAGCAGGCCTCAAAGCTAGAAGCAGAACTTGCCTGGTTAAAGGCAGATATAGAGGAGGCTGAAAAAAGACACTTATCAAGAGCTCAGTTATATTTGGATAGCACAAAGTTCCTATTAAATCGCGTAGATTCTTCCAGCATGAATGAAAACACAGTATCACATATTCAACAACTACAATCACATTCCAAATCAAATAAATATGAGCAGAGGTTGATGAAGAATTTTGATCAACTAGAAAATGCATACTTCTCTCAAATCTCAAAAATTGACACAGCTGGTCCTATTACTGCAATCCATTCTGACTGTGGCATTTTGAAGAATAGTAATAGATATTCCCTTATTCAGAATGATGCAAATGAAGCAAAGGATTGTCTGGGCACCTTCTTTAATGGTTTGTGCAAGTATGCTCGGTATAGTAAATTTGAAGTTTGTGGGAGTTTGAAAAAGGTAGACACCTTCAACTCTGTGAATGTCATTTGTGCTTTGAGTTTCGACCGTGATGAGGATTACTTTGCTGCTGCTGGAGTATCGAAGAAAATTAAGATTTTTGAGTTTGGTGCGCTTTTGAATGACAATTTGGATGTTCATTACCCACTGGTTGAAATGTCTAGTAGATCCAAGCTCAGCTGTGTCTGTTGGAATACTTATATAAATAGTTATTTGGCTTCAGCAGATTATGAAGGTGTCGTCCAGGTATGTATCTTGATAATCTCACATCTTTTATTACATTTGCTTAGTAATGTGTTAGCATTTTTACTTATTTATCTTAATTTGATTACAAATGGTTATAAGGTCCTTTCTTATCCATGCTATGACTTTGTTTTGCCTTTCTTGGGGACTAGGTCATGCAAAATAATTTTCCAATAGATTTGGTGTGCATGATAGGGGTGGCCATCTATACCCAAAACAAAACTGAAACCAACCCAATTTGGAAAACAGTCATTTTGGTTTGATTTCTGTTTGAAATTTTACAAGCTGTTAAAACCAAACTAAATTGTTAAAGTTTTGTATAAATAAATTGAATATATAGCTAAGCCAGTATTTCCTTAGTGTTATCAGCTTGTGTTCGTTGTTTTAGTCTAAATATTAGAACTGTAAAAAGTTTGATTGTTGTTTCAATAAAAACCTTGCTTAAAAGGCAATGTTAATCTATTTTTGATTGACATGTATGTTTATTGTTCAATTTCAATTTCAGTCAGCATTGACCAATATAAAAATTTAGGCTCAATTTAGAAATTGAACCATAAGGTTTCAGTTTGGTATTGATTTGGGTTTTTTAAATTGAAATATTTTGGTTTGGTTTCAATTTTTCTTACCAAAACAATAAACCAAACCACATCCACCCTAACTGCATAGAAAACTAAGTTGAAGACTATTTTCTCCTAACATATGAAGTACAGGCCATATGAAGTCAGTTTTGAGAGTTGGGAGTTGCAGTGATGCCTTTGATTTTTGAAATTAAGAAGGTACCACATGGAATTCATTGCTCTTTTATGATCTATTTTTTCCTAGATACTAATTGATGGGTGATCTTCTACATGATGTAATCATTTTCCAAGAAACCTATGCCTATTCACCAAAAAAATGTGACATCCTAATTTAGTCCCACTTGGTGAGATAGAGCTAATGAATGGCAAATTTTAAGCTTAGATGAGCAAGTAATATTAATTTGGGCTAAGCATTTGTTTGTCAATTTTTAGCAACAGGTTAATGTTTCAATTCTCCTGCCTAATGAGTCCTGATAAAATGCTCCCCATTAGTCTAGGATTGTTGTGTTAAATATTGGAGTTATTTTCTAGAAAGCCAAAAAATTATGATCAAGATTTTGCACTCAACCGTTCATTGGCACTAGCGGGGGTAGGGAGAATTGGGACTAGTGATGTTACAAATTTATGAATTAAGCTTGCAGAGGGATTCTTGGAAGGAAAACGTGAAAGTCAGAAGTTGAGATGTCATATTATGCTTAGGTTACTACTATGAAAGGTAATTAATCTAAGATCATCATATTACTACACTCATTAGTACCAAAAGAAAAAGACAGGGTTGTGTTTGCTAAGCTTACACGTCTCACTGTAACCATAGACTGAAAAACTCCTTTATTTCAAACACAAATGATCAAGATGATAATGCCCACTAGTAAAGATATTGGTGGTAGTTAGAGTGCTAGAGGGATATTGGTCATCAAGTTAGTAAGCTCTATCATATTCATGACTGCCACTTATCGTTATATTTGTCTGTAAGTCCTAAAATACAAATGACTAGTATTAAGGCTACATGGCAATTCAACTATCTTTAAAAGTGTTATGGAGAACCAATTTACAGGGAAATAACAGGGTTATGCAAACAATTAGCAATGAGGATATGATAAAGTTAAGATAAAAAATAGAAAATAACTCCTAGTTACTAGTTATATGAGAAGTTGCATAGTACCAAGAAGCTTTATGGCACTGTATTTTACCATGGAAGTAGTTCCAAAAATGGAGATTCTGCCAATAATGTTGGATGAACTAAAGGCATTCTTGAGCCAGGTCTAAACTGTTCATACTCATCTGAACTAGTAGTAATAATGGTGGATGTTGGAACAGATTCAGAGGATAATAAAGTTGCAGCTACTGTCCAAAAAATCGACCTGAAGCAATCCAATTCTTTTGGGTTTGGAAATATCTTTCATCTTTGAGTTTCAGGTTTTTATAGAAATTTGAGTTAGATCTGGTTTATATATATAATTTCACAATCTACAATATGTGCTATGTGTAGTGAGAAATTCTCAAAAATAAAAAGCAAACCTAACTAATTTTCCAGTTTAAATTTTTTTTCTTAATGTATTCAAATTTGAATCTGATTTTTGTTCCATAACTAAAAAAATTTGGAAAATATTTTGATTGGGTCGAGTTTATTCAAAGCATGACTTAACTCAATCATTTCCATCCATATCCACAATCTTGTCCAACAACCTTAGAAAGAACTTCAAATGGAGACTAGAAGTAGCTAAATGCATGCGAAAGGAAAGCACAAAGTCCAATGCATTCAGGAGGCGGTATTATTGCATTCATAAGCAAGATTGAACTGACACTACAGGGATCTTCTAGGCTACACCACACTTGAATTTTGCACATTTGATGCTCTTCAAGCTGGAGCTTCAGATCTCTAGGATCCATGGAGATGTGATAGAATGACACATAGCAAGTTCATCCCACTTCTAAATTGAAAATATTTGCCATATTCATGATGTATGTAAGAAAAATTCTTCTCATAAGAGTACACTTACCATATCACATCTCATGTCTCTAGGTGAGAGGAACATAAAAAAAACCAGCCTTGGTTATAGGTGTGTGCCCATTGGGTTCAAATCTAATTGAATTGCATTTTTCTATACTGATTATTTAGAAATCAAAATAAACTGAATCAACATATCAACAAAATTGATAAATGGAAGCTCGATGCACGAAGCTTGGAGCACATTGAGTCTATTCTATGTGGCCTTACCTTAGATGGCAAGAGGCTTTTTTTTGCTGTGACTCGAACTCATGACCACAAGGTCTAAAGTTTTCAGTTTTACTTTGGTTTTTGCATTTAAAACTCTGTAATTTCTTAATTTTGATATTAAATTACAACTATTTGTGGACCAAATTTTTATTGAAAAAATTAATGTGTTAAGTTATATTGTTATAATGAATTTTTGCAATAAATTTTATACACCTTGAATGTTCTAAACAAGTCCTCACTGCTAAATATATATTTTATTGTTGCAAAGATAATATTATTTTATTTTTCAATTTTGGTTGGCTTACATTAATTAAGCACATTGAAAACTAGTTGAAATACTGTCATGCTTCAGTTAACCTGAAATGAATCAAACTAATTTGGTGAAAAAACAAACCAAATAGAAGTTTTGATTTAGTTCAGTTTGTTTTCAATTTGAACTAGTAAGGGATACATTTACTTGATTGATCAGACTTGAATTTTACTATACTGAATAAGCTGCATCATTCCTATATGTAGGTGGAGATGCTAGATAACTTCCTTTTTTCTTGAAAGTTTACAAGAAGCTAAAGATTCTACCTAGAGGAGATAATTGGAAATATAAAATTTGATACAGATTCTATTAGTTTCATGTGTTTTAAACTCATTGGTAGAGGAGTGCAACATGGTTTTGTTTTCATTATTTATGAAATATATTTTTTGGTCAAATTTTTGATGTGGCACAGAAGCAAATCAAAACTTGCATAGAGGCTTAACGTCATTTGAACTTGCACACACAATCTCACACAAAGAAATAAATAATCTCAAACAAAGAATAAAAACTCACGAAGAGGAAAATCTTATTATGCAAAAATGTTCTAACATGGGAGAACTGGACTCCTTTTAATGATTAAAAAATGGCAGCCCGATGTACGAAGCTCCCGCCATACGGGATATCGGGGAAAGATTTATTGTACGCAGCATTACCTTGCTTTTTGTAAGAGGTTGTTTCCAGGATTCGAACCCGTGATCTTTTTGGTCACAAAGCAAAAACTTTACCATTGCGCCAAGGCTCCCCTTCACTCCTTTTAATGATTCCAACCTAAAAAACTAGGAAATAAATTAAATTATAAAATAAGAAACAAACAAAATTAAATTGAACTACCAAAACTTCCATATCCTCTTAAGACAATTACCAACTTGTAACCTTCCTTTGAAGATTTATTCTCCTAAAGATGAGAACCTTACAAAATAAACTCTTACAATTCTAATACTTAAAAATAAATAAATTTCCTATTTCGCATCAGTTTTCAATGCTTTCTGATTTGTTCATATTTGCTAAGTTCAGTTATGGGATGCAAGTACTGGGCATGGATTCACTAGGTTCACAGAGCACCAGAAACGAGCATGGTCTGTCAATTTCTCTGTAGTTGATCCAACTAAGCTGGCAAGTGGAAGTGATGACTGCACTGTGAAACTCTGGAGCATCAATGAGGTATGGTACTGAATAAATATTGTATTTAGGCATTGCTCAATGGTCACATGGAGTCTTAATCTGCTACATGTTGAAAAGAAAGTTATTTTGTACACGTAATACATCACATGATTAAACTGTGGATTTGTAATAAGTTAGTAAAATAGAAAGAAAGTAAATTATTCTTGAAAGTTCGGGATTTGCTATGTTTCTTGGCCAGAAAGACCTTATTTGATTACTGGACTTGCCTGCTTACTTTACTATCAACTGAACTTACTTTGCTATTGCAGAAAAATTCTATAGACACCATAAGAACTATGGCCAATGTGTGTTCTGTCCAATTCTCATGTTCCTCGCACCTCTTGGCTATTGGATGTGCTGACTACAAAACCTACTGTTATGATTTAAGGAACACTCGAATTCCTTGGTGTACTCTTTCTGGGCATGGAAAGGCAGTCAGCTATGTTAAATTTATAGATTCAGAAACACTTGTTTCTGCATCAACTGACAACACACTTAAAATTTGGGATCTTGAGAAAACAAATTCTGGTGGTTTCTCCACCAATGCCTGCAGCCTAACTCTAAGTGGTCATACCAATGAGAAGGTATTCCCACTTTAATTCTTTTAGCTACTTACATAACTGTATCTTTTGAGGAATTTATTTGTGATTCGCATTTATCATGTTTTCTGCAGAATTTCATTGGCTTGTCTGTTTGTGATGGGTATATAGCATGTGGTTCAGAAACAAATGAAGTAAGTTTGCTTGCAACTTTGTTGCTCACTCTCATAATAATAATTATGGCAAGGGAAATAGCAAACAGAAAAATCATCAGAAATTGATCAACAAAATATACTATTTGTATTTCTGAGAAAGTTTATGTTGGTACTAGTTGGCCATGAACTTTGATGTGTGAAGGTCTTGGGTGCTCAGATTTTTTAAGTGTGTATTGCAATATAGCAAATACTGAAAACCCGATGCCTAGCCAGCAAATAGAACTCCCAAATCCATGGAGACAAAAATCTAAATATTCAGGAGCATAGGCAATAGTTTCACCCTTCCTCTTTGGTTATTCCAAATGGAGAATTTCAGTTTCTGCTTCCCCACTGCAAACTCCCTCTCTCCCTCATATTGGTCATCTCAATATGTTGTTTGTTTCCAATTAATTGAGATTCTACTGACTATCAATTATATGTTTTTATTCATAAACTCTATCATTTCTCCAGGTTTATGCTTATTATAGAGCATTTCCCATGCCAATGACTTCGCACAAATTTGGCTCCATTGACCCAATAACGGGGCAAGAGACAAATGATGATGGTGGACAATTTGTCTCGAGTGTCTGCTGGAGAAGCAAATCAAATATGGTCATCGCAGCAAATTCCACAGGAAGAATAAAAGTTTTGAAGCTTGTTTGATAAAAAAAAAAAAAGTTGTCATAATTAATCTCCATGATGTTCCTGATGGCAAACTTGGCATTCTGCTGAAGTCGCAACCAGTCTGTCAATATGCACATGATATATGCACCTTATGTGCGCCACTGCCATTTTATTCTGAAACTTTATGTTGCCAAGGCTTCACCAGAAACAAATTCCAAGATGCCAAAGTGTCAAAGGAATGACACGACCTGAGAATCACAACTATCATCATCAATTAAACAAGGAGGTGCTGCAATGTGATGCTTATTTCTTCCAAGTTTTATTCTGATATGTGATGCACAAAATTGATTTGTCGATTGATACCAGCAACTCGCCGAAATAGAAAACTCCAAAATCCTTGCTGTAAAGCAAGAGGTTCCAGGTTTTAGTTTTTCCTACGAGAGGCACTATACTTTGCATATAGAGGTGCTTCCTATGATCAGAATGTACTATAATGGTTACCTACCTAATGATTCTTTACAGAACTAGATTAGAAGAGAAATGAGTTGTGAAAAATCGATTTTGTTGTAGTTTGTGAAAGAATTTCCAATGTTCTTGGAAGTTGCTGTAAATGTTGATCTAGTGTTGATAATATATTAAGTGTGCATGTTTTGTTTCAGAAGAAAATTCAGATTTGCTTGGGCTAAAATTTATGGGAATTTGCATGTGGGTGTGATATGGTTGCTGCTTTTATCCATCAAACCCCATCTTACTTTTTTTTTTAAAAAAAAATAATAATTAGCTGCTCAATCTTTATATCTGTTCTAAATGGAAGTTCGAGGGCAAACTAACACATGATTAAGTTGGCAAACTACTCTTTGTTGTTGTTGGTTGAGAATTGGTTTACTTTGAATCAATTAGACTAAATAGGTTACATATATTGTTTTAAAGGTACTCATGCAAACATTCACTAAGTTGATGAATTCAAATCAAGATTTTAACAATAACTTTTAAAGTCTTTACTAGCTACCATCTAATCTAAAATATTGTTCAGATAATGAAAAATCTTTACAAAATTATCTGCTATTTTTCCTATAATTGAATATGCAAGTTAACTACTAAACAGAACGCAGATTAAATAAACACAAACCCCTCAAATATATATATATACACCAACTGTGCTTTGGCCAAATATGAAAATCTTCCGATTTTAGATTTTCCTAATAATTAACTTGGAATAATAGTCAGAGTTAATAAAATTTAAGAAATTATTATTTTTATTACTTGTGATGCTTAAATTTATTTTTTTATTTCTTCTATTTAACAATTTTATTGTTTAAAATCTTCTCAAAAAACAATCTCGAGATTTTTTTAAAAAAATTTCAATGTTTTATCTTCAACTTTATATACTATTAATAGTTTCAGCTAGAAGATCTTTGTTAAACTAACGTTTTTTGGCTATATATTCTAAACGTTTAAACTGATCTTTGTTAATTAACCATTAATAGCTAAGATTAAACCTGAAGAAGATCTATGGAACTGGTAGTCCATAAACTTTGCGTGATGGCCATGCACCTAGTGAGAGTTCATTCACATTGTATGGTGATTATAATAATAAATAAATAAATAAAATATATAATTACGAGGAAAGCTGTGACTTAGTTGTCTTCAAAAGGAAGGAAGAGATCATGAGCTCAGTGATTCCCTAACCCTTTTCCACCTCCCTCATTCTCCTTCCAACTGTATTCTAACAGCCCCTCTTTATAAACATTTCCCACCTCCCTCATTCTCCTTCCAACTGTATTCTAACAGCCCCTCTCTTTATAAACATTCACCACAAACTTACTCGCAATTAATAATTAGGCTTTGGAGGGAGGGAGAATGGAGTCCGTGGCAGCAAAGCCAAACAGCGCCGACTTGTTCACCAACGGCGGCGGTGGCGGCGGCGGGGGGCACTTCCAGATGCCGGTACACTACCCTCGCTACAGCAAGGACGACTACGAGGCCATGCCGGAGTGGAAGCTAGACCGCTTGCTGGCCCAGTATGGGCTTCCAGTCGCCGGCGACCTTGCCGACAAGAGGGGCTTTGCCATCGGTGCCTTCCTCTGGACCTCATCCTCCATCGCCGGCGGTGACTGATGCTTTGAATTGAGGTGACCCATTCAACAGTTGACTGTGTGCTGCTATATATAAAGAAGGCGATATTATGTGATAGGTTTATGATTAATTACATGGTTTATTGAGATCGAGTGAAACAATTACTTCTTCATTCATTATTTAAACACCACATTTTGATATTATTGTAGCATCTTGACAATGATATCTTAGTTTTAGATCATTGATGTAGACTAAGTTCATGGCAACAGATCGTTTAACTAAAAAAAAGCATTTAGATTCAAACAATTGGAGCTACAAAATTAAGCCTCCACAGTAGATGAATAACAATGTTCAGTCTAAAAATAGAGCCATCAACTCTTTACCATTCAAATAGAGCAAAAATATAACAAGGAAGCATCGCGTACTTCGCCCAGTAACTGAAAAAAAAAATGCTCAAAATTCATATTGTTCGGCCTCTTGAAATACAACGTTCTCGAGTTACCATTACTCGACAACGGAAAATTGTTTGTATATTCTGTCAAAATTGGAAGCTGTCTTTATTCAGTTTGTCATCTTTATTTTCTTGTATGGTTAGAAGACAGAGCCATGGAGGAGTGTGTTAGAGAGTTTGAGCAAAATAATCTTATGTGCTGCCGTTGCAAATATAACTTCTTACTCTTTCATGAATCTGTGTTTCTCTGATATAAAATGTACTTGACGACTTCATAGAAGGAGACTACGATGCCGACAGAAGGACCTGCTCGTCCGACCCGAGGACCTACACCAGTAAAGAGACCTCTGACGCCTCCAGTCCTGCATATGTTAAAGCAGGTCATTTAATTGGACCTACACCAGTAAAGAGACCTCTGACCCGAGGACTTACACTGTGAGTTGGTCAAATGATCAGTTTGGCACAAAAGCAAAAGATAAGCATAAAAAATGCTTTCAGAATGAATAGTTATTTCAAGATAACTATGTTAAGAAGAGATGTACCTCCAAACCTCTGCCAGTGTCTGTCTCGTCGTCATATTTAGTGCTCTTGATGGATCTTTCTGTTATGAGAGTCCAGATAATAGTGAATTAGTATGAGTCTCAATTGGGAGGGTTTTTTTTTTTGTGTAATCTAATATAAATCCATCCCCATCTAAAAGGAACACTAAAAGAAAAGGAAAAAATAGCAGATATAAGCATGATGTCAAATGATAATAGAATGTTCAGAACACGGCTTCCTACTGCTGGATAGGGATAACGATATGGTGGAGGAAGGCGCTCGATTCCCATCCCTCCCCCATGGCCCCATATAGCTTAGAATGCTGATGGTACCAAATGCCAACTTATTTATTGTGAAAACTGTAAGGAGGGACGAAAGGAAACATAGGAATTCTGAGAGCAAACCTCAATTTGTCTCCTTGTTTTTGCAACATCGAGAGGACATGTGGCAAAGGCAGCAAGACTCCCGGCTGCAAAACCAGCTAAGAAGTTCGCCCCTAAAACACTAGCAGCATTGCCTTCGTCACCGACTAGTGAAAGTAATCTTCGACGGATCTATATAATTAGGCAAGTGCCAAACATAACATTATAAGCATTTCTAAGCAACATTTAAAATCAAATGAATAGGCAAAAAAATTGCACAAGTGCATAAATTGCAGCGTATATAACATACTGGTTCAAGAGTTGGCCAGCATATGGCAGAAAAGGGAACATCACGAGCAAGTTGTGCCCCCATACCTGTCCATAGAACACGGTATCCTCGGACTGTTTCCAGAAGTATAAGTCGTTGTAAGTTGTCTTGTAGTTTCATAGTTAAAATTGATAGGAGGGAATAAGATAACAGAAATATCTAATAAGAAATTCAGCACAAATACAAATATGTGACGACGATAAGACACTACAGTCACATAATCCAAGTCAAAACCTGAAAATAGAATCAGATTAGAAAAAACATGTGAAAAAAGAAATCAAAAACTGCAATTGTTCCAAAATATGAGATGTCATAACTGAATACTTTCAAAGATTTCCTTAATTGTAGAGATTATGATTGATTTAGATTATCTTAATTATAGGGATTATGATTAAAAAAAATAGCCCGGTGCACGAAGCTTCCGCCATACAAGGTCCCGGGGAAGAATCCATTGTACGCAATCTTATCCTACTTTTTGCAAAAAACTGTTTCTAAGATTCGAACTCATGACCATTTTGGTCACAAAACAACAAGCTCTATAAGGATTATGATTGATTATAATTAATGATGGATAAACATACCATAATTATTGGATTCTCTTTCCCTCCTTAAGTATATAATAGGAGTGCAAATGAGCCAAGCCGCTCATGAGCCGCTCACGAGCGACTCAGTCAAAACTCAACTCGAGCTCGAAGTTGATCGAGCTCAAGCCGAGCTCGAGCCGGCTTAATTAGAAATTGAGCCGAGCTTAAGCCTAATTATTACTGGCTCAGCGGCTCGTCGAGCCAAACGAGTCAATAATAATATATATTTTTATAATATATTAATTAATTTATTAAAAAATAATTAAAAAAAAAAATCGAGCTTGAGCTCGAGCCCATAATTAAATATCGAGCTCAAGCTCAAGCTCAAGCTAAACTCTACATGCTCGAGCGAGCTTGAGCGAGAGTCGAGCCGGTATAAATCGAGTTGAGCTCGAGCCTAGGCTGGCTTGAGCTCGTCTCATTTACAACCCTAGTATATAAATATCTATATGTAAGCGGATTATTATATGGAGAAATATATGATCTCTTTCTCTTTTACATGGTATCAGAGCAGGGTTCTCCTAATCTAATTTTTCTGCCGTCCCTGTTGCTACTTCCTGTTGATGTTGTCGCCTATGTTGTTAGAGGCGCGAGGCGCACCGAGGCGCAAAGGGCTCCTAGAGCCTGAGGCGCGAGGAACGCCCGAGGTGCGCGCCTCTTGAACATGAGGTTGATGACTACTAAACTATTGACACACTCATATAATATGCCAAATATGATAACTATTAATATTCCACACACATCAATATCAAATATGACAAGCAAAACAACATCATGATAAAATTAATAAAAGTTTCAAACTTTCAAGTTTCAACTTTCTAATTTAAACTAACAAAGTTCATCAAAACAAGCGTAATAAGTCAAATTAATCATCAAGCTCAAGATCATCCTCATTGTATTCTTCTTCTTCTTTATCTTCATCTTCTTCAAATTCAATTTCTTTTTCTTCTTCTTTTATCTCTAAGTCTTAGAGATGAGTGTCTCATAGAAGAAGATGTATTTCCCTTCTCGACTTGTTTAGGCCTAGCATATGAACTAGAGGTCATGGATGTAATATTGTTTCCTCTAGTATAATATTCAGGCTCTTCAGCTCCACTAGCCCTGCAACGACATCTCATGTCAAGTCATCACCTTCAAAAACCAACTCATCTTCTTCATTATCACTTTCTCCATCCATTCTACCCATCAACCATTCATTAATATCATCAATATCTATCAAAGAGATGGGATCAATCTTATCACGTGCATCATTCCGAAGTTTTAAGGCACGATTGTATTTCACAAATACCAAATCATTTAAGCGCTGTTGAGCTAGACAATTCCTTTTTTTTGCTATGAATCTACAAAATATCAAAAATCACAATAAGTATAATAAAATAGATAGCAAAGAATATTTTCTACTTATAAAAGTACCATACTAATAGTATTAAACATTTATATTTATTACATACCTGCTCAAATACACTCCAATTGCGCTGACAACCAAAAGCACTACAAGTGAGGCTAAGCACTTTAATAACAAACTTTTGCAATTCTGAGGTATTTGCTCCATAGCATTCCCACCATTCTGTCGGAGATAATGCTCTTCTATGTCTAATTGTCACATTCCTCCCAAATAGCCCTTCTGCCTTTCGATATATAGAGAGCTGGGTAGTGACTTTATCTTGTTCGGCAACGCTTAAAACCAATCTCTCCATAGTTTCAAACAAACCATTCACCACTTCTCCACAGATATTTGAATCTGTGTATGAATAAAAAAATTTTGGATTCAAATAATGTCCTGTAGCATGCAGAGGCCGATGAAGTTGACAATCTCATCTTGTATCAATGATCAAAAACACTTCTTTGTATTTCTCTTCTTTCTCCTTAAAGGCCTTCATAATTGTTTCTTTTGCCCTATCCATAGTCTCATAAATATAGCTCATTGCAGGTTTTCTTTCGCCATCAACCAGTCTCAGAACACGGACTAAACGACCATATATTTTTAAAATATGCACAATACTGCTCCAAAATCTAAGTGTCATGATGATTTTAACTACCTTCTTCCCCGCCGCTTCTTTTGCCCATTTACTCTCTGTCCAATCCTTTGAAATGAACATTTTTCTTAAATTTTGCTTCTGTAGGTGCACCCTTTCAAGAGTGAGAAAAGCAGTAGCAAATCTTGTGACACCCGCCAGACAAAGCTCTTTTTGTCTTGTGAATTGCCTCAACATATTTACCATGCCAGGGCGAACATAAATGTAAGCATTCACTCTCATTGCCTTCTTCAATGTTGCTTTAAAATCAGGCAATTTCCCAATATCTTCTAAGATTAAGTCGACGCAGTGAGCAACACAAGGAGTCCAATACAAGTGTGGCCTTTTTGCTTCTAATAATTTTCCTACAAAAGAAGTTAGAAAAGTAGATAAGTTTAACATATATAAGAAAAAGCATATTGATAAGAAAGAATTAAATAGATTCTTACCAGCAAGCACATTATTACTTGCACTATCCATAACAACTTGAATAACATTTACTTCTCCTACACGCTCCACAAATCGATCAAGCAACTGAAATATTTTCTCTTCGGTCTTTGCATAATTAGAAGCATCAACCGATTCGATGAAAACTGAACCTTTAGGAGAATTCACTAAAAAATTAATCAATGTTCTCTGCCTTTTGTCGATCCACCCATCTGCCATCAAACTACAACCATACTTGGCCCATTCTGTTTCACACGACTTAATGTAATCATTTGTCACACTATCAACAGCCTTTTTTAGAAAAGGAACCCGCACCTCATGATAACTAGGTCCTTTTAGACCTATACCATATTGGCCAACCAAGTCCAACATTCTTTTGAAACTTGAATAGTTAACGGCATTAAAAGGAATTGCCGCATCATACATCCACTCAGTTATGGCAATACAAGCTTTTTCCCTCAATTCTTTCTTGTATGCCTCATTTATCGTTGTTTGTCTTTCTTTACCCTTTTTACTTTCAACATTTTTTTTTTTTGTACATTAGGAGCGAAATACGTATCCATTGGACCTATTTGTCTGGGCCTTTTTTTGCATATTCACTAATCTAGAACTTATACTTGTACTTATAGGCGGTATAATTTTAGCTCCAATATCATCCATATCAATATCATCACCAAGAGGGTCTACATCCTCAAAGTCCAATGTCGCAAGTTTAGAAAGATTACTTTTCTCTGTCTTTTTCTCCATGAAATTTTTAATTTCTTCACGTACATGAGGCGGACATTTTTTGCAAGTCGTAGTATTTCGAAACCCCCCAACAAGATGTTGTTTTGCACGATAGATACCCCCTTTTGTAACTTTTTGACAAAAATTACAAATTAAATCATTTTTATTATCCAGATTAACTCTTTGAAAATAATTCCATCCCGGATCTTTTGATATATATGTTGGAGTATCACTACTACCTTCCATGATATTTGAACAAGAAAATAGTCTGAAAAATTAAAAACAAAATAAAATCAATACAGTACCAACAATAGAAAAGCATTGTACAGTCTGTACCAGCAATAGCAAAATAGTAAAAAACAAAAAGCAAAACAAGACAAACAAAAAAGAAAAAACAGTAAAAAAAATGAAATATCGAACAACAGCACCAATACGAACCAGTAAAAATTGAAAAACAGTACCAAAAAATCCAAAAGCGGACAGCAGTAGGAAGCAAAAACACAAATTGCAAAAATGAAAAAACAGGAAAAACAAAACAAAACCGAACAGCAGCACAGCAGAAGAACACGAACCAGCAACTCAAAGAAAAAAAAGAACAAGCAGAAGAAAAGAAGACACAGAACGATAAGAAAAGAAGAAGAAGAAGAAACGAAGAAGAGAAAAAGAAGAAGAAAAGAAATACCAGAAGAAGCGAAGAGAAGAAGAAGATGATAACAGACGAAAAAGAAGAAGAGAAGTAGTGAAGAACAAAAAAACAAAAAAAAAGAAGGAAAACATACTTGGGCGACGACGCAACTCAGCGATGGCGGCGGCGAACGGAAATGGATTCAGGTTTCTTCTTCTTCTTGCGTTCTCTTCTTCCCTTCCTGCGTTCTTTTCTGCTCGTGCTTCCCGTACCCTAATTCCAAACAAAGTTGATTTGGAATATTTTTTTTGGTTTAAAATCCAGATTTGTTCACGATCGCCTCGATCGTGCCTCGATCGTGCCTTCGTTTAGGTGCAAAGGCGCATGAGGCACACCCAAGCGCGCGCCTGACGAACAACACCTGCCTCGCGTGGGAAGAGGCGTTTTTCCCAGCGCCTTGTGCGCCTAGCGCCTCGGGCGCGCCTTTAACAACACGGGCTGTCACCTCCTGCTACTGTTGATTTCGACGCCGACGTCCTTCTCTGTCGATTTTGGTTGGCATCGTTTTCTGCCGATTTTGGTGTCTATGCCCTGTGTTGCCGTTTCATCCCATCATCCTTTTCTATCGATTTCGGCACTGACGCCCTGTGCTGTCGATTTCTGCGCTGACGTCCTTTTCTACCTCGAGTTCTTTGTGTAACCACGAGCCATCGTGATACCAGTTTTTCCTCATCTTCCAACACTGACTATGACTACTCATGGTTGTGGGTTCTTTCAAGGTTGTAATAGTAGTCACGGTCGTGGAACTGATACCACCAAGAGTAGTCGTTCGTGAGTTCATTGTGGTCATTCCAACCATGCCTCCAAGAAATGTTGGACGAAGTTTGGTAAGCCTAACTTGCTAATAATGCATCTACCGTACTATCGACTCCATCACCAGATACTGACGGTCATGATGATATGGTCTCTGTTTCTCGTACTGATTATGAGAAATTACTTCGCTTTTCTGCTAGCATTCTCTCTACCACTGTTGCCTCATCCTCTCCTGGTGCGTTGGCTGTGTCTCGTGATAAGTCTTGGATGTTGAATTCCGGTGCGTTTCTCATATTACTGATAACAAGTCTGTTTTCTCTTCCTCTTCTGTTTCCTCATCTTTATTCTTGTCCGTCTAGCTAATGGTACCTATTCTCCGATTATGGGAAGAGGTGTTGTGAGGCCCATTGCAAATATCACTCTTGATAATGTTCTCTTTGCACCTAAATTTCCTGTTAGTTTACTGTCCATAAGCCAGCTAACAAAAGCTCTTAGTTTACTGTCCATAAGCCAACTAACAAAAGCTTTGTTCTATATCGTTTTATCCATCCTATTGTATTATTCAAGACCTGCAACGAAGAGGATAATTGGTGGAGGACATGAGAGTGATGGCTTATACTATCTGAATTCAGTTACACCTGTAAATTCTCGAGCACTCAACAACTATCTCCCCTTATTAGTGCATTGTCGTCTAGGTGACCCATCTTCCGTTTTCAAAGTTTAGTTCCCGTACAATCTATTGATTTTAGTGCGAGTCCTGTGAGTTCAGCAAACATCATCATACTTCTTTTCCTTCTAGAGTTGATAAACGTTTTGTTGTGATGTTTGGGGACCTAGTAGAGTTAAGTTAGGAGATTTTCAGTATTTTATAATTTTTGTTGATGATTATTCTCACATAACTTGGTTATATTTACTCAAAAATAGAAGTGAGTCATTTTATAACAAAATAAGAACTCAATATTCTATTGCCTTGCGCATTCTTCGTACCGATAATGCATTTGAGTTCATTCAAAAGACTGTCTACATTCTGTAATTCCCATGACAAAATTTATCAAACCTCTTGTTCATACACTTCCCAACAAAATAGAGTTGTTGAACACAAACACCATCATATTTTAGATGTAGCTCGTACTCTTGATTGACACATACATGTTCCTAAGTTTTTGTGGGATGATGATGTACTCACAACTTGTTTTCTCATAAATAGAATGTCTTCTACTGTGTTACATAGGGATATCCGCTCTCTCTCTTTTCTCTGTGCCTCCTCTCATATTTGATTATGTTTGTTTTGTTTATAATTTTACTCTGGCTCGGATAAATTGTCTCTTCGCTCTATTAAATGCATCCTGCTTGGATATTCTCGTACACAAAAAGGATATTGTTATCTTGAACCCATGACAAAATGCAGTTACACCTATGTTGATGTTACGTTTTTTTGAGTCCCAACCATCCTTTTCCCTCCATATAGCTCAGCCGCATGATACATTAGCATCTCCTCCATTACCTATCCCACCATCCATGTCTCTCGCTACAAATTCTCCGTCTCCTAAACCATTGCAGGTGCACACGAGGCATGCTTGGCCAAAACCATATTCATGTTTCTCACCTCCTCTTCCTGCAAATCTTGATGCTCGCCCCTTCGATATTGATCTACCTATCGCTCTTCGTAAAGGTAGTTGGTCTTACACTACTCATCTTTTGTTTAATTATATTTTGTTTGATTATCTTGGTCCTACATTCCTCGCTTTTGCTATTTCTTTATCATCTACAGAAGTTTCAACTTCCTACTTCGAGGTTTATCAACATTTGGCTTGGCGAACTGCAATGGATGAAGAAATGTCTGCCCTTATCTCTCACAGTACCTGGGAGCTGGTGGATGCACCACTTTCTGTTGATATTGTTGCTTGTTATTAGGTATTTACTCTAAAATTTAAAGCTGACGGTACTATTGATCGATACAAAACTCATCTAGTGGTCAAAGGATTTACACAGACTTATGGTGTTGATTACGTTGAGAAGTTCTCTCTTATTGCTCACTTGAATTCTATTAGAGTTCTGTTCTCATTGACTGTCAATCAATCTTGATCAATGTATCAACTAGATGTGAAGAATATCTTTCTTTATAGAGATTTGCACAAGACTATGTTTATGGAGCAACCTCCAGGGTATGTTGCTAAGGGGGAGAATGTTACTATGGTTTGCAGACTTAAAAAGCCTATTTATGGTCTTAAGCAAAGCCCCCGGAGCCTAGTTTAGTAAATTCAGTAATATAATCAGTGTTGTTGGCTTCAAACAGTGCAAATCGGATCATTCTATGTTTGTACGACAGAGCATAAATGGGATTATTATTCTTATTGTTTATGTTGATAACATCCTAAAATCCGATAATGATATGTGTGGGATAGACAAAACTAAGAAGCATTTGCAGCAACACTTTGTGACAAGGGATATGGGTCATTCTAAGTATTTCTTGGGAATTGAAATTGCTCACAAGAAATATGGAGTTTCATTATGCTAATGGAAGTATGCTACAGATTTACTTAAAGAAACTGGATTACTTGAAACAAAGTCGGTTGATACGCTTATAGATATCAATTTAAGTGTTTGGAATGACATTGGAGAGTTCTCTGAGGATAAGGGAAACTCATCTACTTAACAGTAATAAGACCTCACATCTCTTTTGCAGTTGGAATACTCAATCGTTTTATAGATAAGCCAAAGTAAGTTCACCAGGATACCGCTATCAGGATTCTTAAGTACATTAAGAAATCTCCCGGAAAAGGGTTGTCATTTAAGATAAATGAGCACCTAAAGATCGAAGCTTATTCTGATTCCGACTATGCTGGATTTAAGACCGATAGACAATCCAATTCTAGGTATTGCACTTATGTATGGGAAAATCTAGTAACATGACGAAGTAAGAAACAAACTGTTGTTGCTAGGTCGACTACTAAAGTTGAGTACAGAGTCATGACTCACGCCGTAACCGAGATGTTATGGCTGAAGAATTTGCTTGAAGAATTAGGATTCACCTATATTGAACCACTGCCAATGTACTATGATAATCAAGCTAGGGGTGTAATCAAGCCGAGCCGAACTCTTGAATGTTTGAGCTTGACTCGTTTATAATCGAGCCAAGCTCGAGCTTTATTTAACGAATATATTCATGGCTCACAAGTTTATTCGAGCTTTTATCGAGCCTAAACGAGCTTAATAAATATAAATTATAAATTATAAATTATAAATTTAAATATTCATTAAAAACTAAATTATATATTTAGAGAAAATTATAATATTCTTATTAAAACTTATAATTTTATTCTAATAAATAAATTTAATATATTTGTCTATATTTTTCATAAGTAGAGTGTAAAATCTATAAATTCAATATTAAAATTATTATTTTTTATTTAAAAATTGATTCATGAGCTTAACGAACGTGTTCACGAGCTAACAAGCCGAGTATTGCAAAGCTTGAGCTTAGTTTGTTTATCTTAACGAGCCTCATTAAACCAGCTTTTATCGAATCGAGCTTCGAATAGCTCACGAGCAGCTTGGTTCATTTACACTTCTAAACCAAGCAGTTATTCACATTGCAAGTAACCCAATTTTAAATGAGAGGACTAAGCATATTGAAGTTGACTATCAGTTTATTCGCAAGTGTGTAATGAGTTAGAAAATTGTCACCCCATTCACATCATCATCCAACCAAGTTGTTGATGCTTTCACTAAAGTATTAGAAGGAAAACAATTCTCAGAACTTTGTGACAAAATGGATATGATTAACATATATGCTCCATTTGAGGGGGAGTGTTGAATACTTCCAAAGGTTCCTTTAATTGTAGGAATTATAATTGATTTAGATTAGCTTGATTATAGGGATTGTGATTGATTGTAATTAATGATTGATAGGCATACCATAAATCATAGGATTCTCTTTCCCTCCTTATGAATATAAATACCTACATGTAGGCGGATTCTTGTGTGAAGAAATATATAGTATCTTTCTCTTTTACAATTATATTATGACCCTAAATTAGAATCAGGTAAAACAAAACATGTGAAAAAAGAAATCAAACACTGCAAATCTTCCAAAATATGAGATGACATAAACAGGATTAATTTATTGAAGGATCACGGGTATTATTTTATTGGAATATGTATTTTATAAAGGATAAATAATTAACCAAGGACTTAGAATGAGTTGCTTAACTACTGATAAAGCACAACCCTAATACAAAATATTAATCCTTCTCTAAGCTTATAGCATAGAGCAAGACAACTAAGAAAATAACTATCCAAATCTTTAATCAGACCAACATTATTAAAAAAAAACCTAGACATGTTTGACAAATATCAAGTGCATCAATCTAAGAAGCGTTCAATTGAAAAAGACTCAATATCAAATAAGATGTATATGTGTCACATTATATTCAATTCCTATCCAACATGAATACAGTTTCCATTTTTGACAAACTAAAAGAGACTACTTACATTTTACAATTCAAGCACATGCCTACTTGATGGAGAGTTAAACCAGTGTGATGTGAGTATAAAAATCTATGTTGCATGGATACATGTACGGGTATCGTAACAAATACGATACAGATAAGGCGATACGGTAAATTTTGAAAATATAAGACACTATACAACTAGAATACCACAATTATTAAAATATATAAATATTATATATATTTATATAAATTTAGTATTGAAAATTAAAAATTTTAGAGATAGAAAACCATAATCATCATTCATAATATCCATTGCAAACAAAAAATATAGTCAATCATCAGACACAGGTCTAAGGCGAATGGGCTATTAAGCCCAATTAGTTTTCAGCTATTTCTTAATTAGTCCCCCCAAAGTTCAATTTCTTTCGATTTGACCCTTAAACTTTTAATTTTTTGCAATTCCACCCAAACATATCGAAAAAACATATCCCTCCGTGTCCAAGGCGTATCCAACTAGTCAAACCTACAGAAAGTCAATGATACTGATTTTGCCGTATCCAACACGCATATTGGCATGTCATACCCGTATTGTATCCATATCCGATACTTCGAGAAAAAAAATTCAGAGTATCTGTGCTACATAGATAAAAATCTATCAACTTACAGCCACTGTTGTCATTCGTACGGAGAGAAGATAGTACTCCAACTAGTGTTTTCCAAATTCCAGGGGGTTTTACTCCAACTTTAAATTCTTTATGCGCCTGATGACACAAAATTTAATAAACAATTGTAATATCTCTGAGTTGACTTTGCACTATAGAAAGCAAAGCAAGCAAAGGTTAACCAGTGGAGACTAAGCCTTAAGTTGATATATAGGTAACTGGTAAACAAATTCATTCTAAATAAATACCACATGAACAGATAGCAGCATTTAGCTTTGGGTTCTCTTGCACATGAAGAGTATTTTTCAGCCCAAAATCAATCAAAAATAGATTTGAGCTAGCCAAAGAAAGATTTCCCCAGCCCTTTCCTTCCCTCCTCCTGTTTCTGCCAAAGAAACAGAGTACAATGATCACTGGAAAAACCTTTTTCTCAACCTGTTTTCATCCGCATTACTTTCCATAATGAGACACATGATCTTAGGGGTTGTTTACTTCAGTAAAAGATCCAGCTTTTAGGTAAAGGGAAGGGAAACGAAGTGAATTTGTTGTTTTCTTGAATGGTTGAATTGAAGGGAAACCAAAGGCAACTACTCTTTTCCCATGAAATTAACCCACCCAAAATTGGGCAAACAAGGCGAGAGATGGTAAAAGGGTGATGTGGTCAATTTCTTATCCATGAATTCACTTCCCTTCATGCCCTCCATACGATCATTAGCTTCCAAGAAAACAATACTGAAGATTCTTTATGATTATTCCTTCCTATTGCACTTGTACATCCCGATCTTATGAGGCAAACATGGCCTAAATGTAGTATTAAAAACATAACATGACAAAATCAAGCCGGTAATTGGAAACATGAACAGATTAATAAGTTCTGTAATAAGTGTTATTGGGTTATTAGATATTAGAGTTGAGCTATTAGAGTTGTTAGCTACATGTGCAGTGGATTTACTCCAACATTCCCACATTAGATATTTTAGTAATAGGAGTTTATGCAAGTCCTATAAATATGATGTAATATCTTTCATAATAATAATCGTAAAATATTTTATTCCATCAAACTTAGTATCTAAGTGGTTTTGCCTCCTATGATTAGGATTTTCTTGCTCAATCACCAGGAAGAGGCAAAAAGATACTTTGACAACTTGTAATTTGTTTTTATTTATGATTTTTATATTTGATGAATAAAATTTCCAAAAATTATCTGCTCTCTTTCTTTCTGTCAAAAGAAAAGATTGGATGAAAAATATTTTAATTATTCTTCTTATGAATCTGTTTTCTACCCTCTTTTTTCCCCTAGTTGTTTTATTCCCTCATAAAAACCAGGGCACTAAAGAGTGGACATTAGAACCCTCATATCTCTATCTCCCTCTACAAGCTCTTGCAAATTGTCATCCATCCTTCCAAAATTCAATATCTTGCAATGTGTTCACTAAGCTTCAAAAAACTCTTCCCTGAAACTACAATCCAATCATGAACTCTTTATACAACATGTTAGGCATAGATAATATCTGTGTTCACTGGCTTTAAAGATTGCTTTCCCTACAACTGCAATCCAAACGTCAATACTTTCTATAACAAGTTAGACATCCATAATATCTATGTTCTAACTTGAGGAGTGTTAGCATTATTGAGTTATTGGAAGCTAGAGATATTGAGTTATCAAAGTTGCTAATTGTATGTGTTGTGAGTTTAGTTCCACATAAGATGTTTTAGTTATAGAGTTCTGTGTTAAGCCCAACAAATATGATGCAGTAGTTCACTTTAATAATAATAATACAATATTTCATTCTTCTAAACTTTATGTATATAAAAGCTTAATGGCAAGATAAAATGCATGTAGTCCATCGCAAATAGGTACACTGATATGATATTTTTCTTATTTTCAAAAAGTATTAGATCTAATATAGTGAATCAACCAACTTGAAGTTATATGAGGTTACCTGCATACGTGTTCTTGCCAACTCAATTGGTGAACAAGAAATACATGCTAATGAACGTGCAAGTGTGCCGGCAAATAAAGGTGCATAAGGTGTCAAAATTGGAGCATTGTGGTAAGTGAACTCCTCCATCCAATTGCGGAATATGTCATAGCAGGGTAAGTATATTCCTACCTACAAGCAAAGTCCTATAAGGTTTCAAGAAAACTATCCGAGCCATGTAGGAAAAAAATTATGATTAATGTAGCCAACAAAAAAAAAAGTAATGTCTCAACAAATTTCATGCTGCACAAGCTACAGATTACAATAATTCACTTAAATAAAAAGTCAGATTATACATACTAAGATGATGAATTTGTTTTCTCTTTCTAGTATGTCCTGTCCTAACTCAACTGAATCCAAGAGACCAAGACCCCATTAAAGTAGTTAGTTTAACCTTCCAAAATTGGCAAATACTTTCTTTGTTAAATTCAATTGCCTTGTGACTTTAATTCTTTAAGAATTGAGCCATTGAGGTCCTATTCCATTATGAAAAAGTTGGTCAATAATTAAAACTTGGTAGCAGCCCAAATCTTCGTGTTTAATAAACTTGACTGACTTTCAACTTTGTAAGAATCAAACATATAGTCAGCATGTTCATATTATGTTCAACCTAATGGCATCACCAGGCACAATGTGGCACCTTTGCTACCACATGGCACATCCACAATGAGCTACCACAACAAGGAATAGTTTTGGTTGATAAAAAATTTAAAATTAAATAGAAGCCCTAATGAATCATAGTGTAATCGTATATCAATTAAATTTTTTACTAGTCTATGTCAATCAAGGAGGCATGTTGATTCACCCAAAAAATACCATGCTATATCATCTTTAAGAGAATCCATTGTAAATTGCCAATTGGTTACACTGGTGGCAAAGTTGGAAGTGCATGAATAGATATTTTACAAATCAAAATTCGAGCTAAATTTGTTACAAATCCCATGATGGTACACCCAAAAAGTCACAAGCCTTACATATCTATCAGCTAATTGTAAATTGACAATGAGTTATGATGGTTACAAAAGTACATGAATAGATAGATTTGCCACAAATCAAAATTCAAGCTAGATTTGTCAAAAGGCAGATCTAAAATCTTTGTTTGATAAATTATCCTAGAGTAGTAACTTAGACCCTTATCACACACCAATAATTAATAAATTGTAAATATATTCCAAATTTGCATGTTTATTTGATAAAATTTGAAGAAAAAAACTCATATAAAACGTCTAATAGTTAAGTAGTAGACCTTGTGAACTAAGGTCATGTCAAACATCTATAATGTAGGCCCAGAATATTGGAGAACATTGTGCAGAAGGTATAGCGTGAAAGCAAGTTCAAAAAATAAAAGTACATAAAAAAGGGAAAAATATAATCAAGGAATTTATGCAGCTATATGACAATGAGATTGGAAACTCACAGTTGGTACAGCTAATGCTAAGCTTGCATTTGTACCCCTCCACAATCTAGCAAAACCTTCCTGTTGTTTTTAGAAGTTAAAAAAAATGACATAATGGGGAAAATTTGCAAAGACATTATTATATTTGTGTTAGTTTAGTGCATTTACTTGTCTAACAACTTTATTGAAAACATCCATTGTGTCCTTGTACTGGAAACAGTCAGGAGGGCAAATAGATTCAGTGCCAAATATAGCAGCACGATTGCAGGATGGGGAGCATCTCAAATCTGAAATTATCTGAGCACATTATCAAAGTTATGTCAGTCATGAGATACTGCATAACTAACCCAAACACAGTAATACAAAAGATTTAAAATAGTCGGAAGAGAGATGTGTCCTCAAAATAAAAACATGGTGTTCTTTAACAAACCTAATCTCAAAATAAAAAAAAAAGGCAGCCCGGTGCACGAAGCTCCCGCCATGCGGGGTCTCGGGGAAGGATCCATTGTACGCAGCCTTACCCTGCTTTTTGCAAGAGGTTGTTTCCCGTATTCGAACCCGTGACCTTTTGGTCACATGGCAACAACTTTACCGTTGCGCCAAGGCTCGCCTTCAAGGCAAACATCTATAATAATTTTCTTATCTGAAAATGGCATGTTTAGCATAAAGGCAAACATCATGTCACTATGATATTAAACCAGATGGGCAATGCCAACCAAAGACGCAATATGAATGAAGAATAACTTGCAAATTGCAATATAGTTCTCAGTGAATCAGAAAATTTAATAGCCAAATTACATCAACCGATATCTTAAGCTCAGACATTTGTCTTGGAGTTCAAAAGTATCAACTAAAGTCATTAACTATATAGAGGAATGCGAGTACTGAAATTTTTCGAACAACTAATTGCTCATATGATCTGCCACAGATACTGAGACCCTTAATTTGCAACCAATCAAGCTTTCAGGTATCGACTAGAGCAGAATGTGCACATCTTAGGTCGTATTAATCTAACAATGTAAAAAGAACAGATGTAATGCTAGCACCACAAGTTGAATGATAATTCAAAAACAGACACTGGCACTAAAATAGTAATATATTAAAGCAGGAAAAACCATACTGTTGTTGGGCCGATGGACGCCATGCTTCTTCCGTACTGATGCTGCATGGGATAATATGCAACTCCAGCTGCTTGCGCCTGCAACCTCGTCTGCGTTTACAAATATAGAAAGGTTGCTACAACTCCAAAAAGTAATCAGAAGAGAAGAGACAAATTTGATTCCACCAAAAACTCAATTGGAAACAACTGAAAGAAAAGTGGCACAGAATGAAGTATCAACAAGAGATAAATAAGAATGGATTCGCCCAACCAAAAAGATTGGAAACCACATGGTACAAACAACAAAGTCAAGGTCGTGCGACCCAAAAAAAAAACAAAATGGGAAAACGCCAGCTGAAAAAAAAACAAAGTCAAGATCTCACCTTTGCAACGTCGAGGGGATTCACAAGGATGGCTGATATCACAGCGGCACCCGCGGCAGAGAGCGCCCTCTCCCCGAATCCCATCTGGAAGTCGGGCGAAGAGGAGACGAGATGAGCAGCGGAGGGCGACGGCGGGGACGAGGTGGACTGGGCTTCCGACTTCGATGCATTTGCCGACGAGGCGCCATCAAACTCGACCCTGGTGGCAGCGGGGATCCACTTGGGAAACCCGCTTCTCGAGCAACCTACCATCGTCCAAACTCCAAACTCTCTCTCTCTCTCTCTCTCTCTGCCGGTGGTGTCAGGTCAAGGTTCACAGAAGCGTATTAAAACCCTAGAAAAGAAAAGAAAAGAAAAGACACACACACACCCAAACGGATAAAAATAACGACCCGACGAATTTATAGTAACAGAATTTCATTTCAGCACAAATGTTTCTATATTTTCAAAATACATCTAACAATTTAACTGATCAAAACAATTTCAAAAAGAGAAACTTTCAAAGGGATGTAAAAATTAGGACGGTAAATGAACCAAGTGTTCGTGAAAAAGTTTGATGTTTGATTTGGTAAGAGCTTGTTTATATTCGTTCAATATACATTAGATTAAATAAACAAACAAGTTTGAACAGCTCGTTAAACTAAACAAGCAAGCTTGAACACATATATGTTCAGCTTGTTAACGTTCGTGAACAACGTTCGTGAACAATGTTCATGAACAACGATCATGAATAATGTTTACGAACCATATTCATTAATAAAACTCTTTTTAATATGCTAAATAAACAATAAAATAAAATAAAATAAATAAATTTAAATTATCAAGTTCAATAACTAATTAAACAACTAAAAGTTTCAAACAATCAAATAATCTTAAATTGAAAACTTGATAATATCTAAACAAACTAAGATCGAACCAAGCTCAAGTCAAGCTTGAATTGAGAGCTTGATAACATCTAAACGAACCAAGCTCAAACCAAGTTTCAAACAAGCTCAAGCTCATAAAAAAAAATTAAGTCAAACTTGAACACTCATTTCAAAAGCTTGGTTCATTTTAAGTTCGTCTCGGTTCGGCTTGATTACTTTATCAAACAAGCTTAAACACCCCAAAGCTCGACTCGACTCGACTTATTTACAGCCTTAGTAAAAATGGATCTGATCCGTCAATCATCCGAAAAATATTAATTAGAGTAAGAGGTCTTCGGATTCGGATTTAAATTAGGATTGGATTCGAATTAGGAAATTTTTGGATTGGTTTAGATTTAGATTAATTCGATTTTTTTAAGGATTAAATTAAATTTTATTTTAAAAATTATAATATTTTATGTATATAAATAGTAAATTATTAAGTATAACATTTATGAAATATTTAGATAAAAATAAAATAAAATAATAATTAAAAAAATTAGGTGGGGAGAGATATTGAGATTGGTTGAGCATTCGATTTTTATATTGAATTTAGATTGAGATTTCGAGTTAAAATTAATATACGTACAATCCGTATTGACATCCCAAACTTTGATTTTAAAATATTTATTAAAGTTAATTATCACATTATACTTTTATTATTAGATTATTATTTTAGTTAAATTTTAAATATAATTATACCACTGGTTGAAATTGATAGCAAGTTTCAGTTGGATCATACTTTTAACAAACAAATAAGAAATAAATTTAATAAAAAAAATTAATAACACAAATTTAAACAACCTTGGCAAAAAAGATTTGAACACCCCGAAACCAACTCAGCTCAATTCATTTACATAATCCTAAAGTTGTGCAGACTTATGGTTAAGGCAACAACTTTTTATAGATCTTACAGCAGTTCTTGTCATCCATTAGCAGTTGGGATTTCTGAACTTCCAACAAAGTAGTTTACATGGATTCCTAGTTATCTTCCATTAGTAGTTGGGATTTCTAAAAGCTTCCAACGTCGTTTCATGGATTCTCGTAAGCCGAGAGAAGAAAAGAATTAGAAGATTATACAGGATCACTATAATCACTTGTCCTGCACAGTCACTGGAATCATGGTCAACACAGTTTCAGCAACTTCTGTTCTTGGATTAGTGTCGAGAAGCTGCTGAAGCTTGCCATCTGGGTCATCAGCACTGCCGGCTTCTAGATTTTCACCCGAGCTAATCGAGTTTGGTTTATCAATCATCGACAGTAAGTTTACAGCAACAATTGATGGTGCACCTTCAATCTCTGCGTTAGGAAGAGATGGTTCCTCGGCGTGGATTGTTTGGAGATTCTTAAGTTTCTTCTGTGCAAAAAATAAAACAAATTGTGAGATTCAGATTATTGTTGATACAATTCATAATGTTTGTTTATCCAAACAATCGTTGTTACAATACGGTTTTATTGCATTAAAGGAGCGGAGCATGCTCATTTGGTTAAGATGGATTATAGCAATGAGGGAAGGCACTAGCAGAAAAGAAGAGTACCAATAAAACTGAGTTTTCGGTCCTCAGTGCATCAGAGCTTGAGATAAGTTGACTAATTTCAGAGCGAAGATTTGTGTTTTCAGCAACCAGGGTATCCACTTTCTTTCCAAGCTCCTCATTTTCAGCCTGAAATGCAAAACAAACGAAATTTCAGCAAGAGAAAGATGGCAGCAAATGGAAAGGAAATTATGGCGTATATATATCGGTCAAAAGTCGAACTTAAAAATACCTGTTTTCTCAACCTTGATCTTCTGGCAGACTCTCTGTTAGACTGTTTTCTTTTCTCCCGTTTCAGTGTTCGCTCATCCTGAAGAAATAAATCACCTAGAGATTTAGCTGAGACAAACTACATCAAGAAAAGGAACACTTCTATATGCCGCCATAGAAGTGCTTTAGAATTTAAAGCATCAACAACTAGCTTAGATGCAGGGCAACAAAGAAACATGTCGATTTGCATTTTGTTCCTTAAATGGATGCTTCTCTATAAGACCCTACAAGAAAATTCTGAGATTGAGCACAAATGGAAATCAATTATGAACACAGTTAATGACCTATTACAACATTGTATGAGGATTGAGAAATAAACTAAATGCTGAGCATATTAATAAGAAAGGTCAACAATAAGATAATAAAGTATAACATAATTTTTTTTTTACAGCAATAAGTGCATGGCTGATCATTGCTTCTGGAAGTTTTAGTAGCAATTCCAAGAACAGAAATAAAAAACGAACAGATGGACTTGAGATCGAACCTGTATCCATAGTTCAGAAGGTACGCCATTACAACCAGGCATCATAGGAATTGCTGATGAAGGGACAGGGGTGCCGGTGTTTTTCACTACCAATGGTTGTGCTGGACCAGGGGAAGCTTTATTTTTCACTCGATTTCCAGCAATATCAGTAGGTGTCCCAGAAACTCCAAAAGAGACTTTGGAGGAAGTTTTTCCTCCACCATTAGCAGGATTGATATTTGAGTCAATGTTTCTTTCATCTGCAATAAGAAAACATATAACACGATTTCAAAGTAATTTCACATAATAAATATGAATCCTCTAAAATAATATTTCAAATGATGTGTAAATAGATAATATTTCAAACAAATTGGAACACTGATGCTTCATTTAGAGAGTAATGCAGTGATACCTGATGATGGCCTATCTTCTGAACCAACCTTTACGTGGTTGCTAGACCCCTATAACAAGACAAAACATTCTGAATATTTTCAAGAAAGTACCAAAGATACTTTTGAAAGAAGAAGAGAAATAAAGAAGAGGGCAGAAGGCCATTACTCCTGCCGAATTACTCCCATCACTTCCATTACTTGACCCATCTGCACTATTATACCCACTGTATGTATAACAAAAAAAGGTTCTCTAATAGATCCAATCAAAGTAAACTATCTGACTAATTTCAGTAATATACAGTTGAATAAACCTTTGTGACAGCTCATTCCCATGAGCACCTGATGCATTCTTTGAACTTTTGTTTCCCACAGTTGCATTAAGCTTAGTCACTAACCATTTGTCCTTGCATCCCAATGATATATCAGGAGCTTCTACGTTCAAAGGGGTTGCCATCTGTAAAAAAGGGACAAATAATCATTTTTTAAAAAATAAATGAAGTACAACCAAAAGATTGCAAAAGTAAATAGTGCTCACCACAACTGCCTCAGTTGCGCCAGGATGTGGTGCATGAGAACCCTGCAAATAAAACCATAATTCTCATTAAAAGAATTCTAACAGTCAATCATCATCAATATAGTAAGCTTTACATCTAACAGCTGTTAGATATCCAACACAGCAAACCTAGAACAAAACCAATAAGATTAATGACATAGAACAACTTACAAGAGGCATTGATGCGTGTGGATAAGCTCCATTTGGATACATTGCAGCATATGGTGACCCAAAAGGTGGAACAAGCGGCTAAGTTCATGAAAAAGAATTATAACAATTATCAAGATGATGAAAGTTATATAATAGTCACTTATACAATAAAAAATCATGTTGTATTGCCACTTTAACATTTTTTTTGCAGTTCCAATCTTACTTCTGTGAGCAACAACAGACACTGACATTTAGGGAATCTTATTGTATGCATGTCTAATCTAGTTAAATCTTAAGAAAAAATTAATATTCATACATCTTCCAAAGTCTACTTGAACTGTTTTATCATAGAAAGCAGACAACTATAACAGTAATACAGTTTCTATACTAGTCATTGCACACTGAATTAGATTGACAATTTGAAGTAATTGGCACATGGACCTGCCTCACTAATGAAGATGAAACAATTTGCACGTGTGTTCTCTGATCATCTTCTCCATACTTAGATGTCAAACCAAACAACAGAAGAACAAGCATGAATAATCAGCAAATGGAGGGAAACAAAATACTATAGGATCAAACATGATTAGCAAGACCTGTATGATTATATTATTAAAACTTTAAGCTAAGGTACTGTAACTGGAAACCTACTTTTATTTTTCCAATTCAAGATCAAAATGAAATATATTATCCCACAGGTTCAATTACTTGAGACAAATCCAAATGGAAATAAGATCCAAGTACTTGAGACAAATCCAAATGGAAATAAGATCCAAGTATTCTAAGGTTTGTCCAACCACATAAATTTGAACCAACTTCATTCCTGTCTCATGACAACATGAAGTCCCTCATCCGACTATTTCCGCAAACATAAGCTTGTATTTAAGCTAAATGCATAGGTTTTAGTTCATAGAAAGTCATATCAAGTTAGCACTCAGTGGTGTTTCTGTCTTTTACAGCTGTTAAGACAGAATCAGAGGTTCATACTGAGATAGTGCATGTTTTTCCATTTATTCTTTCTAGTAATATCACACATCCATCTTAGACTCAAAGGATAGAGTAAGAACGGAAACGTACTTTCAAGAAATCATGCATGGATGCACACAGAGGGAGCAAACCCAATTTCCCAAATGTACAAAAGGATCATACAAAATTATGTTCAAGATTTTTTTTCCTTAAAAAAACCCCGCAAATGCTTGATGCTAACGACATTACTTAACACATGCTATGCTATAGAGAATCCACCTTTTAGATACAAAAAGAGATTTCTAGAAAAGAAGACAGTTCAGGACATGAACAGAGAGTTTCATGTACCCGAGGAGCCCACATGTATGGATGCGGTGCATAACCAGGTACAACCGAAGTGCTGAAATAAGGATGCATCATTCCAGGACCATAATATGCCTGAAAGATAAGAAATGACCTGTCGTTGGTAATTTTCTTTGATACTATCCACAACCATACGAATAAAATCTAGTAGTGACCAACCTGCATAGCTGCCCAGTCAGCATATGGATGAAGTGCAGGCTGCTCCTGCAACTGCAAAGAATGAATATTTACGAGTTGGAAAAAAAAAACTATATTTCTCACTACTAGGCTACTAGCAAACAAGGAAAAGAACTAATCTTAAGAGATTTAGGTTATGATAAGGATGACATAAAAATAGTGACATATTGAAAGCACAAAATGAAATTATTCCTTTCGCTTTCCACAAGGGGATTACCTACATGGACCATTGTACAAATACATCTGGGCCCACCAACTATAGCCAGTTTGTTATTTAAAAGATGGCGTTTAATGTTCACAAAAAGTATCCACCCACCTGCACAGGTGAAGGCAATTTCTCGGTCTTTGAAGGTGTTGCAGCTTCATTATTTCCCATTAAATTGCACTCTGAAGCACCTGAGAAAACAAATTGTATGGTTAATAGATTTTTTCTTTTGTAATTGATTAAAATTTCAAAATAAAGGGACTTGTTGCAATATAATATACAACAAGATATTTCTTTTCAGAAAAAAACCTGAGTTTTGACAAATGACCCAACAAATAATTACTCAGAAATTTACCAAATGTCCATCTTGCAAATATGTTGCGTTGCCTGCAGTATCTCATAAAACATATGGATTGTAATAAGTCAGAACATGTGTGCATGCCCACATATAGTTGAAAATGCTAGAGATTGGGCGGCTAAGTAGTATTAATAAATTAAACCAAAAATTCAGCAGGGCAATTGGTTGGAAGATCATCAAGATTCAAACACATTAGAAAATTGCTGAAAATCACAAAATCATGTGATTAGATTGACACTGAATAACAAGTTTCATAAAGAGAGAAGAAATAATTTTTTGTTTGGAAATAGGCATATTCTAGGCAGCAAAGACAATCAAGAAAAATTTAAGGTATAATGAAGATGAATGAAAACTGCCACAAATCCAGAGCTTCCAATTATAATCAGCCATCTCTCTTTGAGAGCCTTAAAGAACCCAGGATGGAACCGAGACTTCAAATTCCCTAGTTCAGCATAACATGGTAATCCAGACATATAGTCTTGGGTATTACAGAATGAACTGATTGAGACAGTCAAAATAACTATCTCTTCATGTATATTCTTAGACTCTGATTAACTAGTACTCCATGGCAAACTCTAGTATGTTTCTTTGTCCATAATTAAAGACAGGTCCATCACCATAACTAATGAATTTATTGTCACGGTTCAACCAATTTTACCATCTTATCATTAATTTCTCACGACTACACAGATAAGTAGGAGCCAGTAGTAAGGGATAACTGTTCCTTAGTCAATAGGCCAAAATAGCAATCAGCAAACAGACAGACACGCATTAGTAAGCGTCATCATGGTATCTAAATTCAAAGAGTAAAGAACCATTTGAAATTGCATTCATGGATGAACTAAACACTAACTCGTGTTTCCTGTCAAAAATGATAGAATATGTCAAACATTTTAGTAGAAGGAACAAAACGAACTACTGTTTACCAACCAAACGACAAAACTTGAAAAAGCAGTAAATCCTTTCAAGTACGGAATCTGTTCGGGACAACAGACGAGAGCAGACTCATCTTAACTGGACTATATTGCAGGCTCCTAAGTACAACTATGAACCATATCATAGAATTCAGTCTGCTTTAGGAAAATAAGCTCCTTTTTCTTTTGAAAAAGAGGAAAATAACTTCCTTATCATCTGCTACTCAGATTCTTCATTTCAAATCTTTCCTATCCTTTGGTAAACCAAATTATCCAGATCTATCTCATGTATCATTCTGATAACCCACGCAGAAACACAAACACCCACAGAAGAAATCGAGTTTACATCGAAAATTGTAAATTCCAAAGCCGTACCGGAAAGAAGGAACCAAGATTCAATTTTTATGCCAGAAAAGAGCCAAAACCCCAATTCTAACGAACACAAAGCGCAAGAAGTAAACATCCCCAAATATGGACCAAAGTACATCGGCGACGAGAAAACAATAAAAACCAGAACAGAGCAACAAGAATTCACCGCATCACCCAGAAATTTCTCTTACCTGCAATATCCTACACGAGTTGCTTCACCAACTCCGTAATTGACCGAATCGCAACGATTATGCCTCCAAAAGTGGAAACCTACTGGCGAAAGGGAATCAAACCCCTCGAAGGGACGCCGGACTCGAAGGATCTCAAAAGGAGAACGACCGATACGCCGCCGAGTAAAGCAAAACCGACCCCAACCCCTATGCTAGTCTCTTCTCCATGGATCCATCGGAGACGGCGGAGAGGAGAGGAGAGCTATTACCAAATCGAGCGAAGTGTAGAGGAAGAGGCCACGTCACCGTACACGTGTCCGTATCAGCTTATCGTGATACTGCGAACCTGGGCCAGCGCTAAGCTCACGCAAAAACCCGACCTAATCGAACGCACCCAAGTGGGCCTCAGCAAAACACTGCCGTCCTCGGCCCATACTTGTGCTGACGAGTCACCGCGGTGACGCGACGGGTATGCGGAGTGGGTCGATGTGGATCCCGGCGTTGTCGGGCGCCACTACCTCCTTCGGCGTGACATCGCCCGTACACGTGTCGTTGAGAGGTAGCTGCCAGCAATCACGTGGCCGGTGACGTGGTGGTCGGCAAGCATGCGAACTCTGGGGCCGCCCTCTCACGTCTTCGTGAATGCGCTTCTTTATGCCTACTCGTTGGCCGATCTTGCTATTGGTTGGACCCCAGGAGCCCACCTGTGGGGCCCCATGACTTCCAATCAAAACGCAGGAAAATGATCGAAGAAACGAGGTGGGAGTTTGATTAATGAGCATTAAAAGGAGGCAACTCGGCGTGGGATAACGTGGCGATGGCGTGAGACGAAAAATATAATATATAATATGGTCCAATCAAATTAAAAGGACGCCCTTTTCGAGGTATTTAAAATTAGAATAACAGACTCATTTTTTTCATTCTTAAAAAAATATAATTTTAGTTCAATTTATTAAAAATTATTACATATAAAATATTTTTATATTAAAATGCCGTTTACTAAATTATTTAAAATTATCGAAACTTATCGAAATAATTTGTAATAACTATTTATGGCAGCTACCCTAAATGATGACGCCTTCAAAATTTTTTAAATATTTAAAAATTAAATCTTAATTTTAATAAATTAACTGATAAATTTTTTAATAGATAATTAATCTAAAATTATTAAATTGATAAGTCATTTATTATAAATACTTTTGACGTAAATTAAATATATGATATCAACTATACAAATTTAAGTAAATTTAATAAATTAATAAAAATTATTTTGCTATAAATACTTTTAAAATTTTAATTAAATTTAAGTAATTTTACTTATAATATTTTAGAATGAAAAATATACGTAGCTATTTTATTTAAAAATAATAATAAAAGATGCTTTTTTAAAGAAAAAATATACTATAGTATTATTGGATAAAAATAAAAGAGATCAGAAATGTGTAATCTTTCATTTATTATTTAAGTCTCTATTTTTATTTTTATTTACAGGTATAAGTTTATAATCGTTATCACCGACGAAGTCAGCTCGGATGATCTATCCAAACTATGGGCTATATCGACCCAGACACCCAAACTACTTTCCACTATTGTTCTCTTTTTTTTTCCTTTTTCCATAAGAAAAACAATTTTTTTTCTTCTTTTGACTGTCGTTGATCCCCGGACTACAGTTCGGGTACTTGTTTCCGCCATTGACCATTATGATCTTTTAACTATGATTATAATAGATACAAGATGGTAAATTGTATAATACAATATTAACTGTGTTGATCATAAATAACATACTAATTATAATTTGTAGTTATTATAATATAATATTGACCAACTTAACTAATATTTGATTAATATTAATCAGACATAAAGTTTGTGATAGTTATATAATTACTATATTATAATATTATTAGTATTGATAAGAGTTAAAATGTTATTATAATATAATATTAATGACTATAATTGTTAAAATACAATATTATATCAAAATTGAAATATTTATATTATAGTGATAGGAAATTATAATTACTATATGGGGTAGACGCTATAAATTCGTAATTGCTATAACAATAACAAAAGCAAAGATAATTTTGAGAAAAAAAAAATTAAGATAAGATATGGACGATAAAGACATTAAAAAAGGGCACGAAAATTCCGTGGTGGTCTTCCATAACTCTTTTCTTTCTCGATTTTGTTTCTAAAAATGTCCTTAATTTTCACCAAATTTCATTGGTCATCAAAGTCAATTGAACTTCATCATAACAACAGAACATTTTCTCCAAGAACAATTAAATTGCAGTTAATTAAAGATTACATATAGCATCTGAAAGAAGTGTGAATAATGTACTTTACAGATCAACACAAAGCTCTCAGCCTAAGGAAATTAACTTTGTTTCTTCTGCGGAAAAGCCAACTCTTAGAACACTTGTGCTGCAGCTCTTCTTTCCCACACAATTCTGACATGGCATCTGCGATGTTCTCAGCAATTTACTCCTAAATTGAGTCCATGCTCCATGTTGTCATACGATCGAAGAGGATTGGACAAAATCCACCATGCCAACGTTTCTTATTGTGCACTTTTCATAGAGCAGCACATACAGCTCCTGAGAAGAAGAATATATAAATTGTAGAAAAATATAGTCAAATAGTTAAACTGTTTGATTTTGTTAACTACATGCTTCTGCTTTGCATGAATTGATATGTACACATGAACCGCGATGTGAATGTTATTATGCACGATTGGGGCGACAGTACAAATGAGTTAGTATCTCAATTTGAGTGAGGCCAGTCAGCTTTGTTTCATGTCTGAAGGCTGAAGTTTACTGAATACATTGTGCAAGAAATTTGATCATAGGATGACGTTTAGGAAAAATAGGTTTGGATTTACGAGCCAATCTGATGATCACTTGGAGCAGCATAATTTTCCCTCATTAACATGCTTCACGTTAAGACCAATCATCCATGATCCAATACTAACATCGTCATGTGCATATGTGCGAAGAATAGCCCTATGGCACCGAGAAGTGATTGCATCCATAATGAATTACATATTCCCCTATTGCAGGCAAACCATCGCCTAACTCATCACTTGGAATAAGAAAACAAACCTGTTAATAGAAACAAACTGTGCTAGAGCTCTAGAAACCACAAACATTTCTCCAGAAGCGTGCTGGAAATACCTGTGTCAGCGTCAAGGATTTTGATTACACTAAATATCTTATTCTAAGGGAGAACAAGTTTATATTCGTGATGTATAAGTATGAATCAAAATGGCATCCATATTTGATCATGGAATGATCTATTAGTTAAAATAAAAATTCAGGACAAAAAATCTTGACAGCACAAGGATCTCCTACTTGCTTGCCATGTCAATGGATATGAGCTGTAATGCACCTTTCCATCAATGAATGTCACTATGTATTGCAGTGAGCTAGCAGTGGTTAAAATTATGGCATGTTGTGTTCAGAATGAGAAGAAACATGACAATAGCATAGGGCTAGACTCCGAGACCATATTATAAATGCACAGCCGGCAATAATCTCCCTACATAATGACCTGACCTTAGCTTGTAGCTGATATATTGATTATAACTCTCTTACAGAACCCCGGTTTGTAAAGGATATTAGCTAGCATTTGGATGGAACAAACTGAGTCTGACTAAAAAACTAGATTTTTATAAAGTCTTGTGACTCAAATGAACAAACATAAGCTTATGTCTGTTTCAAGTTCGATAGTACTTCATGGGTATATCCAACTTTTCATTGGCCCATGAGCCATTTTTGTCATTGTTCACTAACTGTTCATACATCTGTGCTGTTATTTTAACTTTTAATGGTAAAAGAAAGTACTTAAGCTCCTTGATTGGTATCTTCCTAGCCAATATTTTTGCATAAGCTACTCATACGAAACAGGAAAGATGAGCAGCGACCACTCTTGGAGAAGAGGAAAACTCAAAAATTATCTTCACTTTTAGTCCTACATTTTGAATTTTGATTTCCATCCTTTCTATATACACGTCTTTGTTTCTACACTCCTTAGAAAGCTTTACCAGTGAGATCTTGATAGGTAGGCACTCCAATGGGTCCACATAATTATAATCTTACTATTTAATTAAGAATCTAGATCCTTTAATAATAATTATAATCTTACTATTTAATTAAGAATCTAGATCCTTTAATAATCAACTCTCAATTGATTTGGTAAAATCCAAAATTAAGTTCCGTTAATATCCTTTTTTCTTTTTCACACCGAAAATAATTTCAAGGCTTATTAATAATTTTAACTTCTTATCCTTCTCAAATCACAGACGCAAAACCTAATTTCTACTATCTGCATCGCTTCTTCTCGCTGCCTCAATTCTCATCGATTTTTCATCGTTCTCTCCTCCCCTCTCCCTATCCAATTTTTACTACAGTTTTCCACTTCTTATTCTTTTTATATGACAATACATCAATCCATCTGTTTTGACTCTTTTGCATATCAATACAGCCACATCAATCCATTTGTATTTCATCGATTCTTCTCGAAAAATCACAACCACATCTATCCATCTCTGTATCTCATCGGTTCTTCAGGTAATATAAGACATTCTCGCTACATAACTTAAGGTATGATTCATAACCTAATTTCTACTTTATTTTCGGATTAAGATTTTTATAGAATAAATCATACTAACATTGAATAATGTTGTTTAATTGCTTGATAGTAAATATTCATTTTATATAATTTACGTGTCTTCATGCATTATATTGCACATGCAACGCATGAGCACCATGGCTAGTTATATTTAATTATCTTATCTTGGGCATTTGATCTATAGATACTTTTTATAATTTTTTTCTTTTTAAAATTTTTTATACAACGTATAAGATTAAGCCTTAGCTTGTCTCCAACTTCAACCTTCTCCTCTTGCCTTTTGTTTTTTATAAAAATGTGCAATTATATTGATTTAATGCTTTAAGAGAATAAAATTATTAGTTTTGCTGCAACAGAACTAATAAACACCATCAAAGTTATGGAGTAAATCTATTTGCAAACTCACATTCCTTTCCCATCAGAGCATTCTGGGAAACTATTAGTTAAAAGTACATGCAGCTGATCATAATCATTAATCAAAAAGTTGATAGCCACAATTAGAATCACAGAAAGAAATAATTCCTTCTTTTTCATCAAACACAATGTAACATGATACACCTAACAGTATTAATTCAATGAGCACTTACAATTTTCCATCACCAAACTTCCACCACTCTGGTTCAAACCACATTTGATTCCTGGATATAATATTAGGAATCAATAAACATAATTGAGCTAACTTTCTACACAACAAGACTATGACGTTTATTAATACTCACTTGTCAGAGAAAACTTCGCCAGATTTCATACACCCAATGTATGCACGATGTTTGTCCAAGTGAGTTGCAAGCATTGTGCCCAAAGCATCTAAGAAAAGCACCAGACAATCACTAATCAAATAAATTATTATCACACAAGGATACAGGTTAATGGAGAAGTTAGAAAAAACACACACACAAAAACAATTTTGACAGGTTAGGGAGTTTATCTTTCTCAGGATAGAGAAACTGGTGAGGGTGCTAGCACAGAAAGAAAAAGGACAGAGGAAATGCAAAAGCATGGGTTGAGAGCATTGAGAGTAGATGATGAAGTAGATGTTTTTGTTGGTTACAATAAAATGAATGACAAGTTGAAAAATATAGTCGGTCGAGGGGCATTGAGAGTGGAAATTTTTTAAAAAGCTGGTGGTATCAACCTGTGAGTCTTAGCAAGAAGATCAATGACCTTAGGGAGGAAATTAGTATTTGTGCCATTGCACTTGCACGCTATAATGAGATTGTTGAGAAGGAGATAAACAAGGTTGGAGTCCCTGAAAACAAATCTACTTCCAACAATACTATCTGAGCCATAGTAAAGATAAATTGAAGAGTTTCATGTTATGGTGAGTTGAGAAGAGACTACCATATATCAAGATGATGTTGTTGCTTTGACTGGACTTGTATTTCAAACATAGCCACATAGGTTGTTATCAATACATTGTTGCTATCAAACATTTGTTATTTCAAACACTTGTTCATATTAAGAAATACTTGATTCTAGTTATTTGCAATAGTTTAAGAAGATATTGACTGGTGATATAGTCCTATATCTTGGTGTTTGTGTCTATGATCCATGAAGATAATGTTCTATAACTGAAATATATGAGTGGTGGAAGCACTCATACACCCTATTCATTATGGTTAATAATAGGATAAATGGTGACATATGGCGCTAAGATATCTCCAGTTAGAATGAGGAAGAAAAATTGAATGCAAGAGAAGAGAAAGATTTTATCATATAAGAGGGAACACATGGGAAGCATATTGGAGCTCCTTCTTTCCGTCCAAGTAATAAGTGGAAGGGATTTAAATTTACAGATAGGTATTTTAGACATTTATTTCTTTTTACCCTCCATGTCAAAGTGTTCAGTAGAAGAGATTGAAAGTAACGTATCCTTTCTCTCCCAATATACCAAGTGATCAAGTTTTGAAATCCCTTCTGTCTTCTCCCTTTGACTCCCGCTCCACCTCCCTCCCCTCTGATTCCCTCCCCTCCAAGTAGTCATAGGCTAAAAGAATTTTCACCAAGAGGATCACTTGAGTGCTGAACATACTTGTCTTGGTTTAAAGATATTATTACAATGGAACATAGAACTGTTATTCAAGCATCAATCTTAACACACAAGAAAAGCAGTGTGAAGATCCCAGAGCCAAGACTTGAATTAACCAAAGCAAAATATTTATGAGTCATTAACTTTAGCATAGAACTCGGCATCCCATGCATATGCTACATGAACAAAAAACAGTTGTCTTTTTTGGCTGCTCATCATTAGCTTCCACATGATTATCCTATAGAAAAGAATAAATTGTTTAATCATTCAAATATGAAGATGTGATGTCATCTTATTTATATGCTAAAATATTGTTCTGTGAGAAAATGTTTACACATGAAAGATTGAGAAAAGTACTATCAGGAACCATAACTTTGAATAGCTCAGAACATCACAGATCAAAATACGACATCATAGGACACTGTTAATAAGCATAATCAATACCGAATACACAATTTTACAGTGACAAAACCAAATCCCACATAATACTGAGGAAGGTGACACTGCACGTGGGAGTTTGTGTGCCTCCATAGGCGACCTCACAAGAGAGAAGAGATTTGAAGAAAACCAGTTTCTATATTAAAACTTGAAGAACACAATGGTTGGGGATCTCTTTATAGACTCTATATTATCCTTGACTCCTACAAATTAGTTTACTAGGTTTGATAGAAGTGGTAAAATAAAATTAACAAGATTTACAGGTTTCTAAAATTCTATATTATTGATAAAATTAAATATGCATCAACAGACATTAGGTTAGAAGACCAAAGGAAGAGAAACAAGGGCCAGTCAATATTTATAGATATTATGAAATCCCAATCTTTTCTTGAAATCATAAGTGCAGATTTAGCCAAGCGCTGATAGCTTTATGTCACAGTCAAGCAAATTTCTTCAAAGTTGTATCATATGGCCAAGAAAAAGGAGCTATTTTCCTTCTCATTCTTTGCAAGATCAATCTCATGTAACTGAGTACCATGTAGCATATATTTTGTTAGCATAGGTTACAAAAAAACTGATATCAGGAAATAAGAAAAAAGAAGGGAATTTGAGTTTCATTTTCAACACTGTAGACAATTTCTTTTTCTAAGCAGCAGCAGCAACCACCAAGTCTTATCCCACTAGATGGAGTTTGCTATATGGATCCTTTTTCCATTGAGCTCTATCTCCTACTATATCATCATTTATACTTAAATAAATTTTATCTTATTTTATTATTACTAAGCAAGTCTTTTTTGGTCCCCTCATCCTCATTTGTTATGAGTGTTTATCATAGGTTCACATTGCCAAACTGGAACATTTATTAGTCATCTAAGTACATGCCCGAACCATCATAAGCGTGTCACTTTTCCCCTCAATAGATGCAACTCCGACTTCCTCTTGAATACTCTCATTTCTTATTTTGTTCAACCTCGTATGTCCAAATATCCACCTTAATATCCTCATCTCTGCAACTCTCATCTTTTGCTCATGTACTCGAGTCATAACCCAACATTCAGCTCCATAAAACATAACAGGTCTAACTGCAGTTTTGTGGAGTTTTAGAGGTATGCTTGTATTCTATGTAAGACATCTCTTTCAATCCCTCAATCGTTTTACAAAAATGATACTAAATATTCGGGCAACTTATCATCTCCTATTTTAACAATTATCGCATTACATTTAATATTGCTAAACTTAAATTTCATATATTCTGTCTTTATTCTACTAAGCCTAAAACATTTCCCTTCTAGTATTTCCAGCCAAGATTCTAGTTTAGCATTTACTCTTTCACGTGTTTCATCTACCAAAATAATATCATCTGTAAACAACATGTACCACGGTACTGTGTCTTGAATGTGTGTAGTGAGTTAATCCATAATTAGTGTAAAAAGATATGGACTTAGAGCTGATCCTTGATATAACTCTATCTTTATTGGAAATGCTTCAATTACTCCGCCTGAAGTCTTTAGTTTGGTCGTTATATCGTTGTACATATTCTTAATTAGTTCAATATATGTTACGCTAACACCTCTCTTTTCTAGAATTATCCATATAATTTCTCTTGGACTCTATCATAAGCTTTTTCTAAGTCAATGAATATCATGTGTAGATGTTGTTTTTACTCCTGATATTTTTCAATTAGTTGTCTAAGAAGATGTATAGCTTCTATTGTCGACCGCATGAACCCAAATTGATTTTCGGTCACCATAGTCTCCTTCCTTAATCTTTTTTCTATTACTTTTTCCCAAAGTTTCATGGTATGACTAATTAGTTTAATACTCTTATAATTTGCACAATTTTGTATGTCTCCCTTATTCTTATATAAGGGAACTAGAGTACTTACCCTCGATCAGACATTTTTTCGTTTTAATATCATATCAAATAATTTTATAAGTCATTCAATATCTTATTTCCCTAGACACTTCCACACTCTTATTGAAATATCATCTGGGCCAATGGCTTTTCCATTATGCATCCCATTTAAAACTTATTCTACTTCTAAAATTTGAATTCTACAATAAAAATTTAAATTTCTATAATCATTTGATCTACTTAAATTACCTAAGTTAAGTGGTCACCTAAATCTTCATTAAAAAGTTGATAAAAATACCTCTTATTCAAGGCTGTGCAAATCCTTCATTCCGAGGCTTCTACTCATGGGAAGATGCATTTGCTTCAGCTAAATCATTCATTGGGCCTAATTTATTTATTAATACCCTACTAAAAACAGGAGGAAAAGCACCTATGGAACAAAACAACTAGAGAAAACCAAAGAAACAGCTGAAAATACATATGCACAGGCTATTACAACTTCTCCAAACAATACTGAACCTCGAGTACATAGGCACAATTATTTAACATTAGGACAATTAAGAACCAACACTACAGCCACGTCCACACAAAGACATTCAGAAGTAGTTTTGTTGGGCCTTCCCAACACTATTCTCAATGATATTTCTATATATATAAGACACATGGCAGAAGACTCTCCTTTCAAATCTTTGCTGAATTATACGAAGCTTTAAAGATTTTTCACCAACAGAAGGTCCCAAAAGGGATGACAATCATTTATGAAGGAGAAAGCATCCCCAAACTTAAATGCCACAAACTTATGAAACTTCAAAAAAATACAGGTGTCAATGCAATCTCTTATACTCTTTCCGAAAAGTACATATAAACATGGATACATATGAACCATCAACAATTAAAGGAAGAGCAATTACTCCATTCCTCTTAATAGACTATGGCTTACTATACAAACTATGGGTACATGACCAAGATTCCCTTCAGGGCTTTCTACAGAAATTTGGACAAATCATCTCTTTAGCTCTAGAAGAAGAAGAAGAAACATTTGTCATCTGTACTCTAGAAAGTTCACCTCGAGAATGGGTTAGCTTAAAAATAGAGTCTGCTCGGCACCTCATTAAAATTGACATTGACGAAGTCAATGACCGACAACCAGAGTTTGATGACTATACTTCTGATTTTGACATAGAGTGGGAAGCTTTCTCACCTTTACCAAATCAACCAAACATTGGAGAGCTTCAGTTCAAGGAGCTAAGTGGTTATGGGATAAACTAGAAGACCCAAATGAGTACCTCCTAGCCGAACAAATATACACAGAGAAAATATACTGGCCTAGAGACATGGGTACCAAATTCTTTCCCGTCTCTTTTATAACACAGCATTTAACCTTACTCCAACACTACCAAAGGAAGGGTGACAGATGGGCCATAAACGACTAGCAAGTTCCGCTTATCCTCCCGAGCATACCAAGCAAGGTATGAAATGTCGTTCCGTGCCACTCGGCACAGATGGTTTTTACCGTTCCGTCGGGTGGTCGAAACTGGCACAGGAGGCGCCCCCGTCTCAGCGGCACCGGAGGAGACGCGGGACGCCTCCGGCGGCGTCCTGCAATGCCTTCGGCACAGAAGGTGTCGCTGAAAGCGTCTGGCGACCCTGCCGGCACCGCCGGAGGCGTCCGGCAACGCTTCCGACGCCGTCGAATGCTCTCGCGGGATCGCGAGCGATCCCACGTCCGCCGGGTTTTTTTCTTTTCAATAATTTTTTATTTTATTTAATTAATTTAAACAATTCCTAAGGAGGATGTATGATATTTCGAAGAGGCTTTTATAAACCCTAATTAAATTATCCTAAAAAAATATATTTAAAATTAAAATAAATTTTATTAATTAATATTCTGAAAAATAATGTTTTAAATTTCATTTAAAAATTTAAAAGATATAATAATTCTTATTTATATTCAAATATATTTTTTATTATTTAAATTTCATTTAAATTTTAAAAAATTCTTTAAAAATTCTAAAAAAATTTAAAAAATTCTAATATATTATATTTATATTCTGATATTTTTTTATTTTAATTTTTTTACTTGATATTTTTTTACTATTTAAAATATATATTATTTAATTAATAATTAATTAAATGAATAAATAGTTAATTTATATAATTATTATTAATATAAAGTAATCTCTTGTATTAATTTATATACTTATTATTATTACATATACTTCCATTTTAATTTGAATTATTGATATATCAATTCTATTTAAATAAAACTATTTTTAATTATTTTTTCTAATAATATCAAATTATTTAATAATTGAGAATTTATAATAAATCAATATACAACTTATTTTTATATACACTATAAATATATTTATCTTATAATTACTATATATAAATAAAAAAAATACTGAAATTGTATTGGCACGACACGATACGACACCGTATCGTTCCGGTCTAAGACCGAAACCTCGGCACGGGTCAAAATTTTAAACTTTGATACCAAGCATTATCGCAACAATATACAACCCAAGAACAATATGCAACTTAAGATACATCTACAGCTGGACATGAGGCCCAAAATTCTGTCCAAAGATCTTCAATCCAATTCCAAGACGCCCAAGGAACTAATTCTACTCCATCATTGGATTTTGTCAACTAACAAAACTTAGTCAACATAATGGAATCATAGGGACCCACACTATTATCTGTCTCAACTCCACTACTCTCATGGAATCGTCCTTCTCTACTTTACAATTATTCCTTCTTGTTGTGAGAAACAAGGGTAGATAAGTCTTTTTATCTTTTGTAAATAAGTTGATGCTTAGGGTTGTGTGGTTATATAAACATATGTATTTCTCCTGAAATATGAATGATTTAAAAAATCTCTTTATTACAGCATGGTATCAGAGCAAAGTTCTGATCCCTAACCCTAGCCGCCGGCGCATCTTCTTCCTCTCTGCCCTAGCGCCGACCAAGCTTTCCTCTTCCCTTCTTCATCGCTGCCCACTGGACGCGTTTGGCCTCTGGTTTCCCGCTGCCGACCACAAGAGGCGGACCAAGCTTTCCTCTTCCCTTCTTCATCGCTGCCGCGTTTGGCCTCTGGTTTCTGCTGCCGACCACAAGAGGCGCGCCGCCGCGGACGCCTCCCGTCCACCCAATGCCGCGGACGCCCCTGCCACCGGCCAGAGCCACCAGCAGTAGCTTCCAGCAGTAGCTTCCAGCAGTGCCGGACAGAAAGCACAAGAAGGAGAGTCCTCCCTGCGCCGCGATTTCAACCCTATACATCAGCAGTGTTGCCGCCTCCGGCGTCCCTCCGGCCTCTGGAGCCCTCCAGAGTTCTCTGCCTCCTGCACTTCACCTTCCTTCTCTTGATTTTTTTTTTTCTTCTCTTCAGCCCAATCTGCTGCCGCCGCCCTTCCAGAAAAACATTTTTTTTTGTGATCTTAATGGCGGACAACGCTAGCGAAACCTTTGGGATTTCTGCGAACCCTATGTCTTCTTCAGGACAGGTACAACCGGTTTTCACAATGGCAGGCACTGGAGGGTCCGGTCTTCAGATAGTATCAGAAAAATTGTCTGAGACAAATTATGCATCTTGGGCAGTTGCTGTTGAACTTTATGTCGAAGGTCATGATAAACTTGATATTCTTCATGACACTAAAGTAAAACCAGATGAGAAGGATCCTAGCTTTCGCACTTGGCGGCGTGACAATATTCAATTAATGACTTGGATGCTTAACTCTGTTAATTCTGACATCAAACAAGTCATTCTTCATAACAAAACAGCGTACGACATGTGGAAGACACTAGAGCAGATGTATGGACGTCGACATGATATGCTGCGTACTTATCAGATCAACAGTCAAATTTTCAAACTTGAACAAGGTTCTATGTCAATCACCAATTATTTTGCTACTCTGAAGGGGCTGTGGGATGAGTTTGACTACTACCGGATGGAAAGTTGGAGTTCCACGGATGATCATCAGAGATATTTAAAGCTTCTGGAAAAAGACAAAATTATTAAATTTTTAGATGGCCTTACTGCAGAGTTCGAAAATTTAAAAGGGCAAATCCTTGGTCTTGATCCTACTCCCTCTTTAGAACAGGTTTACTACAAAATTCTAAGTGAAGAAGGTAGAAAAAAGACCATGAACAACAAGGGGATTTCCGCTGTAGGCCCTCCGATTGGGGAGACCTCTGTCTTTATTGGTTCTGCAAACAAGTTCCGACCTGGGGGAACTAAAAGACAAGGGGACAGATTTTGTCGGCACTGCAAGAGGACTAATCATGATTCAGATTTCTGTTGGGAAAAATATCCAGAAAAGAAACCTGAAAAATTTAAGCACAATGCTAAGAAGGCTCCTAATAGTAGTAATATTGTTGTCCAAAAGATAGAAAATAAAGAGACTATTGGTTCCTCTGTGCCTTCTACCACTGGACTGTCTTCTACTGATATTGTTAATCTCCAGCATCTTCTCTCTCGGCTTCAGGCTTCATCTTCGGCCTCTACTCCTGCAGACTCTACTCCCTTTCAAGCGCACACAGGTATCCGTGGCCTGGGATTAAGTGTTACTGGTCCCAGCTTTTACAGCCCCTGGGTCATTGATTCAGGAGCTACGGATCACATGACAAATGCTGCTAACTCCTTTATTTCTTACTCTTTATCCTCTGGGCAGGAGAAAGTGATCATTGCAGATGGAACCAAAGCCACTGTTGCTGGCAAAGGTTCCATAAAACTTACAGATCATTTTCTCCTATCCTCTGCACTTCACGTTCCTTCCGTCTCTATTAATTTACTTTCTGTTAGTAGCATTACTAAACAACTACACTGCTCTGTAACCTTTTTCCCTGATCTCGAGACCAAGCAGACGATTGGGACTGGCCGTGAAGTAGGGGGTCTTTATTATTATCAGCTTGAAACAACATCTGCTCTGAAATCTGCAGCCAAGTGTTTAGAAACTAAGCATCAAGAAATTCTTTTATGGTATTCTCGGTTGGGACATTTGTCTTTTCAGTTTTGAAAATTTTATTTCCTAGTCTTTTCTTTTATGTTTCTCTTCGGTCATTTCAATGTGCAATCTGTCAGTTATCCAAACATTGTAGAACACATTTTTCTGAGTCTTTAAAGAAGAGTTTATCTCCATTTGATCTTGTTCATTCGGATGTGTGGGGGCCCTCTCCTGTGACTTCTTTGGATGGCTATCGATATTTTCTCTCTTTTATTGATGACTACACCCACTGTACATGGCTTTATTTGATGAAAACCAGGGACGAAGTTCCTCGTCTTATTCAAAATTTTTGTAGAATGGTTGAAACCCAATTTAACTCAAAGGTGAAGATTCTTCGTTCTGACAATGCCCGTGAGTACTTTGCCCAGTCTCTAAATACTTTTCTTGAGGATTCGGTCATCCTATCCCTACACACCACAATAAAATGGAGTGGCCGAGAGAAAGAATCGTCATATTCTTGAAACAGCCCGTGCACTTTTATTTCAACGTCACTTACCCAAATATTTCTGGGCTGATGTTGTTCTTGCAGCCGCTTATCTCATCAATCGATTGTCATCTAAAGGTCTCGGGAACCGATGTCCTCTCACTATTCTTCATCCTGGTGTAGAGTTGTTCTCCTTTACACCTCGGGTTTTTGGTTCTCTTTGTTTTATTCATGTTCTTGGTCCCAAGTCCTCTAAACTTGATCCTCGTTCTATACGAGGAGTTTTTATAGGGTATTCTACTTGCCAGAAAGGCTACAAGTGCTTTGATCCTATTACTAGGGCGAGATATATCTTGAAGGATGTTACTTTTTTTTAGTCTGAGTCCTATTATTCTCCTCAGTCTCATCCTCAGGGGGAGAATATTACCTCTTCCTTTGTACCTCATGTGGTTCCTCAAGTGATTTCTTCTCCTATTCCACTGGATGTCACAGAAAATAGAAAAGATGCCCCATCACTGGGAAAAGATGCTCCATCACTGGGAGCACAGTCTTCACCAGATATTATTACTTACAAAAGACGAAGACACAAGCAAGAACCTACTATTGATCGGCTAGTTGAATCGGATGCTCTGGCTCCTGATCCTGTGAAGCAGTTATCCTCATCAGTTGAGTCAACCGCACCTCTAAATATGAATGAGCTGAACCTTCCGGTTGCTGTTAGAAAAGGTGTCAGGTCATGTACTCAGCATCCTATCTCCAACTACGTTTCATATTCTCGTTTGTCTCCTTCATATCATGCATTTGTTTCACAGTTATCAAATCATGCTATACCTTCTTCCTATTATGAGGCTGTAAGGGATTCAAGGTGGCAGGAAGCAATGAACGAAGAAATGGAGGCTCTTAACAGAAATGGTACTTGGGAATTAGTTGATCCCCCAAAGGGGAAGAACTTGGTTGGTTCTAAATGGGTCTATGCTATCAAGTATAACTCAGAGGGTGAAGTGATTAGATATAAAGCCAGACTTGTTGCCAAGGGATTCACCCAAACATATGGGGTAGATTACTTGGAAACTTTCGCACCAGTTGCAAAGCTGAACTCGATCAGGGTAATTCTTTCTCTTGCTGCTCAATATGATTGGCCTCTATTTCAATTAGATGTTAAAAATGCCTTCTTGAATGGTGACCTTTGTGAAGAAGTATACATGTTGCCACCTCCTGGAATTGAAACAAAAGGAAAGGTTTGCAAGCTAAGAAAAGCTTTGTATGGGCTTAAACAATCTCCCAGAGCATGGTTTGATAGGTTTTGCAAAGTCATGATATTGTTTAGCTTTAAACAAGGGAATGCTGATCATACACTCTTTATAAAAAGGAAAGGGGGCAGCACTACCATTCTTTTGGTTTATGTTGATGATATGATAGTTACAGGTGATGATGAGGTAGAAATCCAGGCTCTTAAGTCCAAGTTAACATCAGAATTTGAAATTAAAGATCTTGGATCTTTGAAGTACTTCCTGGGCATTGAAGTCGCTCGATCAAAAAAAGGGATCTATGTATGTCAGAGAAAATATGTGTTGGATTTACTCAAGGAGACAGGGAAGTTGGGTTCTCGGCCAGCGTCTACTCCTATAGAAGTAAATCATGATCTTACTAGTTCTAGTGGGGAAGATCTTACAAGTCTGGAAAAGGGAACGTATCAAAGGCTGATTGGAAAATTACTCTATTTATCTATGATTACGCCTGAACATCACCTATGCTGTTAGTGTAGTAAGTCAGTACATGCATGCTCGTAAGACTATCCACATGAAGGCCGTTGACAGGATTTTAAGGTACTTGAAATCATGTCCTGGAAAAGGTTTACTGTTTAAAGGAGGTGGTGATCTGAAGGTGGAATGCTATTCTGATGCAGACTGGGCTGGTTCTCGAGATGATAGAAGGTCCACTTCTGGCTATTGCACTTTTTTGGGAGGAAACTTGGAGGAGTAAGAAACAAAATGTTTGTGCATGGTCCAGTGCTGAAGCAGAATATCGAGCCATGGAACATGGTCTTGCAGAGATGTTGTGGTTGAGTTTTCTGTTGACAGACATAGGATTAAAGGTTGAATTACCTCTCAGGCTGTATTGCGACAACAAGGCAGCAATCAATATTGCAAATAATCCGGTACAGCATGACCGGTTTAAACACATTGAGATTGATCGTCACTTTATTCGGGAGAGACTTGATTCTGGAGAGTTATGTCTGCCTTATGTTAAGTCTGAGGACCAACTTGTTGATATGTTTACAAAAGCTATACCCCAAGCTGTGTTCGACTCTTCTCTTAGCAAGTTAAACATGTTTGATATATATGTTCAACTTGAGGGGGAGTGTTGTGAGAAACAAGGGTAGATAAGTCTTTTTATCTTTTGTAAATAAGTTGATACTTAGGGTTGTATGGTTATATAAACATATGTATTTCTCCTGAAATATGAATGATTTAAAAAATCTCTTTATTACAACACTTCTCATCCTCAAAGAATATTTTCCTCTTTTAATCAGGCCACAACTCCACTACTCTCAGTGGAATCGTCCTTCTCTACTTTACCGTTATTCCTTCTCATCCTCAAAGAATCTTTTCCTCCTTTAACCAGGCTATGCTATGCGCTCACGGATGACATTGGTTCCTTCTCCACTAAGGAACATCTTCCTCTCTCCCTCTTCTATAAAAGCCCTCTCCAATGCTCAGCAAGCCCCCTCTCCCCCCTTAAGCAAGCAAACGTCAAGCAAACCTCCAGTCCAGTCTGTAAGTTTGAGTTTTTCCTTTCATTCATGCATGTAAGCAGTCTCAATCTATGAATATTTCTCTCAGCCTTGTTCGTCTTTGATTTGTTGGTAATTTCTATATTTATTTGTCTATGTGTATGCTTGAGAATATCACTGCTATGAAAGCTTAAATAGAGTAGTATATTTCTTCCGTTATTTTTCCTTCCTTGCTCAGTCCTTATCTAAGTACCCTAGGGCGAACTGTAACTGTATGAGAATTCTTGCGTAAAAACGATGCAGACTATCTAAGATCAGAGGGTCAACCCCTCCCACACCAATATAGATGTCGGGTTGCAAGTATAATTTTTCTCTACAAGTGAGACTCACTGGAAGGAAGAAAATAGAAGAAGAAAACATAATCTATTCTAGTGTTCACAATTTCACAATTACTAAAAACTTACTGGTCACTTTTTACTGTTCGCAATTACTAAAAATTACTTACTATTCACAATTAAATTAGAAAAATAATAGTAGAAAATTGTACTATTATTTTTCTAATTTAATTGTAAACAGTAAGTAATTTTTAATAATTGTGAACAATAAAAAGTGAACAGTAAGCTTTCAATAATTGTGAACAGTAGAGTGAGTTATGTTTTCTTCCTTCTAGTGAGCCTCACTTGTAGAGAAAAAGTATCCTTGCAACCCTACGTCTCTGTTGGTGTGTGAGGGACTGATCCTCTAATCTTAGATAGTCTGCACAAGTTTTACGCAATAATTCTCATATAGTTACTGTTCACCCTAGATAAGGACTGAGGAAGGAAAAATAATGGAACGGAAGAAATATGTCACTCTATTTAAGCTTTACGGTATTCACATTCATACACATAGACAAAGAAACATAGAAATTACCAACAAACCAAAGACGAACAAGGCTAATAGAAATATTCACAGACTGAGACTGCTTACATGCATGAATGAAAGGAAAGACTCAAGCTTACAGACTGGATTGAAAAACTAGAGGTTTGCTTAACGCTTGATGAGAAGGAACCGATGTCACCCGTGGGTGCATAGCGTGACCTGGGTAAAGTAGGAAAAGATTTTTTGAGGATGAGAAGGAATAGCTAAAAAGTAGAGAAGGACGATTCCACTAAGAGTAGTGGAGTTGTGGTCTGGTTAAAGGAGGAAAAGTTTCTTTGAGAATGAGAAGGAATAGTTGTAAAGTAGAGGAGGACGATTCCACTGAGAGTAGTGGAGTTGAGAAAGACAATAGAGTGGGTCCCTATGATTCCATCATGTTGGCTAAGTTTTGTTCGCTGACAGAATCCAATGATAGAGTAGAATTAGTTTCTTTGGCGTCTTGGAATTGGGCTAGAGATCTTTGGACAGAACTTTGGGTCTTATGTCCGGCTGTAGATGTATCTTGAGCTACATATTATTCTCGGGATGTATATTGTTGCGACCTGCCTAAGGATGTTCGGTATGCTAAGGAGGAGAGAGCAGAACTTGTTGGTCGTTTAGTGGCTCATCTGTCACCCTTCCTTTGGTAGTATTGGAGTAAGGTTGAATGTTGTGTTGTAAAAGAGAAAGGAAAGAATCTGGTACCCATATCTCTAGGCCAGTATATTTTCTTCGGCTAGGAGGTACTCATTTGGATCTTCTAGTTTATCCCATGACCACTTAACTCCTTGAACTAAAGCTCTCCAATGTTTAGTTGATTTAGTAAAGGCGAGAAAGCTTCCCACTCTATGTCAAAATAAAAAATATAGTCATCAAACTCTGGTTGTCGGCCATTGAGTTTGTCAATGTCAATTTTAATGAGGGGCCGAGCAGACTCTATTTTTAAGCCGACCCATTCTAGAGGTGAACTTTCTAGAGTACAGATGACAAATGTTTCTTCTTCTTCTAGAGCTAAAGAGATGATTTGTACAAGTTTCTTTGGAAAGCCCTGGAGGGAGTCTGGATCATGTACCCATAGTTTGTATAGCAAGTCATAGTCCATTAAGAGTAATGGGGTATGATCCTGTCCGAATGCTGAACCAACGGACGCTGGGCACGTGGCGCTCCCCTGCTGCTGATGTGAGTCTCCGACTAACTGCACGATGCTCCGGCGATCCTGCAACAAAACCAAGCCGGGGTGTCCCGACGCCTCCGACGCCAAGTTAAAGCGAAGGAATAAGAAAGTGGCTTAGAAAAGATTCAGATACCTCCGGTTGAAGTGGAGGCCTTATATGACTCTCAAGGAGCTCGGCACACCAATCAAGCGATCACCGCTCGACCACGCCAGTGGGCCTGTAAGGGCATCCATAAGACCATCCTGCTACTCCGTGATGGTGGGGCCTTTAATAGTGCCATCTTGCGTCAGTCTAATCATCTTGCCGACATACCATATCCCGAGCCGAGCGAATAGCCGCTCGGCTCCATGACTGTGTATTCGGCCGAGCTCGGCCATTATGTCCTCGGCCGAGCGAACACCTCCGCCGCCACTCGGCCCGGCCTCCGCTGGCCGGAGACCCAACCCTTTAGCCGGGTAATCTCGTTCCACGGACGGACCCCATCTCGGTCCCCTTTTATCCGGATCACTGCCCTTCAAGTCTAGTCAAGGAGGCGGGAGTCCGACCGATCGATTATATGTCCGAGCGGGTGCTCGCCTTTTGCTTAAAAGAATTTACAGTCGCTCGGCGCGCCGAATTCAGCTGCTCGCCGACTACGCGCTGCGTCTTTACCGTCCGAATCCCTGAACGGCGACAATCCATTCCATTAAGGTCGCGGCGTGGTATGGTGCGCATTAACGCGCCAGATCGCCACGCTGGCGTCGACCATTGCGTGGCAGACGTTACATGGGGGACGTCACCGTTGAAATGGACGGCCCGATGGCGCCCTTGTTTCTCGACTGGATCGGACGGTGGAGGTCGATCGGCCTCGCCATAAAGCCTCGGCCCCTCCTCCGCCGACGCTTGCCGTGTCATTCCTCTCGACTCTTCTGCGCTGCCTCCGCGATCCAGCCTGCTTTTGGCTACCATCTCATCGTGATCTTTCCGCCTCCTTCTCAGTGAGCCTTCTTTCCTCGCTTACTAGGTCTTCCCTACTCATTTTACCTCTTTTTCGTTCCCATTCCTTCGATTTCTTGCTGTCCTTTTGTCTCTTCGAGATGGCGAGCTCTTCCGAACCCGCTACCCATGTTCACGGTCCTTGGTATACGAGTATGGAGAGTAGGTTCGATGAGGAGCGCGCCCGGCGCGTTGTTAGGACCTACGGGATCCCAAACGACCATGAAATAGTTGTAGCCGACCCGACCGACCGGCCCCATAACCCGCCGATCGGTACCATTTGTTTTTTTCTGGACCAATTCCAGGGTGGCCTTAGGTTTCCTACCCATCCATTTATTTTAGAAGTTTGTAATTATTTCCGCATCCCGCTCGGCCAACTTGTGCCGAATTCCTTTAGGCTACTGAGCGGGGTGGTCGTCCTCTTTAGGCTGCACAGTATCCCACTTGACCCCAAAATATTCCACTACTTCTTCTACCCCAAACAATCCGAGTTGGGTACTTTATTTTCCAAAGTAGAATAGGCTTCAAATTTTTTGAGAACATGCCGACCTCCAACAAGCACTGGAAGGAATTCTTCTTCATTTTCAGACTTCGATTTAATTGCCGATCAATTTGTTTCTACTAGTTGATTGTGGTTTATAACCACCTTCACGCGACAAATTGCTTGAGCTTGATCCAGAGATCGAAAGAGCTTCTCAGGGGTTTGAGAATTTTGATTATCTCCGTTCGGGCCAATCTCCCCTACCGCACGGGTAAGGACTCTTTACTCCCTTCGCTTTTTGTCTAACTGATTTTAATTTCTTCCACCGCACTGAAGTCATGTGGCGCCAAGGCACCGATCATCTGAAATCAAGGCCGTGGAAATCGAGGTGGCTACCAAAAGAACTCACGAGCGGGTCTCATCCCCACCGCCCCAGACGCAGGAGAGGGGGCGCATCACCAAAGTTGCCCCATCCGCCTTAACGGAGGTTGAGGCGGATCCGCTTCTCCGCCCACCGAGCCGGAGTCCCCAGTGCCGGATTCACCATCGAAGTTCGCGGAAACGTCAAGAGACTCCACTCCGTCGACCCAAGAGGGCGAACCACGGCGCCGATCGAGATCGCTTCTCCAGATCGCACGCCGTCGCAGATCGGGACTCCCACCGCATAGTGACCTTGGCCTCCTCGGCTTCCAGCCACCAACGGGAAAAACTTCAACCATAGGGAGTCGAGCGATGACAAAGAAGTGCCGGCCGGCCACCCGACCATCAAGACTACCCTTCGATTTCCGTCGGAGGAATATTTATTGTCTGCCGATCGGCCATCAAGCCCCGTTCATGAAATAACCTTGACGGGTCCGCTCGCCAAACTTTTTGAGGACGCCCAGATTCGGGTGGCCCTCATGACGCCCAAGCAGCTCGGCGATAACCACATGCAGCAGGCCACTAGGTAGGTTCATTTTTCTTCCTGTGCCATGCTACTGTTCGGTTCCTGATTTTATTATTTTCCTTACAGCATTGGGCCGAGCAAATCGCCACTAGCCATCGGCTGGCCGAGCTGGAGGATCTTATGGAAAAGCTCCAAGTCTCGGGGGGTCCATCGGCCGAGCGGGAGAAACAAGCCCACGAGGCCGAACAGAAGAAGGCCGCCGAACTGGCTACAGAGGTGGCTCGACTTGAAGGCTTGGTGAAGAAACGCGACGAAGACGTGAAGCGCGCCAACAGCCGGAAGAAGCGGGCGATCGCTGATCTGGACAAGATGAAAGTTGAAGTCCGAGCCCTAGATCAGCGATCTAAGGAGCTCGAAGCCCAACTAACTGCCGAACGGGATGGGCGCTCAGCTGAACGCACTAAAGCGGAGGTGGACCAGAAAGTTCTCCAAGACTCGCTAATTGCCTCCCGGGCGGCGCTCAGAAAATATAAGGAGGGAGAGCCGAGTCGCCTAGCAGCAGCGCGCCAAGAATACCTCCGCTCGGAGCCGTTCGGCGCAAAATTCGGTGGCAACGTCTCCTCAACTTTCGCCGAGGCGGTCAAGGTCACCATGGCGTACTTGAAGAAGGGGAGGCACCTTCCTGCTGACCTGAGCATTCCCTCTTCAGATCTGGCGGCTATGATTGACGATATCCCGGACGCTTTCTTCAACTTCGAAGACCCCGAGTGAAGAGTGTTCCTCGTCTCTTTCTTGTTTTTGCATTTCTTACGCCCAGCGCAACTTTTTGTACTTGCCGTTCGGCATGCTTTCCCTTTAATGCAATTATGTCTTTGCTTGCGTCTTCCTGATCATTATCCATAATATTCTTCTGTTTGCTTAACGTTTATGCTTAGAGTTAGTCATGCCCTAAGTGTTCTCCGTCACGCGGCCGATCAGCTTAACCCATTAAACAAAGTCCGAGCGGGAGGGCCTACTCGCTCTGCACGTATCTAGCCTGCGTGAAGTCAACAAACGCCAAGTATCGAAGGACCAACGCCCGAGCGGGCCTAAATGTTTTAATACTTGTGGTTTCCGCGGTTTCTTATTCTCTGCTATTCGTTCGTCCGCTCGGGGTATTTATAGCCGGTCGGCGCGGCTCTCGATCTTTAACGACGGAGCTCGTCAGCGCGGATATTTATAGCTGGTCGGCGCGGCTCTCGATCTTTAACGACGGAGCTCGTCGGCGCGGATATTTATAGCCGGTCGGCGCGGCTCTCGATCTTTAACGACGGCCGTCGGCGCGGATATTTATAGCGGTCGGCCTCGATCTTAACGACGGAGCTCGTCGGGGTTTATAGTCGCCGGCGCGACTCGATCTTTAACGACGGAGCTCGTCGGCGCGGATATTTATAATGGCTCTCGATCTTTAACGACGGAGCTCACGGTATTTTTCGGCGCGGGTCTCGATCTTTAACGACGGAGCCTTGGAGCGGCCTCCGGTACGGCCTCGATCTTTAACGACGGAGCTCGCCGGTCGACGCCTCGATCTTTAACGACGGAGTCGTCGGCGGTCGGCGGCTCTCGATCTTTAACGACGGAGCTCCGGCCTTCTAACTCCTTACTGTGCCGAGGCTGGTCTTGATCACATCCGTGCTCGAATATTTACGCCTACAAAGACGGTCATTCGCCATCGAGTCTAAATATATACACCTCCGGCCGATCGGCTCGGGGCCTTCGTCATCGAGATATCCGGCCGAACGGCTCGGCCTTCGCCCTCGAGCATTTTGCATGAATAATTTCCCTCCGGCCGATCGGCTCGGGGCCTTCGTTTTTTTGTGTCGATTTAGGATATCGCACGCATGTCCGAACGGCTCGGGCTTTCGTTCTTGAGCATTTTGCATGAATAATTTACCTCCGGCCGAAGGCTCGGGGTGGTTCCCCGAGATGTCCATCGCCACCTGATTGAAGCGTTGGATGATTTGCCTTAAGGCCTCTCGAGACCTTGCTTCAGTGAGAATGGACTCACGCTCATCTTCTGGTTGATATCGCCTGCTTGCAAAGTGGTGGAGGAAGGTCGCTCAAGTCTTTGAAGCTTTAGATCAGTCACTCAACAATGGAACCATCGTTGAGCCGACCCAGAGAGTGGTAAGAAAACTTGATTTTACTCCTCTCGTGTATTGATGGAGCGTGGCCGTGTTTCAAACTTGGTTTGGCGATTAATCCTCTCGGTGATGCGTCCGCTCGGGGCTTTCCCTTTCTATCATCTCGTCTAGGCATTTCATCCAAGAAGATCTCCTATCTCTATGAGCTGGTAAGGCCTCGTGGGTGCGGAATAGAGCCCGATGAAATGCAACGGTGGCTGGGTGTGCTTCCGCACGGTGACCTTGCACTTCCGCTCGGCCACCCTGCTGCTGTTGCTTGCTCCACAAGCTTAGCGGCCCTAATTCGACCAGAGCGTCGAGTTCCTCCGTGGAAAGCGTCACCGTGTGTTGTCGTCCAGCCTCGCCCATTGTTCTGCTCGGATGCAGGAGCGTTCCCACATACGGCGCCAAATCGATCCTGTCCGAATGCTGAACCAACGAACGCTGGGCACGTGGCGCTCCCCGCTGCTGATGTGAGTCTCCGACTAACCGCACGATGCTCCGGCGATCCTGCAAGAAACCGAGCCGGGGTGTCCCGGCGACCTCCGGCCCAAGTTAAAGCGAAGGAATAAGAAAGTGGCTTAGAAAATGAAGATTTGCATACCTCCGGTTGAAGAAGTGGAGGCCTTATATGACCTCTCGAAGGAGCCTGGCACACCAATCGCGATCACCGCTTCGACCACGCCTAGGTGTGGGCCTGTCGAAGGGCATCCATAAGACCATACTGCTACTGATCAACCTTTCCGTGATGGTGGGGCCTTTAATAGTGCCATCTTGCGTAGTCTAATCATCATGCCTTGCCGACATACCATATCCCGAGCCGAAGGATAGCCGCGCTAACCATCGCTCCTCGCCACGATTCCGCCGACACCTCACGGCCATTATGTCTCTACGAGTGACACTCCGGCCACTCGGCTCCGGTTCTCCTGCTTTGGCGTCGGAGACCCAACCCTTTAGCTGGGTAATCTCTGGTTCCGCTCGGACGGGACCCCATCTGTGGGTCCCCCCATTTTACCGCCGGATCAGGGTAATTACTCTTCCTTTAATTGTTGGTGGTTCATATGTATCCATGTTTATATGTACTTTTGAAAGAGTATAAGAGGTTGCATTGACACCTGTATTTTTCGGAAGTTTCACAAGTTTTGTTATGTTTATGGCATTTAAGTTTGGGGTTGCTTTCTCCATAAATGATTGTCATCCCTTTTAGGATCTTCTATCTGTGAAAAATCTTTAAAGCTTCGTATAATTCAGCAAAGATTTGAATAGTAGAGTCTTTTGCCAGGTGTCTCATATATAGAGATATCATCGGGAATAGTGTTGGGAAGACCCAACAAAATTGCTTCTGAATACCTTTGTGTCGATGTGGCTGCAGCGTTGGTTCTTAATTGCTCCAATGTTAAATAATTGGGCCTATGTACCCAAGATTCAATATTGTTTGGAGAAGATGTAATAGCTTGTGCATATGTCTTTTCAGCTGTTTCTTGGGCTTTCTCTGGTTGTTATGTTTCATTAGATGTTTTTCCTCCTATTTTCAGTAGGATACTAATAAAGAAATTAGGCCCAATGATTGTTTTCTCTTGATTAAAATGAAAGTGTTCTTCATAACGAGTAAATTGTTGAAGTTCTTGATTTCCAAATCGCATGATTTTCATTGTAAAAGTATTGACTTTCTTTTGTTTATCCATGTCTGCAAGAAGTATATCAAAGTTTATTATAATAATCGATATAATGTATCTCTTAAGGAATTGTTACTTCCTTTAATGTGTTCCTATTGGATGGTTAAACCTTTATTAATAATGGTATCTATAAATTTTAACCATCTTTTAATACTAAGGTCTTTTCTAAGGCTCTTTGTTTGTTGACTATATTTTACTATAGTTTTCTATTCTGACTGTGATCTCTTGTTGGCTACAAATAAAAAGTCTGAAAGTATCAAGATAGTAAATTACAACTAAAATTTCATAGTCTAAAGAAGTTGGCCGACCTTTTTCTTTGTATTGGCCTGAAGCGTACCTGCATAGTTCATCTATATTTTTAGGGTCATGTTTATTAGATTTTCTGTAGAGGACTCCTCCCCATCCTATTTCACAATCATCTGTTTCTATAATCAGATAATCTGAATCAAGTTGTAGCGTTAATTCATGTAGTTTTCTTACAATGTCTTTTATTTGTCTGACTAGATCTAAATTTTGTTGGTTAAAATATTTTTGTCCTCTTTGTGATGTTTTATTGTACAAAGGTTCACTGATTTTTCCTAAATCCTTTAGATATTGTCTAGCATAATTTAAAAGACCTAAAAAAGGTCTAAGGGTTTTCGTATCCTCCATCTTACAAGGAAAATTTTTGATTTTGGTAGTAATATGTGATTGTAGAGATATTTTCCCTTATCTGATTTCTGCTCCTAGGAATTCTATATGTTTTACAGCCAGATTCATTTTGCTTCGGGAATAATTAATTCGTAAGTTTCAAATAAGTTAAAGATAAGATGTATATGTGCATAATGTTTTTCTTTTGTTTTGGAGAATACTAATACATCATCTATATACATGCATCATGCATGTATAGTTGGCTACATTTCTAAATATATTATCCATTCTTCTTTGGAAGATTTATGATACTACTTTTAAACCAAATGACATTACTAGCCATTCAAAATATCCTTCGGGACAGGAGAAAGCAATCCATTCTACAGAGTTTGGATGCACTTGCCAAAATCCAGAAACATGTCAAACTTGAAATACCACTTTGAGTCTTGTATTTTATTCAATAACTGATCTTTGTCTGGAGTTTTTTATCTATCTTATTGACAATTGTCATTAAGTCTTTTATAATTGAATATCATTCGGGATTCCCCTCTCTTGTGTTCAGCTCTTTTGTTTACTATGAAAGTTGGACTCCTATGTCTAGAGGTAGAGTGTTGAATAGCTCTGAGTTTTAGGGGTTATTGAATGTGAGTTTTGCATTCTTCTGTTTCCCAGTTTGTATATTGTAAGTTCTGTGCTTTTATGATTAAATCTGGGTTTATTATTGATAAGTGGCAGTATATCTTATCTCTACCCCAATAGTTGGTGGGGTTGTCTCCTATAATTTCTAGTTTTTCTACTTTAGAAACTATATCATCTAAATTTGCTTGTGTTGAGATAAGCTGGAATAATGTTGTCGATGTTAAAAAAACTTTTGGTAGTTCTAGAGAACTAAAGAGATCTTTGTTATGTAATTCTTCCATTAAGTCATCAAAAAGGCTATTTTCTTGAAATTCTTGGAGATCTAAGTCATTGGAAATGAGTTGTCTGTATATTAGGCAAGAGCCTCTACAAGTAGATTGGTCTTTACAGTTTGCTTCTTAGTGTACCTTGGGTTGTACTATTTTAGATGGAGGTAGTACTGATAGAGTTGGAATATTTTGAGGGGAATCACCATGCTTTCGTACCGATGCCAAATAGTCGGAGACAATAGGGGATACAATAGGAGTAGAGAGAAAAGGGGCATAATCCTGGGTGAAAAGAAGGGCACGGTCCGATTGGACAAGAAAGTTGAGTCCAAGAATTAAGTGGATATCGGAGTGTAGTAAAGGTTCTATCCAGAGTTTGGATAGTGACAAGGGTGGACTGAAAGTGTCACAGTTATTGTAAAAATGAAGGTGTATGTTTATAACAAACTTTGTACTGGTTAGAGTTTGACCATCAAATTGGGTACTCACCATAGGATGAGTAGTAGTTTTGATGAATGTAGGAGCTAAGATTGCTAAAAGGGTCTTCTCATCTATTATAGAATGTGGAGTTAGTAGCTCCACCATCTAAAAAGACATGAAGAGTAAATTCATGGCCATGGATGTTGGCCAGGCAGCGGACACGAATGTCCATGGTGCGACCAATATTACAAACACTAGGTGTTTTAATAAAGACCATGTCTAAGTCCTATTGAAGTTCAGAGATGACTATCTCTTTTCCTTTATTAGCTTGATGAGACTTAGGTGGCTGGGCCATTGGTCTGAGTAGTTTTATTTCATCCTCTAGGTTGTTAAGTTGAGTTTCTAAAACTGCAATTCTTGTTTCGAGAAGTAGGTTTCCCGAGGGTCTTGGAGTTAAGGCATTGGTATGGAAATGCCGAAACTTTATTTTAGGCAAAGTGTGCAGCATTGTTGTCTGCACAAGGTACACCTCCCTCGTTTATCTATAGAAGGATAGTCTTTTATTTCTCCATTGTTTACTAGTACCCTATTACATTCATCTTTAATACATTTTATTTGAATAAGATTTCTTGTCTTCTTTTCTCTCACTTTAACTATTTTATAAATGTATCTTTCCCCTTCTTTTGTATCCAATTTTTGATATAATCGTTCAAAAGTTTCATTCTTTGCTTCATTCACTACTTTTTGTCTCTTTCTTAGCTATTCTATATTTTTTAAAATTTTCCTCATTCTTACAAATATATAATTTCTTATAAGTTGTTCGTTTTTCCTTCATTTTCTCTTATACTTGTAAGTACCCTGGATTGGTTTTGATGTAGTTAATCAAGTCAAGTTAAGTCTTATTATTTTTGATGTCTTGTCTAAGTGTGCAAGAGCTTAGGAACACAAGAAGTCGAGCGGAAGGCGTAGCGGATGAGAATGATGGCATGGAAAGCGAGTCGACGGGCTTGATGCATCCGAGGTACGAAGAGGTTGGGAAGAGTACACTGAGAAGAAGGCAACCAGAGCGTTCGAGGGACGAGAAATCAGGGAGGAAGTCTGCTCGAGGAAGGTCGGAGTTGGGTTCGGGTGCTCCAAATGGAAGGCGCCCTCGCGCCTTCATGGAAAGCGCCCTCAAAGGAGATAGAAGGCACCCTTACACCTTTATGGAAGGCATCCTTACGCCTTCATGGAAGGTGCCCTTAAGGAAGATTGAAGGCGTCCTCAAGCTGGTTAAAGGCGCGTCCAGTAACTATTAAGCACTCGTTGAATAGGATAAAAACTCCAATGGATAGAGGATTAACTTTATCCTCTTGGAAGCGTCCTGGACCTCTTTAGAGGCACCTCCAAGGGACGAAAACCAACGGCCACTTAATACCAGGAGGCTATAAAAAGCCCCCTGGTATTAGGAATTAAACATCAAAACAACTTCTGTATTCATTACCTAGATAATATCTGAGAGCTTCAAAGAGTGTAAGAGGCTTCTCCGCCTTCAACGAAGGAGATATTTTTACCTAGGTTGTAACCAAATAAAAATCCTAGCCTTCTTACTTATTGTTTTTATAAGTTGTTATTTCTTTTATGTTAATTGTTTTTGCTTAATCAAATTGTGCATCCTTATTAAGCAAAAGCAAGAGATATTTCTAACTCTGTTTTAAGGGCTATTCACCCCCTCTAACCGACTTAACGCTGACCAACAATTAGTATTAGAGCCCAATCGCCTCAAAAGGACTAACCGCCAACTGAAGCAACGAGACGATAGTCGGATCTAGCATCTACCCACCAGAGTTCAAGGGGAAATTTGCGTTTTGGAAACGACGAATGGAGGTATTCTTCAAAACAGATTTTAATATTTTATTAACAATTAAATATAGTTTTGAAGCACCTAAGGACAAGAATGGAGAAGAACTAGAAGAGCACTGCGATGAGTTCATGGCAAATGGCAAGGTCGAGTTCCACCTTTTGAGCATACTACCAGCTAAGGAACTCGACAAAATCAGCATCTACACTTGTGCAAAAGAACTTTGGAAAAAGTTCTTGAAACTCCATGAAGAGCCAAAAGAATCAGAATTCAACTCTTCAATGGACATCGATTCATCTTCAGAAGAATCCGAGACAGAAGAGAATGTCGAAACTGCACTAATAGCCGAATATCTACCTGAAGATGAGGAAAGCGTTTCGGAAGAGAGCACGATGAAGGGGGAGCCACTTCTGAAGAATGCAACAATAAAGGATAAGAATCAAACTACAAATTATCTGACATGGTAAGTAAGGCATGTCAACTTCCTCTTGATCAATTATACGAGTGCATTAAAATGCTAAGTAGATTCTCATGCAAATTACAAACCAAGTATGTCAACAAAAAAAAGGTTAATACTGACTTAGAAAGTATAATAGATAATGCATGTCTAAAATAAGAATTTGAGAAATTAATAGATGAAAATACAAAATTAAAAGATAAAATAGAAATGCTAGAAAAGGATAATTCATGCTTAAATTTCTTACATGCTCCAGAAAGAAATTTTAAATATCATCGAAGATTTAATTGGTATTTACGAAACCACAGGGTCAAATTACAAAAGTAGATAGAAAATTAATTCTCATAAAATATTTAGTTAATCCAATAGGAAATAATTTATTTTGGATATCAAAATCAAGTTTAGTTCAATAAGTTAATTTCGTATGCATGCTACAAAATTAATTTGCTTGATTTATTTTTTTGGTAAAATTAATTATTTCGTTAACTTTCTGGTCATATTTTCTGTTCAAATTTTTATATGTGAAAAATGAAAATTTTATCTATTAGCATACAAATTTTTGAAATTTTTTTTTACCGTTAAAGAATTGTTTATAAATTTTTCAATAAAAATCATATTTTTAAATTAAAATGTTTAATAGATTTTATTTTTGAAAAATTTATTTTCCTATAATAAAACATGATGTTCTCTATCACAAAAAACAATCGACAATTTTTTTACTGTTATTTGAATTATTATGAATTTTTTACCGAAAATAATATTTTTATTATTAAAAATTATCGAGAATATATTTCTGAAAACTTTAATTTTTCCTGTGGATAAAAATAAATTTTATATGTTTAGAAAAAGTATCAAAATTTTTAGAAAACAAATTCTATTTTTTTGACGTTTAATTTCAAAAATGAGTATTTCTGCTTAAAAATATTATTCTGGTCAAAATTCATATTTTTTTATTGTGAAATTTTTTACACAAATTTGTTTGTTTTTGGTTGATCATGACAAAAATTTCCAATATTTTTTGACACATTAAAATAATTTTTACATTATTCTTGCCAAAACTTTGGTTTAAATTAATTAAAAATTATACCTTTTTCAAATTAATTTTGGTAAAAAGACTTATCATTGAAACTTCCGTCTAAACCCCATGAAAATCTTTCTAAAATTTTTCTATTAATTTTCGAAATTTTTTCCCTTGATTTTTTTTAATGTGATCAAAGGGGAAGAAAAATAAAGAGTTAAGTTACGAGGGAGATTAACTTGAATTACATTGCATGTTTGCATTACTGCAAATTTTTTTTGTACTTAAATGTAAATTTACTTTGTACTAAATTGTAAAATTTAATATTTTATTATTTATTTAACCCTAACTTAATTTGGATTGATGCACATCGAAAATGGAGAGATTGTAAGTACCCTGGATTGGTTTTGATGTGATCAATCAAGTCAAGTTAAGCCTGTTGTGTTTGATATCTTGTGTCTAAGTGTGCACGAGCTTAAGAATACAAGAAGTCGAGCGGAAGATATAGCGGACGAGAAGGATAGCACGGGAAGCGAGTCGACGGGCTCGATGCATCCGAGGGACGAAGAGGTTGCGAAAGAGTACACCGATGGATAAGAATAACTCAACCGGAGTGTTCGAGGGACGAGATATCGGGGAGGAAGTCTGCTCGAGGAAGGTCGAAGTTGGGTTCAGTGAGCTCAACTCCAGACGGTCGGAGAATCACCCAAAATGAAGAACTAAGAAGAGTTAACTTTTCTTGAAGGTTAACTGGTCAAGCTGACTGATGGAAGGCGCTCTCAAGGAAGATGGCGCCCTCGAAGGAGATGGAAGGCACCCTCGCGTCTTCATGAAAGGCGCTCTCAAACTGGTTGGAGGCGCCCTCAAACTGGTTGGAGGCGCCTCCAGTAATCGTTAAGCGCCTGTTTGATAGGATAAAAACTCCAACAAATAGAGGATAAACTCTATCCTCTTGGAGGCACTATGGACCTCTTTGAAGGCGCCTCCAAGCGACGAAAACCAATGACCACTTAATCTCAGGAGGCTATAAAAAACCCCCTGGTACTAGGGATTAAACCTCACTTGAACAACAACTTCTATATTCATTTTCTAACTAATATCTGAGCTTTTCAAAAAGTGTAAGAGGCTTCTCCGCCTTCAACGAAGGAGATATTTTTAGTAGAGCTTTACAACTGTCTTAGATTAATAATCACCTAAGTTGTAACCAAGTAAAAATCCTAGCCTTCTTACTTATTATTTTTATAAGTTATTTATTTTATGTTAATTGTTTTTGCTTAATTTAAATTGTGCATCCTTGCTAAGTAAAAGCAAGAGATATTTCTAACTCTGTTTTCAGGATTATCCACCCCCCTCTAGATGACCTAACGCGGACTAACAATACTTTCTCATTCCACCATCAAGATTCCTTATTTAGTGGTGCATGTCTCTTTGACTCACCGAGTACATTCTTAGCTACTATTTTCAACTTTGATACCATCTTATCTCATGTTCTATTAGAATTACCATATATTTCACCTAATGCTTGTACTCCTACCTTCTCCTTAAATATATTTTGTTTCTCATCATTTAACTTCCGTCACTTAATTCTAAGAGTCGTATATATTTTCTTTCTATTGATATTATGTTTGAAGCGTATATCCATCACTACTAACATATGTTGGGTAGTTAAATTTTCTCTAGGGATGATTTTGCAATCTTTACAAATCTTTTTATCCATAAGAAAGTCAATTTACGATTTATTATTCCAACTTTTGAACATGTTTAAGTGTTCTTTTCTTTTCTTAAAAAATATATTAGCTAATATAAGATCATATGTTATCGCAAAATCTAATATAATTTTTCCTTTTTCATTTCTCATTCTAAACTCATGACTCATGTACTGAAACACATGTGGATGTCCCGAATCACCATTTGTACTTATAATCATAACATACTCTCGATTTAACTAAGGTACTTAAGTAATTCATAACATACAGTGGAAACTAAACTAGAGGGTCTTCGGGTTATATTGCCACTATCTCGAGCTTGCTCACTTGTTAATGTCTCCTACCTCATTCGTCTTCTTACCTGAAATAGTTAAAATCTATGAGTCGAAAGACTCAGCACATTCAAACCATACTATGCATTAATTAGTTCCTATACCCATGTATCCTAATGGGAACCGTGCCTATTTAACTCTTTAAGGTATTTTCCTAGCATACGCTTACTATAGCATGAATGTAAACATACTCTTGCAAGGACATACTCATAAACATAAAGGCATAGACATGAGCATGAACATGCATGAACATAGGCATAGACATAAATGAACATAAACACGAACATGAGCATAAGCATGAGCATACATAGACATAAACGTGTGCATATATAATCATAAAGGTGGTCATGAGCATAAGGGTATAGGCATGAGTGTGAGCATACATTGCATAAGAGCATAAAGAAGAGCCTTTAAGTTTGATAAGGGTGAATATGACACACATGCGTTAACTACCATTTGAGCTCATTCCATTTAATCCATGATCATGAACTGTAGTGGTACAGTCTAGGATATCCTATAATCATACAACTGCAGCCAACATTCCTAGCATTACCGTTCATATTTGGAAGGGCCCTCCCCGGAACTCATCCCATGGCACCATCTCGTACCGTCACCACACATGCACATATACATCCCATTATCCATACAACAAGAACATACTCATTCATATCATACCTACATGAGAAGCGGTGTTATATTCATTCTATAAACATGCATTTCTTGAGAGAGCCGAGATCACTTCATGCTATAGTCATGCATCACCAAAGGAAACCAAGGCAACAACTTCTTATCACAACACCTCGACCCCTTTCCCCTAATTCGTCACAAGATTGAAACCCAAAATCAAAGGACATGGTAGCCATATTCTAAGGACATTAAGGTACACAATTAGATAAAATGCACATTTTACAATAAAAATTGAAATGTAACATGTAACATATGATGTCATCATGATATGAAGAAACTAAACTAAGCCCAAGATTTACATGTAACCTATAAAGTTATCATGATATGAAGAATGAAGAATCATAGCATAACTATACGTACATCCAAAATTTACATACCACCTACAAAGTTCTCCCGATAAAAGAGTAAGAGAAAACTTAGCATAACTCAAATCCAAAGCCTAACTATTCCATCATGGTATTCAAACATTCGAAACTTATAGATCTTACAAGGTTATCAAACATGATTACTTTTATAGCATACTACTCCCTACAAATTCGAAATTAACATATGCTTACAAAGTTATCAAACATCAGTAATTTCCATATCATGTTAAACTCTAAGGATCCGAAGCTAACATGAAATCTATAAACATTATCATGATAAGATATTAAGATGTAAGAAGAAACATAAACATAACCCTAATCCTATAATCCAAAATTTACCTTTATCATATTAAAGTATCATAATAATACGTAAGAAGAAACATGAACATAAAATTAAACCTAAATACAAGTATACAAATTCATAACATACGCTTAAGCATAGATTTAAACATAGTCCAACATAAACATAGCATGAACATACATCAACATAAGCATGGAAATCAACTAGAGCATCAAGAAATGGCTACTTGGATCCGAAACTTACCTCTATCATATGAACGAAAACACAAAAGTACGAAGTTAAATTTCCGAAAGCATACATATAGTATACTAAATTACCATGATGTGAAGCAAGAGTAAACACATGCATACTAAACTAAATCTCCGAAAACATACATATAGTCTACTAAATTACCATGATGTGAAGCAAGAGTAAACACAAGCATACTAAACTAAATTTCCGAAATCATACATATAACCTATAAGGTTTCCATGCTAGGAAATAAAAAGAACATGAGCACCACTAAACGTATTCCGAATGCTAACATGTAACCTATAAAAAGTCATCATGCTAGGAAATAAAGAACATGAGCACAACTAAATGTATTCCGAAATCCCACATGTAACCTATAAAATTATTATGCTAAGAAATAAAAAGAGTATGAGCACAATTAAATCCAATCCGAAACCTACATAGAGCATATAAGCTAATCTTGATAAAAAAAAACAAGTAGAAACATAAACACCAATGCAACTATCTTAATTCCAAAACCTACCATGGTATTTAAACGTAAATGAATTTAAGGGAACTAATTAAAGCATAAGAAAGTATAGAACATGCAAAAATTCCTAACTTAAAGAATCACTCATAGAAACCATCTACCAAAATAATTGTGCCACTTCATGATAACTAACCTTCAAAACAAAAATTAACCACCTCTAAAAATCCGAACCACACATGACACAAAGAAATCCTATACTTGTTCAATTCTTTATCTTATGGTAACCCAATTCCTAAGAACCAACCTCACATACCCTCCAAAGGTATCACAATAAAGAGGATTTCATGACATGGAAACTCATAAATCCGACACTAACCCCTCATAGGGTTCTCCAAACATAATGATTTCATGACCTCCTAAAACCCTCAAACCGAACTACAAGAGAAACTACCCATGCATGAATTTAAGGAACTAATACAACATAGTATGAGAAGAACATGCCTTCAACTCCTTGCTGCTAGGCCTCTTTTTCTTCTTCTCCCCTTGTAGCTTGGAATGGTGGTGGCGGAGATTAGGGTCGGCGGTGGTGAGGTTAGGGGTTTGGGGGAGGTGGCGGAAAAGAATACAAAAATAAGAGTAAGGCTTCCCTAAGGGTGTATATATATCTTGGTGGCGCTAAGTCTATCACATAATTAATTCCATACCAATCTTTCCACGATTAGATAATTAAGTATTTGGAAACAAAAATCACAATTAAACATTTTACCAAGTCATGAATGAGTCTTTTTAATTTATACCTTAAATAAATTTGCTACATAACATATATATGTATATTTTCTTTATATGCCTTATCCTTTCCCAATCTAATTTGTACAAGATAAATATGACATTCGGATCTATATATATATATATATATATATATATATATATATATATATATAAATTTCTTGCATAAAATTTATGTCCACACGTCATATAAATTTTAAACTTGCCAAATCCTTTACACACTAAGTCATGTATAAATTTATTTCCAACTCTACTTTATTCGAGAATCAAATAATTCATTATCATATATTTTAATTCCTATCCGTGCCTAAATTAGTCTTGTCATATATTTATTTCCAATTCTACCTTAGCCGAGACTTCTAGATTAGGCACCTTATATTTGGTATCAAATAACTTTATATATATATATATATATATATATTGGTTCCCGACTTCCCCTTATCATTTGAAAGGTTCATGTATTTATTTTATACCCATCAAGTTGTACAAATTTATAATTTATATTACCAGACATTTAATTTTTATAAATTTTATGCATATTTAAGTCATGCAATTTATTTAAGTTCGGATATACTATAACTTATTTGATTAAACATAATTAAAACTCCATTCTAATTAAATCTGAACTAATTAAAGAAATATTTTTAATTAAAGCAATTGGTTTAGGACATTACATCTACCCTCTCATATTCCTCATTTTTCACTCCGACATGTCAATTTAAATCACCTTCTATTAAAATCATTTCATTTGACGGAATATTTTGTAATACTTCATCTAAGTTATCCAAAAAAAACTTTGATTTGATAGCTTCATCTAATCCTACTTGCAGTGCATATACGCTAATTATGTTCATAGTTTCTTTCATCACTATTATTTTAAGGGTTATAATTCGATCTTCTTTTCTAACTACTCCTACAACTTCATCCTTTAATGAACTATCTACAACAAACCCACTCCATTTCTTGCTTTACTTTTTCCTATGTACCATAACTTAAAATCCGAGTTCTCTATCATCTTTATCTTCTCGCCTACCCATTTTGTCTCTTGTACATACAAAATACTAATTCTTCTAATCATCGTATCTACTACCTCCATTGATTTACGAGTGAGGGTTTCTATATTCCATATTCCAAATCTTAGACTATTAGTTTTCATATCATATTTGTTCTTATCCAACCTATAGTGTGAGAACTCTTTCTTATTTAACACTACACCCAAGTTCTCATGCAGATGTAGCGGTCCTTGCCGATTAGTTACAGTCGGACCATGTAGCGCAAACTCTTGCATATTTAACACTACACTCGAGTTTTGGGGATGTAGCGGTCCTTGTCAAGACGTTACAGTCGGACCCTGCAACGTGTTCCTTCCGGGGAACAATCTAGCATTAGCACAATAGTTTAATAGATCCATTCTTGAACATTTGTCATAGTTTTAACGCTGGTTGACAACTTAACGCAACCCTCCTCCTTTATCCGGGCTTGGGAACGGCCATGACTGGTTCGTCATGGGCAGAGTTTTTTCTAAGCAACCAAAGGAAATTAGTATATTTGGCAAGCAGCTGCAGGATCCTTGGTTTCACCATTTCATTAACTATGAAACTGATTTCATATGCATCTGATAGCGTATAAAAGCAAACATATGTCACAGTGTATAATACCACAGGGAAGAACTAAAGCATCCTTAAAAAAACAGATAAAGTCCAACTTATTTTTAGAAGAGTAGAATTTCTAGTTTCTTTTAACTGAGTCACTAAGAATACAGAAATTGTGCTGCATAAAGCTTAATATCATCCTTAGTTTTTTGCTTCCTCTCCATGAACTTTAAATATGGTGCTAATATTACATCACAGGATTCATTTTACAATTGTATTTGAACTGATATATATCTTAACAATTATAAATGTAAAAGAATATTCTAGTCAGAAATACAATGCAACATAAAAAGCACATTTGAATTGCACAAACAAGTATAGCTAAGGAAAATACTCAGATATGAACCTGAAAATGCAGTTTAAACGTACAAGTATGATGAAATCTTTTGTCTTCCAATTTTCATTGTCAATCTCTCTATCTGCACTATCTCCACGATTTGCACTGTGGAAGAGTAAAACTATCCAAATGTCAAAAACACATCAAATGTGGTTATGTTCTATTGTCAGCGACTCAAATTTACCTACTCCCTATAACAAATCGTGCTACCACACCTTTTTCTAATTCCAATTTTTTCATTGCTGCACCTGAGAACATATAGAATAAGATACTCAGAACTGGAAATATCTAAACTTAGCAGAAATCAGCAATTTAACATCCTAAAATCTTGATGAATTCTCTGAAATAGTCTTGAACGTTCTGTTCATTAGGAGGAATGAAAGAAGAATTCATACTTCATGTAAAATCCTTTTACGGACTGTTTCCACACTAATACTTCTGAAAACATTATAATAATATAATTTTTATCCAAGACAATAATGCCAACAATAATCAAACTATAACTGGATATGATTAAAGAATTTATGACAGGTTATACATTTCATCAATTCAATGAAGAGGTATAGAAAGAATAGAGAAGATTGTACTGCAAGTCTGCACCAGTTGAAAGCCATGACTTTCGAACTGCATCCCTATGTTTTTTCCGTTCAAATCCTGTAGCTATTCCTATAACAACCAGAAGTCTTTGTTGGTGCAGCGGAGGCCGGCAAGAGGGGGGTGAATTGCCTGAAAAATAAAAACTATACCCTCCTCGTGCTTTCAACTCAAAAATGCAATAGCAATAATAAAATAACTGAAATAAAGAAATAGAAATAAAACAAAGACTCGGCAGTTAACCTGGTTACAACCAAGAAGGTTGTTAATCCAGGGCGATGAAAAGCGCACTAGAAAAAAGTCTCCTTTACTGAAGGCGGAGAAGCCTTTTACACTCTAACAGCTCAGAACTATTACTAAAAATGAATACAGAGTTGATTGAACAATTGATATCTAATTCCTAGGTCCAGGGGTCCTTTTATAGGCCCTGGAAACTCTATCTCGTAGGTCTAAGGCGCCTCCAACAGAGGTCCAAGGCGCCTCCAATGAGTTGTTCGGATAGAACTCTATCCGAACCTCAACGGTCATTTTGACCTGGCTCAACAATGAAGGCGCTTTCAATGTTGAAGGCGCCTTCAATGCATGTTTAAGGCGCCTTCAAGGTTCCTGCTATAAATACCTTCCTGCTTGCATGGTATAAACAATTTCCAGCCTCTTTTGACTCCTTTTCTTCTTCGCTTTGACTTCCGAAGCTCCATTTGTTTGGGTGATTTCGATCAACTGAAATAGGGTTCACCCGAACCCAATTCCCGGCCTTCTCCTCGAGCAGCCTTCCTCCCCGACTTAACGTCCCTCGAACGCCGCGCACGTTCTTCTCGCCCATCGGTGTACTCTTCCGCAGCTCTCTCGTCCTTCGGACAAACCGAGCTCATCGGCTCCCTTCCCGTGCCATCCTTCTCGCTAGCTACATCTTCCGCTCAACTTCCTGCGCTCCTAAGCTCCTGCACACTCAGACACAGGGATCAAACACAAAGCAGGACCTAACCAATTTGGTTGATCACATCAAAATAATTACGGGGTCTAACAGTCTTTTCTTTGAAAAAGTCCCGTTGGTCTATGAAGAGTACTCTCCAACAAACCCTTTGTGTCTTGCCGCAGCAAGCTCTATCTCTAGAGCCGCTAGTTTTTTGTGTTGTTGCCTAAACAGCAAAAAAAAAAAAAAAAAAAAACATCTTAAGCCACCCTTTATCCCTGCTACCCAAGAGAGAGACTCCAATCAACGAAAAAGGAATCTGAAAGCCAGTCACCTGCAGTCTACCAACTTCAGCGTCTCATCAACTGATATAGCAGATTTTCCCTAAATTTTGTCGCACTTCAGCTCAAACGGAATACGATAGTGGGAAAATTTGAAAACGACAACGCTATTCACTTTACAGAAGTTGATGAAGATTCACAAAACAAAACCTAAAAAGAACCTGGCCAATCCTTCGACCCAGTTCCTCAATGAGATAACCCCTTCTCTGTGCGTCCTGCCATAGGCTGGATAAAAAAAAAAAAATGGTTCGACGTCACCATTTCTGGCTGCCAATAAACGCCAAAAAAAAAATCAATTAAAAAGAATTTAAAAAAAAAAGAATCAAGGAGAAAATGCATCGAATGTAAAGGAACGGATCGAGAAGGTACAGACCGGCCGGCAACATAGAAGGAAGCCATGGTGGCGATCATTGTGAGCATGACGGCGGATATCCGGGAGTTGGGCAGTGGGCGGGAACCAGATCCCCGGATCTGCATCGTCTCTTCTGCTGCTGCCGCCGCCGCCGCCCGATCAACACGTCTCTAACCTCGTCTTCTTCTTTCTTCTTCTCCTTCTTGGTACTCCGCTGCGATCAACACGATTATGAGGCTCGTTTTACGTTTTTCACAAGGTAAAATTTTTAAAAATGCAAAAATGCGAACTTTCAACGTTTTCACTTTAGCAGGATAAAATTTTTAAAAATATTAAATTTCAGGGAGATTTATAAATATGATATTATATTATATTAAAAATATAATATAATATAATATTTAGATATATAAATGATTATTCAGATATGCATAAATTACAAAATCGACGATAAAATGTGTCGAAGAGCCACAGCGGCAGCCAATCTTTCCCCATATCCAATTCGATTTCCTCGTCGCCGGTGAAATATATCCAATTACGGTCGCATCGACGCAACAATGTCCGCCGGTCTTCTCTCCCGATCCATCACGCGTCCTATCGCCTTCTCCTTATCACTTCGCCTTTCTCCCGTTATCCGCCCGCCTGCTGTCCAAACCCTAACGCCCTCGCTGAGGAATAGGCGGCGCCGCCGGAGGGACGGGCTTATGACGGCCGCTTCCGCGTCGTTCTCTGCTTCTGCGACGGAAGAGGATGAGGAATGGCTCAAGAAGCTTCCAGACAAAAAAAAGCCGCTCTACGCCCACAGCCTCCCCTGCATCGAGGCCTGGCTCAGGAAGTTGGGTTTCCGCCAGAGCCAAGACGAACGGGCTGTATGGCTAGTCGAGAAGACCGGCTGGCACGCTCAGCTCTCCCTCGACGTCACCGATCTCTACATTAGGTTAGTACTTCGATGAATTCTTTTTTTCTTCATTGCTGCTCTTCGCTAGTAGTGCTACTAGTGATTCCAAGGGAGATATATCCTGTTTGAATATTTAACTTGATCCCTCTGTTTGTTAAATGAAGTTTTTTTTCCCTACCTTGATCACATTTGGCTGCATAATTTATGTGGCTCATTCTTTATGCAATCGGATAACTGTATTGGTTGATGATACAAAACCAGAGTGGTATTCTTTCTTCTAAAATAACAAGATCATATTTCTTCTGGGATAATGAAGTGGTTTTGATTAAAATGTTTTGCATCAACCATATTTACAAAATGGCACACTAATGATTTCAACGGGGAACCTGGTGCTGTAGCTTGTGTTGTGGGATTTGGTAGAAGTATAATAGACTAAACAAATAGGCAAACAGTACTGATAGCTGGAATAGTTTTGCCCCCAAGAGTTTCATGGTTCGAGTGTTAAAATAGATATAACCTAGGAGTTGAGATATGAAGGTAATCTAGTGTAAAAATCGTCTTTTATAATGTGGTGTCTTGATAAAATACTAAATTCCATGAAATTGCAATAGGAGTTTTCATTTTATAAGCTATGTCATAGTGAGTTTTTGGTTGCTTATATGGATTTTACTCCACCATTAAACTCTGCACAATATTATATCACTAGCAAAATCCAATTTCTTATTGGTTTAAATCATGTTAACTAGATTTTATTAATTCAAATCACCTATGCAGAGTTTATTGCTCATCTTTGAATATATTCATACAAACTAAATCTATTTTATCTCCTTATATAGATGCTAATTAAACTACTTCAAGATTGTAGTATTTCTTGAACTTTTCTTTTCTAATAATCTCACAAAATTCCATCTATAATATGGAGTAGCAGGATTGATTTGTAACGCCACTCTTCTAAACTGCATGATTCTCTCAAACATCCAAAAAGAGTGTGATTCATCTAACAATTGGATTGGCATGTGAATGCAATTTGACAATTTGTAGAGCAGGATCTTCACATAGCTTGGTGGTTGCAAATTCTTGTCCAATCCCCTCCCAATTTATTTCCTTCGAATCAAGCAAACAAGTTCTGGTGAACAACCTCCATATTTAATTGAAAATTTTATGAGCATAGCCAATTTCTTTTTGGATGAGAGTTACAAATAGCTTATGTGTCCTACCAATGAAAATAATGTTTTTTTCCTATTTGATATAAAAAGGAGGTTAATCTCTTTCTTGCTTATGCAAGGGTCTGACTGTTGTTATTGACAAATCAATTACCAAATAGGTGGTAAGTTGAGGTATTACTTTAGGATGAATTTGATCGCTCATACATGCGATGCTGATTCCCATGAATTTTGTTGCTTTATTCAATCTTAGGTATATGATTAAGTCACAAGGGGGAGAAAGTCTACTTTTTATCAGGTGTCTCCATGGAATTTTTGCACTTGCACTAAGTTGACAATGTGTCTTCCACTGCAATTATAAGTCCTAATTTTGAGCAAATAAAGTGGACTCGCTTTAGACCAAAAATTTTGTGGAGCTATTTCTCTGAGTTGAATGGCAAAAAAGTTATGTTTGCATGCTTTGATTCCTTCTACATCTTCACTTTCATATGTTCTCTTTATCTCTCCTTTGGGTATCTTTCGTTTTGTCAATCCAACAGTAGAGCCATCCAAATCATAGCCCAGTAAATATTCACGAGGATAAACATCTTTCCCTTGCCTGGTGTGATAATTTTATTCCCTTCTCAGTCTCTGTTTAATGATAATCAGATCCTGCAATCTATTCCTTCCTACACTGAAAAATCCAACTAAAATTAAATGTACCATTCCATATTTCATCTCAGGTATCTGAAAAATGGGCCAGGAAATCTCGAGAAGGATATCGAGAGAAGATTTAGTTATGCTTTGAGTCGGGAGGATATCGAAAATGCTATACTTGGCGGACCTTGAAATACATGGAGATGCCAAGTTTAGCCACTGATGGATTAGTTTGCAACTTAGATTAGTTCTAGATGATCAACTGTATACGCTGTATTGTAAGTTGGCATGAGACTTTGTAGCATTTTCAATTATTGTTATTGGCTCCACATTGTGTGATTGTATGCCTAATTACTACTATGTAATTGGCTTAAACCCTATACGTTTAATGTACATCATCACCAACAAAAAGTATTTGAAGCACAAAATGGAATACATATATCATTTAGGTTAATTTTAATATAATTTAATATGAAATATTATTTATCTGCTTAAGTAATTATCATCCAGATTAATTTTGACCTTATCTCAAACATTGTTTATCAACTCTTTGTTTGGATGCTATTTTACTTGATGTCTTAGTGCAAAGCACTGATTCTTTGCATCTGTTCTGAGTCTTCTCACATTGAACATAGAGGGAATTCTGATTATGACGCGCACATTCTCTGGCGCATTAGCAGTTTAGTGCTTACTGTAATGCTTTTGTTTTTCTATTTAAAATAAAAAAAAATTGTTTGATAGAATTTGTTGTTTAATAAATTGTTTTTTAGAATTAGGCTATTAAATGTATTGTATCAGTTAAAATAGGAGGGAAAGTTAAGAGAACCCCTTGGTTTAAAAAATACTAAACAAACGTCCCTCTTTATAAATGTATCAAAAAAGACAAGTGCACTTTGCCGAACAGCATAAGAAAGTTTGTTATTATATTAACCTTTCAAGTATCCAACTTTCATAATTATTAAAAACGTATATCACATCCCCGATATATCCCTCTCCGGCCTTTCACCCCTCTGAAAAAAAATTATTACTTTCAATTTATATTGTTAAATTTAGATGTGAGGGGATGAATAGATCTAGAGAATTTTGAATTCTTGCAAGCCTTCTTAAGGTATCATTAAGGCCAATGAAATTTTAATTTTATAAAGGTTTGATAAAATTTATTACAAATTCATTATAAGATCTAAGATAATGATATTCATTGATTAATATCATTAATGAATTTTTGTAACTACTCTTGTTCAAAAAAAATATCAAACTTTTGATTTTAGAATGATGTGGAGAATGGCATGGGTCCATCGATTAATTTCGTTGATAAAATTAGTTGATAGACTTAGATAATTTTGAATTATTTCATATCAAAATCAATATACTCATGTAAATCTCTTTAATGTGTTTATGTAATCGAATCTGAATTCGACAACATAAATTAAAAAGAGTAAATTTTTAAATTTGTAAATTGTAAATTTATTATAAGACCTAGGATAATAATACTTACAAATTAACACCATCCATTCCTTCTGATTTTAAAAATATTAACTTTTTAAATTTTTGAATAGTATAGATATATACATCAATTTCAAAATCAATGTAATTGTGTAATATATATATATATATATATATATATATATATATATATATATATATATATATATATATATATATATATATATATATATATATATATATATATATATATATATATTATAAAATATTAAAAATAAAAAAGAATAATTATAAAAAAAATGATGAAAAAAGCTTTTTAGTCGGACTAGTTATTTTGATTGATCGCATTATTTAGATTCAGTTTTTAATTTTCAGATTGAGTTTGAATTCGGGGATTTGTTTATAATATTTTTGTTTCGATTCTATCCGAATTCGCCCTTTTAAAAATTAGTTACGAAGAACAAGTAATAACTACTATATTAAGGGCATCTTCAATGCAAGATTTTTAAAGAGATTTGAAAAATAAAAAAATTGAATAATTTTTTTTTAATTATTATGGATGCAAGGCTTGAACTTTGTATTTTAAGAACAGTAGTAAAATTTTTAAGCTATTTTTTTCTTTGAAATTTATGCAATGTACATGTAGTCATGTAATTATATGTTATTAATTAGACCATTTAAAAAGTATTTAGAACTTTTTAAAACTCTAAGGGCATCTCGTTAGAGTTCTACAAAAACTTTTTTTTATTATTTCAATATGTCACATCATATCACATCAATATTTTAAAAAATTATTGAAATAACTCCAATAATTAAAGTTCTAAAAAGTTCTAAATAATTTTTAAGTGGTCTAATTAATAACATGTAATTGTATGACTATATCAATTTTAGAGAAAAAAATAGTTTTAAAATTTTACTACTGCTCTTAAAATATAAAGCTTAAACCTTACCTCCATAATAATTAAAACTTTTTTGTTCAGATTTTTTATTTTTTAAATTTTTTTAAAAAGTTTACAGTGAAGATGTCTTAATTATTAGAGTTGTTTCAATTAATTTTTAGAAGGTTAATGTGGCATGGTTTGACATATCGAAATAAAAAAAATTATAAAATTTTAATACGGTTCGGTAAAATACCGAAAAGGCAAATTCGCGACGTACCCGACCCGGACCGCCACGTGCCTAAGCGGCGGCAAACCCTCCGTAACGTTCCGCGGTGCCGCCGCATCCTCCGCCTGCCTTTTCCCACGCGAGTGGGCCCCGCTACCGTAGGTTTCCGGGAAACATCTCCCTGTTGCGTGCGCGTGCGCGTGCGCGTGCCCTCAAGTCTCAGCCCAAAGTGCCTGCATATTTTTATTGGAGCATTTCAATTTGCCCCTGTGTTTATTGATTTTCTCATGTCACTTTAAAAGTCTTTTGGAAAAATTTATAATTATCTTCTAAATTTATAATAGTCAAAGCTGATTTTGTTTCTCTCATGAATCCTTCCTAGGTCATTTCCATAAAATCTAACCGTCCAATGATTAGGAGATGAAATATAGTTTTTCCTGAGGCACGTGGCCGCTTATCTTAAGAGACCTGTTTTTTTCACCTCCCTAATATTTTTACCTCTCCGATCCCATCTTGAAATTTACTCTTATACCCTTTTATCAATTTTATTTTTTTTATCAATCAGCGTTAAAAAAATCAAAAAAAACAAAAGATTATTTTTTTTATATTTTTTATTATACATTTGTATTTTTTTTAATAGTAGATTATATATATGAAATTAATACAAATAATATACAATTTAAAATTAAATCAAAATAAAAACAAAATTGATTAAATATAAAATAAAAATAAAAGCTTATATATATAAAAATTTGATGAAAAATCATAAATAAAATTGTTTAATAAAAAAAAAAAGTATAAAGGCCATTAGAAATGAGGGTACTGTCAAATTTATTTGTCTTAAATCCTAGCAACAAAAATATGCTACAGATGTATTTCATATATATTTATTTTTCATATGTATTTATTTATGTATTACGTATTATGTAATGTACTTTTTTAGGTTTTTTTTTGGGGTTGACCAATAACTAATAAGACTAGTGCCAAAGGATAAAAATAGGGCGTCGGCAAACAGTAAGGCAGCGGGTTTTGGTCCCGTTATTCGGCAGGGGGAGAAATAATTAGAATCGGATCCTCTGTCCTTAATTTTTTTTTGTTCCCGTGTCCCGCTCTTCGCCTCCAGTCCACCATCGACGGGCTTCGGCTGTCGCCCCAATTATGACTATATCCTAGGGGGAAGGTGAATACAGGGGGTTGTCACCCGTGTGGTCGACGTTGGAATCCAGCCGAATCTGAATAGAGACTTAGATTGACGGCGAAGGAAAATCTGCTCACACCGGTCAGATTTTGACGCCGATCATGCTAGTGTCGACTCCCTGCGTTCGCCTTCCCCCTAGGATATAATTTTGATCGGAACGACAGCCGGAGGGTACTAGCGGTGGCCTGAGGCAACGAGTAAAACACAAGGATAAGTGATATTGGGGATAGATGATTCGATCTCTTGTAATCTTTTATTTTTTTAATATTAGATTTTAGGAATTATTAGTTGTAAAAATTTTGAAAGTCTAAAAATTATATATAAAAAAACTGCTGAAAAAATAAAAAAAAAATTGATTAGCAAATTAAAACTAAAGAAAAAAAGTAAATAAAAAAATAAAGTTAAAGAGTTATAATAAAATAATTTGTTATTTTAAAGAGAGGGGAAAAGGGGGGAGAGAGAGAGGAGGTGTTATGAGAGGGGTGGGAAAAACAATTTACTTATCTTAATTAAATTAGGTAAACAAGTAAAAGGGCATCCTTAAATATTATTTTATATAAATAAATTAATTATTACACATAACAAATAGAAGGATCTCTTTGTTACCACATACTAAAATAAATTATTTTTTATTTAACTTTATAAATTACACCTCATGCAACGTGAGTATCTAAATTTTATTTTAATTTTTTTTTTTACTTAATACTATAACTCACCCGTAAATTTTGACAATAAAATTCTAAATGACATAACTATAAGTAAAAAAATTTGCTGACATTATATATATATATATATATATATATATATATATATATATATATATATATATATATATATATATATATATATAAAAGACTATATGTATATATATGTATAGTATTAATAAATTGAATCAGTTAGTAATTAATATATTAAATAAAAATATTTTGAGATGAAAAATATAATAGTATAATATTTTAATATATTTTTTTAAAAAAAGAAAGATGTCCTTCTAATTATTGCCTGTTTAAATTTATATTTAAATCATAAAACTATCAAGACATCCTAAAAGTTTTCGTATCTTTATTTTCACATTTAATCACTAACATTGTTAATTTATACGTACGTTACACTATTTTAAAATGATAATAATTATAATATAAAACAATTTACATTTGGTAATTTTTAAAATTTTAGAAAATAATTTAGAAAAGAGTTAAAGAGAAAGAGACAAAAGCAGTTCACTTAAAATCATTTATCAAATTCCGAGGGTCGACATGAAAAATTCATCTTTCTTGATTTTAATATTTATAAAATTGATTAAAGCTTCCGTTCTCTACTTCTCTTTCTGGATTGTGACTCGGCTTAGAAAGCGTTGAGTTCGTTCTTCTCCCCGCGTGTTTCCGCTCTCCGCGTCTCAAAAGAATCCAAAAACAAAAAGGTAACTAAACCCTAGTTCTTCATCCGCGGCTGCTCCAAGATCTCGGTCTGCTCGATTTATCGTGTTGGGAGTTTAAGAACCGCCGATTGCCGTTCTTCGTCTACTCTGCTTTCATCGAAGAGGAGCAGAGCGAATCTTCTCATACTCAGGTATCTTATACCTCCAGCCAGAGTTTTTGAACGATTTAGATTGTTATTTATTTCCCTCCGTTCATCGGAAAAAAGTTTCGATTTTGAACTCGTTCCTTTCTTCGTTGATCTGGTTTCGTTCTGATTTAGTTTACTTTTCGTTGAAGAATCCTCTTTTAGTCTTGCTCATGACACATGATGAATTATATTGCGTATGTTTTTTTTTAGCTTCTGATTTCTGTGAATTTATTGCCCGGATAAGTCACTGAATGAAAAAGGGGGATTTTTTTCTTCGAGAATTTTGTAGCGGCAAGTTGATTTGGCTGTTTCCTGGCCCTAGTGACCTTTTATACGCTGTTGAAGACATATCGATTGCTTCAAATCTGGAAATTTTAGTTTGACTGGACTATTATTCCACCTTGGTTCGTTTCTCCTTATGTGCTTGCTAGGGACAAGTTTTTCTTTTAATCCATAAACAGATACAATTATTTTTCTGATTTGTTTGTCTTGTTGAGCGTCAAGTTAAACAACAACGAATTTACTGAAATTAGATTTCACGGGAATAATTCTGAAAATCACAGTGGGACACAAGAGCACTTGTCAGCCTTTCTCAGGATCCCTGGATTATTCTTTATTAGAGAAACTAATCTCTTTCGTGCTCTGATCTCTTAGATTAGATGTGTATTATATTCATACCTGATCGGTGCTCTGATCTCTTAATTTAGATGTGTGCTCTGATATCTTATGTGTATCATCGTTGCTTGTTGCCTGTCTTTTCCTTTTAATTTTCATCATCTTATTTTGACGTTTATATAGTCTTCCACTCTTAGTTGGTTCAGGTGTCTTCCTTAAATCTTCTAGCCTGTTCTAGTGTTATTTCTTCTTTTCAGACGGTGATCTAAAGTTTACATAGACATAGTTTTGTGCTGCCGTGTTTTGTTTGTTTGCGTGCCTTCACTGGAATTTTTGTTGTTAAATATGTAAATCTTTCTGCTTTATTACGAAATATCTCCTAACAGCCTAACACTTAAATCCATGTAGTAGGTTGATCTATATCTCAATCTTATTAAATTTTCTTTCAGCTTAAGGGGACACGACAATAACACAGTAGTCTAGAAACTTCTCTCCACTTTGACCACTAATTCTTTATGCTATGTATGATAGTCTTTATCCCTTGGACCTAGCTTACTTGATTTCATGTTCATGCACCTTAACTATTCTGTTGATTTTTTTCCTGTAACATGCTATGAATTATTATATAACTATCCAAATTTGACTTGTAATCTTGGAAGATTTGTGATTATGCAAAATATTTATTGGTTCTTTAGGATATCCTACATATATAGAACCAATATAGAGAAAGAAGTTGTAGAACAGTCTTATCACACTGTTTTCTCCGTCATGGTTATCAACTAACGGAAGTATCTAGGTGGCAACTTTGGGATACTATATGTAAATGCATTTCTAGGATCATAGTTAGGGAACATAGCTTCCTTATTTTTAATAAGAATAGTTTCTTATGTTTTCCGTGTTACGAACTGCGCAATTAATCATGCGCATTTGTCAGAAAGCCTCTTTCAAGTGATGTTGCCTAATATGATGTTCAATTTCTAACAAAGCCATTTTCTTTTTACCCCAAGTCCCTAACAAGGTAATTTTCCATACTGAGGTACTTTCAAAAGCCGAAGAATTCTTTGTTTGGCAAGATGAGTGACTTCCGTGCAACTGAATGATCACGAAAATGATGAAAAACTTACTGTATAATTTCGAGGATCATAAAACCATAAATGCTGTTATTGTACTGATGTGGATCATAAAACCATAAAACGCTGTTATTGTACTGATGATGAAAAGCTTTCATTCCTCAGGAATTTTGTTTCTGATAACATCCACTGTGCAGATTTCATACATCAACTATTATTACTGTAATGGAATGGTACTATCATCCAGTTAGTTATCTTTCTTCAGGATTTTTTTTTTAAAAAAATAGCAGTTTGAAGTTATCAACTAATTTCTAGCCTTTTTCATGTCCAACATTTTTTGGAGGCAAACAATGATTTTGAATGTAATCTGGTTCAGTTTTGACTTTATAAAACATGATGCTTTTTTATTTATACAAATCCAAAGATATTTATGTTTTTTATTTCCATTGCTTTAACTTGTCTTGTGACGAACTCTAATTTTGATTGATAAATATGATACATGATTTTGGAACTAATATTACTTTGAATTTTTAAAGAAAAAGTATACTAAAATTAAAGCCAAAGAATACTATTGTATCAATGCTATTTATGAATCACATATCCTTGGTGATTAGTTCCAAATTTGACCTCTGTAGTTATATGATTTTGGAACTAATCTTCAGTTCTCGAACATCCTTGAGAAAAAGTACATACAAAAGGAAAGCTTACTCTTCCATATGTTATTCATAAATCACGGGACAAAATTATTAACCACTTGAGCCTTGAGATTGACCGTGCTTGTACCTACCACAAGGAATTTTAGTTTACACCACATTTTTTTCTAGAGAAGTTAGTGAATGATTTCTTGAACTCAAGGGTTTTGGCGTATCTAGTACTAATTGTCCCATCTTTTGGCGGGTTTTTTTTAAACTTTATATGACAATGCTTGTTGCTGCCAAGTCATTTGACAGGTTTCTCTTTGTTTTGATCCCCCAGGAAGAGTTTGAGACTTTCAATTTAATACTTATTAGTTACACTTTTTGTTTCCTTTTCAGGCTATGCATTTATTGTAGACCATTTTTATTGGCTTGACTGATCTTAATCTGCATATAGGATTTAAAATTTTAGTTTTCCATTTTAGGATGTATTTCTTCACATATTGCTACGGTAGTGTCCTCAAGAAGTGCGGTTTGTGCTTCATGTACTCAAATCCCAAGAACAACTGATTACAATTAACTTGTCAGAGATCAGTGCTAGTACAACATGAAACATTTCCTGTTGTAGTAGTTTTTTAAACATGGACTTCTTTGTTAGTTCAATAATATATGTATTACGTTGTTATTGGTATAATCCAGCTGTCCAGGATTCTTTTTTTTTAATGTCGTTGAACTTTTGGTAGATTTTTATACCTCAAATAATGAAATAGACTTAATTTTACTGGCTTTCAATGGAAAATCATGTAATTGAAACTTTAAAGAGGGGTCTGAATAACACAATGCTTGGGTCAAGAATGACTTTGATAATTTTCATTCATTTATAACTTTTAGTAACAAGGAAGAATTGAGATCCTTTTTGTAGAGTGTATACTATTTTACAACACATGCCGGATTTTAGAAAATTGGAGCGGAAATACCTTGTAACTGAAGAATATATTACTTTTTTGCTTATCTAGATTTCAATGAATTCTTTGTGCTATTGAGATTAAATATTTTCAAATTTTGGAAATGATGATAAGACAGTAGTTTTGCTTTCTAATATTTCACTCTATTTTCCTCCCCCGTATCAGTGTTAGACCTTCACACCTATACTTTTACTGGCTTTTATATGTATGGTCCCAGCTTTCCTAAAAAATGTGTTGCTCCTATTACAGGCTTTCCTGTTGCTTAACTGCCATTGATGGCATTGTTGGCTGAAGCTCCGTGCCTGTTTGTTTGACTTGAGTGCTTATTGATCACCTTACTTTGGCACTGAGTATTACATAATGGACCGTCGTGATACATCTGGTTTTGTCAGTGGAGGTTGCAGTCCTTCATTCAAGTATTTCTTGGTAATGTTTTATTAACTTGGAGTCCTAGAAGACAGGCTGACTGGTCCTTTTCTCATCGAGTTAGGCTGATAAAGGGATTCTTTCACAATAATGGTGGCAAACAAGAGCGTGCTTTCTGTAGATTTTACAACGAACCTCCCCTCATTTGGTTTCAGCAGGTCAATGCAATTAGGAGGCCAACGCAGCACTGATGCCAAAACACCACTTGATCCCCTTTCAGATCTGCATGATTCAACTCCCAACATGGAAAGGACAACATGGGAGTTTAAGGAATTTAGTGAAATTAAAAATTCAGAATATCCCTTGCCAGGCCAATCATCAAGTTCCTCGTACGTCAGCAAGATGAGCTCGACATCTGTTTCCACTACGTCTTTGGTGCAGGAAACTGATGAAGAATCCTCCGTGAACCTAGAACTGGATATGCAGCTTCATCTTGGAAGTAGGAACAGGAACAGCTTGACTCCTGCTAAATCATCAGTTAATGATCTGAAGGCTTATCCTACTGGGCACCCGCTTGACTTGCAATTAAGTCTATCAATTGGATCTTCTGCATCTGCTTTATCCAGTGCCAGCTCAATCTCAGACCTAAAATCAAATAGCCTGAACAACTCTGCATTTGCAAAACCAGTGGTTCTGTCTGGGAATGAGGAAGGGTCGGCTGCCCATTTCCGGATATTTGGGGTGCGCCTTCAACCTTGTGCAGCCAACTTAGAAACATCTATCAGTTTTTCTTCTGCAGAGAAAGAGTGTACTCAAGCCGATTCAACTTCAATTGTTCTGAACGGGAAATCAACCACGATGCAGGCATTGAACAAACCAGTTACCTGTACTTCAGGGGCTTCAAATTTACAGAAACGCAAAAATAGAATAAATTTCTGTCAGTTCGAGGGGTGTACCAAAGGCGCAAGAGGTGCTTCTGGTTTGTGCATAGCTCATGGTGGGGGGCAGAGATGCCAGCGACTTGGCTGCCAAAAGGGAGCAGAGGGCAAGACAATGTATTGCAAAGCACATGGAGGCGGCCGTCGATGTCAACATCTTGGCTGCACAAGAAGTGCTGAAGGTCGCACAGATTACTGCATTGCTCATGGTGGTGGTCGCCGATGCAACAATCCAAGTTGTATTCGTGCTGCAAGAGGAAAATCTGGTTTATGTATCAGGCATGGCGGTGGCAAAAGGTGCCAGTGGGAGAGTTGCACAAAGAGTGCAGAAGGTTCCTCAGGCCTCTGCATTGCCCATGGTGGTGGACGGCGATGCCACGCCAAGGATTGTACAAAAGGCGCTCAAGGTAGCACACTATTCTGTAAGGCACATGGTGGTGGAAAGAGGTGTATATTTCCAGAATGTTCGAAAGGCGCTGAGGGGAGCACTTCCTTTTGTAAGGGACATGGTGGCGGTAAGCGCTGTTCATATCAGGGTGGCGGTGTGTGCCCAAAGAGCGTGCACGGTGGCACTCCATTCTGTGTAGCTCATGGTGGTGGAAAGAGGTGTGCTATCTCTGGGTGTCCTAGAAGTGCCAGAGGGCGGACTAGTTTCTGTGTTGGTCATGGTGGTGGAAAACGCTGCCATTTTAAAGGATGCGATAAAAGTGCTCAAGGAAGCACTGACTTTTGTAAAGCTCATGGAGGAGGTAGACGATGTTCATGGGGTCATCCTGGCTCGAGCTTTGGTGTTGGTGAGCCACGCTGTGATAAGCTTGCCAGAGGTAAAGTTGGTCTCTGTACTGCTCACAGTGCCCTGGTACAGGACCATTGTGTTCATGGCGGTGTTATGCTCGGGCCAATTACTATCCCATGCCCGACTCCTAGAAAACCAGAGACAATGAAGCTCGAGAACAATGACGATGATTCTGTAGGGTGCACCAATTTTGATCCAAAGAAAACAGGACATTATCTAACATCTGAATACAAGCATGAAATTTCTTTTCCGGAAGGCAGAGTGCGCGGAGCAAGTTTAGTAGCGATGCTCAAAATCAGTTCAGAGTTTGGCAATAACATTAGTGATCGAGGAACTGCAGTTACTCCGGACCAACAAACTTCGCGCACCCCAAATGCAACCTGTTTGTGATAAGCTCCCCTACTTTTTGAGTTTGCTGTATCTTCTGTCTCGTTTTGTTTGTGTTTTTTTTTTAAATTGCGATCGACTTATGAACAATCCTTTGCAACAAAATTAGGGAATATGGATTGGTAAACTATGTCAGTTGTCGTCGAGCAATAATCGACATGCTATTGTTGTGAAATTATAAGGCTCTATTGTAAATTTTATGCTACCTTTGCAGACTGATTCTGTGGCTTCAGAATTAGATTTCAGGGTTCTTGTGGTGTTGATGAAATCATACTATTCTTGTTTCCTTTTGACTTTGCAAAAACGGTATAAATTCTAGCCTTGGACTTTACTTTAAGATATCCATACCCGTTGTGGTGGAACATTTCATTCGATTTGAATTCGTTATTACCTGAACAATGAGATATGTTGCAACTTAAAACAGAGAATAATATACTGATAAATCACTGAAAAAAAAATAGGAAAAATGATATGCACAAGGAAAAAAATTCAATGAAAATCTCAAGGATAGACACATAAAATGATGGGGCTCACAAAAAGTGAAATGGTGGGCCATGACTTTATGTGTCTATCCTTGAGGTTTTCATTGAGTTTTTTCCTTGTGCATATCATTGCTCAAAAAATAGAGTAATGATACGCTGCGGGAATTAAAATCACGAAATGCTGCGGGAACGAGTCAGCCATTCCAACGTGGCTTAAAAAAAAGGCATGAACCCTTCTCATTCTTTCCACCTCATCTTGAATTTACTCTTCTCTTTACTTTTGACTAAAACCCTAAACGAGATCCACTTCCCTCCCATTTCTCCTCCACGAAGCTGCGCCTCTCCTCCGAGTTTGGCTTCTCCGCCCTCTCCTCCGATTGCTCTTCCACGCAGAAGTTGCGCCACCCCCTCCTCCTATTTCTTTTCTGCGCCGCCCTCTCCTCCGACACAGAGACTACGCCGCCCTCTCCTCCTTTCTGTCCTCTGCGCCGCCCTCTCCTCCGACACAGAAGCGTCTGCGTCGCCCTCTCCTCCGATTGCAGGCTTCGTTTTTCCAGTGTCGCCGCCCTCGTTTCCTAGGGTTTCCCCAACCCTAGGAAAGACTCGGCCAACCCGCGCCACAATCCATTTCCAAACGGTTTTGGGATCTCCTAGTGTTGATCTCCTCCTTGGAAGGACGTAAGTGATCCCAAATACTCACTACATCTTCTCTGTTTCACCCTTTTCGCCTTCTCTGTCTCAGCTAAGTTTGGCATTTCTTGCAACATATAACTTCGTCCTCTTTGAAATTCTTGCAACATATTCTTCTTGCAGCATATCATTTCTTATAACTTATCATTTCTCTTCTTTGTGCACTGTATAAAAGTTTGTTAATAGCTATTTTATTTGAATTTAGGTTGTAAAATTGTTATGGAGCAAGAACTATTAATTGAGGGTGATTTCCAAGTGTTGGGTGATTCATCAAGCTCAAACGGAGTTGATACTCCACAAGTTGGGATGTGTTTTTCAGCTGAAGAAGAAGTTCGTGATTTTTACAAATCTTATGCCCAGAGTCTTGGTTTTGGTATTTCAAAGCTGGGTTCCAAAAAAGGAGATGATGGTCAGCTGAAGTATTTTTCGTTCGGATGCTCTAAAAATGGTAAGACTGCTCCTAGAGTGAAAAATTCTTTTTATCCTAGACCCTGTAGCAAAACGGATTGCAAAGCAAAGATTAATATTACAATTCAGAATGATGGATTATGTGTCATTACGAGTATTCAACTTGAACACAATCATGCATTAAGTCCAAGGAAGTCAAGACATTTTAGATGTAATAAAGTGTTACATTCCCAAACTAAGAGGAAATTAGAGTTGAATGATCAAGCGGGAATAACTTTGAGTAAGAGTTTTCAATCATTTGTTGTTGAAGCAGGTGGCTATGAAAACTTATCGTTTGATGAGAGAAAGTGTAGAAATTATGTGGCTGAATCACGGAAATTAAGGCTTGGGAATGGTGATGCAGAAGCCTTGAATAAGTACTTTTGTCGTATGCAAAGTAGAAATTCAAATTTCTTTTATGTGATTGACGTAGATGAAGATTCTCGCATAAGAAATATATTTTGGGCTGATGCAAGATCTAGGGCTGCATGTGATTCTTTTTCTGATGTCATTACATTTGATACTACATATCTTACCAATAGTTATGATATGCCATTTGCTCCGTTTGTTGGAGTAAATCATCATGGTGAATCCATATTACTTGGTTGTGGTTTGATATCTAAAGAAGATTCTGAAACTTTCATTTGGTTATTTAAATCATGGTTGACATGCATGAGAGGACGAGCTCCACAAGCTATTATTACAGATCAATGCAAAGCCATGGAAATTGCAATTGTTGAGGTATTTCCAGACTCTCATCATCGTTTATGTCTTTGGCATATTATGAAAAAACTTCCAGCCAAGTTTAGTAGTCATGCCAACTATAAGTTGATAAAGAAAAACTTGAAGAATATTGTTTACAATTCTATGACATCTGAAGAATGTGATAGCAACTGGAAAAAATTTATCGAAGAATTTAACTTGGAGAAAAATGATTGGTTGAATTCTTTATATGAAATTCGTCATAAGTGGATGCCTGTATATGTGAAAGATAAATTTTGGGCAGGAATGTCAACAAGTCAAAGAAGTGAAAGTATGAATGCATTTTTTGATGATTATGTTCATTCAAAAACAACTTTGAAGCAGTTTATTGAACAATATGACAATGCTTTGAAAAGCAAGATTGAAAAGGAAGATAATTCTGATTTTGCGTCTTTCAATTCAATCATTCCGGTTATCAGTGGCAATCCAATTGAAAAACAATTTCAAAGTGTTTACACTAACAAAATATTCAAGTTGTTTCAAGATGAATTGCGAGGTTTAATGTTTTGTAACACTACATTTGTAAAGCAAGAAGGATCAACACTCTTTTTTGAGGTGACAGAAACTATATATGGGAAAGAGGGAGCACCTCCAAAAAATGTTTCTTTTTGGGTACAATATAGTGAGTTACAATCTCAGATGAAGTGCTTGTGTCGTCTCTTTGAGTTTCGTGGAATTGTGTGTAGACATTTGATGTCAGTTATGGTGAAAAGAAATATCACTGTAATTCCAGAAAATTTTATATTGGAACGATGGCGCAAAGACATTAAACGTGGATATCAAGGAATCACCAATATTTATGATGATTTTTATCATCATGCAGAGGAACGACAAAGATATAATAATCTTCAACCATTGTTACAAGAAGTGGGGCAGCTTGGGTCAAAAAATGATGAGAGGTGCTTTGTTTTAACAGGGATATTGAAAGAAGCAAAAAAAAGGATTATGGATATAGATATTGGTGATTCATTGGATGGTTATCAGGACAGCAATAAAATATATGAAGAATCAAGAAATGAGATCAAACAGTTTCACAGTCCTCTAAAAGTAAGATCTCGTGGACGTCCACCGATGAAACGAAAACAATCAAAAATTGAGCAAATTGTGAAAAAGACGAAGACAAAGTCTCAAAAAAAGGTTTGGTTGTATATTTGATACTTTTGGTGTTATGTTTTAGTGATAATTGATTTTACTTTTGTTATTTGTTAATATTGAGCATAAGTACATCTATCTACAGGATGCTACAGTTGATAAAAAATCAAAATGAGTTATCAAATATCAATTCTTGAAGTATGATCGATGATCAGTCCAGTAAAAATGTAAGTTAGATGCATGAAATTTTTTAATTTAGAATTTATCATTTAACATTTTATTTGTATATGTACTTAGAGTTGGTAATTTTGGCAAGAAATGAATTCTCCAACTTGTTTTAAGTTGAATTTGTCATTTGTTTCAAGCTGCCAAAGATGTTTTAAAGAAAGCCTACTACAATATGATTGCGATCATTGATCAGTCTTTGCAAGATCTTGAAAGAAAGGTATGTAGTCTTTGCTTTAATTTATAGCAGCTTGTAACAACAGATGACATTGATTTCTTAAGATGTTTGTTAGCAATAACTTTTCTCAGATATGTTTAAAGCAATAACCTAGACAGGAAAATAGAAAAAGATGCATATCAGAAAAACCAAGACATTATGTTATTGATTTGGGAAGCATCTTTGATTTTTATTCATTGAGTCTCTTATTCATTTTGCAGGTTGTGTACTAAGGCCTTCACCGGGGAAATGGAGTTGATGACAAAAGAGAGATAATATGCTGGATTTATGTTCATGACATTAAGACTCTTTTTGTGTACTTGAGGGATTGAAAGGTTTATGTTAGTCCTATGTTGGGTTTTTTTTTAATTGAATATTGTAATGCAATTGAAGATTGTAATGTAATTAGATTTATGTTTCCAATTGAAGATTGTATGGGTTGAGAGATAATATGCTGGATTTATATTCACGTTTTTTGCATGCGTATTTCAGTTCATAGTTTCCAATTTGTAATTCCTTACTTGCTGCCCTAAGTCATATTCAACATTGTTAGCACACTTAGATTCTTCCATTAGCTTGTCTTTTACAATGTGTATCTCGGATGATAACTGGGAGGAATCTTGTTGCAGTTTTCTTATCACATTGCATGCATCCTATTTCTGTTTTGTTCTCAATAGCTGAGGTTTCACAACCCATTGTCCAGTGACCAAAGGCAAGTAACCTTCTTCTGTAGCCTGGAATGCCCTCCTCAGTATATCAGCTGATATTGTATGTTCCTCCGATGCAAATCCTATGACATGTAATACAATAAACAAGAGTATACCAAAAAATTTGTATCGCAATAAACAAGAGCATACCAAAAAATTTCTATCACTAAAATGTCGACAATATGGAAAAAAGGATTAAATGACCACTACGAACCAGGACTTCAAGAATCCAGATTCAATAGTTCTAATCTCTTCCTCAAAAGAATTTAGTGCTTTCTTTAATGGATAAGCAGGCAAGTAACTTTAGTTTTCATACACTAATACTCAAATGTTACACATTTACAAGTACAACAAATAGAGAGAGAATTTTAAACTAGTTGCAATGAAAATGAAAAGAAAACATTTCATTCAAAATGAATACGAACTTCATAGCAAAGTACATTTCATTACTTCAACAGTTATTTGCTTATAGCAAATTACACCAACCACCTCCAAATTATCACAATCCAAGTAAATACAACTACAACGATAGTAACTCTAAACATTCTATTAAATGAACATATTTCATCACTCAACTTCATTGTGATAGAGTTGTTCACAGGCTCCAGGAGAACATTGCAATCAACTGCACTTTCGGTGTACATATTAGATTTCTTCAATTCACTAATCTCCATCTGTAATTTTTTGTTATCCCTCTTCAGATCATTAATAATTCCCTTAGTTCTCTCTGACAATTCTGGATCATGCCATAGGAAGAAGCCACATCCCCTTTCCTGAATATCGAACAAACTTAATCAAAATCCAATAAGTAAAAAAGCATATAAAAATGGTTGGTTTTGAAACCATTTTATATAAACAAAACTTACTCTAAATTTTGGGCATGAAAAAAATCGCCTCCCTGGGTTGGTTTCCTTCCATGAAGTCCAGAGAGTAGATCTTAATCCACAATAGCATAATATATGAGGTGTTTCACCTTGTTCATCATTCATGCGTCTTCGAGTAAAAGAATTTGATGATGAAGAACCGGCTGCCATGAATATGTGTTCCTTTGTCCTGCAATTTTTTTTCATATCAAAAGAACAAAAATCATCTGCTTTCTCTTTCATATCCTTACTCAACAACTACAATTTAGGTAATTTATGTTAGAGTAATACTTAGGAGGCCACACATAGTATAAGAGATATATAGAGTATAAATTATTGCAAATTTAAAATATCCTAAACATGACTTTCAATATCCTAATTGATTTCACTACTGGGAACCAAACAAAATTGGTTAATAATAGGACATGTCTCGGGTTTCATCAATGAGATGCTACAAGAATTATAATATGGCAAACATAATTATAATTACATTTGTTCAAGAAGAATAGTCATGAGAAGATTTTAATGTTCAATAATAAGGGGAAGATTCATCAAGTGCTAAAAAACAAACCCGTCAGTTCGCTGGTGGAGGAGGTTTATTTCCAAGGCCGTGGAGGAGCTTCGCGACTTCTCTGGGGGTGCACCTTTAGGGTTCGCTCGGCGATGGAGGAGCTTCGATGGTGGTAGATCTTTGCTTTGTGCACAGCTTCGATGGCGGCGCAGAAGCTTCTCTGTCGGAGGAGAGGGCGGCGCAGAGGACAGAAAGGAGGAGAGGGCGGCGCAGAAGCTTCTGTGTCGGAGAAGAGGGCGGTGCAGAACCTTCTGTGTCGGAGGAGAGGGCGGCGCAGAGGACAGAAAGGAGGAGAGGGCGGCACAGCTTCGTGGAGGAGAGGGCGGCGCAGAAGCTTCTGTGTCGGAGGAGAGGGCGGCGTAGAATCTTCTGTGTCGGAGGAGAGGGCGGCGTAGAATCTTCTGTGTCGGAGGAGAGGGCGGCACAGAGGACAGAAAGGAGGAGAGGGCGGCGCAGCTTCGTGGAGGAGAAATGAGAGGGAAGTGGATCTCGTTTAGGGTTTTAGTCAAAAGTAAAGAGTAAATTCAAGATGAGGTGGAAAGAATGAGAAGGGTTCGTGCCTTTTTTTTAAGCCACGTTGGAATGGCTGACTCGTTCCCGCAGCATTTCGTGATTTTAATTCCCGCAGCGTATCATTACTCAAAAAAATATAAAGAAATAGGTTGGAAAAATTGGTTCTCTCCTTTTTCTGTCGATGTAAACGGCCCAAAGGTCTGTTGTCCTACTGTCTTACAAGTCCGCATGGATTTTTCTTCTGCAGGTAGGTATTTTGCAACTTTTAGGAACCACTTAACTCACGACTGACTCACTGCTGCAGTTTGCAGTCCGCGACTTGATTCGCGACCCAAGGTTTATTGTTGGGCCCATCTTGCATCGTGACTTGCGTCGTAACATAACTCGGTTTCCATTTATTACGCGCGCGAAACGTTCTATGGCGGGAAAATTTCGCCTCTTCACCCCGCCGCCGCTTTCTCGACTCTTCCTTCCTCCATGTCATCTCTTTATAACTCTATTTTCTCTACTCGCCTCGTCTTTCCTCTTCTCCTACTCCGAAGTTTGATCTTCGATTCCAAATCGATCCCCAGTTCGGGGCGCTGCTAACGAGCCCGGATTCCGCCAAGAAGAGCTCGAGATGGACACGGAAGGGCTCTCCATCATCTGCGCTGGGATCGGGTGCCCCGAGGAGAACGAGAATGGCGCCCTAGTCGGTTACACAAAAGGCGAATACTGTTTAGGTAGGATTTCTCACTCGAGGTCCTTTGTTACTCGGTTAGGTATTTCCTTCTAGTTGACAAGATGGGCGCTTTCGGCAGATAGTTTGAAGGATTTACAGCGATTCTTGAGGCGTGATAATCCGCAGCGGCGAGACGTATTCAAACAGATATGCAAGTGGAATATAGTGTCTCGTGATCTGGTCCCTCTAATTGAACATTACCAGAGCGATCGGAATTTGTTAATCAGTGCTGGTAACTTTCTGTATCTCCAAGTTTCAAGCCATTTTTTTTTTCTTTTTGGCGCTGTTTAAGTTTAATCTTTGTTCAGTTTATGGCCTGACTGTGACTTTTTGCTGCGCAGTCAAGATTTTGGTATTTATGACAATGCCAGTAGACCATTCTTCAGATAATGTTGCGCAGCAGATAGAGTATCTGTGGGATCTGAAAGCTTCATTGACACGTTCTATCTCCATTGCAGTCATCGTGTCTCTTCTTGAAGATCCATTGGACCACCTAGAGCAGTGAGTTAACAGCTCCATCTTAACATTCTTAATAACTCTAACGCTGAATGTTATATTTCGTTGCTTGTTTTCTCCCCCTTTATTTTCATTGGAGATGGCTATTATTTGAAGTGTTGGAATTTTGTTCTGACATAATAGAAGCATATAATAGATTACATGTACGAAATGAGTTGAGTTCTCGATATACCTCAATCGACGTTGATGTAAACTCCGGAAACTATGAATAACTTATAGTCGGGATAATAGTCACAAGTATCAAACTATTACCATTGCTTCACAACGTCTCAACCCTCAACCCGGTGATCTTCGACTGTGAACGATCTACTTCTCCGCAAGCGATCAGTAGTCTCGCGATCAACAGTAACCTCTCTTCTACAATCTTTCAGCATTCTCACCTTGCTTTTATATCCCCAATACCCTTTATATGCTCATGCATATATTGGGGATACTGGTGAGTGGAGGTAATAGATCATGGGTCATGATCCTATGATCCCATGATCCACCCATGATCCACCTCAATCATGTTAATATGCTCCATGTGGGCAAAATCAGCATCTCCTACTTGTACACGAGGGCATTTCACTGTCAACATTAATCACAATTCATGTGACTAACGAGGTCCCACTAGGCTTTCATATAGGGTTGGACGTCGTGCGACTAACGAGGTCACTTGCAAACAAAAACTTTGTTAGGCACTTGTTAAGATGCTTGAGCGGTCATTGTTAATACCAAAAAATATAAAAGCTCGCTGTCCCTAGATCCAAGACTAATTATATCTATTGAGCTACTTTTCTTAGTGAAAACAATCCCCAGATTTCGCTCGACTTTGTATCACTATTATGTTTATTCCTACATAGATGATCATAAAAGACCAGTCGATGATTATAAGATAATGATGCAATGTCATTTGGTTTTCCTTTACCCCAAACTTGAATCCATCAGTCTCAACCCAGCTACTTTCTTAGACCTATCCCTCGAATCTTAATTTATCTTCCGAGTCATCGGTAAACATTTTAAAGTAGCAAACATTGAATTGGGACCTTAAGAAACAACCAAAAGTAATAAGGGCACATAAAATTCCACCTTAAACACAGTAGGGGATATCAAGTCTCAAGTAATATAGCTCCTACTATCCTTAGTCGTTTTATCACACATGGTATGAAACATGTGTCACAGTGTTATTCCCTCATCTCTCAAAGGTCATATGTTAGATTTTTCTAACATTCTGTAGGTATGAGACTCAGTCTACACATAAGACTCTATCCCAAGATCTTAGAGAGAGTACCTTAAAGATAATATCACAAATGACAAGTGATATCTAAGATCTCATAAACTGGCTTCTTATAGACAACATGGATGTGGGTATATCCATGTTAGCAATGTCACATGTGATTTCATCCTGAACACGTATCAGGGCGACTTAAGTTCTAGCAAAGCTACTCTCATAACCTCTTACAACTAAAAACTGTCTCATATCTATTCTCGGAGGTGGTCACTCATGTGAGAGAGTCGATCCTGTTTGCCTGACATATCTATTTCACAAAACATACATATGATAATCAAAGCAAGTGCATATAAATAAGATGTAAATGTGACTGAATAATGCACGAGTATCATATATATGGTTAATTAATAAGCATCAATGTCGTCAGTAAAGTATAAACTGAGAAATTTCATAAGATACTCAAACCTAATGTCTCTTTATGCCCTATAAAGGCATCTTGAGAGATGGGTTTGGTGAAGGGGTCAATAATCATACTGTGTGTCAAAATGTACTTGACAATCACTTCACCCTTCTCGATAATGTCTCTTACAAAATGATATCTGGTATTTATGGGTTTAGTTATACTATGAAACTTAGAGTCTCGAGTGTAAGCGATAGCGGTCTAATTATCACAATAAATCATTAAGTCATCTAATGGTCTTCAAAGCCGAACACTTTCTTAAATTGCTACGGAGCAAACCATGAACTCAACTTTTATTCTAGATAGAGCAACACAAGTTTGTTTTTTACTTCTCCATAAGATGTCCTTGTTATTAAGCAAGAAGCTAAAACTTGATGTTGATTTACGCTTGTCCAGATCACCTCCCCAATCAACGTTCGAGTAACCGACAAGGCGCAAATTGCCTCCTCCGTAACATAAGGATAAGTTTGTAGTTCCTTTAAATAACAAAAGTCTTATCCCACTAAGTGAGGTTGGCTTACTGTTCCTTTAAGATATTAGAAAATCCTTTTCACTGCTCTCCAGTGCCCCCTTCTCCAGTGCCCCCTTCCAGGATTAGTCTGATATCTGCTTACCAGACTTACTGCATAACACATGTTCGGTCGAGTACACATCATTGCATACATAAGACTTCCAATTGCACTTGAGTAAGGTACTTTACTCATTTCCCTTACTTCTTCTTGAGTTTTAGGACACATTTCCATGTGTAGACCTTCTTCTTTAGCAATTGGAGTATCTATAAGATTACATTCACTTATCCTAAATCACTCGAGAATTTTCTTAATGTAAGTCTCTTGTGAAAGAGCCAACATTTTTCTCGAGCGATCCCTCCTGTTTTGTACTTCGAGGATAAACTCAGCTTCACCCATGTCTTTCATATCGAAGTTGGCTGACAATCATATTTTAATGGTTATTAAATATTCAATGTTGTTCCCACCTAACAGTATGTCATCCACATACAACGATGGAATCACAAAAGAGTTATCATACCATATTAGATAAACATAATGATCCTCCTCGACCATCTTAAAATCGTAAGATAGCACCTCCTCGTGAAATCTAGTGCCTGGATGATTATTTTAGGTCATATATTGACTTTCAAAGTCGACAGACCTTTTTTTTCTTGACCTACTAGAATAAACCTAGGGGATTGTTCCATGTAGATCTCTTCATCCAGATTCTCGTTAAGAAAAGCAGTTTTAACCTTCATTTGGTATAATTCCATATCCAAATAAGAAACAATCGCTAAAAGTAAATGAATCGATGTAAACATGACTATCGGGGAGAAGGTCTTCTCGTAGTCAATGTCCTTTGTTTGTGTGTAACCCTTGGTTACCAAACAGACTTTATACTTCTCGATCAATCCATCAGCCTTCCTTTTGATTTTGAGAACCCACTTGTTCCCAGTGGTCTTTCTATCCTTAGGTGAGTCAACTAGGCCCCAGACTTTATTGACTTCCATTGATTCCATTTCTTCCTACATGACCTTTAACCATTGGTCTTTTGTTGAACCCTTGAGAGCCTCTCTGAATGTCTTTGGTTCTTTGTTGTTTTCTAGAGTTACAATCAGAATCTCATCCTCAATCGGGAAATGTCGATGAAGTACCTTGTCTCGATAACTCCTATGAGGAGGGAGAGTCTCTACACCTTCAAATAGACCACTCCCACTAGGACCAAAATCCTTAATAGGATATATCCCGTTGTTGGGTTCGGCTTAGCCACCAGGCTCATCCATCTTATAGAATGTGGAGTCTCGATCGATTTCACCTATTTTAGGGAAATCATTCTCGAGAAACTTGGCTTCACGAGATACAATCTCAATGACAGTCTCATCTATATGTTCTCCTAAGAACACATGTCCCTTAGAGTGGTCAGAGTATCTAATGAAGATACACTTCTTTCCTTGTGGGCCTAACTCGTCGTATTTGTGTGAGAAATCATAAACATACGCGGCGCAACCCCATAGTTTTAATTTGCTAAGGTTAGGCTATCTTCCTGTCTAAAGTTTATATCAGACTTCGTTAGAACATGGTTGAGGACGTAGGCTGCAGTTAATAATGCATCCCCCTAATGGAAGATGGGTAAATTAGCATGCGCCATTATAGACCTCATCATCTCCAACAAAATCCTATTCCTTTTTTTAGTGATTTCATTTTGCTGTGGAGTAGCATAAATAGTCAACTGTCTTATAATGTCTCTCTTAAAACATAATTCTTTAAATTGTTTAGATAGATATTCATGCCCTTGATCGGTTCGGAGAGTTTTCACCCTCAAGTTTAGTTGATTTTCAATCTCACTTATAAACCCCCTCAGACTTGTGTGAGATTAGGTAGACGTAGCTGAAACGTGTGTAATCATCAATAAATGTAATAAAATACATTGCTTCGTTTCGGACTCCCACATTCATGGGTCCGCAAATGTCGGAATGGGCCAACTGCAAAGGAGTTCTAGCTCTCATTATTTTTCCAAAAGGCTTTTTTGTTGCTTTGTCTGCTAGGCAGAACTCACACAAGGGCAACTGCCTAACATGCCACTTGTTGCTAATCTACTCATCCTCTCTTGTCCTATGTGGCCAAGTCTGCTATGCCATACAATTACATCATCTACTACATTATCAGATGCATAGAAAATAGGAGAATAAGGATAAGCAGATGAAATCAAATTTAGTACATAGAGTCCCTCATGGACTAAAACGGAGCAAACTAAAGAGTTTCCTAATATCACACAGTATCGTAACTGATCTAGACATTGGACTGATACCAGATTTCGCTTAATTTCTAGAGTATATAAGACATCATGAAAATATAGAACTTGGTTGCTTTGTAGCAATAACTTGCATGTCCCAATCCTTCTCACTATCACATATGCTCTGTTCCCCACATATAATCTCTTAATATGAGGACTCAAATGGCGGAACTCCACAAATGTGCTCCTGTCACGAGCCACATGGTCTGTGGCTCCTGAGTCTACAATCCACAAAGGAGAAGAGTTAGCAAACATCACGCTAGATGACACATAACTCATACCATGTGAAGAAGAAAGATATACCTTTCGCTCGTTACACTTGAATGCAAAATGCCCAAGCTTAGCACATACATAGCATTGTACATTACTCTTATTGAGTTCCTTCTTGCATTTTTGTCTTTTCTCGTCGGTTTTCACAAATGACTTCCTCTTGCTATAGACTTTGGTCTTCTTTTCATGCTTGTGCCACTTGCGCTTTATACCTCAGGAGCCCTTACTTGACTTTGTAATGTAAGCATGACCTGAAGAAGACCTAGTCACTTCCTGACGTACTCATATTCATGAAAGTACTGATACTCTTAGTGTGTGAGAGATAGTTCTTAATAATATCCCAAGAGTCCAACAATGATTGGATCACATCCAGTATCTGAAGTTCATTAGACATGGGCTCCCTTATATTTTCAGAGAAGCAATCATACTTGACATATGCATTAAATGTTGATTCATAGTATGATCATGCCTCTTCTTGTATATAATGAACTTATATGTCAGCATTTCTATCTTAGGGGCTTATGAGATGCCATGATGCTCGTTGAGAGTATACCATACCGACTTAGCAGTAGGATACTGCTCATATATTAGGATCAGTTCATTGTGCATGCTGCTAAGTAGAATCACCTTAGCTTGGCTATCTTTCTTTTTCCAAGTGTGGTATACCTCTTGATCTCGTCTCGCTTGTGACGTGGTACCCTCTCGGGGTCCACCATCTTGTGCATAAGAACCTCCTCGAGTTCTTGTTCCTTTTAAGATAAATTGAATCTTCTGGTGCCAAATATTGTAGTTGTCACCATTCAGCTTGTCTCCCTTGATGAGATCTATTATGATAGATTTTGTTATAGCTATATCTTTGTCACACAGAAAAGAGAGATATTAGTGACAATTAATGTTTAATTACACAATTTTGTGTATCTTAAGAATCATTAAGATCCAAATGACTCAAGTACAGACTCCAAAATGAGCATATGAGTCAATAAACACCATACATCACAATCTAGAATTGCATCTCACCATTTGGACTTAGATTCACTATACAAAACCCCACCATTAGTCACCTTTAAGTCAAATCGGCTGGTCTGGTTAAGTTACTTGGCCCAGTTCAACTCAAACTGATCGGTCTAGTTTAATGAACCATGCTAGTTTTTTTTTAAAGAAAAAACAAACTTTTTATCATCTTCTTCTCCACAACGAATCATTCGTGACAATCACGATCACCGGCAATGGACGTCTTTTGTCAGTATCTCGACACAATCGCCGAGCATCGGACTCCCTACGTGATCGTCGGTGTTCGCCTACCACGAACACCGATCACCAGCATCACGAGGTCATCGACGCTTGCGATTCGTGCTTCTGCTATGACAAACATTATTCGTTGGCCTGTGACTTGGTGTCAACGTGCGATGCGGTTGTCTATTGCAAAACTCTTAGCCGAGGAGGACATTGCCGATCTCAAAGATAAAGAATCATTCCTTATCGGCAGATTGACCATGACACCATCGGCTCCAATGGTCTCCCGCTTAGGGAGCTTCCATTGAACTTGACTCTGAAACCAATGTTGGAATTTTGTTCTGACATAATAGAAGCATATAATAGATTACATGTACGAAATGAGTTGAGTTCTCGATATACCTCAATCGACGTTGCTGTAAACTCTAGAAACTATGAACAACTCGTAGTCGGGATAATGGTCACAACTATCGAACTATTATCACTGCTTCACAATGTCTCAACTCTCAACCTGGTGATCTTTGATTGCAAACGATCTACTTCTCTGCAAGCGATCAGTAACCTTGCAATCAGCATCAACCTCTCTTCCATAATCTTTCCACACTCTCACCTCGCTTTTATACCCCCAAGACCCTTTATATGCTCATGCATAAATTGGGGGTAATGGGGAGGAGAGGTAATAGATCATGGGTCATGATCCCATCATCCACCTCAATCATGTTAATATGCCTCATGTGGGCAAAATAAACACGAAGAAAATTGTCTAGGCAACTACATAAATTCAAAAATAAAATGCTAAATTTTTCTAGGGTTTTTGTAGCAAAAGACACAGAATATTAGCATCAGAAGGATTTTTGCTAAATTGTAGGAAGGTACCATGCTCAATGCAAAAAAGAGAAAAAAAAAGATAAGTAAAGAGAAGTGTATCTCTCTTTCATCCTCTAGGTCATGATTACTTGTACATAGTCATATATAATTAGAGAGTTTTCTCCTAGTCTTGTTTAGAATGACAAGAATAATAGGTTTAAGTACCTCTTCATCATTTGCCTTAACAAGTCTCAGTTTGGAAGCTTGATCGATGTCCTACAATCCATTAACTCAAAATCTCATCTTTCCTTAAAATAGTATAACAAAGTAGCAATCCTATCAACTTGTACCCTTTTTACGGGATCATATTAGCAAATAATACATTGGATCAATTAGTATATTGTTAGAAATTCATACTCATTTTATTAAGTTAATAGTAATAAACAAGTTTAGAAGTCCAAGAATTTACCATACATTAAAAGGTTATCACTATATTGTCAATTTATTTCCAACATTACTACGATGGATAGATAAATTAGCGTAGTCATTGGTTTTTCCTGAAAACGATATATTTGGAATATGGGGAGTAGGGGCAGCAATTTGTGCCGTGTCGTTTCTTATGTACTCTTTTTTGTCTTGTGAGACTTGTTTCAGAACTTTTGGTATGTTTAGCTCAATCTTCCTTTGTTTGAGGTTCTTTAAGTAGTGTGCTTTACTTGTGAAACTTAATTTATATTTAATTGGAGGAACGAAGAAGTGAAGAGACAGGAGAGGAGATACACTCACCATTTTGCCCTCAAATATTCATGGTGCCAAAGATGTTTTAAAACTTGAATATCATGGCTTAATGGCAATGAACTGACCATTATGCAAGAACTTGAATATCATAATCATGCATGTTGTCTAAGCTTTGCTAGATCAAGGCTTAATGTTTTAAAAATCACATTGGATTGGTTGATTCAATTTGGTGAGCTGTTAGAGCTTCTAGCTAATCAGTGTAATTTTATTAGCTGAACAATGGATTTGACTATTCAATAGGCAGAATCGGTCTAATGCACTACTACTCATCTATGGAGTTTCTAACACAATGGAGTACATAAGTTAATTAATTTCTACTACATAATGGAGTTTCTAACATCTAGGTCAACCTTGGGTTTAATTTTCAAATCATTTGCATCCCCTAGCAATGTTAAAATTGTTGTCATGTGACTTTGTGGTCATAGGTTTGAGTCATGGAAATAGTTTCTTGCAATGCAAGTAAGGCCACATATAATAGACTCAACATGGTTCGACCCTTCACTGGAATCTTGTATTGGCAGAAACTTTGTACACTGAGTTTTTCTTTGTTTTTTTTTCATCCACGAACAAGAGAATTATCTTTTTGCCAACTAAAACTTCCCTTCTCTTTTTCTCAAAGATTTCAATGATGATTCATAAATGGGTCATGTCATTCAGGCCAATATAAAATTATATGAAGTAACCATGAATTAATATAATTTCATTTTTGGTAAAATGTAAGTTTAATTAAGTTCTCTAAAGAATTAAATTATGTAACATAAAAGGCTTTTAGAATTTTTTTAAATTAGATTGCTTTGTAAATAGGTAAAATTGTGTCTTCCATTTATATATTCGGATTGTGTTGTATCACTTACAAATTTTGTTTCTTATATGTTTTGGGTCATGCCCAGTTATGGTATATACTGCTGGCTCCAAGGGGAAGTCTCTTTCATCTTATATATTATGATATGGCTGCCCTATCATGATAATTAGAGAAAAGTTTCACATATCAAGAAGAATCTAGTTTGGAAGTGATCACTATAATAGTTTGACATCTCATGGTAGGATTTTAATAATACTACAAGTTTTAAAATAAAAAATAGAGCTAATTCAACCTAATTCAACTTAAGCACTCTCATTGGGCTTGATTCTTGACTCAAATATAAAAAAAATATCATTTTTCCCCCCAGAAAACCATGAACTTGACCAACTCAATCAAGTACGAAGAACCTAAAAAGGGGATGCTAGACTCAGACTTGATTGGGTTTAGTTTATTTCTTCTTAAAAATCTGGTGGATTTTAGCTTGGCATGTTTTCAGCTCACTTGAAAGATTTGGCTCAGGTTGATTCTTTTTCACGAAGAATATTTCCATGATTACCTTGATGGGGCCTGTTTAAACTCATTATGGTGAACAATGAATTGAAAATTGCTAGCAAATTTTCTAGTTGATACTTGCAAACTTTTTTTTGTCAAGAATTATAATAAGCATCATTAGGTTAGATTGTCTTTTGACAAACATTAACATAAATCAATTTATACAGTATTTTGTTTCATGTTTTGGTCTTCTTCCTGTACCATTTCCCTGTACAATGCCAAAATTACTGATTGAGCTTTCATGTTTAACATTTCATCCAGCAACACATTTGCTGAAGATGACTGGAAGTTGGTTCAGCTGGTGCTTACATTGTTCCGAAATATCCTTGCCATCCATGATATCACACAGCAACAAAAGTCGGCTGGATTAGCTACTCAGTGTTTCTGTCTGGCTGATAGATTGTTGGAGCTCATGTTCGAAGAGAATGTTATGGACTTGATTATAGTACTAACTCAGCATGTTGATGACTCTTCTGGTTATTTTCAGCAAGACAATCTTCTTTTGTTGGAAATTTTCAACTGCATTTTTCTGGGACAGGACCCAGAGCTCATAGCTAGAGTTTCTAAACAGGCCGATAAGGTTTATTTTGTCCTTTGCCTACTTTTATACATACATAATATGTTTCTTTTAGTAATGTTTTCTTTTCTTCATCTGGGTCCTCTTGTTGGTTGAAGAAGCTTGTCAATCATTGTTGAACTGCATATTAAGTTCCATCAAGTTTGATTTTTCATAAATAAACTTGCTTAGCCTGCCTAAAGGGTTGCTAAGTCTTTTCTTCTTCTGTCATTTTCTTTTTCTGTTAATATTATTTTGTTAGTAACCAGGACACACACACACAAGAAAAAAGATGGGTTTGATTTGGAAGTCATATACTTTAATGGGTCAAATTCTTGGCTTTAATTAATTAAAAGGTTTCCCATAAGTAGTAAAAGGGATAAACTGACTCAGTTTTACAGGTTGAAGTCTCAAATATAAACAAAGAATCTTCTACATATTTTTGTTAAACATGTAACATCACTTTAAAATCATATATGCAGGTAAATGAGGATATTTCAACTACTATAGATTCTCTCAGATATATTATGGAAGAAGAAAAGGAGAAGAGAAGAACCATCCATCTAAGGAACGTTGAACGCCATTCACAGTTCAGTGGAACATTTACTCTGCTTGGTGTGGTATGCTCTCTAACCTTATGCAAATGCTGTGAGGAAATTATTACAGGAATAATTGATGGCTGCTTAATATATGAGTGATATTTTGATGATAGGATGGCTCTAAAACTGTACTCAAACGGCACCCAACCTCTGTCTCAGGAAATGGCGTGATAAAAATTCACAATGTTCAACGGGGTCCATTGAAGAGGATTGCTTGGGACCATGACAATTTGCATCCTGGAAAGAAAAATATTCTGGAACTACTAAATGAATTCTTGAGCCAGTTTTTGTCAGGAGGCTATAATGGTAAATCTCATCGTAAATATATTTATTTTCTTGCATTTTCTTGATACTAACTCTCGAGCTTTTTGTTTACCTTTTTTTTTTTTTGCCATATAATGTTCTATCCCCCAGTTTTGATGCAATCCATTTATGCCGATATTACAAAGGAGTCACTGTCTATTCAAAAAGCTGAGATTATGATGTTTTTTCGAGTCACTAAATTTGTTTTGGCATTTCAGCACCAAAAGATCCTAATATCAAAGGTGAGAAAAATTCAGAAGAAAGTCCTTATTATCAAAACATTTTATACAATGCAGTGTATATTTGTTGATGCATTATATATTTTGGGGACAAATTTGAACTTAGTCAATTTTGCTCGAGATTTAGACTTATAATAATAAAAGTATAGGACAAAAGCAAAGGGCAGCTCGGCGCACGAAGCTCCCACTATGCGGGGTTCTGGAAAGAATCCTTTGTACGCAGTCTTACCTTGCTTTTTGCAAGAGGTTGTTTTCAGGATTCGAACCCATGACCTTTAGGTCACAAAGCAACAACTTTACCGTTGCGCCAAGGCTCCCCTTCACAAAACCAAATAGTCAAATTTTGATCAAATATATAATCGAGAAGATACAACAATAATCAGAGACTTGTGAACTTCCTATTCCTAAAGCAAAGATCCTCTCTTGCAGATAATTCTTGGTCTTACGATTAGACGGCTAATTGGACAATTCAAGTGGGTTGGACAAGCTAGGAACATTCCTACAAATCAAATATCGAAATTCAAATGAAGTATCTATATTTTATTCCATGAACCAAACTAAGGAATAAGTATGCCTAATCTCTTCTTGTCGATTTCATTCCCTAAGAATAGTTACTTATTCCTTGTCAATCAATTTCGTGAACCAAATGCCTATTAATGTTCAGTCCCAAGGTGTGATGAAAACGGTTGAGCTTGGGTAACTAGTGCTAAAATTGATATGAATATGAATTTTAAATCATATTTTCATATGGCTAGGTTGTCACTTGCCAAGTGTGAGTGATGTAATGGGCTTTCAACAACTAGCAATATAGAGATGAGATTCATGTAGCTAACCATATAGTTGGGGACAAACATGAATCATAAGTTGTGGAAGAATTTCTCAGAATTTTCTGAAAATTACATTTTCTTCAAATCAACATTTCAGTTATTGTTTCACAGTATAATCCACTACAGAAGTTCACATGGCAAAAGGTTTAACAGATCTCATACAGTTTATTCTTTCTCATGTTTGATAATAAATGATTGTTACTCTTAAGTAGTATGTCAATCATCATTGTAACATGGTTCTATTTACATAAATGAAGAGAAACCATCTATTCTATTATTTTTTAAAATTTGAACTCCTTGCTTCAATTTCACAGCTGTGACAGCCCCTACCACCTTCAATTGCCTAGCTTGCTAGCTTTTTTTTTACCAACTAGTTACTACATGTTTCTATATCTCCTTAAGGCATCATGTTTACTTGAGTGATATAAATCAATCATGTAGTAGGTGCTCAGGTCTTATGTTTGTTTGTAAAAATGAAGTGATGTCTTTTCTTCAGGAATCTAATATGGAGGAACCCCATTCTGATCTTTCATGTGACAATTTGTGTGGTGATAAAGCAACATTCCATGGGGAGGTTTGCGAACCAGTTGCAGCAACAATGAATGAAGCTATGCTCAATTTTGTCATATCCAAATGGCTTGAGACTTTTGATGGCTTAAAGCAAACCAATGATTACAAATCCTTGTCAACTATTGGCTCCCTGTTTAAGAGTATGGTCAGTTTCAGTAAATAAATTTATATCAGCATGTTGTATTTCTCATTCTACAGTAGGGTTATTTATCACAATGTTTTGCTAGTATCTGCTTTGCATTTAAATATCTCTTGTCTCAAAATATTCACTCTAAGTGCAACAAGCCATGGAGATTGTATTTTTCACCATTATGACAATTGGCATATGTATCTAAGTTTGTAATAAAGCCAACAAGCCATGCGTTCTATTTATTTAGGATAGGCTATCAGGCTTTAACATTTAAGCAATCTATGATTTTCTATATTTCATCTCAATATTGCTCGATAGGTTTATTTTCAAAAAGAAAAAAAAAATCATGCTAATTGACCAATGCTACAGCAAATTTGTATATATCTGTTGGGAATTATTAAAATGAAGAAAATCTGGAAAATTGTCAAATAAATTTCACTGTACCCCCAAAGTGTGTAAAAATATTACTTCACCTCCCATATTTTACAAAATATCAATTCACCCCTAGAGTTTTCAAATACATTTCATAATTCCTTTAGTGAATAGGAAATAAATTGACGATGGGTTTATCTCATCATGCACTTAACGCCTGTATATCTATATTTACCTCCTTCCATATCTATGGGGCCGGCACTAGGGGGGTCGTTAAGGTAGCGGATCTATCTTTTTTTAGTGAACAGACAATAGCACAAATATCAAAGAATGTCTTACAGTTAGTTCAATCATTTATTTGTTAAATCAACTTAAAAATTATAATTAGTTTTAGTTTTCCTAAAGCTTAACATATTTTACCAAATGTATAGGCCTTAAGAAACCAGATGGAACCAAAATTTCAGTTTGTTTTAATTCACGTTTTTATTTTGCAATTTTCTGTTTAAATTGTTTTCTTGATATGCAGATTCGCATGCTAGATTTGGTGCTAAAAGTATCGTTTGAAGGTTCAAAAGAAACACAAGTCACTCGTGTTCTGTTATATAAGGTGTTTTATGATCAGACGGATGAAGGGCTGACTCATTTTCTGTTGAACATGTTCAAATCCTTCAACTCACATAAGCAACCCAAAAGGTTCATGTCATAGAAATAATAGTGCTATATGATTCTGGCAATTTTGGTTCCTTATATGCCTCTTTTTAAGCATTGTATTCAAGATGTATTTGAGAACTTAGATTAATTATTGAAAATTAAATGCTTTACTAGAATTGTTATATTTTGGAATGCAAAGTGTTATCTACAATAATTAACTGTCAGTAATTTTATGTTTAGTTTCTCCTGAAGCATTTGCTACTTTATTATCCATATTCATTTGCATGATTAATTCTTCAAACATGGTACTCGTTTCCAGTTATTTAGGAACTGAGTCTAGTTTTGGTTGGTGCATAAGGCACACCTTAGTCTATTTATCCCTAAGAATTGTAACCATTTTGTACTGTTAGCACTGCTGCATAACTATGAATTCTAATTTTGTCTCTCCATTCTACTAGTTGTCATTATTGTTGCAACACTACTTTTTATGAAAGTGAGTTTTTGAGAGTGAAAATATTTTACAGCGAAAAGAATATAAGAATTCCACACATTTTTTGAATGAAGACAAACATATTAATTTTATTATAGATTCAAATGTAAAACACAAGTTGTTTCTTGGGTCCAATTACCAAATTAGAAGATTTAGTTCATCTGAATCAATGTTTAATTTGATACCAATAATGGTTAAGGGTCAAACAAATTAAGGTGACTTCAAGTAAATCATTATTAAGAAATAATCAAGTTAGAGATCTAGCTTTGAGTACAACAGATGGATTGTTGAGAGGAATGGAAGTGATTGATATGAGAACTCCTTTAAGTATCTGGGTTGGTGGAGCTATACTTAGATGAATTTTCATTGTTCTTGAGGAGCTTGTATATTTGGTCGCATAATCATCCAATGATTCTTTTGCATGGTCTATTTTATCCCTCATATCTCTTTCATTACACATTCAAGTGCGAATAAAACAAAATCTAAACCTAATAATTTCCAAATACAAATCCTCTGGGAATCAAAGAGACCCAATTAAGTCTGAATAGTAAAAGAACTTGTATCTAGGAATGATATCTAACTAAAGTCCCATTAGCACAAATGTTTTATATTTTGTTTAAATGACTTTCTGTGTACTAAAACTTTGTTTATTGCTTATATTTTTTCCTAAGCTTTATTGATTTATCATGCTATATTACTATTATTGATACACACTGTTTCTCTTTCAGTGATCTTGCAGATCTGTTGGAAGTGATACATGTAATGTTCCGACTTATGGAAAAACTGCAAGACCGTGGTGCACTGAGGGTATGGTCTAACAATAGCTAAAGCTCCAGAGATTCTGATTTTGCTTGTAGTCATTTCAACTATTCTTGGTGCACAATATGGTCTTGCATGTTCCACTTATAATCTAAACCCTGAATTTAAAATTGCATATATAGTTTAAGATCACAAGATGAGTAGGATTGCCACATAGTCATCTATGTCCCAACTATTTAGTGTGACTGCATGAATCTTTTCTTTTTATTGAGTTTTATGCAAGACAAGACCAGCAATTAGTATTCAAATTTATTTATTTATTATTAGATTGATGGATATTTTCTTAGATCTTACTCTACCCTTTACGCCTTCTAATAGATTCAACTTTTCTAACTCTAAAATATAATTCACATTTCCTCTATAAGTAACCTAAGATTCATAACCTTGCACCGGTAAATGACTTTCTATATTCTTTTTGTTCCTATCTAAACTTTAGGTTGCTAGAAAATCAAGGAAAGGCAGAAGGAAGGAGAAACCAAAAGGCGGAAATAATGAGCCTGCTAGCATTAGTGAGCACATGAATGTGAAAACTGATGTTGATCAAGCTGATGAAACTGGAGGACATAGTTCTGAAACACTTGTAGAACCTAATTCCTTAATAAACAAGCAATCAACCAAGTTCAGTGATATTGATCAAGACATTGACCAAGAAGTTATGCCACCCTCTGATCAAGCTGCAGATGTTGCCATAAACAAGAGAAGCATTGGAGATGGCATGGTTCCTTTAGTTGGTGAGATTGAAAATGCCGATGTCATTGAGCTTGCCCATGAGCCAGTAGATTCTTCTAGTGATGATCAGTTGCCTGACACCAATGAAGTTGACTTTAATATAACCAAATTAGTTGCTACTTTTGTGAACAACTGTGTTGTTAGCAATTTATGTTGGTTGCTGAAGTACTATAAAAGCAACTCTGCTGGTACAAATCACTACATCATATGCATGCTACGGCGAATATGTGATGATTTAGACATTTCCCCGATGCTCTACCAGGTATTTTCTGAGTTAACCCATGTATTACCCTTACGTTATTGACTTGGTTGTTTGATGTGAGTAATCTGTTTTATTCCACAGTTATCAATCTTGAGGGTGTTCTATGATATATTAGCTGACCAAGAATCATCAAAATCCAAGAAACACAGCAATATTGTAAATTTTATTACAAAATTTATAAGAAAAATGCTTAAGTTAATGAAAGAGCGACCATTGCTTTTTGTTGAAATACTCTTCTGGAAGACACGTAGAGAATGCCATTGTATTACTGCAGATGCTCTTTTAGCTAGTGTTTCAGATCTCCAGAAAGATGCAAACAAACCTCATGATGGTACTTTTTTGAGAACTGGCACAAGGCCCAAAAGCATAGCAGACTCTCTTGGTGATGATGAATTCATCTTGCCATCTGACTTCAATAATCTGAGGTATTTATATGAAATTATTTATTTTGGCCCATGTATATTAATTTTATTGAGCAAAAGAGTACTTTTCTATAATATATCATTCATAATGAATCTCTCTTGTTGACATTTTATGAGACTCACTATGCAGGGATGATGATTCATCTGATGAATTGTATGAAAATAGTTTTGACCAAACTAAGAAAAATGTGGGTGAGGCAAGCATGAGATCTATCTCAAATGATAATTTAGAAATGGATAGAAGGTCAGTAACCACTGAAAAATCACCTAATTTTTGCTCCAAACAGTTTACCATTTAATATTTTAATTTATTATTGTAAATTCTCAATATCTAGATCGAAGAACATAAAGGTCCCCAAACCGTACAAAGGTTTTATTGACCAAGAACAAGAGAACACTATTAGAAATTTATATGACAAGTAAGTTGTATGTTGTGTTTTTTCTGTTCTAAAATATCAGGCTTGATTTGATATATTTTGATATTCAGGTACAAGGGAGATAAAAGATGCAGTCATCTCATAGCAGAAGCTCTAAACCCTGAAGGGAATATAACCCCTGTTCAAGTCAACCGTAAACTTAAACAGCTTGGTCTACACACATTGAAAAAGAAAAAGTTGTCAGGTGTTAATGCATTTATTACAGCTGGAGAGGATCCTACTGAAGAAGCTAAGGAGAAAAAATCTTATCAGGGAGCAGCTTTGTAAGTTATTTATGCTTTGTAGTCGAGTGTTCATTTTACATTGTGTGGCATTGTCTTTCCATTGCAATATGCTTTTTGATTATCAATAATCCTTGTGATGAGGCATATTTGTGGAACTATGGTTGGATGCCAAAGAAATACAATTCTCAGCTAATTGTTAGAGTTGTCCATGCTTTAAACCTGCCTTAACCTGTTGTGAATAATAGCTGCATAGTTGCATGGATTTTTCATTGTACCTCAGAGAACCTTGGTACTCATCCTCATATACCCTTGTACCCATGTTGGACACCTGATACACTGTCTGTCACTGAGTTGATATCAGTACGCCATTAATCTTATAAGTATAGCCAATTCTGGTATTTTAACTATGATGATGATTTTCATATGTTATACTTGTTTTTGAATCTAGTAACTTCAATAAATTGCATGTTCTGCTGATTTTTTAAGCTTATCACAACAGAGTTTTTTAACTTAATAATGCATTCACTGAATTCATTTTTCTTGTATTCCAGACGCAAAAGAAAAAGAGTACAAACATTTAGCAAAGACCAGGAGCTCAAGATCAAAATCCTCTTTGAGAGGTTGATACCACGGTCACTTCATCCAATTCTCCGTAGTATTTACTAGTTTTTAAATCTAACGTTCTCTACTTCTGAACTAGTCTCTGTTTGAGTTAGTAAACATGATAATCTAATAATTTACCTTGAAATCTTCAATTGTATTCTTCCATGATGTTTGCTTGTTGTATGCAGGTTTAAGCATCATAAGAAATGCAGTCATATGATAGCTGAGGCTTTAGATGCTGATAAGACCTATTCAGCTATTCAAATTACACGTAAACTCAAGCAGCTTGGCCTTGTTGCTCCTAAAAAGATAGGCTCATCAGAAACTATAAACCAAGCAAGAGATGAAGACAATGGTTCTGATGAAGAAAAAGAAACCTTGCTTTCTATAAAACAAAGGTACTTTTTGTCCCATTTGGTGCTTTCATTTCTGTATTTTTTAGAAATACTGGATGTTTTTGTCCCTTCATGTAGAAGGGTTGACACTGGACCGAATCTATTATTATCTGTGGCCTTGTGTGTGACTATCAATATGAACATCATTGCGTCCATACTATTAAGCAAAGTCTATATCTTCATGTAATTTTCTGGCTTTGTCACTTCCTCAAAACCTCAGTTGATGATAGCATTCAAGTATGATCTTACTCGATAAATTATACAGTTGCAATAGGTTATCAAGGTCCTACTAGGCTAGTATTCAGTGTTTGTTAGATTACATATTGGATACACTCAATATCTTAAAACATCTGTAGGTCCATTACGACAATTGATATTCTGTCCTTTCAGGAGCCTAACCAAGAAGAGCAAGTTGTCTACAAATGAGGAGACTACACATGAAAGTGGCTCTCTGCTTCACAAGGTAACACCAGATGGTCAGGATTCTGATGAGGAGACTCTGGCTTCTTTACTGAAGTAAGTACCTTTGGTGTCTTTTTCTTAACATCGGCATCGTTTAGCCAATCATTGATACATGTTTATCGTTTCCAAAAGAGGAATGCTTAGTAATTGATCTGAATTTATTACTTCAATAAATGAATGTTGATGCTAAGACTCAAGCCAGCTACATGAATATGTTTAACTAATTAGAACAATTTGTTTAAGATAATTGCAGTTAATCAATGCTTATTATTTTCAGAAACAGAGTTCCAAGGCAGTTGGAGGAAGCTCTAGAAGATCCAGTTAGCATAGACCAAAACCTTGAGGATGAAATGGACACTGGCACCATTCCATCTGCTCTTGATGATGATGATGATGATGTGGTGATGAAGAATAACCTGAGCGATGAGGTTTGGGAGAGAGAAATCGAGCCGAACTATGACGACTCTGAAGAGGAAATGCACACTTTTCCTGCATCCCAAAAGGCTGGGCATAAGAGGAACCTCAAGCTGGTTTTCGATGAGGAAGATGACTACTAAGAAGGATACAACTGCATAGTATCGAGTGTTGAAGATGGTTGTAGATGTCAGTTTCAATTTAATTCTTGTTGAAATCACAAGGGTCTTCCAATTGCATTCAACGTATAAAAAGTATGATTTTGTTTTGGTTTCTTAATTAGAGCAAAAATCCAGCTTCTGATGTGCCCCAACCAAGAAAATAATAAAAAATTAAAAATATAGAAAAAATAATAATTTTTAAATTTGAGATGTAGATTAAATGGGTCAGTTTATCGAGTTTTTCATTTAGTTTTATAAACATTTCTTTCCAATTCACAGACCAACTCGAGCTAACTGGCTCATTTAGATTGATTCTGCTTAAGCTATTTGATGATGGGACGGGTCAACCCGATCCAAATCAAATTAACTGGTCTAATCTTAATCAAGAAAAATTTTAGCCTACACACTCGTAGATGGTGGAGTGTGAATTTGAACATCCGGAAATCCTTCCAGGCATCTTTGATTGGTAAAAAGTGAAATGGGATGTCTGAATGGATTTCCGGATGTTCAGATTCACACTCAATAAGATTTTACTGAGGCTTTAAGAAAGATGAATTTCCCTCCCAATCAATTCCTCTTAAATTTTATGAAAAATATTCAAATTGTCGCTTAGATATAAAGAGAACTAGCCAATGAAATTGTTTATGCTTTATGTTTTTTTTTTAAGTTGGTAAGAAGATGCATGCTGTACAAATCCTGTTCATGTTAGGCTTTTATTTTGTCTTGCAGAATGAGAAGTATTTTGGGGGTTAAAAATTAAAAAACAACTCTTTTTTATTAGAATCATCAAAAATATATTTTATTTTTAAAAAAATACTCTTAATAATTATGAATTATATTTGTTATAATTTACTTTTAATCAATATTAATAATATTATATTATAATAATTATGACTTATTATTATATTGGCATTTTATTTTTAATCAATATTAATCACTGATTAATATTATGTTTTTTTTTATGTTGTACCTGCTTTAAAAATTGAAAGTGAAATGGGACATTCTTTTTTAAAAAATGATATGTTAAAATGATATGTTAAGAAAGAATCTCAATGAAATACTTAAAAATATATATAGATACATAAAATGATGGGCCTCAAAAAATGAAATGATGAACTTGGGCATTTCATTAAGATTTTTCCTTGCATAGCTCTTCTTGTTTTTACCACAAATGTATATGAACTAGTGTATTGACATTGTGATTTGTATCTAATTTCAGTCACAGCATAGAGTTGACAAGGTGAGTTAAATCTACATTGGAAGTTGCATCCAGTTTGCAAATAATTTTGCAAAGAACTAAATCTCCAAGTTGAATCCGTCTCCTTACAGTCCGTCATCGCCGGCGAGCAATCACTAGCACCGCGGAGCCTCCCTCGATCGGACCTGATCAGTTGCAGTTATATCCTCGCCGTTGCTCTTGAGCTTAAGATTGGCCTTTGTCCAAGGCAGATCAAAATAAAATTCATTCCAACTCAAAATCGAAGTAGTTCGAGTATAGTTGGAAAGACATGGAGATCAGATAGGAGCAAAAGACGTTTCAATAATCATCACCCCCAAAATGGTTTAGATCATTTAAACTATGCGATCATCAGACCTCTGTAAATCCGAAAGAAAATCAGTATAATTAAAAGGATTAGAAGTCTCAGAAGGAAGGCAGTAGTGTTTGCGTAATCACAAAATCTCAGCAAACAGATTAATATCCACAATCTTCATCAGGGACTCCACAATCTCAAATCAAAATTTTAAACCAAAAGAAGTATAAAAACATTGGCCTCATAGAGAAGATTAGATGTCCTCAACAGGAGAAAAGCTTCAGACATATGCTTGTCATTAAAATCGATTAATCATCGGCCAAAAAGAGTTGAAACCGAAATAACAAAAAAACTAACATTGCGAACAATTGGAAGAAGATCACAGAGACGGCGGACTCAGAATATGGGTGGTGATATATCAGGATGGTCGTCAAGTCGGAGACAAGCACCGCCATTACGACGAACGAGACCTTGATATTGAGTCGTCATCGTCCTCCTCAACAATATACAAAACATATCTTACGGAGAATTGAAGAACCCGATGAAAAATACCTCCGAAAGGAAGGAGATTCGCAGATCTAGACCACGGAAGAGAAGAACAGTGAACGTCGACTTCGCCGATGGAGGTGCTTCCGGCAATCGGCATCGCGCAGGTTTATATAGAGGAGATTCTAGGGTTTTGGTTGTCATGGAGTGGCTTGGTGGCGGCCGCATCTGGACCGTCCGATCCCATAGCGTGATCAGGATCAGGCTCAAACTTTAAATATCAAAATAGAGCATTTTAGAAGAAAAAAAAATATTAAAGGATTTTTAAAATTATATGAATTTAGACTTTGGAAATTAGATGAAGGCAAAGGAGCTCTTACGTGAACTTTTTTTCGGCTAAATCCTTTCACTCGAGTGTAATCTCAAATTAGATTTGATTTGTTTTCAATCAGATATCCTGCTATTAGAACTGACTAATTTCAAATATGGAGGATTTTATCTCACTCCTTCTCTATTTGATAAATTCAAAAAGTGCATAATACTCCTGACATATCAATCGAATATCACGAATAATTTAAGCACGGTTAGAACATCCACAGTAGTTATTCTATTCAAAGATTTTATCTTAAATTTTAGATAGGTTAACTAAAAATCCTCTACATCAATTATCCTATCCATTCTCTAAATTTAGATTTGATGAATAATAATTCTCTAAATTTAGGAAATGAAACCTCTATCCTAAAAATAAAATAATATTCTTTTTAATCACTTTCCTTCCACTCAATCACTCTCCTTCCACTCATTATATAAATATAATAATAATAAATAGGAGAAAGAAAAGAAAATAATAAAAAATTAAGAATGATAGAAATTTTTAAAGTATTTGATGTAATATATAGTGAAAAATGATTATCTAAATTTATTAACATGAATAATTTATCTAAAATTTTAGATATAATAATAAAGAGACTTATATGAATACTTTAAAATTTGATATGTCCATCAAAAGAATTAATCCTCATTGTAAGGAAGAATATCCAATTTCTTACCATCGCACCTGTCTCGGGGACACATGATTTATACTTCATCAATTATCTTAGATCAGATTAATAATAAATTTATTCATCAGTTTATAAGTAAAGTTCAGCGTAATGTAGATTCTGAAGAAGGGACCAATCACATATGATCACTTGTTCATGTACTTATTTTATATTATAAAAAATATTTTTTAACTTGAATCCATAATTATAAAATTATATGATAATAATTTTATTATTGTACTAAATTCCCCTTCCACTGTCAATTCGTACTAAGGTAAAAAAAAAATACGCTCAAATTATGTAAATTGTCTCTGTTTTTTAAAAAAAAAAAAATTGAAAGGGCATGCCATTATATACTTTGTATAAAAAATTGTCTTTTATTTTAGTGTTATAGCTACCAAATAGTTGGTACTAGAAATTAGGACCGTCTCAAGATTCTCCGAGATCCTAAGTAAAAATAAATTAAAAAATCTTTTAATATATTTTTAAAAAAAATTCTCAAAGTTTTTTCATTTGAATTTGGGATTGAGGATGACCAATTTTAAAAAATTGATTTATTTTTTAAAAATAAAATATTATTTTTATATAAAATTTAGTTATTTCGTTAATATTTAAATAATTTTTTTAACACTATTAAATTATTTAATCTTTTTGAACATTGAACGTAAATAAAATTTTATAATTATAATTTTGATTTTTTTATGAAGCATTTTACTTTACATTATATGGATAGAAAAAATCTATGATTCATGTTATTATCGAGGAAAAAAAAGAAAGAGTGAGAAAGAAATGTTATCAGCGAGGGTTGGAGAAAGACTTTCTCTGAGAGTATTATCGGGAGAGAGTATAAACGTACAAAATTATTGATGAGAAAAAAAAAAAACACCGGCGAGAAAATATAAACATGCAAAATTAATCATGAGCCGGGCCTGCAAGATATATTAACTATTTCATTTTAATTACAATTATTATATATAAAATATTATTATATTAAAACAATCTTTATTAACTTGATAAAAATTATTTAAATTTTATCAAATTATTTTAAATGGATAAAAATCAATTTAAAATAGCATTATAACAACTAACTGTAGTTACACGTAAAAATATTCTCGAAATAGATAATATAATCGACTGTCCTTTTAATTTTCTTTTTAAAAGACATTTTACATAATTTTAAAAACCCTTCCAATTTGTATCTTTCATATTTGCACTAAAATTCCTATGGAATATGATAGAATAATGATTTTTTTCATATACTATTTAGATCATAGTGTAGAAGATGTCCTTCAGAGAAACTTTGGAAGAGACCTGAGATCGAGATTTGAAGTAAGATATTGAATTTGAGGTAATCTAAGGTATATAATTATTTTTTGTAAAAAATTTATTGCCCCCACTATCGGATTATAATGGACAATCTCTTCTAAGATACAATAGATTCTCAAATAATAAAGTAGTAAGTTCTTTGATTATTTGAATAAGAATATAGAATGATTATTATGTTTAATTTGGTCAATAACATTTATTTATAGAGTTATTTCAATTAGATATAAAAGGACACAACCATTCATTAGTCATGTTGGTTCACAAAAGGCCGATACAACCATTCACAATGAAATCGTTGGTTACAAAGAGATACAATTGTTCACATTTTAAACATTGTTTACAATGAAAATCATTGATCACAAAAGGGATGCAACTTTTTAAAATGCAAACATTATTCACAATGCAAACTAAACCTCAACATTCCTCCACTTAGTTTGCAATGTAACTTCAAATTAACACTTATCGATATTATACATAAAGGAAGTGATTTTCATATTAAACTCTCTTATAGGGTAAATACGTCACAAGTACATGACAAATGATTAATGGTTTATTGCTTAAACCAATATTCAATCATACCCTAAACTTATCACACATATGAATCATCAAATATATTCTCTTATTCACGCACTTTTAAGCATGTTTATTGGCCATGCGCTCATCCTAGTTTCATAATCATTTATAAAATTTTACCCCAAAAGTTTATTAGAAGTGACACCATTTCTTATGATTATATAGATGATATTATCTCAGGTCTTATTAATTAACCTAATAAAATACTTTTGAGATAATTTCATTAAGAACTCAAGTTCAACCTACTCACTTAAGAGTAACAAAGTACACCTTAAACTCGGAATGATATACTAGGTGCTCACAATCATTTAATAATTTATTTTTATCCTTTGAATCTCTCAATCTAGGATGTACTAGAATTAGGTTGGGTTCCCATGATTAAAAATAACTTTAGATTAGGAGTTTCAATCTCATTCCGCATGTTGTCAAATTCACCAAATCTCTTGCTAGAGATTTGGTAAATGGATCCGCTATATTCTTATGTGTTCTAACAAACACAATGGAGACAACATCATTATTAAGGATTTTTATAATAAATGCATGTCTTAGACTAATATATGTCTAGATTTTCCATTGTACACTTTGTTCAATGCTCTAGACATAGTTGCTTTGCTATCACAATACATGGTTATAAGCGGCATTGGCATAAACTAAAAATCTGTATCAGATAATAAATCTCTCAGTCACTCATCTTCTTTACAAGCCAAGGCTAACGTCACAAACTCAAATTTTATTATGAAATGAGTTATTAGTGTTTATTTCTTTGAGACCCAAGAAATAGCTCCACCACTAAGTAAAAAGACAAAACCACTAGTAGGTTTTTGATCACTTATGCTAGTGATCCAACTAGCATCCGAAAATCCCTCTAGAACACAAGGAAATTATTATAAAAAAGGTTTAATCTCTTATCCGTTTGAGATAACCAAACACTCTAGTCACTGCTTTCCAATGTTCTTTACTTGGATTCTTTATATATCTCGCTAGTCTACACATTACATAAGATATATCAGGTCTTGTACAACCCATAGCATACATGAGACTTCCAATAACACTAGCATACTCAAGTCGTGCTACTGAATTACCATCATTATCATAAACTTTGAGGTTTGGATCAAAAGGTGTACTTGCTTCTTTCACATTCAAATATTGATATTTCTTTAAAATCTTATCAACATAGTGAGTTTGAGAAAGAGCAAAACCCCCACTATGTCTCTTAACTTTTATTCCTAAGATAGTATCAACTTCATTGATTCGGGTGCAGGTTAGGGCACAGGAGGAATTAGGGAGAAGGAAGGGAGCAGTTATGTCTTTTGATACATTAAGGGTTTTAGTGTTCATAAGGAACATTGTTCAAGCGGGGGCCGATTCTTCCGTCGCCAGCGAAGGAGGGGCCATCTCCCTCTCACGCCCTTCACCGGCATCGACGAAGCCGTAGGCGCTCCCCTCCTCTCCTCTCCTCGACCTCCTCTCCTCCAACCTCTCCATTCCAGCACTGCCACCAGGAGTTTGGTGCGTAGGTTTTCCGTCGTCGCCTCCATGACCTGAAGAGGGTCTTCTTCTTCCTTCACCACTGTCGTTGGGGAGATCCGCCGGCGACGACCGCCTCTGGGCCATCCTTTTCCTTCTCCTCGACGCCATCTCCCCCCCTCCTCATGATTCTCTCCGCCTCCAGCATGTCTAGTAGAGGAGGACGCTACTTGGGCCACCCCGTTGCTGGCTACGGTAGCCCCTCGTCAACGCTGCCGCCTTCTCCCGCGGCCGTTGCAGTTGCTTCTGGCGGGCGTTGCCACCTCCAACAGGCGCCAGCCGCTGCCGCTGCCTCCGACAGGATCTGCCGCCCCTAGTGGGCGCTGATGCCTCCTCCAGCCATCACCACCACCACCGCCTCCTCCGGTGGCTACGGATGTCATCGTCGACGCCCCCAGCTGGCATCGACACTTCTTCTAGCGGTCGCCGTCGACGCTTACCGTGGGTGTCACCTCCGGTGACAGACGCTGCTACCTCTAGAAGTCGCCGTCACCCTCCGGGTAGCCACCGCTTGAGTGTTCAGGTTCGTATATTCCGACCTATGAGTTGAGATGATGTTCGGCCTGCGAGCCGATGTGGTCCCGGCCATGGAGCCAACGTGTTTCTCTATTCACACCATTATTATGCTTGTGAGTTATTGGTATTATCCGGCCTGCGTGCCATGTGTCGACCTGCGAGCCTCTATCATACTCAGCCTGTGCGTCGTCTTTTTGGATCTTTGATGCATCGGATTCCATGTCGCCACCCTCAGATCAGGCTCCTTAGCTTACTCACATCCATCTACTCGTCTGGACCGCGATGACTCGATCAACATTGTGACCAGCTCACCGACTCATCTGAGGGCGCCCCCCGGGGCCAGGGGACCGGGGCGACCCGGTCGCTGGCTGCAGGTAGCGTTGACCGGAGGTCTTCCGATGACTTGGTCAACATAGAGGATAGTTCACCATCCAGGTCATGGAGATGTGGTCAACATTCTAGACACGTCATTCCGGCAGATTCGTCTTCTCAGCTTCCCGACAGGAACATTCACCAAGATCTTCATTTTAAACATAGAAGATAGATACTCCTTAGTTTCAACTATGTCCTTTGTAGTGTCGCTTACAATTAGTATATCATTAACATAGAGACAAATTATAACTCTACTTTTACTAGTCAATTTAGAATAAATGCACTATCCGCATTATTGTATCTAAAATCATTGGAAAGTAGAATATCCTTAAACTTTTCATGTCATTGTTTTGGGGCTTGTTTTAGACCATACAGAGACTTTACTAGTTTACACACTTTAGTCTCGTTTCCGAAAAGCACAAAGCCTTCCGATTGATCCATATTCATATACACCCCTTCATCTAAATCACCATTTAGAAATGTTATTTTCACATTCATTTGTTGAACATGAAGTTTCAAGATGGAAGCTAAAGCTAAAATTACTCTTATTGAGATTATTCTAGCTACAGGTGCATATGTATTAAAGTAATCAATTCATTCTTTTTGTCTAAACCCTTTAGCTACTAACCTAGCTTTGTAGGTAAGAATGGTTCCATTGGTAGCTAGTTTCTTTCGAAACACCCACTTGCAACTAATAGTTTGGAGCCTTTTGGTAGATTAACTAGAATCCAAGAACCATTAGATAGTATTGAGTCCATTTCATCATTTTTAACCTCTTTCAAAAAAAGAAAAAAAAATATTCTTAGAGTTCATGGCTTCTTTATAGGTCTTAAGATCTTCTCTGCACTAAACAAAAATAGAATTTTGTTTAGTAGAGAATTCCCAATACTTTCCACAAAAAACACACTATTTTGTGACCATATGAAATTTGAAGAAAGATGTTCATTCTTTCTTTGTCTTTGACTTCATCTAGGTTCACTAGATGTATCAATTTTATTGGTTTTTGACTCACTAGAAGTTTTTTCATGGAAAGAACTTGATGCACTAGCCGGGGTCATTCCCACTTTTAAGTCCTTAAAGAATTGACTTTCTGAAAATTGCACATCTCTTGATTCCACTATGATATTGTTCTCAATGTCAAGTAATCTATATGCCTTTGAATTTTCAACATAGCCTACTAGTACACTTTTAAGTGCCCTAGGTCCTAATTTTATTCTTTTGTTGTCCATAACTCTATAATAAGCAATACATCCCCAAACTCATAAGGGCACATTTTAGTCCTTAAGGAAGGAACTCTATTTTGGATATGACAAGCATCCAACAAAGTCTCACCCCACAAATTAGTTGACAATCATGAACTTAATAATATGGTATTAACCATATCAGTTAAAGTTCTATTCTTTCTTTCAACCGAGTCATTTTGTTGTGGTGTGTATGGTGCACTAGTTTGGTGCACTATGCCACTTTCTTCATAAAATTTTGAGAATTCATTTGAGAGATACTTACCTCCTCTATTACTTTTTAAAATATTAATCTTTTGACTTATTTGATTTTTTTTTTAAGAGCTTTATAGGCCTTAAAAAGGTTAAATGCTTTATCCTTTAATTTCATCAAGTGCACACAAATAAATCTTGAAAAATTATCTATGTAATGAAGTATTTATTACCCCCTCTTATTAGTAAATTATTAAGTTCACACATATCCGAATGAATTAACTAAAGAACTTGATTTATTTTTTTTCAACTTTAGGAAAAGACAATCTAGTTATTTTTGCTTGTATGCATGTTTCACACTTATTTGGTGTTCTATGATCATTATAGTTGATTAGTTTATTTTTAGACATAAATTTTAACACTTTCTGATTAACATACCCTGACCTAGCATGTCATTGACAATAAGAAGAATCAAGAATATAAATAGAAATATTATTGATGCACATCACCCTTACCAAGTACTATGGCTCTTGCACCATTTGCCATAATCACTTCATGTCCTTCAAGCACTTCATATGTCTTGAATTGATCGTTGTCACTGCACACATGTATGACTGCACCTGAGTTATACCACCAATCCTTTGATGAGGAAGGTGTTGCCATGTGGAGTTCGGGTTACACACCAAGTGCAACCATTGCTACAATTATTTATGCACTTTCAATAGCAGTAGCACTAGGAGTATTACTAATTTTTTGTTTCTTTTTGGCCTTACATTCAGTCTTGTAATACCCTTTTTGCCACAATTATAACAAACTCAACTCTTCTTCTTCTTGTCACTAGAAAATACATTTTTAGATTTTTTTTTCTTTTATTAAATCTATTCTCCTCAATCAAATTCACTCTAGGATCACTTTCTTTTTCTTTCTTATACAAGATCCTAGCACCTTCTTCAATTCTAGGATGTTTCAACATACTAGATATGGTCAAAATTTCAGAAGTATGAAGTAATTTCTTTTGATAATCATTCCATGAAGATGACAACTTACAATTATAGCACCTACTTGCATAGATTCTAAAATTTTTACTCCATAGTCTTTAAGTTTTGAAACTATCACTTGCAGGTTATGAATTTGATCCATTAGAGGAGAATTATCTTCTAGCTTAAATGCAAAATATTTTTTAATAAGAAACTTATCTGATCCTTATTTTTGAGTGACATATTCACTCTCTAAAGTTGTCCAGATCTCTCTTGGATTCTTCACCGCTGTGAATAGATCATAGAACATGTATAAAAGTGTATTGAGAATGTGACCCCTACACAGCACTTCATCCTCCTCCTGCTTGGCCTGTTGCTTCCTTAATTCTTCTAAATAATCATTAGTGGGTGGTGGAATCGCAAGAAGATTAAGGCTGAGCATGAAAGAGACCTTCAATATGGTGAGAAAGAATATCAACTTGTCTTTCCATCGGTTGAAGTTTGTTCCCGCCCCATCAAGCATGTCTAGTTTGACAAAGTCTTGATTCATAACCTTGATGGCAAATTCTTGAGTGGACTTCGTGGTTATGAAGAAATAAACTCTTTAATATCGTAGGAAGATGTCCTTCAGAGAGGCTTTAGAAGAGACTCAAGGCCGAGATCCGAAGTCGGGATGCTGAACCCTAGGTAATCTAAGAAGTGTAATTACTTTCTTTAAAGAGTTTATTGCCCTCACTATTTTGTTAGACTGGATTATAATGGACAATCTCTTCTATGATACAATAGATTCTCAATCAACAAAGTAACAAGTTCTTTGATTGTTTGCATAAGAATAGAGAATGATTATTGTGTTTGATTTGGTCAATATTAGGAGTGACAAAAATTCGGAAAAACCGAATTAACCGAACCGAACTAACCGAATTTAGAAATTCGGTTCGGTTAATTCGGTTTTCGGTTCTTTTAAAAAAATTCGGTTCGATTTTTTATTAGTTCGGTTCGGTTTTGAATTTCGTAATTCGGTTAAACCGAATAAACCGAATAAGAATATTATTTTAATTAATTCTTATTTTAAAATATAATTAAATAAATAAAATCTTTATTTTTAAAGGTAAAACCGAATAGGATTTTAAAATTCGGTTAATTCGGTCAATTCGGTCGAAAACCGAATTAATCGATATTTTATCGGTTCGGTTTCATAGGGAAATTCTGTCGGTTCGGTTGGTTGAAAAGAAATTCGGTTTATTCGATTTTCGGGTTATTCGGTTCGGTCGGTTCGGTTTTGACCGAATGCTCACCCCTAGTCAATATCACTTATTTATAGAGTTCTTTCAATTATCCACAAAAGGGCACAACTATTCATTAGTCATGTTGGTTCATAAAAGGATACAACCATTCACAATGAAATCGTTGGTCACAAAGGAATGCAATTATTCACATTTTAAACATTATTTACAATGAAAATTGTTGATCACAAAAGGGATGCAACTTTTCAAAATGCAAACATTGTTCACAATGCAAACTAAACCTCAACACTTGTAACTTAATTAATCTCAGGTAATTCGTCGGATCTTATATTTCATCTACCAAGTAAATTTAAAAAGCACTATGGTTTATAGCCCGACAATCCAACATCACAAATTGTTAAGCATCGTAGGCATCCTAGAATAAGTTGTGTGAGAATTGAACCTTCGCTGTTGAAGTTATCCCTCCTTAGTGTTGACATCACACCGTGCCTAGGGCAACATATTTATTATTCTTTTTTTTAGTTGATACTAGGTAATTAGCTCGAACTTACGAAAGTTTTCCATCAGCAACTAGGGTAATCAGAAAGTGATTGAAAATGGCGGCCCATCAATTCATTATTCTTAGGTCAACCACTTATTAAAGGAAATTCATCTGTTAATTCACAAGACTCAATCTTTATATACCTAGAAAATTGAGAAGACGTCCTATCACTACACCATTATTCGGGGACAACGCAATTATGATTCTTTTGTACTTACACAAATGAGAAAATAGACATGTTGCAAGAGTGGTAGGGAATTAAAGAGTCCATACTTAGTGAAGTTGTGAGGATGAAGGGTCCCATCCCCGTTGTCACGGTGGAGGTCAAAGTCAAGATGGTCAACGAGTGGATGATATCGGCCAGTCGGGCGAATCATGCTCCGATTGGGGAGAGGGCTCCGACCCGTCGTTGACTTCGACACGAGCGGCTACTTGCTCGACCTAACAGCGGACTCAACATCAGCTGAGCACGTGAATAGTGGACTTCCGACCAAGCGGCTATCCCGCTCGACCCAGCAACAGAGCACGCAGACAGTGGACTTCCGGTCGAGCGGCTATCCCGCTCAGCCTAGCAACAGAGCACGCGGACAGGCGGAATTCTGACCGACACTCGGACGGTGGAATTCTGACCGAGTGGTTATTCCGCTCGGCCAAGAAACAAACACAACAAGATATCTTTCGACATCCTTTTGGGAGCTAGTGCCGCTGACAGGCGACATGGTCAGACAGAGGATCATACGACGAAAGCTTCCACTGTCACTTCAGAGATATGCTCGACCCGTTAAGGTACTGTGTCAGGGATACTTTACTGATAAGTCTTTTCAGAAAAAGCTTTGAGATGCGTGTTCTTCTTGGGAAGTGTGCACGCGTGCTACTAAAGCTCTATGTAAAAGGAAATCCAAGCATCAACGGAGGTATGCGATATTTACTGTTGCACTACAGTCTTCTTTTTGCTCCGCTTACTGCTTCTTATTCTTCTTCACCGGAGACTGACTTGAACATCGAAGGGCCATCGTCGGGAACCCATTTCCTGGCTCGGCACTGACGTCAGTTGTGTTGCAGGTTGGAGCGAAGTTCACAGAAGGTCAGCGTGAGCGCCACATCCCCAGTATTTTTTCTCTTCGACTTTCAGATATGATCACTTATGATAGTTGATCCCGTCCGAATCGCTGAATCAAGGGACACTGGGCACGCGGCACGCTCCCAATCATTGGAGTGAACTTCCGGCTGGTCGAACGAAGCTTCGGCGATCCTGCACAAAAGTCTAGCCGGGAAGGGTTCCCGGCGACGACCCTCCGACGCTCAAGTCAGGTAAGTGGTGGAGAAAGTGGCTGCCAAATTTGTATTATGCGTACCTTCGGCGAAGTAATAGCCTCTTTATATAGGATGAAGAAGGAACTGATGCACGCCTACCGAGGTGCGTACGTGTCAGCAACCCATACCACGGTATGCACTTGTCAGAGAGCTTACCTGACACCATGCTGCCACCGTCGAGCATGTCCTTTGATGGGACGGCAGGACCACCCGTTGTCAGACTAGAAGTATGGCATAGCCATACGACCTGACGGCTGTCAGCAGACGCCCTCGTCTTTTACCCACCGTCTGACGGGAGTGCCTGGCCCGCCGAGCGGGCGATGAACGTCGTCCGGACGGCTTGATTCTTTGCGCCGTCCGGTCGGCACCTCCTTCCGCTCGGTCATTACGCACTGTTTTATTTGAGCGTCGGAACCCTGGTCCCTACCAGGGTGCCTTTTACTATCAGATTTCCCTTTCTTCTGAGTCCGGTCGGCTTGCCCTTTTCTGGCGAACCACTAGACCCTTTGACCTCCCCTCAGCGTTGACTCCATATGGGGTTCCGGATTTTTACCGCCAGATCACTTGCCTTACTCTCGAGTCTAGTCGAAGGAGGCAAAATCCGACTGACTGGACCGCCGATCTGTCGAACAATGGTCATTGCCTTAGGCCGCTCGGCCATGCATAAGGATGCTCAGCCGAGCGGCGATATCTTTCCGTTCGGCGATACTCTGTCCATGCCTTGTACTTTCTTGGAACCGATGTCCATTGTTCTCCCACACTACCCATCACGTGCTCTGCGCACGGTAAGAGGAGCTCATTAAATGCGGCTAGTAACCGGCTGACACGTGGCGACCGTGCATTTGTCAGAGTATGGCGGTTGCGTCACTTTCGATGGGACAGCCGCCGTTTGAAACGGACGATCCGATGACAACCTCGATATCGACGACCTGGATCGGACGGTGGAGATCGTTTCCGGGCGGCGATATAAGACCCTTGACTCCGTTTCCGCCGCACTTCGTCCTCTTCGTTTCCAGATTCCTGTCACTCCTCCCTTCGCCGGCGGCTTCGTGCTCAGATTTTCCGACGATCACACGGCAACTTCCGATCATCTCCCTCGTTTGTAAGATCCTTTTTCTCGCTCCAGACGCATTCCTCTTTCTGTTAATCATCCTTGTCAGTCGGTTTTCTTCCATCGCTCGAACCATTTTCTTCTATCCCGCATTCTGGCCTTTCGATCATGACCAGTACCTCGCAGTCAACCGGCGGTGTTCCGGGTCTTTGGTACTCGAACATGGAAAGTCGGTTCGACGAGGAAGACGCCATGCGCCTTACTCGAGCATATGACCTACCGACCGACCACGAAATAGTGTTAGCCACGCCTTCCGATCGGCCTAATGATCCTCCGTCCGGCACTGTTGTCTTCTTCCGTGATCAATTCCTGGCCGGACTACGTTTTCCTCCTCACAAATTTTTCTTAGAAGTTTGCAACTATTTCCGCATTCCGCTCGGCCAAGTAGTTCCCAATTCTATTAGATTGCTGAGCGGAGTGGTAGTTTTGTTCAAACTGAACGGCATTCCCTTAACCCCAAAAATCTTCCACTACTTCTACTATCCCAAGCAAGCCGAGTGGGGCACCTTTGTTTTCCAATCTAGGATAGGCTTCGTCCTTTTCGATAATATGCCGAGCTCCAACAAACACTGGAAGGAGCATTTTTTCTATATACGCTTTCCGGCCCACTTTTCGCACCAAGTGGCAGACGGCTATGCCTGCGCAACCGGAGCTCGGCAAGTTTAGAGGTGACGCAGACTATCTCCACGCAGCCGAACAGCTAGTCGGTCAGCGCTATCACATTGACAAGATGCTTCTCCCAGGAGTAATGCATATATTCGGCTTGTCTTCTACACCAGCCGATCTGCCTTGTAGCATGAGTAAGCTTCCCTATCTCCCCCTTTATTTTGTTTTAACTGATTTAGCTGAGGTCATGTGGAAGGCCAGAGCCACCGAGAAGCTCAAACTGAAGGCCGCTCGGATTGAGGCGGTGACGAGAAAGGAGGCCGCCGAACGGGGTCTTGCTCCGGCTGATCCGGCTGAAGAAGGTGAGGGGACGCCAACGGTCCCAGAAGCCCCGGACGCCCCCGCCCCTCCTGATGAGGCCACGGGCAATACAGAACTTGCGGATGAAGCTGAAGTGGAGGGTCGTTCGGCCGATGATGTGCCGCTGCGCACTCGGAAACGCCGGCGACCGGAATCTGCACCTGCCTCTACGCTTGATGAGCCACAACCTGAGCAGGGCGTAGATGCACCGGTGCTGTCCGGAACGGTTTCCGTCGAGAGTACCCCTACCCCTCAGGATTCTTCGAGGGCCAGCTTGGAAGTGCCGCCATCCGGCCCTTCGAGGACTCGACGACGTCTCAAGCGTTTAGGCGAGCTACCCACCTCTTCTGCTGGCGGGCCATCTCAGAGCGGGCCGAGCGGCCAGAATCTACTTAAAACCGTTCTGCGCCTCCCTTCAGAGGCGTACATGGCTGCCGCCGATCGGCCGGTGTTTCCTGAGCAGATGATCACTCTGACGGGTCCTCTCGCGCAAGCTTGGATAGATGCTCGGAGTCGTATAGCCAAGTTGACTCCTGGGCAGCTCGGCGACAGCAACCTTCAATCGGCTACCGGGGTATAACCCCTCTTCTTCCTTTCTCTCTTATTTGAAGTTTTTAACCTGCTCGTGTTTGCTAGCAGAACTGGGTGGAGCAGATCGCCATTAGCGATCGGTTGGCCGAGCTGGAGGAGGAACTGAAGAAACAAAAAACGGCGGGGGATGCCAGGCAGTCAACGGTCGCTCTGGAGAAGGCCAAGAAATCACTAGAAGCCGAGCGGAAACGAACTGCTGATCTGGCGAGCAAGGTCGTTCGGCTCGAAACAATGATTAAACAACGAGACAAGGAGATCCAGACGGCGACCACTCGGAAGCGACAGGCCATCAACGATATGGACCATATGAAGGTGGAGATCCGGGGGCTGGAGCAACGCATCAACGATCTCGACGCTCTGCTGGCCACCGAAAAAGAGAGCCGCTCGGCTGATCTCCAAAGATTCGATGGGGACTTGAAGGATCTACAAGCCGCTAGTGACGCTGCCCATGCCGCACTCAAGGAATATCAAGAGGGGGAGTCGGCCCGCTCGGACGAAGTGAGGAAGGCGTTCCTCCGCTCGGAAGACTTCGGAGAGAAGTTTACCGACAAGATATCCCTCACGTTCGAGGAGGCCATTAAGGCGGCGGTGGGCTATCTGAAGACCAAAGGTCACCTGCCTGCCGAGCTGACCATCCCCGACGAGGATCTGGCGAGCGTGATGGGCACCATCCCCGACGCTCTTTTTGATTTTGATGTGTGAGGAGCGTTTCTGTTTAACTTCTTTTAGAATTCCCGCCGTTCGGCCCCGATTATCTGTGTAAATGACTTTTTTGGCTTGCATATCAGACAATCTTCCGGTCCTTCCTATTTTAGCGAGAAATTTTTCCCTCGTCCCCACTTTAAGTGTTTTTTTTTTTTTCTAAAACTCTTCCGCTCGGCACTATTGATGGCGCTCGTTCACTTGTTCGCATTTTTTAATTCTGACTAACCATCTTCTACTTCACGCCTCGCCTCAAAGGGGTTTTTGTCGGATTTTCGCCTGGCTTCCCGCTCGGAAGTTTATAGACGCCGGCTCGTCTTCCGATCTTTATCGTCGGAGCTCGACGGCGCGGATATTTATAGCCGGTCGGCGCGGCTCTCGATTTTTAACGACGGGGCTCGTCGGCGCGTCCGCTCGGATTGTTTATAGACGCCGGCTCGTCTCTAGATATTTATCGTCGGAGCTCGACGGCGCGGATATTTATAGCCGGTCGGCGCGGCTCTCGCGTTCACTTGCTCGCATTTTTTAATTCTGATTAACCATCTTTTACTTCGCGCTCGGATGTTTATAGCCGGTCGGCGCGGCTCTCGATTTTTAACGACGGGGCTCGTCGGCGCGTCCGCTCGGATTATTTATAGACGCCGGCTCGTCTCTAGATATTTATCGTCGGAGCTCGACGGCGCGGATATTTATAGCCGGTCGGCGCGGCTCTCGATTTTTAACGACGGGGCTCGTCGGCGCGTCCGCTCGGATTATTTATAGACGCCGGCTCGTCTCTAGATATTTATCGTCGGAGCTCGACGGCGCGGATATTTATAGCCGGTCGGCGCGGCTCTCGATTTTTAACGACGGGGCTCGTCGGCGCGGATATTTATTTATAGACGCCGGCTCGTCTCTAGATATTTATCGTCGGAGCTCGGCACGGATATTTATAGCCGGGCGGCTCTCGATTTTAACGAGGCTCGTCGGCGTCCTTCGGATTATTTATAGGCGGCTCGTCTCTAGATATTTATCGTCGGAGCTCGGCGCGGATATTTATAGCCGGTCGGCTCTCGATTTTAACGACGGGGCTCGTCGGCGCGTCCGCTCGGATTATTTAGACGCGGCTCGTCTCTAGATATTTATCGTCGGAGCTCGGCGCGGATATTTATAGCCGGTCGCGGCTCTCGATTTTAACGACGGGCTCGTCGGCGCGGATTATTTATAGACGCGGCTCGTCTCTAGATATTTATCGTCGGAGCTCGACGGCGCGGATATTTATAGCCGGTCGGCGCGGCTCTCGATTTTTAACGACGGGGCTCGTCGGCGCGTCCGCTCGGATTATTTATAGACGCCGGCTCGTCTCTAGATATTTATCGTCGGAGCTCGACGGCGCGGATATTTATAGCCGGTCGGCGCGGCTCTCGATTTTTAACGACGGGGCTCGTCGGCGCGTCCCAGTGAGACTACACACCCGGCCGAACGGCTCAGGCCTTCGCTCCAGGCAATAACCTCCCTCTATCACCCTGATCAGCGCAGGGTTTTGGGTTTTCCTTCCTGCCACACTAGTAAGCAGCCCGGCGGAACAGCTCGGGGTCTTCAAGTTCGAACGGTGCTTATATTCTATACGCAGCCCGGCCGAGTGGCCTGGGGTCTTCGAGTTCGAGCTCCCGACTCGGATATGAACCTCACGGCCGAACGGTGAACCGTTCATCGGAGAATGCTCAATGTGATTTCATCTTTTTGCTTCCTGCATCGCAAGCATATAGGCGACGAAAAAGTGTATACATTTATATTTAGCGCACCTGTCACCCCGCGCGGAGAACGTACTCCTGGCCGAACGGCTCATGGTCTATTTCGTTGAGCATTTTGGCTCAGATAATTTACCTCCGTCCGAACGGTACGGGGCCTTCGATTTTTGATGATAATGCCTTATTTTCGCTCTTTTGACTTTTCATTTCTGCATTTTCAGTACTCAGTCGAAAAATGTACACATGGTGATTTTCAGTGATACACCTCTCACCCCGCCCTGTAAGGCTGGAGGTGGTTCGCGCTCCACGGTCTATCTAGCTGTCGCTCGTCCTCCTCCTCCAGATAATACGCGCCCGAGCGGAGCTTTTCGATGATTTTGAAAGGACCCGCCCATGGAGCTTCAAGCTTGCCGACGTCACCGACCGGCTTGACCTTCTTCCAAACAAGATCGCCGACTTGGAACGATCTGGGAATGACGCGCCGGTTGTAGTTTTGCTTCATCCGCTGACGGTATGCCATCAGCCGAACGGACGCCTTTGCCCTCTCCTCTTCCACCAAGTCCAGCTCCATGTTTCTTCGTTCGGCGTTGTCATCATCGTAGCTCTGGATCCGGGCTGACTCAACTCCGACTTCGACCGGAATGACAGCCTCACCGCCATATACCAAATGGAACGGTGTGACTCCTGTCCCTTCTTTCGGCGTCGTTCGGATGGCCCACAAGACGCTCGGCACTTCATCTGGCCAACTCCCTCCCAAATGGTCGAGCCGAGCGCGCAGAATACGAAGAATTTCCCGGTTGGCGACTTCAGCTTGACCGTTGCTCTGAGGATAGGCCACGGATGTGAAATGTTGCTCAATGCCGTAGCTCTTGCACCAATCCTCTAACATCTTCCCTGTGAACTGCCGCCCGTTGTCGGACACTAGTCGGCGAGGGATGCCGAATCGACAAATGATGTGTTGCCAGATGAATTTTTTAACCATTTGTTCAGTAATCTTTGCGAGCGGCTCGGCCTCCACCCACTTGGAAAAGTAATCTACCGCCACTAGTAAGAATTTCCTCTGCCCGGTCGCCATCGGAAATGGACCCACAATATCCATTCCCCATTGATCGAACGGACATGAGATGGTGGATGCCTTCATCTCCTCTGCCGGTCGGTGAGAGAAGTTGTGATACTTCTGGCATGAAAGGCAAGTAGATACTGTCCGAGCGGCATCTGTTTGTAAAGTTGGCCAAAAGTATCCGGCCAAGAGGATCTTCTTGGCTAATGAGCGTCCGCCCGGATGACCTCCGCATGATCCTTGATGTACTTCCTGGAGGATGTAAGCTGAGTCTTCTGAGCTTACACATTTCAGCAGAGGACGCGAGAAAGCTTTCTTGTAAAGCTGATCTCCGATGAGCGTAAACCGACCGGCTCTTCTTCTGAGGAGCCGGGCTGCATATTCATCGGATGGTGCGGTGCCCGAACGGAGGAATTCTATTATAGGTGTCCTCCAGTCGCTTGGAAATGTGAGGCCTTGCATCCGGTCGACATACGCCACCAGCAGCGTTTTTTCAATTGGTTGCTGAATGGTGACCGGCGTTATTGAACTCGCGAGTTTGGCTAACTCATCGGCCGCCTGGTTCTCCGTTCGGGGAATCTTCTGGATAAACACCTCTCGGAAAGCAGCTTTGAGTTTTTCAAAGGCCTCAGCGTAGAGCTTAAGCCGAACACAGTTGATTTCAAAGGTGCCGGAAAGTTGCTGAGCGGCTAACTGTGAATCCGAATAAAGTGTCACCCGACCGGCCCCCACATGCCGTGCGGCCTGCAATCCGGCTATAAGGGCCTCGTACTCGGCTTCATTGTTAGTCGCTTTGTAATCTAGCCGGACGGATAGGTGCATCTTTTCTTCCTGAGGTGAGAGTAGTACTATTCCGATCCCACTTCCGAGCCGAGTGGAGGATCCATCCACATATATTCTCCACATAGCTTCCGGCTCAGGCCTTTGCACTTCTGTCACAAAATCAGCCAAGGATTGGGCTTTAATCACCGAGCGGGGCTGATATTGGATATCAAATTCACTTAATTCTGTCGTCCACTTGATAAGCCGTCCGGACGGTTCTGGATTCAACAGCACCCTTCCGAGTGGACTGTTCATTCGGACAATGATGGTGTGAGCCAAGAAATACGGTCGAAGGCGCCGAGCGGCTAGAACCAAAGCTAAGGCCAATTTCTCGAGCCAGTGTAACGAGATTCTGCATCTTTTAAAATGTGGCTTAGAAAATACACCGGCTGCTCTTCGCCGCTCGCCCTCACAAGTGCTGAGCCTACAGCATGCTCAGTTGACGATAGATACATATACAGTGACTCCCCCCCGATCGGCTTGGCCAGCACAGGCAGAGAATTTAGATATGTCTTCAACTCTTCAAACACTCGGTCACACTCTTCATCCCACTGGAACTTAGTAGCCTTGCGCAGGATCTTGAAGAATGGCAGGCTCCGGTCGGCGGTTCTGGAGATGAATCTGGATAAAGCAATTATCCGACCGGTCAACCTTTGCACTTCTCTTGTATTTCTTGGGGGCGGCATATCTTGCAGTGCTTTCACCTTGCTGGGATTTGCTTCGATTCCCCGCTCGGTCACTATATACCCCAAGAAACGCCCTCCTTTAGCTCCGAACAGGCACTTCTGGGGGTTTAGCTTGACTCCATATTTGCGCAATGTTCGGAAGGTTTCTTCCATATCCTTGAAAAGATCGACCGCTCGGACGGATTTGATAAGAATGTCGTCCACATAAACTTCCAGGTTCCGCCCGATCTGCTCCTTGAACACCTTGTTCATCAAGCGTTGATAGGTGGCCCCGGCATTCTTCAATCCGAACGGCATCACTTTGTAGCAATATGTGCCGTCGGCCGTTACGAAGCTTACTTTTTCTTGATCCTCCCGGGCGAGCGGCACTTGATGATATCCCTGGTAGGCGTCAAGCATGCAAATTAATTCGCAGCCGGCCGTAGAGTCCACCAGCTGATCTATCCGAGGCAGAGGATAAAAATCCTTGGGGCATGCTTTGTTTAGGTCTCGAAAGTCGATGCAGACCCTCCACTTGCCGCCCGGCTTGGGCCAGCCAGCTCGGGAACTGCACCTCGCGTATGTGGCCGGCCTTCAGAAGTTTTTCTACTTCCGCCCGGATGATGGCATTTTGTTCGGCACTGAAGTCCCTTTTTCTCTGCTTCACTGGCCGAGCGTCCGGTCGGACATGCAACTCATGCTGCGTCAGGCTCGGCGAAATTCCGGGCAACTCATGTGTCGACCAGACAAAGACATCATGATTTCGCTGGAGGCATTGGATCAGCTTCTCCTTCTGCTCTTCCTCCAGATCCGAGGCGATAAAAGTCGTGGCCTCCGGTCGGGTCGGATGGATCTGAACTTCCTCCTTTTCATCATAAATTAAAGCAGGAGGTTTCTCGGTTATGGCGTGTACCTCGATTCGGGGCGCCTTCCGAGCGGAGCAAGCTTCTGCTCGGATCATCTCTATATAGCACCGCCGAGCTGCTAGCTGATCTCCACGCACTTCTCCTACTTTGTCCTCCACGGGGAACTTTATCTTCTGGTGGAAGGTTGAGACAACCGCTCGGAATTCGCCGAGCGCCGGTCGTCCCAAAATGACGTTGTAGGATGATGGAGAGTCGACCACCACGAAGTTTATTGTCCTGGTCCTCCTGAGCGGCTCTTCTCCCAGCGAGGTGGCCAGCCGGATCTGTCCGACCGGCTGAACTTCGTTGCCCGTAAACCCGTAGAGCGGGGTCGTCATGGGCAGCAGCTCGGCTCGATCAATTTGCAGCTGATCGAACGCCTTCTTGAATATGATGTTGACCGAGCTCCCTGTGTCAACAAATATGCGGTGAATGGTGTAATTTGCTATTACCGCTTTAATGAGCAGCGCGTCGTCGTGGGGCACTTCTACTCCTTCCAAGTCCCCGGGTCCGAAAGTGATTTCCGGTCCACTTGCCCGCTCTTGGCTACAGCCGACCGCGTGGATCTGCAGCTGTCGGACGCCCGCCTTTCTGGCTCGATTGGAGTCTCCTCCGGTCGGTCCGCCGGCAATAACGTTGATCTCGCCCCGGGAAGTATTGTTCCGGTTTTCCTCTTCCCGATCGGACGGTCGTGACCGTTCTCTGGACGCCCGGCGATTCTCCTGCCTCGGAGATCGGTGCCGCTCGGGTGTCTGCTGATGTCGTCTCTCGGTGCGGGTCCGGTCAGCTTCATGGGTCCTATGTCTCCTGTCGATGGGAGGAGACCGTCGTTCGGCTTTCCTGGGAACAGGACTGGATACAAAGGGAAGGCTTCGGCAATCCCTCGTGTTGTGCGTATCCGTCTGGTGGAAGGTGCAGAACATAGGGGTCCACCTCTTCTTTGGCTTGGGCCGAGCGGCAGCCACCTCTTGTACGTGAGATCTGGCATGGGGGGATCGGATTGCATCGGCCCTCGGTCCTCTAGGCGGCTGCTGAGCGGTGTGCTGTTTCCGCTCGGCATGAGTAGGTGCCCGCTCGGCTGGAGCTTCCTTTTTCCGAGCGGCTTGCGCTTCTTCCACATTTATATATTCGTTGGCTCGATGTAGCATGTGATCATAGTCTCGGGGCGGCTTTCGGATGAGCGACCGGAAGAAGTCCCCATCCGCAAGGCCTTGCGTGAAGGCATTCATCATCGTCTCCGAAGTGGCCGTTGGGATGTCCATCGCCACTTGGTTGAATCGCTGAATGTAAGCTCGAAGCGATTCTCTCGGCTCTTGCTTGATGGCGAACAAGCTGACACTTGTCTTTTGATACCGCCGACTACTGGCGAAGTGGTGGAGGAAGGCCGTTCGGAATTCCTTGAAGCTTGTAATGGATCCGTCCGGCAACCTCCGGAACCACCGTTGAGCAGATCCCGAGAGAGTGGTAAGAAAGACGCGGCATTTCACTCCATCGGTGTATTGATGGAGCGTGGCTGTGTTGTCAAACTTACCCAGATGGTCATCCGGGTCCGTTGTTCCATTGTACTCGCCGATCGTCGGAGGCACGTAGTGCTTGGGTAGAGGGTCCCGTAGAATGGCCTCCGAGAATTGGCGATTGGTCCGCTCGGGAGATGAGTCCGCCCGGGGAGCTTTCCCTTTTCTGTCGTCTCGTCTTGGCATTTCGTCTGAAGAAGAGTCTCTATCTCTCCTAGCTGGTCCGGCTTCAGGGGTGCGAAATAAGGCCCGGTGGAATGTGACGGTTGCTGGAGGTGCTTCTGCTCGACCACCCGACGCAGATGTTGCTCGTTGCTCCGGCCGTTCGGCCGCTGCTTTCTGCTTTTGTTCAACAATCTTGGCGGCCCTTATCTCGACCAGAGCGTCGAGTTCTTCCCTAGAAAGCGTCACCGTGTGTTGTCGTCCAGCCTCGTCCATTGTTTCCGATCGGATGCAGGAGCGTTCCCACAGACGACGCCAATTTGATCCTGTCCGAATCGCTGAATCAAGGGACACTGGGCACGCGGCACGCTCCCAATCGTTGGAGTGAACTTCCGGCTGGTCGAACGAAGCTTCGGCGATCCTGTACAAAAGTCTAGCCGGGAAGGGTTCCCGGCGACGACCCTCCGACGCTCAAGTCAGGTAAGTGGTGGAGAAAGTGGCTGCCAAATTTGTATTATGCGTACCTTCGGCGAAGTAATAGCCTCTTTATATAGGATGAAGAAGGAACTGATGCACGCCTACCGAGGTGCGTACGTGTCAGCAACCCATACCACGGTATGCACTTGTCAGAGAGCTTACCTGACACCATGCTGCCACCGTCGAGCATGTCCTTTGATGGGACGGCAGGACCACCCGTTGTCAGACTAGAAGTATGGCATAGCCATACGACCTGACGGCTGTCAGCAGACGCCCTCGTCTTTTACCCACCGTCTGACGGGAGTGCCTGGCCCGCCGAGCGGGCGATGAACGTCGTCCGGACGGCTTGATTCTTTGCGCCGTCCGGTCGGCACCTCCTTCCGCTCGGTCATTACGCACTGTTTTATTTGAGCGTCGGAACCCTGGTCCCTACCAGGGTGCCTTTTACTATCAGATTTCCCTTTCTTCTGAGTCCGGTCGGCTTGCCCTTTTCTGGCGAACCACTAGACCCTTTGACCTCCCCTCAGCGTTGACTCCATATGGGGTTCCAGATTTTTACCGCCGGATCAATAGTCAATAAGAAAAAATGTTGGATTGATTGCTTAGGTTGTCTCACTTGGATTGAGCTAGAGGAGTTAATACTAAAATTCTAAAACCTTCTATCTATTGGTTACCTAAGAACTGAAACATAGATCATGACTATTTTAATTTTTTTTAGTGTTAAAAAGAATTCAAGGTTCTTTATATAACTCTCAATTTATCCCTTGGTTTCACTATTTATATCTTATCTTTAAAAAAAAATTAAAAGACCTTTTATATTTTATTATACTAATTTTATCAAATTACTTATTTGAAATTGTTAATTAATTATGATAAAAATATATTTTAATATCGGTAAAAACTTATAATTTTTTTAAAAAACTTCTAGGTTATCTAATCTCCAAGAAAATAAATTATACTCCTACGCTTCCCATGGAAATTATAAAATTACAAATAATTCATTCCACCCGCACTGTGAAGTTTGAACTCAAATACCGAAATTTTTAATTCAATTAAAATAAATAAATAAGCAAAAAGAAATCATAATTAATCATACAAATGCGAATCTTGCACGCAATGTATGGATTCTCAATCGGTGGGGCCCTTGATAATCATACAAATATTTCATTTTTGTATTTGAATTGTGATTCTTTGGGCATTTTGTCAAAAGGCATACTTGGATTTCGAAATTTTAAAAGGGCGCAGAGTAATTTCATATTTTTCAAAGAGCCTACTTTTTCTCAAAGATACCCTTCTTATTAAAAAAAACAAAAACAAAAATTGATCCGTCGATCGTGCGGCCAAGCCGAGCAGCGGCCCTGAGCGACTAGGCAGCCGCCCTGGCCGCACGATCGTGGGAGCGTTCGACGATCTGACTAGAGATGCCAATAAATTAAATTAAATAATTTTAAAATATTAATATTTAATTAAAATTTTAAAAATATATAATTATTTAAATTGGAGTTCATTTAATGAGCTCGAATAAAAATTATTTATATATTTTTTTACTTCAAATAAAATTCAAAGATCACGTCTATGTTTTTTTTTTTTTTGATGTGATTGTATGATCTATCCATAGCTCTTAAATAAATATCTTCATCATCGGTACACCTTATGAGCTCATTTAATGATTATCTATTTTCTCTATTGAGCTCATTTAATGATTTTCATATTTTCTCTAGGCCCAGCGCGGACAGCTGTCCGCATTTGGCTTACGTTAGCTCCGGCCTCGCCATGCCACTGCCTGACTCGCCACGCGGTTAGGTCTATAGGCGGTTGCATGGTCAGGCGACTGCTTGGCCTACCGCGCGTGGCTGACAGATTAATTTTTTTTAATGAGAAGGGTAGTTTGGGAAAAAAATGGAAATATGAAACTACGATACGTCCGAAATTTTCTAGACGAAGCCAAGTCGGCCCTTTGAAAAAAATGCCCTAAGAATTACAATGCAAATATAGAAATGAAATATTTGTATGTTTTTCAAGGGACCCGCCGATTGAGAATCTATGCATTGCGTGCAAGATTCGCTTTTGTACCATTCATTCAACTGGATTTTAGCATTTCATGTGGTCCTCCTCACTTTGGCCGCCGTTTCGTTGACTTTTTTCATATCCATAGATTGAATTTTTGCTTATGGCTTGCGATATACAAACTGTTAATTAAACTTTTAACTTCCAAAATATTTTATATTAATCACATGTTTAAGATAGTCATCACAAAATCCGCCCACCAAAGCTTAATTTATTTTGCTCGAAAAATAATGAGAATAATTTAAAGATTTTATTTTATTTTTATAAAAAGGAAAAAAAAAGGATGTGGCACAGGATACTTTAAAATTGCTCCACAGTCCTACTTCTACGTTATCTCAAGATCGTTTCCAGATGGGTTCTCCGCCGTCCATTGCTCTCCCGCCATGAACGGCTGTGATTCGAGCGGAGATTTCCGGCTATAAAATGTTGACCTCGGCTTCTGCTTCTCCACTTTATTCCTCTTCCGCTGCGATGGATCGCTTCCTCGCCGGCACGATCGTCGCCGCTTCCCTCCTCCTCTCGCTGCTGCTTGCCGACGGTGCTCGCAACCCCATCCGGTTACCGTCCGACTGGTTCGATGGCGCGAAGGCTAGCGGCGGAGGCGTCGACGACGCCGTTGGCACCCGGTGGGCCGTACTCATCGCCGGATCCAAAGGCTTCTACAACTACCGACATCAGGTGTGTGTGTGTGTGTTTCCTCCACCGATCTTTCTTCATGTCTGTTTGACTATTATTATGCTACTGTTTGTATTCACTAAAAGTTTCTCGATTTAGTTCGGTGTTTAAAATTTGTTTCCTTTTTATTCGACCTGTGATGCTTTATTTCGGAACTTGATTTTTCTTGTAGAATGATGTTTTTTTCCCCTTTCGAAAGGATTTCTCAAACGATTTTGAGTTTTTTTTTTGATGTGTATTTTTCTTCTAATTGAAATAGCGGAGACTGGACGCATCCTATTTGGTACAATGATTAGTAATTTGCAAGACCATGGTCAGTTTGATTTTCTGTCGGGTTTTCCTTTTTATTACCTTTTTTGTATTTTCGGCAATTCTTATTAAGCTTAATTGTTCATGTTTGGGCAAGTTTTTTTTAGTGATATGACAGGCCAGATGCAGGAATCGTGAATCTTTGGTTCATTTATTAGGTCTGGGTAATAGTTAACACTGTCCGTAATCTCCTAATGGAGGTCCACTTCTCAGTCCCTTTCATATCCTTTGGCTTTAGGAATGACTGGTTCTTGTTTGTTTGTTTTCAGTGCAATCTGATTGGCTTCTCGGAATGATCAATGGGTTTTGTTTTATATGGAATTAACTGGGATAAGCGATGGATTATAAAATAAAGAGAAATTTTCATTTGTCCTCGGTTAAGTTTCCTTGGCCTTCTTGAGATGTCCGTCGTACTTTCAAAGTTATCATTTGGGCAAAAATCTAAAGAGAACCCATGATTTATCAAATTGTTTGATGGGTGTCTTTTTTTAAAAAATAAATAAATCAAAAGGATGTACCACTTTCCTACAATACCCTTACTTTCAGTGTTGTTGTAGCAACTACGACTAACTGCTACAACGTATAGCAGTTACTCGATAGCTGCTACAACATGTAACAACTAATATAAGACTCTTGTATTATTGAAGCAACTACTTATAGCTTCTACAACTGGTTTAAAGTGGTTTTGACCAATTTAAAATAATTTTAATAAATTTTAAATAATTTTGATTAAGTTGGTAAAAAGTATTTTGATATAATAATGTCCAAAATTTAGAATTTAGAGTTCAAGTTTTAGGATTTAAGATTTACTTATAACTATGTAGCAACCACTTAGTAGCTTCTGCAATAGCAGCTACTTAGTAGCTTCTACAATTGTTTTAAAGTGATTTTGATCAATTAAAGTGATTTTGATAAAGTTTAAACAATTTTGACCAAGTTGGTAAACTTGATATAATAGTGTCCCCGGTTTAGGATTTAGGGTTCAAGGTTTTAGGGTTTAGAATTTAAGGTTTTTAACTATAACTGTGTAGCGGCAACTTAGTAACTTCTACAACTTTGTAATAGCTACTTAGTAGCATCTACAAGTTTTTAAAGTGATTTTGACCAACTTAAAGCAGTTTGGATAAAGTTTTAGCAATTTTGATCAAGTTGATAAAGGGTATTTTGATATAATAGTGTTTTTTGTATAGTAATTTTGATTAAAATGAAATAATTAATTTTTCATATTGTAACACGTAGCAGTTAAGACTAGCTGCTACAACAACGCTGAAAGTAAAGGTATTCTTGAAAAATAGAGCGTCTATATGACGATTTAATAAATCTGGGGCACCCTTTTGATTTTTGTCCTTATCATTTTACCATCCAGACTCAAGTGCCCTCTCTCTACTAAAGAAGTTAACACTCATGTGCAGTGCACAAGATAGAATATCAAAAGCGGAATTGTAAATGAACTTGTAGTTTAAAATTTTAAAAATTCCACTTTGAACTTGCCAACACCAATAGAGAGATACATCAGAATTATTTTATCTTGACAACTAATTTTAATGAAAATTTTCATGGCAAACTGATTTACAAATCAACTTGCAGTGGAATTTCTGATGGCACAAGCAACTTATGATTTCAAAAATTGAAGATTTTAGTCATTTTTTTTTATTTTGCAGTACCATCAGACATCTCAGTTTTTTTTTTCCCTAAAAATAATTTCAATGAAACATTCAACAAGTTGATTTTCATATTATTTTTTGTAGACATTCTGTGTCAATTTTATGCTAGTTATGATGGTGCAAGCAAATTTAAATTAGCTTGCGCTCTAAAAATAGGTTTTTACCATTTTGAGCTTACCAACACCCTCTAGAGAGACATCATCATTTTTTATCTAACAAAATTTATTCTATGCCAAATTTATGTCAATTCTAATGCACAAGTTGATTTGAAAAACAGCCTATCTAAAAAATTCATCATCAAATTGAATGTTTTGGCCACTTTTAAGTTTGGCAACACCATTAGAAATATATCTAGATTTGCTATGCCTAGAAAGGTTATTTTGATGAAATTTTTACTGATTCACCTTGTAGTCCAAAAATCAATACTTTTCTAGTTTGACTTTATTAAAACACCACTAGAAAGACATTAAAATTCTTGGGCAAAAATCAAAAGGGTGTCCCAAATTAAGGGAAACATCAAATAGGCATCCCTTTTTTCAAAAAAATAAAAAAATAAATAATCAAATGGATGCCCCCATCAGTAATTTTATATCAAAAATACCCTTGATCCAACACTATTATAGCAGCTACCAATAGCTGCTACAAAGCATAGAAGCTATTTGCTAGCTTCTACACAGTCAATCGTGATAAGATAATGTTCATTTGAAATGTAGCGGGTGTCATGGAGTCCCCTTAATTTATTTTGCTCACTAAAATGTTGTTTTAACTAAACTATTACTCTCCAATAAACAAAATCAACATAAGATAATGATACTATTGTAGAAGCTAACAACCCGTTGTTACACGTTGTATCAGCTACCTACTAGTTTCTACACAGCCAATCGTAATCAAATAATATTTATTTGAAATGTAGTGGGTGTCATAGTCTTCTTAGTTTGTTTTGCTATGAAATATTGTTGTAACCTAGTTATCACTCTTGAATAAGTAAAATCAACATTGTAGCAGCTACTTGCTACTTCTACGTAGTCGATTGTGATCGGATAATGTTCATTTGAAATGTAGGGGGTGTCATGAAGTATTCTTAGTTTGTTTTGCTCATTGAAATATTGTTTTAACAAGATTATCACTCTCCAATAAACAAAATCAATATAAAATAATGACATTGTTGTAGAAGTTAGCCTACACATTGCAACCAATGCTACAATGCTACATGTTACAACCTAAATCTTAAAATTGGTCCAAGGGTATTTCAAATAGTTTACTTTAAATGGGGTGCCCATTTGACGATTTGTCAACTATTGAGTGCCCTTTTTATTTTTGCCCCAAATTTCTTTTTACCCTAAAAAGTTTATCTTGATGAAAATTCCATAGCAAACCAATTTATAAATTCAGTTTATTCTGTCATGTGCAATACATATGATTATTAGCTTTGCAAGTTAATGGAGAAGGAGATATTTCAACAATTTCCAAGTCTAAGGAGTAAAAAACTAACTTTCAAAGTGTGGATGACATTTAAAAAATAATAATAATAAACTATGAGAATGGGACACAATGAATTTTTTTCTCTAAATAAAATTAATTTACATAGACCAATCTGTATGGCCCCTCGGAATGAGACCAAAGCAGTGGAAAATGATAGTTAGTCAGTAAGATAAACACATACAATCATATAACGAGAACGAAAAGGAGGGAAAGTAGGATGGATCATTAGCAACCAGCTTTAAGTGAGTTGTGAATGAAGTCTACGAAGACAAATTAATTCTCACCGAAATCAGCAAATGATACTTTTGTCCACCAGCAAAAATACAGCTAAATTAAACCAAAGGATTTCCTTTAACTGATGATCAACAAACCGGAAAATCCTTAAATTTCATTCATTCTGAATTTCCAGTTCGGTGAAATTCTATAACATAGATTCTGATATTTTATATCTAATTTCTTGCATGTACGGTGTATACTGTCATTTGTTTTGCAGGAGAATTTTCAATTCCAAAATTTCTTTCTTTCTAAGAAGAAATTTGAAGAAATTGTTCTAAGAATTAGACAGTCCTTTTAGATGACTGTCACAATTCTGCATGAATCCTAACACATCTTCTGGAAAACATGAATTCAGGCAGATATTTGTCACGCATATCAAATAATGAAGAATGGTGGACTAAAAGATGAGAATATTATAGTTTTTATGTACGATGACATTGCATACAACATGGAAAATCCTAGACCTGGGGTCATAATTAATCATCCAGAAGGTGGAGATGTGTATGCTGGAGTTCCAAAGGTTCCATTTATGCCATAATTCATTCTCAAAATTTTATTGGTCAACCGAGATTACTTGTCTCAGTTTACAGAGAACTCCTTGCAGGATTATGTTGGAAATGATGTTAATGTGAACAACTTCTTGGCTGTTCTCCTTGGAGATAAAACTGCTGTTACTGGAGGTAGTAGGAAAGTAGTTGATAGTGGTCCAGATGATCATATTTTCATATTCTACTCTGATCATGGTGGGCCTGGGGTTCTTGGTGAGTACTTCCCTAACTGCTCTCATATCATTATATATTTGAATATATATTTTCTTCTCTTGATCTCATGTTTAAAGGGTATGATAGGCTCAGTTCGTTGTGTAGCTTTATATGAGACAATAACCTGTTTTAAGTGGATACAAAATAATCTTTTAATGCATCAAATAATATTATGAGGTTTCAACTATCTTAGATTTTGTTGGTCCTTCATGTATGTTAGTAGAAATGAATCAATGATAATGCTGAAAATCATTACATTCTGTTTTCACTCTGTCTTGAAATTATGCAGGGATGCCCACCTATCCATACTTGTACAGTGACGATTTGAACGATGCATTAAAGAAAAAGCATGCTATGGGAACTTACAAGAGCATGGTAACCTTATTACATCATTAAGATTGATAGAAGCCCAACATATTTACAATTTTTTTTGCTTTGTTATTACAGGTATTTTATCTCGAAGCTTGTGAATCAGGAAGTATTTTTGAGGGTCTTCTCCCAGAAGACATAAATATTTATGCAACGACAGCATCAAATTCCTATGAGAGTAGTTGGGGAACTTATTGCCCTGGAGAGTACCCAGGGCCTCCGCTAGAATTCTTCACCTGCTTGGGAGACTTGTATAGTATTTCTTGGATGGAGGACAGGTGACTGAACTACATAATTTCATCAAGAACGAATTCTTGATACATCTGTGAATAGAGTTTTTCTGCAATAACAAAGTTTTAGAACATTTGTTTGCCTATCCATCTAAGAAATTTAGATTGCATACCTCACACTTGAAAGTTGAGTGAGTATCATGATTTTGTACGCATTCTTTTATTTTCTTGAAATATTAATCTTTTATGGTTTCTTTATCTAGTTGTATTCATTAGTTCTTTTTAATGTCTTTGTTTTAGTATTATTCTGTTCATATTGAAACTATTTGTAATGACTATTTTCTCAAGATGTTAAATTTTACATGACTTCTTTGTTAAGTTTGTATTAACTCATCCCTTTCCATGTTTTTGTTGAACATACTCTCTCCCTCTTTCTCTCTCCAGTGTAGCTAGATTATCCTTTCTGGATTGTTTTCATTGATCCTTGTTTATGTTTTTCTTGTATTGGAGCACTTATTATCTCAATACAAATCATCTAATTATAAGATACATGTAATTTATCTAATGATTTAGATTAGGGGCATATGAGGGTTCTATATTGTATATGAAAGTAATAGCATCTTGATAGGAACTGTAAAAACTAAGATAGGAATGACCCTCACCTCATCAGTGTTCCATTTTAACTTGTAATCTATAGTTTATATGAATTGAATACATCTAGACAGGAACCATCAAAACTATATAAAAAAGGAATGATTGTTAGCTCATTTGGGTATAAGAAAGTGAGTACAGATTAGTTCTAAACTGTTTTTTGCCTGCATATACAGTGATATACACAATTTACGGACTGAAACATTGAAACAGCAGTATCAACTTGTAAGTATTTCAGGACATCATTTTCTTGTATCATGATAGTTGTTTTTGGCCTTTCCAGTCTGATATTCCTCTTCTTACACGTTTTCAGGTTAAAATCAGGACTGCAGTTGACAGTACATATAGGTATGGTTCACATGTCATGCAATATGGAGATCTAGAACTCAATGTGCAAAACCTGTTCTTATACGTGGGCTCCAATCCTGCCAATGACAATTCCACTTTTGTCGAGGGCAATTCATTGTCATTCCCAAGGGCTGTCGTTAACCAACGAGATGCAGATCTAGTTTATTTTTGGCATAAGGTTGGCATTGCCTGCACACTCAATTCTCTTGATGCCTTAGGACTGTCTACATATTGTTTCTTTGGTAGTTTACAACTAATTATCTTTCCTTTCTACATAGTATCAAAGAGCACCTTTAGGCTCTTCTCAGAAGCTTGATGCCCACAAGGAGTTGCTTGAAGTAATGTCTCATCGGTTGCATGTAGATAATAGTGTAGAGCTCATTGGGAATTTGCTGTTTGGTTCCAAGCAAGGCTCAGAAGTGCTCAAAACTGTTCGGCCTGCAGGCCAACCTTTAGTGGATGATTGGTCCTGCCTCAAGTCAACGGTGAGTATACCAGTCAGCTATTTTATTGTTCTGCTTAATGTTTGTGGTGATCTAGTTCTTGACAATCATGTGAACTCTTGATACGATCCAGAATCTAGACTTACAAATTAGTTCCTTACTAAGAAAGCTAACATCTATATGAATCAGCTGATAGATTACATTAGAATTGATCTTTCATTCCCTCTAATTTACAAATTGATACAGGTAAGAACTTTTGAAATGCATTGTGGATCTCTCTCTCAGTACGGGATGAAACATATGCGCGCTCTAGCAAACATCTGCAACGCCGGTGTCAGCGCCGAGACAATGACAGAAATCTCTGCACAAGCTTGCAATAGCATCCCCACCAACCCCTGGAGCTCTCTCCACAGTGGTTTCAGTGCCTGAAGGGGACATGAACAGGCACCATTGTGTTAATAGGTGTACATAAGCTGATATCGAAGTGCCCTTGAACAGTTGCCATTGTGTTAATAGTTGTGCATAAGTTGATATTGAAGTTGCTTAGCTTTTTTCACTGGCGCTGCGAATGTGTTGCACAGAGGCTGGTGAAAGTCGCGTGGGCTATCTTCTCCTGCAATCCGATGTGAATATATTGCAGAATGGCTGGAGAATTTTATGCATCTAGATGATCCCTTAGTCCAGGGTGGTGTAAAAATTATAGTTGCCTTGTATGCACTCAAATGTGTTATTTGCCTGTAACTCTGAACATTGTGGCCCAGTGGAATATATGTAATCAAAAGTATACATTTTAAAGGGAGTTGAGATTCTCTGTCCTCAAAATGATATGTCCTCATGTCTTTTCATCGATTGGACGGTTATAATGGTCTCGTGATGTGCACTGCATCCTTGATATATAATTTAATCCGTCCAATCGGTAAGGGGACATGGGGACATACTATTTTGGAGACAGAGGATCTCAACTTTTTTAAAGGAATCCCGCGCTTTTGATGATAACTAAAATAAAGAGTGGCAGTTGTAAGTATAAAATTATTAGCTGGTATAACGCGTGGAAACTATCAAGTAGTTATTATACGGTGGACGTATTTTCACCCATTAGTCATTTGGTTGTTTGCTATAAGTTAATTTTATGATTTACTTTTCTTCACATAATCTAGGGATAAATTATGAGAAGTATATAAGTTTAATCACCTTTTGTTACCATATCAAGTAGCTATTATAATGTTGTTATTTTTTTTTTATTTCTAGTGCTATTGTAATAACTACGATTAGTTATTACTTGTAAAGTTATTTTGTACCTGTTATAATATGTAACACCTAATATAATAAAAAAAGACAGCTCGATACATGAAGTGTCCATCAATGTGGGATTTTGAGGAAGAGTCTATTATATACAGTCTTATCTTACTTTACAAGAAGTTTTTATGACTACGTGTAACACCTAATACAATAAAAGGGGTAACTTGGTGCACGAAGTTTTTACCAATGCACGATTTTGAAGAAAGATATATTGTATGCAATCTTAGGGGGCGTTTGGTTTAGGGTAATAGGAGTGGGGAATGAGAATGAGAATCATTGATTCCCATTGTTAATGTTTGGATTATAGGAATAGGAATACAAATAAGGGAATGAATCCTTGAAATTGGGTAATAACTCATTCCCATGTACCCCCCTTCAATGAGCCATTATCCTATTTTCATCAATCAAAATATTTCCTTATTCCAAAAATACCCTTGACTTAAAACTAAAATTTTCTCCATTAATATCAAATATCAAAATATATTTATTTATTTTTTCTTTCATATCACTTATCTCTCCTTATTCTCTCTCATCATAGTTTCTCTCTCATCATTTTATCACACACTTTCTCTCTCCTTAATCTCTCCTATCACACTCTCTTTCCTCTTTTTTTCTCATTACACTTTCTCTCTCCTCAATCTCTTCCATCGCATTCTCTTCCTTCTTTTTTTCCTCATCACACTTTCTCTCTCATCATATTTTCTCTCTCCTCGATCTCTCCCATCACACACTCTTTTTTCTCATCATACTTTCTCTCTCATCACACTTCCTCCTTTTTTCCTCAACACACTGTCTCTCTCATCATACTTTCTTTCTCATCATACTTTCTCTCTCCTCAATCTCTCTTATCACACTTACTCCTTTTTTCCTCAACACACTTTCTCTCTCATTATACTTTCTCTCTCATCATACTTTCTCTCTCCTCAATCTCTCTTATCACACTTACTCCTTTTTTCCTCAACACACTTTCTCTCTCATCATAATTTCTCTCTCCTCAATCTCTCCCATCATATTCACTGTTCTCTTTTTCTCTCACCATACTTTCTCTCTCCTCAATCTCTCTCATAACACACTCGCTCCTCATTTTTTTCTCACTATATTTTCTCTCTCTTCATCCTCTCCTATCATACTTTCTCTCACATCATATTTTCTCTCATCATGCTCTCTCCAATCACACACTCTTTTTTCATTTTCTCTCATTACACTTTCTCTCTCTTCATTCTTTCTTATCACACTTTCTCTCTCATAATACCTTCTCTCTCATCATTCTCTTTCATCATATTTTTTTCTCACATTCATCTTTCTCTCACATCTAATTTTTTCTCTTATTTTTCTTTAAGGGTAAAAAAGGAAAATTTGATTTATTCCGATAGAAGATATACAACTAACCAAACATTGCTTTTAAGAGTGATATCCATGCTCATACTCATTCCCATTCCACAATACAATGATTCCCATTCCGATTCCTATTCTTAGGAAAGAACCAAACACCCCCTTATATTACTTTGCAAGAGGTAATTTTTAAAACTCAAATACGATAATAATTTTACCATTACATCAAGGTTCTTCTACTAATACCTAATATAATATACTCTTATAATATTATAGCGGCTACTTAATAGTTTTTATAACTATTTTAAAATAATATTGATGAAATTTGAATAATTTTAATCAAGCTGTTAAAAATATTTTAATATAATAATATTTAAAATTTAGAATTTATGGTTCATAATTTTAGACTTAAAAATTTATCTACAAATATACAAATTTTAATCAAATTAAACCCTAAACATGTTAGGGTAGCTACCGAATAATTTCTATATTTCTACAATAATATTGAAATAAAGAGTATTTTCGGGATAAAATATTAGGCTAGCACTAGACCTTTTCGTGGGGCAGTATAGTCGGTTAACAGCCATGGCCCATTGTTACGATCCCCTCTAACCGTTACGATTGCTGCTATTTAATCCGATCCGATCTGACCTGCTACCAATTAAATTAATAATTGTCGACGACGACGAATAAAGTTCTTCGCTATCTCCGCACGCTGCCTCTGCCTTTCCGTCACCAAACCCTAATTTTCCCACCTCTTCGATCCGACCCTGTCGTGGAGATCTACTGATCCATAGAGGTAGCCCTCGATTCTCTCCTCGCCGAGCCGGTTTTCGATCTCGGTCGTGCGTGTTCGTCTCTAGTTTCCGCGATGGTGGTCGGCGACAACGGCTCCTCCCCCGGCGAGGAACAAATCCTGAACTCGGATCCGAAGGCTGTTTCTGATGCGTCACAAGGGAGCCCGGAATCGTCGGCCGCTGCGGCGGCGGAGGGCGGGATCGATATGGATTCTTTCGCCCGCAGGATCCAGCAGGCGCTATCCATGGGCAGCAACCAGCATCGCTTCTGGGAGACGCAACCGGTGGGACAATTCAAGGACGCCGGCGACACCAGCCTCTCGGAAGGCCCCATCGAGCAGCCGACGCTGGTTTCCGCCGTTAAGCAGGAGCCTTACAACCTCCCCGCTTTGTATGAGTGGACCACCTGCGATATGGACGACGACCACACCTGCACCGATGTCTTCACTCTCCTGAGCAACAACTACGTCGAGGACGACGAGAACATGTTCCGCTTCAATTACTCCAAAGAGTTCCTCCAGTGGGCGCTCCGCCCGCCAGGTTACTTCAAGGCCTGGCACATTGGCGTCCGCGTGAAGGCCTCCAAGAAGCTCGTCGCTTTCATCACCGGTGTACCTGCCAGGATCCGTGTGCGAGATGAGGTTGTCCGGATGGCCGAGGTCAACTTCCTGTGTGTCCACAAGAAGCTGAGGTCGAAGCGGCTCGCACCTGTGATGATCAAGGAGGTCACTAGGCGGGTTCATCTGGAGAACATCTGGCAAGCAGCCTATACAGCTGGGGTAGTCCTGCCGACTCCCATCACGACCTGCCGCTACTGGCATCGCTCGCTGAATCCCAAAAAGCTAATTGATGTTGGGTTCTCTCGCCTTGGAGCTCGTATGACTATGAGCAGAACGATCAGGCTTTACAAGCTTCCTGAGGCAACTGTGATCCCAGGATTCAGGAAGATGGAGCTTCGTGATGTTCCTGCGGTCACCCGGCTGCTGAGAGGATACTTGAGTCAATTCGTTGTCGCACCTGATTTAGATGACAATGATGTGGAGCATTGGCTTCTGCCTATGGAGAATGTGATCGACAGTTATGTGGTCGAGAGCCCTGAGACCCATGAAGTCACAGATTTCTGTAGCTTTTATACACTTCCTTCTTCGATTCTAAATAACCAGAATTACTCAGTGTTGAAGGCTGCCTACTCTTACTATAACGTGGCCACAAAATCCTCACTACTCCAGCTGATGAATGATGCACTGATTGTGGCAAAGCAGAAGGATTATGATGTATTCAATGCTCTTGATGTCATGCACAATGAGACCTTTCTGAAGGAGCTGAAGTTTGGGCCTGGTGATGGGCAACTTCATTACTATTTATACAACTATAGAATTAGAAATGCTTTGACACCTTCAGAACTTGGGCTTGTTCTTCTGTAGTTTCCGATAAGCATGTTGGAAGTCTGGCAGGTAATCACCGTTTCATTTTTGTCTATCTTTACTCGGGTTCTATTTGCTGTATTGCCTGATCATTTGGTAGTCTGGCTCTTGTCTATGTTTGCATTGACAATCAGTGATGTCATTTGAACCTGATTATATGTTTTTCTAATCCTTCTTTTGTGTCACTATATTGTTATTCATGGATCAAATTATCCAAGGCACTTCTTGCAACAACTTGCTACAACTCATAGAACATTTCCCTGGTGAAATATCGAACTCTTTAAGTTGTTGGTGTGGTGAATTAAGATGTAAGTTGTTGCAAAATGACTGGTAACAGACTGTATTTTGGAACTGTCAATGAATTGCAACCTTCAGATAGGTAACTACTAAAGTTGCATAAGTTTGTTCTTGCTTTCATTAATATGTTTGCTGAGGCACCAATCTGTCTAAATTCTTAGTCTGATATTGATGTTGTTGAAGCGTCAAGTCTCGATATCATAGTTTATTGTCCGTATAATTTATATGCTGGAAAGCTGCCAATTGTAAATCCGTGCTCTAAAATCATAAGGGATTAGCCAATTTGCTGGATTTAACAGATCTATCCTGTCCAGTTCCCTGATCTTTCTATTTTGAAAATAACTGGTAGAAGTTTATCTAGCTCTGAGATTGAACGAAATGGTTATTTTCATCAATCAGTCTACTTGTATTCATTTTCTGTGGATGCAATGTTGGAACTATTATGGGTTTAGTTGTGATGCAAACATTCTTTTGGAAGTTTGTTGATAAGACGGCAAAAGTTCTAGAGAAATGAATTATAAATATTTCAATTATAGATGTTGGATAGGTTACTTAGGATGATGTTCAGTAAAGCATGCAAAAGCTAATTGGTATCCTAACAGAAAAACATGATAATGGCAATGTTGTTTTGAATGACTCTCATACTGGTATTCTATATAATGGTTTAAGCTTCTTTCAAATTTATTTTTTTTACCTTTTGTTGGTTGGTTGAATAGATATTCTATTGATGCTATATGTTAATAGTCAATGTTTATGTATGAGCACAAGCATTAACAAATGAGTGAGGTAAATACATTGTATTTTTGTTCTGTAAAATCTTATCATTGAAATTCCTGATCTATCTCGGACCTCGGTTTAGTGTAGCTGGCTAGACGAAATTGGGTTAGGAAGTACCTTTTGCCGAGATAAATTTGTGGATTAGGCTTGGCACAGCAGAATTGCTGGGTGCTTTGGTTGTTCATCTTCCTTCTTGCTCGATGTGGCTAGAGAGTTCATGTGGATTCAGTCTGCCTTAAACAGTTTGTAATATGAAATATACGATGCAGCAGGATTCAACTGCTTCCATGTCTAGCAAAAACTGGCCCATGGCAGCTATCACTTGTTTATATGCCATAACCAACTTCACAAATATGACACATTTAATTAGCAGTCCTAAATATTCCAAATCTTAGATAAAGAGTCATATAGATACATAGATTGTAGACAGATCAAAAGAAGACAAAAATATATGGAGAATAAATATCATCACCATCTCCACAACAGTGATAATTAATTAGCAGCTCAGCTGTTCTGATACTGGATGACAAATCACATTCAGACATATCTGCTGATCTCCAAATTACAACCACAAAACACTAACAATACAGGTTGTTCTTCTTCGTGCCACCCCTCTAAACAACAGAATTTCTGTGGCCAGCAAATTAATTTTGGCATGCAATATTCCTGTCCATGACCTGTCATTATTGAATAATTATATTAGAGTAGTTAAAATTGAGCTGAAGTGACTTCTGGTGTATGCTTTAAGTATATGTTCAGCTCATTTGGCTTTGGTGAAATGCACAAGTCACCTGCTCTCCACTATTTGTCTATGTAGGTTTTGGCTTTTCAACCGCTCTTCCATCGAGCAACACAAACAAATAATAGTGCAAGCAGGGCAGTACACCAGGAAGGATGATTAGATAATAGTCCAAAGAAGCCAGACATGAAGTTTGAATGGAACTAGCAATTTATGACCATTGTTTTGTCCATTTTAAGCACAATAATGTTCGACTGAGACTAGAGAATAGCATCAGGGTCCAGGGTTCAATTCTAGTCCATCTACTGTCCAACATCTAGTGAAGGGCTCAAACAAACAAAATTTCTTGATTCAGATTCAACAAGTTCTTTAGACCATGGAAGGGAGCAACTGAAAGAATCAAAGATCAATTAGGATTTAGGACTCAAGATTTGATTTGAAATCCACCAGAGTTGATAAGCAACAACACATTTCATCAAGTCAACAACCATTTTCATAGACCTCGAGACAGAGTTTTGGCAAACAGGACGAATTGGGTGTGTAGGTAGATGAATGAGTAATGACAGCCTAATGCGATAACCGAAATGGCAGATCGGCCAGAATGCAAAGCATGTTCCGCCGATCTGGCTGAGGAATCGAGCGTACCGGGTGAAAAGGGAGACGCTACCAGCCGTAGACTACTCGGAAGTACTTGTCCTTGAGCCAGCGGAAGCTCCGGCGCAGGGAGCCCTTGACCTTGACCTCGACGGCGTAGGCCTTGTAGCCGGCAACCCGGCGCTTGCGCTGGAAATCGGGATCGCTGAAGAGCCAGCCGCCCCGGCTGGAGGAGGAAGGGCCAAACTCGGGGTTGGCCTTCAACTCCTTAGGGCCGGCGTTGGAGTAAGCGTAGGAGCTGCTGTAGCTCCTGAAATCGGAAGAGGGCGGAGGAGGAGGAGGAGGTGGCGCGGTCGTCGACGGGCGGCCCCTGTAGACCTCGAGCTGCATGACGCCGCCGTGGAAGGACCTCGATCTGTAATCGCCGTCGATCGGGAAGGGAGAGAGAGAGCGAGGAGGAGGACGCGTTGGATTCCCTCCTCTCCAGGTCGCTTTTTCCGTTTGTTTTAATCTTGGAGAAGGGGGCAGAAAGGTAAAATACTTCAAAAAACAAGGAATGGTAATTCTTATATTCCATTAATCACACTATAAACATATTAATGTAATTTAAATTAATAAAAATTTATAGAAAATTGATATGATTTTGTTACTTTACATGCCTAAGCATATTATTAAAATATTATTTTGAAAAACATCTATATAATAAATAGATTAGTTTGCTTGGATATTATAGGGTAGTAAAAGATGAAATCAATAGTAGTTATATCCCACACTAACCAACTCAATTCTCCCCATGTAATTGAAATGGAATTAAGCAATTCGAAAGTTTAATTTTGAAATTTATTTTTTTTAATAAAATATTAATTTTTAAAATTTATTCAGTTCAATTTTAAAATCCATAACTCAATTGAACCCATTAAATCAAAATTTTATCAGCGATCTATTTAACTATTTGTAAGCAGTATCTGATTCGGAAGTTTAATTTAGAAATTTATTTTCTTAATAAAATATTAAAATTTAAAATTTATTCAGTTCAATTTTAAAATCCATAACTCAATAAAACCCATTGAATCACAATTTTAAAATCCATAACTCAATTAAACCCATTAAATCAAAATTTTTTATCAGCGATCTATTTAACTATTTGTAAGCAGTATCTGAATCAGACCAGTATAAACTATCCAATTTAATCGATTAATTCGATCGAATTTTTATATCAGCTTATTTTATTCGGCAAAATTTGATCGATTTTAATTGTTTTCAATTTGTCGATTGCACACCTCTAATAAAATATGTATTTTAAATTTATCAAACTAAAACGAATTTCAATACGAAAGAGATAAATCACAGATAACTATTAACCTTTGAAATAATGACTAACATACAAGAAAAATATTTACCTCAACTTTATCGAGATTCGAACTCCAGATCTCATGATGATAACATCTCATGTGCTAACGGCTAGACCATCCTGAGAGGACTTCTAAAACTTTTTATATTATGATAAAAGATGAATACGCTCGCCTTCGACACTCCCGTCAATCTGTCCCAAGGTCAACACCACGAAAGGTTGACCGTACACAAGTGGAATAAAAGTGAAAAAGATTTTTAAAAACTGTAAAAAATAAAAAATAAAAAAGGAGATGCATTCTCACTTTGCTATTATTGTGACCATCTTTTTTGTGTATCGAAAAAAATGGCTTAAAAAGTTTTCCATGCTTGTCAAAAACCACCCCATCTCATTAGCTTCTTCACCTCGTCGTACAAAACCAATATAGCAGCTGCTCCCGTACTCCTAAACGTGTTAGATAAGGCACCGCGATAGAATGATCTTAGACCCTCCAGCTTATAAATCTTCCTCCAACAATCCAGAGTGCCATCGTACATCGGTTTCTCCAGGCCAGATTGCATCATCATCCGCCTTCGAACGGTATCTAGTGGATATGAGGTCAAGCTGGCGAATGTTGTCACAACTTGAGCGGCTACCCAACGCTTCCACAAGGGGGAGTCATCAGTGAGAACGAGGTCTTTGGCAGTGTCGAATCCACCAAAATATAGGCCGCGATGGATGACCATTCCGTGGATTGACGCGGGCAATCCTCGGTAGATGCCTTGAATGCCGTCTTTCTTGTAGACAGTATGAAGGAAATGGCTGATGCCTCTGAATTGCCGAGCTTCAGTCTTGCCGATGTCTGCGGCGAGGCGGGTATGGGCTATGTCCAGTGGATAGATGATCACCAAAGTTGTGCAACCTGCTGCCGCCCCTGCCATGAAGTTGGCAGTTGCGACAGACAAATGATCTGTTTTTCCTCTGTGCAATATGGTCCTATAGAGATCCTGCAAGAGTAGTACAGAGAAAAGCTTTAGCTCTTTATGTAACAACAACTAGTGAGGAACAAGATAACTAAAGAATACAATACCGAATGAAGAAAACAAAACCATCGAGCATCTAAAGGAGAGAATTAATGCAAAGTACATGAACACAAAGTTTGACACCAAAAGATATAATTTTGCAAGATCGAACAACTCTCGTGCCATTTTGGCAAAGAGGCCACTGACTCGATCATAAAAGGAGTCTCTCTACTACTTGGTGATTCAGAGGAATGTTACATTGACATATAAAACCATAGGGATAAGTCAGATGCACAAAGAGTTAAAAAGGACAATATTATTCGCTTATTTGAAGGACCGATGGCAAATCTAACTTTGGTACAGCAAGTTAAAAATGGCTGCGAGAAGTACATATAATGGTAGTATCTAATGGTAGTGACAAATAAAAGATTCAGTTCCAAAGATACCGTAAAGCTGAACATTTCTCACATGTATAGATTAGTGTCCTTGATACTGAATTACTTTTGCAAGAAACTATTTTTCATATTTTGTACCATTGGTTTGGGTAGGATACCAACCCAAAACCTTAACTTACAACTAGTTCATACAATTAGAAAATTGATTAAAATTAATGCTTAATTATATTTTTTTAATAGGTAGCAAAAATTGACAAGATGATTTAAAAAAAGAACCATTTTTAAAACCAGGAGGTATCTCACACTGCTGGGTGTCGGAAGGCTTAAAAAGACTTGTAAGCACAAGGATATCAATTCACTTTTTCAGTGTTCAATTTGGTTAGGCTGTCTGTCCAGAGATTAGACAATTGCAAATATTAGGAAGTAATGGAAAGGCGGTTAAGAGCTTGAGAAGAAATGGTAACTGAAATATTGTGTGAACTGTATGCTGTGTTTAAGAAATCAGATTCACCTCTGCATTCCTCAGCCTTTTTAAAGTTACCTCATTGCTAAACACTATTAGCTTATCAGATTAGGAGATGAAAATTAGATAGCTTTCATTAGTATGGTTTTCATGATAAATTAGGTCATAGTCTCATTTGCAATGAAAAGGCAAAGTGTAGATGACAAAGAGGTGTGAAAGAAAATTCTGATTCTCCTATATTAAAAAATTTCTTTGTACAAATTTTATTATGAATGATATTTTAATGAACAATAAAAAAAAATAACTGGCATGTAGTTTATATCATTTTAAACGGATAGTCTTGGATCTGATTGGTGGGTTCTTGATGTAGTTTTGCTGTTCTTTAAATCTACCAAGCGATATAAATTTGCGGCATTTCTGCAATCTTTTCACAGTTCTCCATCCTTTGTGGCTAATGCATAATGTTCAATACTTACTCTCCTTCACTACCATTGCACAAAAACAATTTTCAACATTCCTCTTTAGTATAACAAGATAGACTTCAGAGCAAAGAGTACATATATTAGAGTAATTACTGAATAAATGACATTATTAACATAACTTTGTTTCTCTCGTATGTATTTGGAAATGCCAGACAGATTGGTGGTGGATAAATGTATTATTGTGTTTTTGTATATTTTGCAATTGAGTAAAGGAGTATAAATGCCGAGATTGAAATATCTATAACGTAAGACAAAACTGACCAAAAAGTTAACATTAATGTGTTCTTTGTTCTTGCGTTCAAATTTGGTAAGCAATTGAGAAGAACAAATTAGACACGCACAAGGAAGACATATCTGGAAAGTACAGTTAAGATAATTCATCATGATAAGAGGATGATGGTGCAATTATGGATGCCCATAATGTCTCCTGTGAAACCAATGCAACAAATAATATTGTTGTAAAAAGAATTACATTGTGCCTTTAGTAGGCATAGCTAAATTTGTGAGGTAGCAATGGATCATCCAGCAAATAATAAAGTATATGTGGATGTGCCTAAAGAAGAATCAGAATACAAAATCAAATGCATTTGGTGTAGAAACTAATTTACTATATTATAAAGTCAGAGGATATGATGTCCTAATACGTACATTATACATTAAACAAACACCGAGTGAAGCTGCTCCAACTGTACAAATTCATATTATTTATGGGAATCAGTATTTTCTAAAGAATGGCATAACAAAGGTAGCATGAATTCTACAAACTAAGAAATAATATTACTCTGAAAAATAAGTTGTGCCAATGGTAGGCAGAGCTAGATATGTAAGGTAACAATTGGTCATCCAACAAACTACAAAGTATGTAGGTGTGCCTAAAGAACTACTCTATCAAATGACTTTTGTGTAAAAACTAATTTACTATATTGCATAAGTTAGAGGATATGAGACCCTAATCATCGAATTAAACATTTAACAAACTCATAGTGAAGCTGTTCCAGCTGTACAATTCATGCTATTTTAGGAACCATAATTTTCTAAAGAATGATCTAACAAGGGTAGCATGAATTCTCTCCGTGAGCCATGCATGTATGTTACAAATACCCAGTAAGTAGTGAGTGTGCACTTTCAAACACTCTATTTACCACCCTTAGCCTAAATTGCAGACCATGGCTGCTCAGATGTGTTCTTCAGGTAATTAGCAATTCCTGTACTACTCTAGAATACAGCCAGCATTTTGCTGGAAGATTAGATACCTTTCCTTCAATCCTTCATTTATTCCAAACCCCACATGCTAACCCATTTCAATAGCAACAAGTTATCCCCTAATGTCACCAACACTTCTTCAGTTTCACATGATTCCAGTCTACATGATTTATCAACTCCAGAATTTCTGAACCTAACTCCATGGCATGCACTAGTGACAACAACACGTTCATGAGTTCACTTGTAACCCATTTTGATAGCAACAAGTTATCCCCTAATCTCCAACACTGCTTTAGTTTCATATGATTCCAGTCTACATGATTTATCAACTCCGGGGTTTCTGAACCTAACTCCATGGCATGCACTAGTGACAACAGACGTCCAAGAGTTCACTTGCGATGCAGAATTCATCTTGTTTTATCAATTCACTGGAATAATGTGATTAAGCATCAGCACCATACATTCCTTACATCCTGATTTAAGAATAGAATTAATTATAGCAGCGCATTAGCATTGGTGATCGCCAAGAATCAGCACCGATTCCCCAATAAATACGAGATAAAGCATTAGACTCACTCATTCCTTTCATCAAGGTTGCTTAGAAGTGACAAAATCAGACTAAGCATAACATTGGCATCGATTCGTTTCTTTGGAATCGACTGCCCAAGCACGTGATGGGAAGAAAAAGAACAACAGACGGCAGAGAAATAGTGCTAAAAGAAATAAATTTTAGATCAAAATAGCCCATTTTCAAGGGCCAGAAAATGGACGATTCAAAGAAAAAAGACGGAGTTTAGAAGCGAATACCTTGAGGGAGAAGTTGAGAGCGACCGAGGGGTAGTATCGGATGACGCCGGTGCCATTTCCGCGCCACAGCGAGAGTACGCCCTCCTCGCGGACTGTGCGGGCTATGCAATCGATCATACCCCGGAAGCGGCGGCCACGGCCGAGGAGGGCGACGTTGCTCTCCTGCGTCTGCAGCAGTAACTTGGCCCTCTCGATCGGGGCCACCACAGTATGAATCGCTCCGCCCATCACCGCCCCGGCGAGCATGTCCCTCTGGAACTCCCATATCCGCCCCTTCGACCGCCCTCCGCCGCCTCCTCCTCCTCCTCCGCCGACGCCGCAAAGGGAACTACTCGTCGATTCCATAAATAACGACCACTCCTCCTCATTCTCTCATCTCTCTCTCTCTCTCTCTCTCTCTCTCCCACTTGAATCACGTTAGCCGGCGATGGCTTCCTTCGACACTCCGTTCTCTCCCCGACGACTACCCCTTTCCAGCTTCCAGTCGAGTCTATATACCAAGAATATAAACACGTGCATTTCACGTGACACCCATGGAACCTGTCTATGCTGCGCAATTTTAGCCCCAGCTCCCAAACCTAAGGGAATAAAAATAAACACTAACATTGAATATGGGCAACCGATTTAGTCCTATATAAATTTTCAGTCCACTTACCGTGGATAACCTAAAAGCCTAATATTTCATAATTGTAAATTGCTTTTCCCACCCCCGGTCAACGCACACCCCCCTTCACCTCCCCTCTCTCCTCCGCCAAAAGACGCATGTAACCTCTTGTTTATTTTTTTATTTTATTTTTTAATTTTATTTTTAATTTTTTTAATTCATACTTAAGTATTCATACTTACATATTTTTAATTTTTTATTTTAAATTAATTTTAATTTTTTATTTTTAATTAATTTTTTTTATTTTTTTATTCATACTTATATATTTTTAAATTTTTATTTAGTTTAATTTTATTTAGTTTTATTTTTAAAATTAATTTTATTTTTAATTTTTTTCATTCATACTTATATATTTTAAAAATTTTATTTAGTTTATATATTTTAAAATTTTTATTTAGTTTAAAGTTTTAATCAATTTTATTTATTATTTTTCATTAATACTTATATATATTTTTAATTTTATTTAGTTTTATTTTTTAATTAATTTTGTTTATTATTTTTTAATTAATTTTGTTTATTATTTTTTCATTAATACTTATATTTTTTTAATTTTTATTTAGTTTTATTTTTAATTAATTTTATTTATTATTTTTTAAATTTTTAATATTTATTTAGTTTTATTTCTTTAATCAATTTTGTTTATTATTTTTTTATCAATTTTTTAATTTTTTTTATTTTATATAATTTTAAAATTACTGCCTTCTTTTAAATTACATTCCTAATTTGACACTTAAATTACCTGTATCCAACTATTAACACATGTCATAATCTTCTCTCCCTTTAAATGGGTCACTCGTTACGGGACACGCGCTCATTTGTGGTACGAAGTAATAGGTGCACCACCACCAAACGCATCGGGAGCAGAATTTGAAGACAATATTGATTAAGATTTATATTTTTATATGTTTTTATGCTTTTTTTTTTTGTATTATTACATGTACTCTTCATTTGAAAAAAATATGTTTGTTCCTAAGTTATGAATGTGTTCATTATTAATTGGTAGTATTTTTTTTAATTTTAAATATAAATAAAAAATAAATAAAAGATTATAAACATATAAAAAAATTATTGAAAAAAAATAAAACTGATAAAAAATTGGTAAAGAAATTGATTAAAAAAATTAATAAAAAACAAAATTTAAAAAAATCAATTGAAAAAATATAAGTATTATGAAAAAAAAATAAATTAAATTAATTAAAAAATAAAAACTAAATAAAATTTATATAAAATTTAAAAATAAAGTATTGATAAAAAATAATAAATTAAATTAATTAAAAAATAAAAACTAAATAAAATTAAACTAAATAAAATAAAAAATATAATTATATGAGAGTTATTTTTAAATAAAATTAATTAAAAAATTAAAGTTAAATCAGAATTAAATGAAATAAAAAAAAATAAAAAATATATAGAGAAGGCTACATGCGTCTTTTGGCAGGGAGAGAGGGTAGGTGGAGGAGGTGTGCGTTGACCGGGAGGGGGGAAAAGCAGCTCTGAATAATTATACATCCTTTTAAAAGGAAACATCCTACCATAATTAGGGTCTTGGACTCAAATCGTTAATATCTAAATGACAATTTAATCCTTTTTTACTGTATCATAATACGAGACAACTCCTAAGCCAGAAAAAAATACATCAAAAAGTACACTTAAAATTACTAAAGTTTTAAAAATCACATCTATCTTATTTCTTATTTTATCCCTCCCGTCAACTAACATTACGGATTTGAAAGAATAATACCACAATCCATTGCACTACCGTTAGTGTGGTACTAATTTTAAGATTTATTATTTTTGAAATACAATTTTACAATAGTCACATGGTAATCGACTGGAAAAGTAAAATGAAAAATAGCCCTGTGAGAAATTTGAAATTTAAATATTTCTTTTTGGAATTCGACAATTTCAAGTGCACCTTGATCAGTTGTAAAATAAAATGACAATAACTAATAAATAAAGTAAGAAAAATAAATTTGAAAATGAATTCAGATCATGATTTATGGGAAAAAAAATTATCGTGTCCTTTCGGATGAGTCTAATGATTAACAGCATAAGGTATTATCATCATGAGGTCTGGGGTTCAAATCTCGATAAAATCGAGATAAATACCTCCCTTATATGCTAGTCATTATTCCAAAGACTAATAACCGTCCGTAATTTACAGAGGCCTCCCTTATATGTTAGTCATTATTCCAAAGACTAATAACCGTCCGTGATTTACCTCCTCTGTGTTGACTCTAGGACGGATTAGCGGAGGCTCTAAGGACGAGCATATTCCACCATGAAAAAAAATGTCGTGTTCTTCCCGATATATAGAAGTTTCAGAGATTGCATAACGATCTGCTTCTCGTTCTTATGAATTACAATGGCAATAAAGAATTCAATGCATTCAGTCTGTAAATCAATGGCTAGTTCTCTCTAATTCCGAAAACAATCATCAGACACACGCAATGGACTCGACTACGAGCACAACTCACATTTGCTCACCGTGCGAATTCCCGAATTTCAAACCCATAAATGTTCTCCTTCCGACCGTGTTTTGTGTGTAGTGAAACTTCGAGCAAGCATCTGGATTTGCAGCATCTTGAATGGCTTGAATGCTTTGTTTCAACTGTGCTATTCACAGCTGACCTCAACAGCAACACTCTTCATTATTCCAGGGCACGGATCGCCGCCAAAAACATCGGGTGACACTGTCACAGAGCAGCGTTGCTCGCCGAGACAGTTCTGCAATGAGTTGAGCAGATAGTACCCCAAATATTTAATACAACGAGAATCAATCAGTAGTGACGAGGAGCAAAGTTTTACCTTCTCAAAAGCATCATATGATTTGTGGGCATGGCAACTCCCTTCTGAGAAGCTTCCACAAACTCCTTGTGGAGTACCAAAGCTAGCGAATTTTATGGCACTTATTCTTTGATCAGGATTGCAAAACAGGCGGACTTTTGGTTTTCCATAATCTCTAGTGTGCCAATTGCTCATCGATGGCTGCCATTCAGATACATTGGCACAAACACTGCTCACACTCCTCTTAAGCATTGTAATCCCAGCAGGGTCACCTCCCCACTCTTCAAACACCACTATGAGATTTCCGGTAGGATTCAGCCACGATCGAGGAACATGGTACCTGGATTCGCCATCACAATGCACACATCATGAATCGAAGGTACATCAATATGTTAAAGGCGGCCAACAATGGCACTGACCATTTTTGAGAGGACTCCCCACAGTTAGTTTGGCACTTTTTCTCATTGTACGTTCCGCGATAATCACAATTACCGCAAGTTCCCAATGCTTTGTAACCGGGCCAATACCTACCGATGCTCTGTCCATTGATCCATACTTGTCCTTTCCCCATGGTACTCATGTCTAGGGCCAAAGGTTCGCTTCCATCCGGTGCATTGAAGAAAGCCTGAGGCCCGAATTTAAGGTCAAAGCTTCGGAATAATGATCCAACTATGTTGGAGTGTTTACCTTGTACCATGTCAAGGGCTGGTTCTTAGATGCTTCTTGCCATTCGACAGACGGGGTTCCGGTGAGTGTGTGAAGGTTCAAAGTTTCGCCTCTCAGGCCAATCTGCAAAGTACAATCAGCATCATTAAACAGAAGTACGATGGCGGTGTTATAATTAGAGAATGATGAAAACACTACTTGATAAGACCATTTCTGCCATGTAAGGTCTCTTCTTCCCTCATCGAGACCATTTAGTGTCACTGGGCCAAGGACGCCGGCATTCCATGTTTCGAAATGTTCACCAACATTCTAGGATATTGACAAAAACAAAATTGAGAGCAAATGACAATTTAGTGCTAGAGAATATGAAGTGCTTGATAGATTGGAGAATACCGGGAGCCCAACGGAGACACTTAATATCGAAATTGTGTTGATGCCGACCCGCAGCTTCACATTCCCCTTGTAGGTCAGTTTTGGGTTGTTCAGACTGCCATATTCAGTGCCTGATCAAGGAGAAATATGTGCTAAGCAAACATTCACCACACGAAAAGTGGCCTATTTTCAGTGAATCGTTCAGTAAAGATATTCACGGACCTGTCAGCTGTCCATTGATGAACACATGCAAAGAATGACCAGCTGACATTACAGTGAGGACTGGATACGAGTTGGACTCAAGGAAGTGTTCATCCTGATCTACACTCACGCTATATAGAAATTTGGAGCGGAAAGTTAAAAGCTCAGTCTAACAAGGTTTATCTAAAGGTTATAGTGGAAGAATTGTACCAAAACATATCGAGAGACAAAGGTTAGCTGCTTACTATGTTGTATACCAAAGGTAATCCGTAGCATCTCTCGTGATGTTTACCTGCTCCAACAGACCATCTGTCATAAACGTTTGTTCATCGATGGAATTTGGCTCTTCATTGAATGATGCCCATGAGAATCCTCCGACCGGATCCATATTAATCAGAGATGTTTGGACTCCTACCTTTTAATTAATGAACATCAGCCATGTCAGAGAAAGAGGCACACACATTATAGGAGAGTGGGAAACAAGAGGATGTTATTCAATAATTTGGCCAAACAATAGATTTAGCCTTTGAGCATATATAAGCTTTTAGAACTCAATTAAACTTGAACGAGTCTAATTATGACCCATACAAAACAGCCAAATTTACTTTGAACATTGAACAAAATTAAAATATAATGGATTAGGATGCAATCTCTAAATCTATAAGATCACTAAAAAAGAAGTGAACTTTACTGGACAAATAAGAGGAGCATACATTGTCCTGGATTTTGAATGTTCAGGTCTCATTAGGATGTTCTGATTGAGCACGATAAGAAATGTAATCAAACAGAAGAAGTTTGAACCAAAGAGTGAATCGAAAAATATAGTTAATAACTGGAAATCAAACTAGAATGAGATTTGAAACATCTGGAAAGAGGTAAGTTTCTTAGTTTTCCTCACCCTTGCAGTGTTGTGAACTGTCGTCTTGCAATCAGGAAGAATACTTATGGACCAAGGGGGAAGATCATAGTGCATTCCGTTGAAGGATACTTTGACATATGAAGAACTGTTATAGTTTGCAAGGAAAGCAGCACAATCTCCCGAGTTTGACTTAAAGACATGTGACTGAATATAAACAATATCAGTGTTAATTCACCATGAGTACTAATAAAGAAACAAAAAGGTTTTAGCAAATTAGAATCTGCATCAGTTTCAGAACCTCTTGATAGCTTCCAAGTGATGTAACCACAGGATCACCTGAAGCCAAAGCTGATTCGCACAACTTAATAGCTTTGTGGAGATCCTTTAAGTGGCCCCATTTTGGTTGTCTTAATAAACCTGGTCAAAGCAAAAGCAAATCTCAGTACTTGCAAAGAGAAAATCTATAAATTAGATGAGTCTATTATCAATTATATACAACATTAGTAAAAAGAGACATAATAGAGAGTGCCCTTTATTAGCTTCATACATACATCGTTCGTGTGCCGTATGAATACTCATGAGTGTGTGTGTGTGTGTGTCTGTGTATAGCTATATCGTTGTTAAAACAAAGAGTATGTTATTTTTGCATCTAATTGTTAAAATGCTGCAGCTATTAAACTAATGATTGTTTATGTCAATATATTGAAAGCAATAAAGATACATTGAAACCACATGATGCATCAAGGATCTAGTTATCATCATCATCTTTATGGCTACATTGGATATGAATTGAAAGCAATGGCAAATGAATGGTCTGACCTAAATCCATCGCATTAGTCATTGATCTTATATGTCACCGGAGTTCCTGCAAGCGCGGAATAATCTTCTACAGGAACAGGCGGCAATCCGAAGCCCTTCTCAATGGGGAAGAGAGGAGGAGGAAGAAGAAGAAGCTTAAATCCTCTTGATACAAGAAGATGCCCTAATTGGGTAAGCTTCTTCCCTTATATACTAAGCTCATCCTATAGGGACCATCCACATTAAAGTTCATCCATCCATCATTAATAGCCCATTAATATTAATGAACCGGATTATTGGATCTACACATTGAATCCACATGCATTTAATCCAAACCCCCTTTATATGCAATAAAGCGTTAGATCACTTAATTGGAGTTTAGTTTCCTTAATAACAATTAGTTGTGTGTGGGTTAATCAAGTGTGTGCCCACCTTATGGAGATTTAGCCCACCCATGTGGACTTAATTGGATTTAGTCCATCCATATGGACTTAATCCTACATATATAACCATACACCATAAATAACTAGGGTTTTAGAAATTTCTTGGAGTGAATTCCTACAAAAAATCAGTGTTAAACATGCAAAGTTCATGGAACACAGGAATGAGGATCAAGTTGAACCTACCGTACTCATCAATTGGTGCATCATAATCATAGCTAGTCGCAATGAATGGTCCTCCGGCCGTACGACCAAAGTTAGTTCCTCCATGGTACTAAACAATCAGGAACATTAAGACATTACATCAGGACCTTCTTATTCTTCTCCATGGTGAAACAGCCAAGTTAGGACAAAACTTACCATATAATAGTTAACAAAAGAACCGCCTTTTTGTATGAATCTTGTAACGGCAAAAGCCAGGTCCTCTACAGGCCGGTGAGGAACTGGACCACCAAACCCAGTGAACCTGCAACAAAGATAACATGGTGCGTTTTAGCTACCAATTCAACAAACATGAGGCTAATGAAGAACTATTCATGACGGAACTTCACATTAGCTAGTGTTTAGTCAAAGCTTAAATTGTAATCACTAATAAGTAATAATTACCAGGCGGTCCAAGCTTCAGTCCACATGTTGGGTTTGTAAGGCCGGTTTGGTGAGAAGTTGTCGCAGTAGAAACCGTTGCAGGTATTGATCTATTTTGGCAGATTAAGATACTATGTTGATAAGTTGAAACAATAGGGAAAAAATGGGACCATAATCTTGTTTTTGATAATGTGATTCCACAAAACCGATGACAAAATATTTTATGGAATAAGCTTAAGAGAGTTAAACTTAAGGCATGCATCAAAAACATCGCAATTGTGACACAAAGAAGTAAGAACTTCTTAGCGAGCAATATGGCTACATACAATTGGATCTGGGGCATCATCTTGTTTGCACATAACCCATGGGACTCCAGTGTCGAGTTCAACCGCCATGTTTGCAGCCCAGGTGGCGTATGCCTTTGCGGCGTCTCCCTGATCATACTCCAGTGGCCCAAATTCATTCTCGATCTAGATAATTTAGGCACAAAAGTAAGCGCTGATAGGTTTTAGCATGGTCTAACATAGTCCCCATTTGATACCTGAGAAAGGATTATAGGGCCACCCTGCCATTCATACAACCCTTCAGACTTCATCATGCTCACTATTTTTTCAGTGAATGCTTGCATTGCTACCTGTTTCAAAGTATAATCATACCGTTCAAGAAGAATGTAAAGGGAAGATATGTAACTCAGCCATTGAATCTTACCTTGAAAGGCTCATTGTCAGTTCTGAAAGCTATACCGGGAACATATTTGAGCCAAACAGGGAAGCCTCTATTGATCAAATAGCACAATTGAATCCAATAAATCTTTCACGGAGCAACAAAAGCAAAGGAAAAAACACTAATAAAGTTGGATTATTACCCGAAATTCCACTCGGCACAAACATAAGGGCCAATGCGAAGATGAACATAGAGGCCGGCTCGCTGCACCAGCTTGATGAAGTGAACCAGATCATACCTTCCATCGAAATGATACTGAAATTTTTCCCAGAAAAAATTTTGGTCTATCGAACAAGCTTTGGACAGGCAATTAGGACGGAATTTTTGTTCTGTTTTTTGCAAACCTCGCCTGGAGAAGGCTCATGGCCATTCCAGAAAACGTAGGTCTGAATCACGTCCAAGCCGCCATCTTTTGCCTTCTGGATGAGATCCGGCCACATCTGAATACAACCAAATCCACAATCCAAAAAAAAAATGGGAAATAGAAGCGAAGGTTTGAACTCCAAGAAAGAGGAATCCAGTCTCGAAGAAGCCACATTTGTGGTAAAGAGTAAAGTAGGGAGACCTCGGGAGTGCTTCTGGGGTAGTGAATGGAGCCGGAAATCAGAATCCGCCGCCGCCCCTCGATGACGAGGGCCTTGTGATCATACGCGACAGACGCATCCGCCGCCGGCGAAAGCAAGACTGCCGCGGCGGCGGCAAGAAGCAGCGCCGGCAGCATAAAGGCGGCGCCTTTTTGGCTCCGCTGGTGCTGCTCTCCCTCCTCCCAGAGAGAGAGAGAGAGATGCAGATGCAGTGTAATGGCAGACTAACCCTCCAAGCTGGTTCCTTTGTTTTCTTTTATAATGGTTTATTCTTGTCTCTCTCTTTCTGCTTTCTTTGTCTCGTTGCAAGGCTTCTCCCTTCATCTTGATTTCCGCCATTAGATGTTTTGCTTTTTTGCTGATTCCGTTTTCCTTTATCCCCGCTTTGTTTTCCATCTTTATCGCCCGTTTAGATTGAACGCAGTGTGGATTGGCCTTTCCTTTCTCGGATTGTCCTCCACCCACCGTCGAGAAAATGGATTCCAGAAGAGCAATTTACGCGAGATTATTCATCTTCATCCTAATTCAAAACAATTAACTTTGCAATTATTGCTATCGAAATAATATTTAGAGATATCAAAACTGTCGTTGAGTATCATTATTACGCGCATGGAAGGGAGGGACCAAGGTGCCATAATGGTGGGAACTAAAAGGAACCAATGAAAAAAGAAATTATGGTTAATTGCATAATTTAATGGTTGATCGTATCATTTTATTTTAAACTTGATCCACTGACTCTTCTGTTATGCTATGTTTATTCTAGAGTGTGGATGAGGAAAGGAAAAGAATCAACGATAGAAAATTATCTTTGGAGGAAGAGAAAAGAAATGGTGAAGAAATCTTTTCCTTTACACACTTGTTTACCCTGACAGAGGAAGGTGATTACTTATGATATAATTTTATAAATAAAAAAGGGTGCATGCGTCATTTTTTTGGTACATAGTATAATTTTGTGAGTTAAAAAGACTACATGCGTCATTTATTTTGGTATATGGTGTAATTTTGTGAATGCAAAAGGGGTACATGTGTCATTTTTTTTCATCAGTTGTTTTCCGTCCGATTTTGAGGTGATCGATTTTGGCTCCAAAATTATCCGCTGATGGATTACATTACTTTTCCTTCAGAAAATTTTAATGAAATAAACGACGAAAACTTTTCCATCATGAAATTTTTTTCTTAATTTTACTTTCCAATCTCCCAAATAAACAAACCCTTATGGCCTGACATGAGAGGAGGCCCAAGCAGATCCCTAGTCGAGTTGGTATAAAACGGTAGAATTGTAACACATGGGAGAAGGCCTCCGGCTCATCTAAGGTCATTTCAAAAAAGTAGTAGAAAGTACTTGAGGGTTTAGGGTTCAAAAAATCCTAAGTAATTTAATTATCCAAGTCTGTGGTAATAATGATTATGCGATGATGTTAATAGGCGGTGAATGCACATGTCTCTTCGTTTGATTGATACTCGAGACTCGAAAGGTTTTTTTATTAATTATTATATTCATCTGATTTGAGATTTGTTTTCTCAATTTTGATACATATGTTTCTTTTTCTCATATAGCATAATGAAAGATGATTATGCCTCATCTCAAATGTCTTTGCAGCCGGTTTCCAAGTCATCTAAAGGGTAGTAATCAATGCTGGAGGCTACTTCGATCCCTCATCAACGTTGTTGCCATAGCAACGCGACCATGGCAAGGCCACCTCCACAACATCGCCTCTCATCTTTGAGAATGCTATTGTGCCCTCTATCACTGCTACTCCTCTCTCTCTTCTCTCCTCCTCATTGTTGTCAGAGGCTCTCTCTCTCTACCACGGCCTCTCCCTCTCAGTCTCTCTCCTTCTGAGATGGACACCACCAACCACGTTGTCGATCGCACCGCCGACTAGGACATGTCCTCCTCTCCCTTGCCTTCATTGTCTCCATATCAACCGCTATCACAAAGGTGGAGTCAGGATTCAAAACTACATGGAATTGAATGTTGATTATAATTGATATCATAAATTAATTAATTAATTTAAATATATAAATTTAAAAAATATATGAATATTAATTTTTTTAAAAATATATAATAAAAATATTTAATATTTAATACAAAATCATTAAATAAAAATATTATTGAAATGGTACTTTTCGATTTTTTTCTTATAATCAACAATATTAGAATCAAACTAATTAATTATTATATATGAATTTTTTGAATTAACTCCCGTTCAATATAAATAATCATAGAATGTACAAAAAAAAAAAAAAATACTTTTTCATCTTGTTAAGAAGAATTATTTTAATAAGTTCCATAGTTAAAAATACTTACGGTCGAAACATTAAAAGTTAAAATAAGATAAATCAATCTACCATTTAAATAAATATATGAGATTAAATATATAAGTAAACGGTAGAATTATAATTCTCAAACATAGCAACCAATGAATTATTTTCCCAAAATTCACAACAATAAATTTTTAGGCCAAAAATCTCAACTTAAAAATTCATAAACATCATTTCTAAATGTCATCACAACTCAAATAATCACAACTAAATATTCAACATAATTTTAGAGTTGTCATATTGTATCTCAAAGTCACACAATTTTAGAACCTATAATAATAAACCAACCAATAAACAATATTAGCTCGATACATGAGTTAAAAATCAAATTAAATCAAATGGATAAAATCCTCACTTAAAGTAGCTTGTAAATCGAGCAATATAAGTTGGAATTAAGCTTCAAAACTCTCAAAAACGTAGTTAAATTTAGCAAGTAAAATTTCTAATAATTGATCGTCTAAAAAAACCCAAACTAGAAATCAAGAATCGAATTGAAAACTCCTTAAAATTGAATCAAAGTTTGTTTGAGTCATAATAAAGTGGTCACATAGTGATGTTGCTAAAATTACTATCGAAAATTCGAAGGGAGATGATGGTTATGACTGGGTTTGGTTTAAATTTTCCTAGGGTTCAAATATACACATCTCATGACCCAAACTATAGGAAATGGATGACAAAATGATAGAAATCAAAGGGGAACAACTCACGTATGACCTGCATAAATTAAAGTTTATTTTCATCATTTATTTACTAAATATTCTAATTCAAGTTTTTTTCGATAATTTTTTTTTTGATAATCAATTGGAAATTGGAAAGGGAGGAAGCTAATGGAAATTCTTCATGAGTTGTGGGGGTTGGATAAAAAACTTAATTAAATGAGATGCAAAAATTAGGTGGGGCTGAAGCCCACCCTAGCCCATAGGTAGCTCCACCCTTGCTCCATTATCCCTTCATCGTTGAGTCCTCCATTGATCCTGCGTTGCTATCGCTCCTGGCCATCGACATTGCTGCTAGCGCTACCTCCTCTTTCTTTCTCAAGGCTTCTCTACGTCTTCTTCACACTCTTGTTGCCTTCGACGTGGAGTTCATCGTGTGCACCCACGTAGCAACCATCATCGCCTTCACAGCCAATCTCCAATCTCTTCTACCTCCTCTCCTTCCTCTCTCACACGTCGTCGGAGGGGATCACCCCTTTGAGATGGTCATCTCACGATCAGTCCTGGCTAGATCACGTCGTCATCGTGGTTCTTGGCTCTTCCTCTTCTTCCTTTGTCGCTGACCAAGCTATCTCGTTGTCGTCTTCATCATCAGCCAGATCAAGGCTCCTCCCTCGTATCCGGCCACCAATCACCTCACGGAGGGAGGCCCTCCCCTTTCCTCCTCATGCGAATGTCATCATCTAGGACACCCGCTTTTCGGATGCCCACGCCGCCTCTCCTCATGCAACCTCCAGCGTCGCTCTGTGGTCAACCTTTGCTACCTCCGGTGTAGATCTAACCGTCGCTTCTAGCACAGATCCCACTATTATAGCAGTTGTCGCCACCTCCGGCATGGATCTAACCATTGTCATTGCTTCTAGCGCAGATCTCGTTGCTATCGTCGCACTTAGTGCAAATCTCGACGACGCCATCCTTCTCGTGACGTTGTCTCCTTCGTCACTGCTTTCGTTGTCTCGTCGTCCTTCCTGTGTCACCTCCGTTGTCAAACTCACAATCCAGTCCTCCCTCTCCCTCTACGATGTAGTAGCCGGTTATACATCTGACCACCTTGTTGGGACCTTAAACACCGGCTAGAGGGCGTGAATAGCTGATCACCTACGTCATTTGTTTTCCTACACTTGTTAGCGCAGCAGAATCTAAAACAACAAATAGAAAGCTAACCCTAGAAACAATAAAGACAAGAAGAAACCAAACAAACCCTAACATGTTCGTTTAACATTATTTGGAGATGATGTCCTACTCCACGACTATCTGTAAGATGGACGATCTTTATCAGTCTGTGGATGATTTTTCGACAAACTCCAGCTAGCTCAAACCTCATTATCGGTGGAGAAACTTCATTGCAACTTAATCAATAGCACGAGGATCACACGAGAGCTTGGAGACTCTAATTGAGGGTTGATCACCTTTAATTTCATCACCCAAGCTAGTCATTCCAAACTTCATTATATAGAGCTTGGGGAAAACATCCAAGCTATTTTTCCGCTACCAATCGACTAGTAAAGTCACTAGTTAACAGACCTCTATGGAAAATCGATCGTTACACTCCAATGGCTCGATACTAGTCAACTAATAAACTGACCAGTTTACTGATAAAGTCACCAGTCGACTGCTCCATATCGGTTATGCGAACAGAACCATCTGTTCGCTCCCACCAGTCAACTGGTAAATCCTAAACCTAGGGTTTTACCCCGAGTACAATCTCTCATACACTCGTCCTCACCCACACAACCTTACCTTGCCTTTTAGCCTCCTCCATTAGCCTTGCATCCCTCGGATGCTTACCCATCCTTCACGTCTTGCCTTCAAGAGCTTTCTTTGGCCTTGTCCTTTGTTGTAAGGTCTTCCATTGCCAAGAGGCTCCTCACCTCCGGAACTTCACCTTGACAGGAGCTCCTTGCTCTGAAACTTCAACCTTGCTAAGTCACACTTAGACTTACGTTGCCAAAACTACACACTTGGACTTACACCGCCAAATTTCCACACTTGGACTTTGTCTTTACCAAGATCATACTTAGACTTTGCTTTGTTATACCTACATCATGCACACTTACACGACCATATCAAATATAACAATAACCTAACTTATACCTTTGCCTAAACATCAAAACCTATGGTCACATCGATTGCTTCAACAATTTCTCTCTTTTTGATGTTTGACAACCTATTAAAGTTAGGAAAACATATAATGCAATAACATGCAAATAAATATGCAATCTACTCATGCATATATTATGGAACCTAATCCTAGGCTCATCATTCACCTAAAATCCCCCTTGAGCTAGGATTTCTTGCAAAGGTATTTAGATTTTTCACTTAAATATAAACTTCTTTCCCTTTGTCATACATCAAAAAGAGCTCCAACAATATCTCAATTATTGGACTCTTTTAACCTCTAATGACCATAGTCATCATGTATTAATCTTCCATATGATTACATACATGTATATCATCCATTTGGTCATTTTCTATCGCTAAAAAATAGTTTCAAATTGTATTAGTCGACTGCCTAAACCCCAGTCAACTACCCTCATCGAATTAACTCATAGAACCATTTTATATTTGATGAATAGTATTATCAGTCGATTGGTAATTGCATCAATTGATTGGTATGTTATTTCAGCCCAAACTACATTCTGAACCCAAATTCTGAAATGCATCAAAAATTTTACAGACCTTCAAAAATTCTCAAATTTTATTGATAGGTTTGTTTTAATATTATCTACTTAGAAAAAATATATTTAAAAATATATTTATCACGGATCTAAAGATTGACATAAAACTTAAAACTATTTAAATGGTTCAATTGAACATTGACCTAAAGTCCCAATTGTGGCTTCCTCTTGATGTATCTGTCCATACTAGACCATAATACATCCCTAGCATTAGTTTATATAGCATCTATACATCTAAAATTAATTTTCATACATATAAATCCCATTTCATATTTCTTGCATGACAACTTATTTTAATTATGTCAATTCTTTGGATTTGAAACTCAAGTTTGTCTCCAAACCACTTGACACACTTTATGACCCTTCTAGAATCCCAAGCAAGGTCTACTTGATATTCATTGACCATGAATCCCCATTTGACTTTTTGAACTCCCCCTAGAGCTCTTAACCTTAATCACATCTCTAGATGACTCATCTAAAGATATTAGGCCACAACGATGTACCTCGGGTGATGATTGGTCAACCCATTTGACCTTCTTCTTTTTCTCAACCTTAGACTTTTTCTTGTCTTTGGTTGATCTCTCCTTGTCCTAAATGGTCTTCCCTTGTCATTTCTTGACCTCTCCTTGCTATAATCATATGTCACCCTAGCATATGACTTTTCTCTAGCCTTAGAGGATCTCCCCTTACCATTTGCATTTGTAATCATTGCATGTGACTTTATTTTGGCCTTAGGAAACTCTACTATGGCATATCCACCAAAATTCTCCATGGGTAACTTCCCCTTACCCTTGTTTGATGAAGATCGGTATCCCTTGTTTGACTACCCAACATTATACATAATCCATTAGATCCAACACAGAATCCTTTATTCGCTCCCACCAGTCAATTGGTAAACCCTAAGCCTAGGGTTTTACCCCGAGTACAATTTCTTATGCACTCGTCCTCACCCGCGTAACCTTAACCTTGCTTTCTAACCTCCTCCATCAACCTTGCATCCCTCGGATGCTTACCCATCCTTCGCGCCTTGCCTTCAAGAGCTTTCTTCGACCTTGTCCTTTGTTGTCAGGTCTTCAATTGCCAAGAGGCTCCTCACCTCCAGGACTTCACCTTACCAAGAGATCCTTGCTCCGGGGCTTCAACCTTGCTAAGTCGCACTTAGACTTACGTTGTCAAGGCTACACACTTGGACTTACACCGCTAAGCTTCCACACTTGGACTTTGTCTTTGCCAAGATCACACTTAGACTTTGCCTTGTTATACCTACATCCTGCACACTTACAAGCCCATATCAAATACAACAATAACCTAACTTATACTTTTGTCCAAACATCAAAACCTAGGGTCACATCGATTACTTCAACAATTTCTCCCTTTTTGATGTTTAGCAACATGTTAAAGTTAGGAAAACATACAATGCAATAACATGCAAATAAATATGCAATCAACTCATGCATATATCATGGAACTTAATTATAGGCTCCCCCTTCACCTAAGATCCCCCTTGAGCTAGGATTTCTTGTAAAAGTATTTAGATTTTTCACTTAAACCTAAACTTCTTTCCCTTTGCCATACATCAAAAAGAGCTCCAATAATATCCCAATTATTGGACTCTTTTAACCTCTAATAACCACAGTCATCATGTATTAAGACCCTATATGATTACATACATATAAATCATCCTTTTGGTCATTTTCTATCGCTAAAAAACAGTTTCAGACTGTATCAGTCGACTGTCGAGACTCCAGTCAACTACCTTCATTGAATTAACTCATAGAACCATTTTATATTTGATGAATAGTATTATCAGTCGACTGGTAACTGTATCATTCGATTGGTATGTTATTTCAGCCCAAACTACATTCTAAATATAAATTCTAAAATGCACTAAAAATTTTACAGATTTCCAAAAAATCTCAAATTTTATTGATAGGTTTGTTTTACTATTGTCTACTTAGGAAAAATATATTTATCATGGATCCAAAGATTGACATAAAACTCAAAACTATCTAAATGGTTCAATTGAACATTGACCTAAAGTCTTAGTTTTGACTTCCTCTTAATGTATCTGTCCATACTAGACCATAATGCATCCCTAGCATTAGTTTATATAGCATCTATATATCTAAAATTAATTTTCATGCAATATAAATCTCATTTCATATTTCTTGCATGACAACTTATCTTAATTATGCCAATTACTTGGATTTGAGACTCAAGTTTGTCTACAAACCACTTGACACACTTCATGACCCTTCTAGAATCCCAACTAAGGTCCACTTGAGATCCATTGACTATGGATCCCCATTTGACTCTTTGAACTTCCTCTAGAGCTCTTAACCTTAATCACATCTCTAGGTGACTCATCTAAAGATACTAGGCCACAACGATGTACCTAAGGTGATGATTGGTCAACCCATTTGACCTTCTTCTTTTCCCAACCTTAGACTTTCCCTTGTCTTTGGTTGGTCTCTCCTTGTCCTAAATGGTCTTCCCTTATCATTTCTTGACCTCTCCTTGCTATAGTCATGTGTCATCCTAGCATATGACTTTTCTCTAGCCTTGGAGGATCTCCCCTTACCATTTACATTTGTAATTATTGCATGTGACCTTATTTTGGCCTTAGGAAAATCTACAATGGGTAACTTCCCCTTAACCTTGTTTGATGAAGATCGGTATCCCAAATCTGATACATCACCATTAGATCTTTGAGTACCCAACATCATACATAATTCATTAGATCCAACATTGAATATCTCAAGGGATTTCTCTAACATATCAAGCTTTTCCTTTAAAACTTAATTCTCCACTTCTAGGTTCCTAATCCTAGAATTAACTTGTCCATTGTAGACATTCTTAGACCTACCCTTCCTAGGCATGTGTCTCCCCTTATTGGGATTAACACCTAGGTTTTCTACCACCTTCTTCTCCTTAAGTAAAGTGGGTTATTTTTTGTTAAGTCTAACCTTAGAGTATGATTTTCTAGGGTTATCCACCTTGTTAATCATATTCCTATCGTTATACCTAAGTCCAAAATTACGCATGAGTAAATAACCTATATTATTATTTCTAGCATACATGTCCCTAAAACTTGAATTAATATTAGAATTGAAGATCAAGTTAGGGATTACCTTCCTACCTACCATTGGAGCTCCCCCTTAACACGAGCATCCACATGGCTTCATTATCCTCTATTGCTTCAATCGCTCCATCTTTATTAGTGCTCCCTTCCTTGGGCATTTTGTGCGGTAACATCCCCTTTCACCACACGCAAAGTAAATGATGTATCACTTCTTCTTCTTAGCACCATCCTTCCTACAATCTACGTTAGATTCTAAATGAACTTTAGTGGGTTTAGGGTTTACCTCCTTTACCTTATTAAGCGAAGGACACCTACTCTTGTAGTGTCTCATTTTTCCACACTTGAAGCACTTGATGTGGTTCTTTCCGATAGATGAGGTTGAGGGTTAAACTTTCAAGACTTCTTTTTTACCCATCTTGGATTCTTCTTCCTTCTTCAAAGACGTGTACGGTTTCACTTCTTAGCTTCCCCCTCTGAAGATATGGTTGATTCCACTTCTTCCTCCTCATCAAATGTTGAACACGTCTCTACATCCGATTGGTTCTTCTCCTCCTCTTGGTCCAATGAGCTATTCTCCTTGAGATTATCCACTTCTCGTGCTTGTGTAGGATCTTCATGAAGAGCAATCACTTTGTTCCATAGCTCATGAGCACACTTATACTTGTTGGATTGATACACATGTGAGAGGGGGGGGTGAATCACATGATTTTCAAAAAATTGTTGTATTATTTAAATAAAAAAAATACGAGTACGTGCAGTGAAAAAATAGATAAATCAAACGACAAGTAAGAAAACCAAAACAGACACGACCGATTTACTTTGTTCGGATCCTTCAGCGGTTTAGCATCAAAAAGCAATTCATAAGGTGCCTTGTTATTGCTTGATCTGAGTGGCCCCGATTAATAACATAAGCTGCACATTTTATGCCTTCTGCCCATAATGCCTTGGATAAATTCTTCGCATGCAACCAACACTTGCAGGTCTCCACAAGGTGTCTAATTTTTCGCTCAGCCACGCCATTTTGTTGTGGTGTCTCCGGACAAGATAATTCTCTTTTAATACCATTATTTCGACAAAATGAGAAAAAATCATTTGAACAGAATTCCCCTCCGTTATCTGTCTGTAAAATCTTGATTTTTCTACACAATTCTCCTTCCACAGTTTCCTTGAATTTTAGAAATTTTGAAAATACCTCTGATTTGTGTTTCACAAAATAAACTCATGTGAACCGCGTATAATCATCCACAAACAGCAACATATAGTGACATCCGGAATAAGAAGCAGTTAGAGTGGGACCCATCAAATCACTATGTATTCGTTCCAAAGGAGTTGTGCATCGTGAATTTGAACTTTTGAAAGGAAGTCTATGTGCCTTTCCAAACTGACAACCTTCACAAATTTTTTCATCCTCAACTTTTGATAGATCGGGCAAACCATCAACTAATTTTCTTTGAATCATAACCTTCAACTTAGTCATGTTTAAATGACCAAGTCTTGCATGCCACAAAGAGGAATTATCATTGCTACTCATCTTTTCAATGTATGAATTTGATGCAGATAGAACAAATAAATCATTCACACGCGTACCAGTATGAACAACGTCGGCTTTAATTTCTTTGACGTTCCGAAGAAACTTCACATCTCGCGGTCCAAAGAGCACGAAGTTTCCAGCATCCACCGCATTTGCAACAGAGAAAAGGTTCTTTTGTATCCCAGGCACATGATATACACTGTTTAGTGTTATTGATTCTCCACTATTATTATCAATAACAACAGTGCCTTCTTTTTGAATTTTATGAATTGTATTATCAGCGGTGATAATACCCTTGCCGCTATCATGTAACTGAGAGCATGAAAAAGTTGATTCGTCTCCTGTAAGATGATGACCACAACCGGAATCTACAATCCATTCATTATTGGTTGGATGCTTTGTGTGAGAAGTTTCTTTTGCTACTAAGCATGTTCCTCGTTGAGTATCAACAATATCAGTAAGAAAGCAATTCTTCCAATCATCTTCTTTTTTAAGCTTTTTGTCCACATCGGCCAAATTTGCATAATTTTCTGACTTTAATTTAACTCGACAATTTTTTCTAATATGACCGAGTTTGCCGCACCTATAACATTTGAACGTCTTCTTAGGTGCATTTGAATGATCTGGAGTACTTTCTTCTATCTTACCCTTTCCTTTATAAAAATTGCCTTTTTTAACAAACAAGGCACTCTTTGGCTCCTCCTTAATACTCGTTGTAGCCATTTGCTTGGCCAATGATTCCTGCGACGAGAGAAGATTTTCAAGTTCTTCTAGTGATGGTTGTTGAGTCCATCCTTGAAATGAAGTGATAAACGGAGTATACTCAGGTTGAAGACCACGAATAATATATCGCTTCTTTCTTGCTTCCGAGATTCGTTCTTCAGGATTTATAAGAGAGATTTCTGAACATAAATTTTTTACTTTGAGAAAATATTCAGAAATAGAGATACCTTCTTGCTTCATAACTGCCAACTCATTTTCGAGCATTTGCAACCGAGCCTCATTCTTTTTATTGAACAATCGATCGAGAGTTTGCCAAATTTCACGAGCAGACTCACATCCGATTATATGCTCAAATATTCCATGAGAAATGGATCTCTTCAAAACAAATTCTGCCTTAGCATTTTGTTGCTTCCATTTCTTAAACGCTTCTGCATTTTCGATGATATTTGCCGGAGCGACAACTCCATTAGTGGAAACGACATCCCACAAATCTTCATCGACTAGATACGACTCCATACACGTCTTCCAGATCCGGTAGTTGGACTGATTCAACAATTCCAAACCAAGTCCCGCTACACGACCAGTGCCTTCCATATCGAGAGAGCAATAACCTTCTTCACGAAAATAACCAAAGCTCTGATACCATGTAGAGAAAACCAGAATCGACGAAACTTCCGTCACTCCAAGAATATCGAAGTGACTTACCGTGAAGAAGCTCTTGATATGAAGAAGTTTTAAGAGATAAAAACTGGACGATGGAATAATAAAAACTCTCTTACATTTTTTCAGAAAAGAAGGAGCCTATAAATAGGCTTTACAAACTATCGCTAGATCCTATAAAATAGGATCACGTAAGACCAGATCCTATAAATTAGGATCACAAAGATAAATTCTAATCACCTAAAGACTCGAACAAGATTATCCTAATTAAAGACTCGGACAATGATTAACCTTTCAAATTATAAAATAAACTTTCAAGACTTCTTTTTTACCCATCTTGGATTCTTCTTCCTTCTTCAAAGACGTGTACGGTTTCACTTCTTAGCTTCCCCCTCTGAAGATATGGTTGATTCCACTTCTTCCTCCTCATCAAATGTTGAACACGTCTCTACATCCGATTGGTTCTTCTCCTCCTCTTGGTCCAATGAGCTATTCTCCTTGAGATTATCCACTTCTCGTGCTTGTGTAGGATCTTCATGAAGAGCAATCACTTTGCTCCATAGCTCATGAGCACACTTATACTTGTTGGATTGATACACATGTGAGAGGGGGGTGAATCACATGATTTTCAAAAAATTGTTGTATTATTTAAATAAAAAAAATACGAGTACGTGCAGTGAAAAAATAGATAAATCAAACGACAAGTAAGAAAACCAAAACAGACACGACCGATTTACTTTGTTCGGAGCCTTCAGCGACTCTTACTCCAAGACCCAAGTCGCACGGACCTATTAATGAGCAATCAACTAAAATATCTTTTTTGGTACCTCTGGAAAAAGGAATTGAGTACACAGATAGAGGGAACAAGTGCAACACCCTGTAGTTGTCCTTTTGCAAGTAGTAAAATGTACAAATTACAAATCGATACCCAACTCCTTAGAAGATTGTTAGCTTAGGCTCAGTGTCGGTCGGCTCCTTGGCAGTCGTCAGATGCGGCAGCGTCGTAGCAATGTTATAGCAGGAAGCCGGAGCAGTTGGGACCTCAAATGGACGATCAGAAGCTTGTATGGATGTTGTTCCTTGAAGCTTGGTCGAATAGCCCTTATAAAGGCTGTGGAAGGCGCTTCCATAAGCTTGAAACAACCTCAAACTCGAAAAATTAGATCCCGACTTCGCTGTGCCTTATCTGCGACGAGGTCCAAAAGTTATCCTACGGAAGGTACCTTCAAGCCATTGAAGGCACCTTCGGGTACTATTCATCCGAAGAATTTTTGCTCTTTTTGCCCTGCAAGTTGTGTTAGTCTAAAACTAAAACATCTAACCTATAAAAACAAGTTAGCACAGTAAAAAATAAAAAGTAGTAATTAGCTCCTATCCTCACAGGACCAGGAACTAGTCAAGGTCTCAGTCAAGGAACTAGTCAACGCCTATTGTCCATCAACTGGGACACATCCTCACTTAGTCACTCTCCTCTAGTGACTTACCTTTACTTACCAATTTGCTATTGGCTAACTAGCCTCTTGACCCACTAGATCTTCATGCCAGCTATCCGATCCGTAGACCCAATTGGACTTTTGTCGATTGTCTGGTCCCGCGAACCCAACTGGTCTTCCTGCCAGATATCTGGTCGGCCTGTTGACCTATCTGGACTTTGCACTAGCTATCTAGTCCCGTGGACCTAGCTAGATTTCAGCCTGGTATCCGATCCTTTGGACTTGTCAATTCCTACACACTTAGTAAAGTAATTAGATCACAAAACACCTAACTTAACTCCCTTATCATTCATCAAAACCTGAGTTAGACCGTTAGTGCAATATGTGCTAATAATCTCTCCTTTTTTGATACAATGATAACCAGGGTTAAGTTAGAAAAAATATATGACAAATAATATTAAAAAAATAATTTTAAGAGAAGCAACAAAAATAGTTGGTTTTGTTCTCTTGAATATTTTTAGAGTTAAGTTATTCTGATTTTTATTTATTTTCTAACTTAAACTCTAACCCTCCCCCTTTGACATTCATCAAAAAACATAAGTAAAAAAGTGAGGCAACATATGTTAAAAAATATGCGAAGTAAAGAACTCATGAAGGAAATAAACATTTTGGCAGTACAAAACTATTTTCAGGATTATTGTAGCAGGGAGTTTAAATAAATTGTTAACTTTGACAAAAGGTTTTATCAATCTTTTCAAAGCTTTTTTTGAAAACATCTATGAAAGTGTTTAAAGTAGTTTACAAAGCACTTGAAAAAATATTTAATTCCTCAAAATAGTTATTTTGAAAAAAAAAATTGTAAGGAAGATTTTGAAATTGTATACTAGATTTTGAAAGTCAACTTTTTCAAAAAGTACCTTTAAAGTCTAGGACATTAAACAGTTATTAAAGTGTTATCAAAAACATCTTTCAAAGTATGTTTAAAACAATTTTCATAACATTTTTATTTTTCAAAATACCTTTCAAGTTAGATTTTTTATTTTTCAAAACATATATTTTGGCTTTTCATTTAAAGAAAATTGGAACGTTTATAACATATTTTGAAAGCTACCTCTTGCAAAAACAACTTTAAAGTTAAAGTTTAAGGAGTTTTCAAGATTTTTTTAAAAGTAAATTTTAAATATACTAACTTTTCAGACATTTCTAAATTATTGTTCAAAAAAAATATATTTAAAAATATACTTTTAAGAATTTCATAAGAAGTTTCAAAATATTCTAAACAAGAATTTGGAAATATTTTCAAAATATAAGAAATTCTTAACTTAGAAAGGTTTTTAAGATACCTTTAAACAAGCAAGGTAGGTTTCAAATAAAATAGGTTTGTAGTTGAAATTATTCTTCTAATATCCTCCCCTGGACCTGATATTATTTAAAAATAGTAGACATCTATAAATTATCCTTAAATGTCAAACTGATAGTTACTAACTAACTATCAGAAGATAGCAGTGTTCACTTGGTTATCAAGTTAAGTAATTGTATCCAGTTAGTATTTGACTAAGATTGGATTACTTAACTTGATTACTGTAGTGTTTCATATTTTTCACTCAGACTTGTGTTGATGCACTGCATAATAAATAAGGTCAAAGCTTATCATCATCAGCTGGAGGTGGTGGAGGCTGCTCAAGTGCTCGCATAGTCCGTAGGATCTACTGAAAGCCAGTGGTCATCTCCTCTCGGAGAGCGAAGAAGCAGGTAGTCATCTCGCCCCGAATGGCACTGAATCGTCTCGAGACTGACTGCCGAAGCTGTGTGGAGGACTCCTCAAGTCGAGCTAGTTGATCCTCGACGGATAGTGAGGTCGAGGGCTGGGTCGGAGTCAGAGGCTGCCCTAAGAGTTCCTCCTCCGTGAATGTCAGCAACTCCTCCCCCTCGGCCAGAATGATAGGTAGGAAATCGTCCTTGGCCTTGCCTGGTATATCTAGTTGTGGTCCCACTCTCCAAGCTAGTCCCTCCTGAGCAGTGATGTCTATATGCACTAATGCAAACTGACGTTGGCTAATCTCGTCATATACTCTAAGGGGAGTGGGCGTACCCTGCGTTATATCTACCCCTATGGCTGAGAATATATATATCAAAATATGGCAGTATGGCATGTGGCCTAGTGACAAGACTGATGCATGAATGACATTGTGGAATATGTGTAATGCAATGTCGATGTCAAGGCGCTGGCATAATGCATACAGAAAAAATGAATGAGATGGTTGCATCATCGTGAGATGTGATCGGCAAAATGTAAGTAGTCAGGACTCGATATAGGATATAGTCCTGGACCCTAAGAGAGAGTGACCTAAAGTCAGTCACTGTAGGTAGTCTCTCCTCCTAAAAAAAACACATGTAAATAATATCTAATGTAATATGGGAGTAGTGTTCGTCAAATGGCAAATCCCTACTAGGGTAGCACAGAAATGGACAAGTGGATCTCCTAAGTCTAAACTATCATACAATAAAGCGAGGGAGAACTGAAAGTCCTTTCCACCAATTCTAGTGGAATAGGTCAGGTCATCAACCTTAACCAGATTGTTGGAAAACTAGGCACATAAATCTAAGTTCACTAAATGACTACAGTAAACTAAGTTATCCAACTGATAGTAATCAATAATCTCTACGATAGGTGCACAGTATCCGGTGAAGAATGACTTGCTTAAAAACCTAGATTGTAATGCAACATATGTGTGCTTTAGAAAATCTAATCTAAGCCGCTCAGAGGGAAACCTAGCATCAGTAGATGGGGTATTGCTAGGGCTAGGGGTAACATGTCATCATTTCCTAAAAGCATTTAAGCACAGATTGATAAAGAAAATGCACACATCACCAAATATTAACTAGATAGATTGAGTTAGTGTATACCTAGGAGACATTTTTGAGGTTTGGAGATGAAAATTTTAAAAAATCGTGGGAGAGAATGCGGGAGAGAACTGCTGGAAGGTGCCTTGTTGTAACTGAATTCGCGAATAGAGATGCCCTTTGTTCGCTGGAAGAAATTCGCTTGAGGGCGCATTCAAGTTTCATTGAAGGCGCTTTCAAGGTGGTATAAAAGGTGCCTTCAACTGACTGAAAGCACCTTTAGTCGGTTGGGGCGGGAAATTTTTCATCCTTACGAGGGCATCTTCGATTGACTCAAAAATGCCTTCGGAGGTGTTTTTTTATTATTTTTTATTTAATTTTTAATTTTAATTTAATTTAGCTTAAATTTAAATTTAAGGTTTTTAAGTTTAATTTTAAGTTTAAATTTAATGTTAAGCTTTTAAGTTTAATTTTAAGTTTAAGTTTAAATTTAAGGTTTTTGAGTTTAAGAGTTTAATTTTAGGTTTAAGTTTGAGTTTAATTTTAAGTTTAAGTTTAAGTTTAATATTTATAAGTTTAATTGTAAATTTAAATTTAAGTTTAATTTTAAGTTTTTAAGAGTAATTTTAAGTTTAAATTTAATGTTTTTAAGTTTAAGTTTAAGTTTAATTTTAAGTTTAAATTTAATGTTTTTAAGTTAAATTTTAAATTTAAATTTAAGTTAAATTTTAAGTTTAAATTTAATGTTTTAAAGTTTAATTTTAAGTTTAAGTTTAAATTTATTTTATTTTAATTTAATTTAATTTATTTTATTTTAATTTAATTTAATTTAATTTATTTCATTTTATTTTAATTTAAATCCTTATTCATCTTACCCGATCTATATTTTCAATCAGGGAATCCTATAATGTTGTGAGATGAATTAGGTTGAATTTTAGGATTGAGTTTAACTTTATGTTAGATTCAATTTTAGCTTTGGGTTCAACAAATAGGCATTTTTTGGATAAACTTTTGAGCTATGGTGAGTCACTTGGACATCATTAAAGTAACTATACCTTTGAAATTTTCCAAATAATCTTATCCACTGAACTCAATAACAACACTCTGATCTAACCAGTTAGAATTCTTAAGGGGCGGCTTCAGTTAGTTCCACTAAGCCAAATGCATCAGGTTGAACTCATATCTTCTAGACATGCATAGGTAGAGTTTTCCTAACTTACTATCATCCAAAACTTTACTAGTATCGTTGATCAAGTTAAACCTTTGTCCCTTTTTAGACTAGTCCTAATTACCCATCTGGGTAAGTTTTTTTATTTTGGAGGTGCCAACTAGTTTGGAGTCTCTCCCTGATTTATTGAACTTTTTGGTTTTTAGGTTTTAGGTTTATGTCGATTAATTTTGTAGTTATAATATACTTGATGATAATTTAAATTAGCCTTGTAGTTATTTGATTTAAATTTATTTGAGTTTGCATAGTTTGATTTTATCTTATTTTTTAGTTTAGAATTTAGTTTTGAAGGTTTATTTTGATTTATTTTTAAATTAATAGGTTTAGTTGGATTTGGTTTTAAATAATAAATTTCATTATTAGGTACATAAAAATGATTGAGTCCTATTTGACTTATTAGTGATATAAACATTTTGTTAGTCAAGCAAGACTTGTATCCGATTCTGGACTTATTGTACATAGCTCTTTGCGATCCAAGTATCATATAAAGATATTTGGATCTAGTTGCAAAATTTTCTATTAGTTCTTTTAGTTTAAGTATTTCACCTTTCAATCTGGAATTATCTTCCTCAAGTTTTGCAACTTGAGTCGAGATTTTAGGTTGAATTAGCTTAACTGTTGAGTTTGAATTTAGTGTAGGGACCTTTGTGCCCGCTAGAGGGGGGGGGGGGTGAATAGCGGTTCGTCGCGCTTGCTTCAGTTTGCTTCGTCTTGATTGTTGGTGCAACCTTAGGTCAAGGTTGACCTGGTTGACCAGACTCGAGTTGACTTGACTCGAGTTGTGTTTTGATGTTTGACGAGTTATGTTTGACAATGTTTGTACCTTGATGTTTTACAAGGATACAAGGTTGGGAGATTGTGGGTGCAACCCGTGGTCAAGGTTGACCTGGTTGACCCGAGGTGAGTTGACCTGACTCGGAAAAGTCCAAGCAGGGAGCTTGGCACGGGAAAAGTCCAAGCAGGGAGCTTGGCATGGGAAAAGTCCAAGCAGGGAGTTTGGCATGGTGAAAAGTCCAAGCAGGGAGCTTGGCACGGGAAAAGTCCAAGTATAGAGACTTGGCATGGAGAAGTCCAAGTATGGGAACTTGGCAAATGGGAAGTCGGAGAGGGCTCGGTAGCTCGTTCTCCGGACTGTGGTCAGAGAGGGCTCGGTAGCTCGTTCTCTGGACCGGATGTGGAAAGTCCTGGTGAGTGAAGCCAGGCAATGGGAAAGTCCTGGTGAGTGAAGCCAGGCAGTGGGAAAGTCCTGGTGAGTGAAGCCGGGCAGATTGGAAATCCTGGTGAGTGAAGCTAGGTGAAAACCCTAGTGAGTGAAGCTAGGTGAAAGTCCTGGTGAGTGAAGCCGGGCAAGGAAAAATCCAGATGGATCAAGGGTGATCGGACATCTGGTGTTGAGAAGGTCAAGTAGGTCAAGGGAGTGACCGGATACTTGACACGAAGAGAAAAGTCCAAGTGGGTCAAAGGGATTGACCGGACACTTGGTGGGGAGTCTTAGCAGGTCAAGGGAGTGACCGGATGCTAAGCAAGATGTACCAACAGGTCAAGGTTGACCGGATGTTGGTTTGGAAGGTTTGGGACTTGGTTTGGGCAAAAACCAAGCTCTGGATCGATCAGTGGATCGATCCAGTGATACACTGGGTATCTGGATCGGTCTGGTGACCGATCAGTAACCAAACAGTAGCCTACTGAGTGTTATCTGATCAGTCTGCAGACCGATCAGAAAACAACGATCAGAAGGCAAGAAGTTCGGGAGAAAAGCATGCTGATCGGTCCCCATGACCGATCAGCAGCACTCTGGACCGATCAGGGTGGAGCCTGATCGGTCCAGCCCTAGCCGTTGTGACTCAACGTCTAGGTTATTTCGGGCTTCTGTGTTCTGTTCTTTTTGCTTGCAGGTTCGCAGGTTGGCTCAGGATATCAGAGGATATAAGAAGAGATCGAGGGCTGCTGACGAGACTCTCTCTTCTTCTTCCTCCTTGAGCTGCTGTTCTTCTGAAAGCTGTGCTTGAGCTTTGCTGAGCTCTGAAGCTTCGGGGGAGCTTCCTTGACTGAGTTGCTTGTTGGCATTCGTCCGTGAAGTTGGTGCTTCATCCGGGACTTCAGTCGACGAGAAGGCAAGCGAGTATTTGTACATTCATTGTATATTTTGTTCTTGCTCTTCTTTGTATTTCCTTCTTGCTGTTGTAAGTTTTGTGGCGAGGTTTCTCCACCCATAAGGAGTTTACATTAGCCGGTTTTCCGGGGACTCATCCACCGACGGATTGATAGGCTTCGTCCACCTTACGGACACGCCGAGGAGTAGGAGTATCATCTCCGAACCTCGTTACATCTTCGTGTTGAGGTTTGCTTCTCCTTTTTCGTTTCTATTCGCTTTATTTCCGCTGCGCTAACCCTAATCGTAGGAAGAAACGAAGAATTTGGGGTCGGCTATTCACACCCCCCTCTCTAGCCGCGATCATCGGTCCTAACATTGATGATGATATGCAGTGGAAATACTCGAAGACAAACTATACAATGCTAACACACGGATTTACTTGGTATCCACCTCAAGATGAGGTGAATAATCCAAGGATCCACACACGACGCTATCTCCACTATGAAAACCCTCCTTCTCGGTCGCAGCCGAAGGCGGAGAAGCCTTGTACAAACACACACTACAACACAACACGAATACAAGAAGAAGAAATACAAATACAAGTACAAACACTCTCTTCTTGCTTACTTGTGCTTGTTGTTGCCTCTTGAACCTTGAGAGAACACCCTCAAGAGCCTTCAAGAACTGGCGGTGAAGATCGGAGAAAGTCATCGAAAAATCGATGTGAGCTCTCGTGGAGAAGAATCGAAGAAGTGTTGAAGGAATCGCACGCCAACGGCTAAAACCTGCGCCAACGATCGAATCCCAATCGATTGGATTGCTCCCAATCGATTGGGGAGGCTTTGGATCGATCGGCCGATTGATCCAGAGGGCCTCTGTGCTCTCTGGAAATCACCTGGATCGATCGGCCGATCGATCCAGGGCTTATCGCGTAAAAATACAGCTCCCAATCGATCAGCCGATCAATTGGAGGCTCCCAATCGATCGGTCGATCGATTGGGAAGGCCTTTGTGCTCGCGATTTCACATCCCAATCAATCGTCCGATCGATCGGGCCATTCCCATTTTCGTAGCACACTCCAATTGATCGACGGATCGATTGGACATTGGTTCAATCGATCCACCTTTCGATTGGACACTGGTTCAATCGATCGATCGATCAATTGAACATTGGTTCAATTGATCGACCGATCAATTGAACACCCTGAACTTACCTCAAACTTAAGTTCAATGTCCCAAACCCAACTCCCGGTCAACCGTGACCTGTTGGGTATCCATGCCTAACATTTGGCCAACACTCGACCAACCTCAAACTAGCCTTCTAGCCTCCTCCATCAGCCTTACGTCCCTAAGATATCTCCCCATCCTTCACGCCTTACCTTCAGGAGCTTCCTTCGGCCTCATCCTAGTTGTCAGGTTCTTCTTGCCAAGTCACACTAGGACTTACCTTGCCAAGACCACATGCTTGGACTTACATCCTTTGTTAAGATCACACTTGGACTTTCCACTTGCTTAGCTCCTCACCAGGACTTTCTCCTTTGCTAAGCTCCTCACTAGGACTTTCTCGTTGCCTGGCTCCTCACCAGGACTTTCTCCTGCCTAGCTCCTCACTAGGACTTCCAGTTGCCTGACTCCTCACCAGGACTTTCTCCTGCCATCCCTGACCTACTTGACTTCCAAACACCAGGTGTCCGGTCAACCTTGACCCACCTAGATTCCCACATGTCTGGCTTCACTCACCAGGTCTTTCCATCTGCCTAGCTTCACTCACTAGTGTTAGGATGTATACTAAAAGCCTAGCTTTTGGTATAAACATTTATCTAGAAATAAGAATCACATTGGTCAAATGTCTACATTTATGATAAATGTAGTTGTTCAATTAATTTATATTGTAGATAACATGGTGTGTGGTGTCACACACAGAGGATCATGTTATCAGTACCTTATAAATTATAAACAGTAGCTCATGACCAAAATGGAAAGGAACAAACCATTGTAAGGTCGTAGTGTAATTAGGAATTAGTTTATCTTAACTATATAATTACACTAGTACACTTAGAGTGTATTGAGTAGGACCATTAGAGGTCGTTTCTTTTATACTGACTTTATAAAGAAACAAAGACCTCAGTTATTATGGAAGTGTGTGCTCTTAATCCTAATATAATAACAAGCACATATATTTGATATTTATTTCTTTAATTTATCAATGGGTGAGATTTAGTTCGATGAATCAATAAGCCCGATAAGTTGGGAAATGATATCACTTATAGTGTGTGTTGTTGATTATAGAAGGCGTGTCCTAGAGATACTAGGTTGATAATGTCCCCAAGAGGAGCTCATAAGGATTGTCATGTTAAACCCTGCAGGTGGACTTAGTCCGACATGATGATAAGGTTGAGTGGTACTACTCTTGGATTAAGATATTAATTAAATGAGTTGTCAGTAACTCACTTAATTAGTGGGCATTCGACATCTTAAACACAGGGAGACTAACACACTCATAATAAGAAAGAGCCCAAAAATGTAATTTGGGATTGGTGCGGTAGTTCAATAATAGTTTTCTAGTGGAATGAATTATTATTGATAAAATTAAGTTGTGTGTTCGGGGCGAATACGGGATGCTTAATTTTATCGGGAGACCAAAACCAATTCCTCCTCTCGGTCCCTATCGTAGCCTCTTATTTATAGAGTATTATACCCACCTATACCCACCTAAAGGGGGCCGGCCAAGCTAGCTTGGAATCAATCTAGGGCCGGCCTAAGCATGGTTTAAGGTGGCCGGCCCTAGCTTGAACCCAAGCTAGAGGGGCCGGCCATATTAAATTAAAAAGGATTTTAATTTTAATTTTTATTATGTGGAAGATATAATTTATTAAAGAGAATTAAAATTAAAAATATCTCTCTTGTAAAAGATCTATAAAAGATTAAAGAAAGAGATTAGATCTCTTTCCTTATTTGTAGATTGGTGAGATATTTTATTTTCTCTTTAAAAAATTATTCACATATTGTTAAAATTAAGATTATAGAAATTTCTTTTTATTAACCATGAAGAGATTTTTGAAGAGAAATTTTATTTTTAAAATTTCCGGAAACAAATTAGGAAGTTTTAATTTGTTGATTAAAACTTGTCTAATTTATTTCTCCATGTGGTGGCCGGCCAATATAGTTTAATTTGGGAAATTTTATTTTATTTTTTTCAATTAAATCATGTCAAGGAAATTAAGGAAATTTTATTGTAATTAAATTTCCTAATTTGCCTAGGCCAAGGAATATAAAAGAAGGGGTGGGGGTGCCTTCATGAGGTGAACCTCAATTATTTCTCTCCCTCTTTTGTTCCTTGGTGTGGCCGGCCATCATCATCCTCTCCCTCTCTTCCTCTTGTGGTGGTCGAACCTCTCTCTCCCCTTGGAGCTCTCGTGGTGGCCGGATACTACTTGGATAAGAAGAAGAAGAAGGAGAGAAAGCTAGCATCTCTTGGAGCTTGGTTGGTGTTTTGATTTTCTTCTTTGGTGAAGCTTCCTTATTGTGGCCGAACCTAGCTTGGAGGAGAAGAAGGTGGTTGGTGGTTTCTCATCTCGGAAGATCGTTGCCCACACAACGTCCGAGGTTAGAAGAGGAATACGGTAGAAGATCAAGAGGTCTTTCTAGAAGGTATAACTAGTAGTTTTTCCTTTTCCGCATCATACTAGTTATTTATGGAAATAATACCAAATACAAGAGGCTTACGTTCTAGTATTTCGAATATGTTTTTTCGAAGTTGTGTTCTTTTGTTTTATTTTTCCTTGTGATTTGATTGTTCTTTTTGGTTAACCTAAAGTTATTTTAGGAAATTAAATATTAGATTTCTATAAAAGGTTTTGTCTAGTCGGTGGTGGTTGCTCCCATATCCAAGAAGGCCATGTGCCTCGCCACGTCAATACTGGGAACCAATTATGGAAATTAATATTTAATGAAATTAATAACTTAAGGTGATTTGGGTCGAACGTGTTAAGTTCCGCAGGAGATCCAAGTCAAAACCTAAAAGAACAAATAGATTAAGTTTTGGATCAAACGTGTTAAGTTCCGCAGGCGATCCAAAATTTAATTTAAAAGAACACATGGTAGCTAGGAAAAGGTTCAGACTTTTGTACAAAATTTTTGTACAGTGGAACCTCTAGGCTTTCCGAGTAGCATCCAACAACTAGGACTTCCCATCTGCCTGGCTTCACTCACCAGGACTTTCACCTAGCTTCAACCACTAGGATTTTCACCTAGCTTCACTCACCAGGATTTTTCCACTGTCCGGCTTCACTCATCGGGACTTTCCACCTACCTGGCTTCACTCACAAAGACTTTCACCTAGCTTCACTCACTAGGATTTTCCAACTGCCTAGCTTCACTCACTAGGTCTTTCACCTGGCTTCACTCACCAGGATTTTTCTTTCTGCCTAGCTTCACTCACTAGGACTTTCCAGTCAAGTATCCGGTCAATCTTGACCTACTTGACTCTTCTTCAAACTCAGACTGGTCAAACCCTAACCAGAGGGGAATTGCTTCAGCAGTCTCCCCAATCGGATGATTACACCTGTAATCTCCACATATTATCTGTATTGTCAAACATCGAAACTCAAACATAAAGACTCAAGCTTGAGCCAACTCAAGCTTAGTCTACCAGGTCATCCTTAACCTAGGGATATTGCACCAACAATCTCCCCCTTTTTGATGTTTGACAATACTTTTAAGTTAGGCTAATCCCATAGCCTCAACTTCCTTCATGCCAATGTATGAATGAGGGTTTCCTTCATTCTCCCCATTTCCTAGAGGGAAAACTCCCTCTATAGGTAATGAAGGCCTAACTTAAACCACACATTCTCCCCCTATTGGCACACATCAAAAACTCTCCCTCTGAAGAGTCACTCACCGTTGTTCACAACTTCACTCGTTGTGTTCAACATGATAATGAAGGTCTCATACCCTTCATTATCTCCAACGCTCACCCTTGAGTACGAACAACTAAACAATGAAGATATCCACTCCTCATCGTATTTGAAAAGCTCAACTTTGAGCATTTACGTTAAAGAAGGTTGACCACCTTCCAAGGTATATGAAAAAATAGATTTTCATGTCCTTAAAGAGTAACTCCCCCTAAAGACATGCACGTAACTTCTGTCATTGTACCAACAATGACTTGGAATCCCTAAACATATAGGAAACCCAAATTTAGAAGTTTTGAGGTTCAAAAATTCAATATTAAAATCAAACCTCAACCTAAACCTCTACTTAGTCTTCCTTAACCAATCCATCCTTGTTTTCATCATGAAAACTCCCCCTAAATATATACAAATATATTTTGAGGGGTAAGGAGGGGTTATATAGAGTAAAAAAAATGCTGAACTCTAGCTTACCCAGCCAAAATCAGCATTTCAATCGATTGGAGTTGGGTCCCAATCGATTGAACCCAGCTGAATCGATCCACTGATCGATTCAGACTGCGTGGATCGATTGGTGGATCTATCCAGCGAGCTTCTGCTCATGAGAAATGCCTTCTCAATCGATCGCCCGATCAATTGAGTCACTCCAATCGATCGGGTGATCGATTGAAGCTCTGAAAATGCTGAAATTCACTTTCAGTCAATTCAGAAACTCCCAAAAAATTCTACAAAATTTGAAAAATCATGAAAATTTATGTAGACATTCCTTAGGGCATATACTATCAAGAAAAAATAGTTTTCTATGAAAATACTTTCTATTTTTCAAGATTAACATAAACTTGAAAACTTGTAAAAACTTTAGTGTTTTCTTCTAGTTTGTGTCTAACTTTTCAATGATGATTACTATCAAAAGATAGTCTTCACCAAGGTTTTCCAAAAGCATCTTAAAATCATTTTCAAAACCAATATCCAACCATGTTCTTTGGGCTCAATGCACATTACTTGTACATTAGCTTTCCCAATGATTGGAAGACATATAACTATGTGTTTTGATGAACCTAAAATTCAACAAGATGCACTAAATCAACATCTTGAGTTTTGTTCACCATCCTAATATCTCACTTGTATCTAATGTGTACTAAAACACATACAAGTCACCTTATGATTCTTTATGAGATGTATATTTGATTTTTGTCCTAACTAAGGGATCATGCATATTTATCTAGGCATTATGAGACTTATGATCATCCACCTAGGATGTCATTTGGTATAATCCCACTTGTTGAGATATTTACCATTCTTAATAAATGTCTTTTGTACTTAATTATAGGAAATTAACATAATGCATGATATGTTATGATATACATCAAAAAGAAGGAATTTTTAAAAGAAAATTTCCTATGGCTATATGATGTATGTATGACATGACATGGTATTTTTGTAGTTTTCATAATAATCATGAATTCAAAAATAAATATGATGTCATGATATATGATGGGTAAACAATCATGACATTTTAAAATAAATAAAATATACCTAGATAATCTATCTAAGTATCCTTAATTCTTAGCTAAACCTTAAAATTAAGTCCTAGATTGCCCAATTTTATCAAGAAAGTGTCAAACCCAATTTTGACCTTTCTTTCTCCCTTTCTAAATTTGTGTCATTTTAAATTTAAACAAATTTCTCAAAGTATGACACATTTTACTCTTTCAAGGAGTAAATGAAATCAAATTAAGACTTAGATTCGCCTTTAACCTTCTAAGAAAATGTCAAAACCCCAACTTGGCATTTCTTTTCCTTTTCTAAATGTGTCAATTTAAATTAAGTTCAAATCCTCAAAGCTTGACACATATTACTCCTCTTAAGGATCAAACATTTAGATTGAGACTTAATTTTGCTCTTAATCCCTTAAGAACATACTAATATCTCAACTAGGCATTTCTTATCCTTTTTCCAAGTATACCAACTTACATTAAATGTGATTCCTTAAAGTTTGGCACAACTTACTCTTCCAAAGAGTAGTTATTTAGATTTAAGGCTTAGATATATCTTAATCCCTTTAAGAAGATACCAAAATCCCAACTTGGTATTTCTTATCCTTTTTCTATATGTGTCGATTTAAATTAAATTCAAGTCCTCATATTTTGACACATTTTACTCTTTCTGATAATGACAATTTGGATTAAGGTTTTATATTTTCCTTGATTCCATAAGAAAACGCCAACTTCCCAATTTGACATCTCTTTTGCTTCTCTCAAGTGTGTCAATTTTAAATTTGATTCAACTCCTTAAATCTTTGACACATTTTACTCTTTTAAAGAGTGACAATCAATCCTTCACATTTTCAAAGATTAGCAAAAATCTTGAAAATGCTCTCAAGTGTCAACTTTACCAAGGTTGGGTGACCTACCCTTCCAATTGGAGTTGACACTCTCTAAACTCATCTAGGATGTAGAGAGTATGCTCCTAGGAACCCAATACCTATTGGTGCTCCTTGGATGCTCTAGGTACTTGCTAGGGATAACTTCCCTAGATACCTTCTTAAGAACCTTTCTAGGCTTCTTAGAAGCCTTGGTCACTTCTACTAGGTCAACTCTAGGGATAACTTCCCTTGTAACCTTCTTTGTGGCTTTATTTGGCCTTTTTGGAGCCTTAGTCACCTTGGTCTTGTCAAAAGTATTCTTAGGGATTCCTTCCCTAGTGTCTTTAACTTGACCTCTAGACCTAGGGTTTGTTCCATACTTATATGACACCCTATGATATGAGGCTACATCCCTCTTAGTTTTAGGTTTGTATCCCAAACCTTTGTAACTATAGGATTGCCTTGGTATTCCTAAGCCTAAGTTTTGCTCATTTTGACCCCTAAGAATATTTTCCATTCTTTCTAAGGTCTTCTCTAAATTATCAAGTCTTGACCTTAAGACTTGATTTTCACTCCATAAATCCCAAGATTTTGGTTTTTCATTGAATCCTTGAGCATTTCTATTTTTAGGCATATATCTATAATCCTTAGAGTGATTGCCTAAGTAGTTATCTACCTTCCTAACCTTAGGTGTGGTAAATCTAGCATGAGGAGGAATATATTTATCCTTAGTGTCATCATGCTTCCTACTTTCATGATAATTAACATTAAAATGATAAACATTATTTCTAGCATGCTTTTTATCATGTGTCAAAGGAATATGTTTATTAAATGATACCTTAGTTTTTACCTTGGAAGCTCCCCCTAGACTTGTGCTTTCTCCTTTGACCTTTGTTGTTTTCTTCCCCTTTGGCTTCGATAATGTCCATTTTGATTGCACAAGAAACACACAATGTGTTCCTTGCTCTTCTTAGTTGTGGGGATTTTCTCCTTGGGCTTCTCCTTGCCCTTGGGTACTACTTGGCCCTTTTGCTTGGCCAATTTGGGATATTTGCTCTTGTAATGACCATGTTTCCTACACTCAAAGCAAATAATATGATTTTTATTCTTAATTAAACTAATTATACCTTCATGTGTAGGGATGATGCTTGATTCTCCATTTGATGTAGCTTGAATTGTGGAGTTGGCATCATCTTCTAATTCTTCTCCTTTACTTGAAGGTGTGGGTGCTTCCATCTCTTCAACTCTTGAGGATGTGGATGCTTCCACCTCCTCATCTCTTAAAGATGTGGAGGATCTCTCATCATCTTCCTTCTCCTCCTCTTCTTTTTCTTCCTCGAAGGTTGCACTTGTGTCAACGTTCGATTAGTCCTCCTCTTCTTGGACCAATGAGCCCTTCTCCTTGGGCTCCTCCACTCCTTGGAGTTGTGTAGGGGTCTCATGATAAGCAATGATCTTTTTCCAAAGATCACAAACACTTGTGTATTCACCTACACTCAAAATTATGTTAGAGGGTAATGAATTTAACAAGATTTTTGTTACCTCCTTATCCGCCTCCGCTTGCTCCTTTTGTTCCTCGGTCCAATGTCGAGGTCGGAGGCGCTTCCCCTTTTTGTCCGTTGGAGCTTCAAATGGGTCCTCCAAGACCACCCATTGGTTCCAATCCATTTGGAACCAAATCTCCAACCGATTCCTCCATGAGCTAAAATCTTCTTTGTCGTACGGAGGTGGAATTTGGATATCCCATCCGAGCGGTCCTTCGGACTCCATCTTCTTCTTCCTCTAGCTTCTTGCTCTCTTGGCGGTTAGTCCGTAGAAGAGCGACCTTGCTCTGATACCAATTGTAGGGACCTTTGTGCCCACTAGAGGGGGGGGGGTGAATAGCGGTTCGTCGCGCTTACTTCGGTTTGGTTCGTCTTGATGATGATATGCAGCGGAAATACTCGAAGACAAACTATACAATGCTAACACACGGATTTACTTGGTATCCACCTCAAGATGAGGTGACTAATCCAAGGATCCACATACGACGCTATCTCCACTATGAAAACCCTCCTTCTCGGTCGCAACCGAAGGCGGAGAAGCCTTGTACAAACTCACACTACAACACAACACGAATACAAGAAGAAGAAATACAAATACAAGTACAAACACTCTCTTCTTGCTTACTTGTGCTTGTTGTTGCCTCTTGAACCTTGAGAGAACACCCTCAAGAGCCTTCAAGAACTGGCGGTGAAGATCGGAGAAAGTCACCGAAAAATCGTTGTGAGCTCTTGTGGAGAAGAATCGAAGAAGTGTCGAAGGAATCGCACGCCAACGGCTAAAACCTACGCCAACGGTCGAATCCCAATCGATTGGGGAGGCTTTGGATCGATCGGCCGATCGATCCAGAGCACCTCTATGCTCTTTGGAAATCACCTGGATCGATCGGCGGATCGATCCAGGGCTTATCGCGCAAAAATGCAGCTCCCAATCGATCAGCCGATCAATTGGAGGCTCCCAATCGATCGACCAATCGATTGGAGGCTCCCAATCGATCGGTCGATCGATTGGGAAGGACTCTGTGCTCGTGATTTCACATCCCAATCGATCGGCCGAACGATCGGGTCATTCCCATTTTCGCAGCACACTCCAATCGATCGATCGATCGATTAGACATTGGTTCAATCGATCGACCGATCGATTGGACATTGGTTCAATCGATTGACAGATCAATTGGACACTGGTTCAATTGATCGACCGATCAATTGAACACCTTGAACTTGCCTTAAACTCAAGTTCAAGGTCCCAAACCCAACTCCCGGTCAACCGTGACCTGTTGGGTATCCATGCCTAGCATTTGGCCAACACCCGACCAACCTCGAACTAGCCTTCTAGCCTCCTCCATCAGTCTTACGTCCCTCAGATATCTCCCCATCCTTCACGCCTTACCTTCAGGAGCTTCCTTTGACCTCATCCTTGTTGGTTGCTACTCGGAAAACCTAGAGGTTCCACTGTATAAAATTTTGTACAAAGGTCTGAACCTTTTCCTAGCTACCATGTGTTCTTTTAAATTAAATTTTGGATCGCCTGCGGAACTTAACACGTTTGATCCAAAACTTAATCTATTTGTTCTTTTAGGTTTAGACTTGGATCTCCTGCGAAACTTAACACGTTTGATCCAAATCACCTAAGTTATTAATTCCATTAAATATTAATTTCCATAATTGGTTCCCAGTACTAACGTGGCGAGGCACATGGCCTTCTTGGATATGGGAGCAACCACCACCGACTAGACAAAACCTTTTATGGAAAGCTAATATTTAATTTCCTAAAATAACTTTAGGTCAACCGAAAAGAACAATCAAATCACAAGGAAAAGAAAAACAAAAGAACACTATATCGAAAACAAATTCGAAACACTAAAATCGTATGCCTCTTGTATTTGGTATTATTTCCAAAAAATAACTAGTATGATGCGGAAAGAAAAAATACTAGTTATACCTTTTAGAAAAACCTCTTGATCTTCTATCGTATTCCTCTTCTAACCTCGGACGTTGTGTGGGCAACGATCTTCCGAGATGTGAACCACCAAGCACCTTCTTCTTCCTTGCAAGTTTCGGCCATCAAAACATCTTCTAGGATGAAGAGGTTCGGCCACCACCACCATGCTCCAAGGGATGCTAGAAACAAAGCTTTCTTTCTCTCCTTCTTCTTCTTCTCTAAACTTGATCCGGCCACCATATGAGTCTCCACAAGAAGGATGAGGTTCGGCCATCAAAGAGAAGAAAGGAGGAGAGGATGGCCGGCCACACCAAGGAAGAAAAAGAGAGAGGAAAAATAATAGAGTTGTTAGTCATGAAGGCACCTCTACCCTCTCTTTTATAATCCTTGGCCTTGGCAAATAAGGAAATTTAAATAAAAATTTCCTTAATTCTTTTGCCATTGATAAGGAAAATTTATTTAATTAAAAACAATTTTTTTCTCATCAACAATGTGGCCGGCCACTTTAAACCAAGCAAAGGAAATTTAATTCAATCAAGAATTAAAACTTTCCTAATTTGTTTCCGGAAATTTTATAAAAAATTTCTCTAATAATTTTTCCCTTCATGATGGTTAATAAAAAGGAAATTTTATAAATTAAAATATTTCTTTTAAACATGTGGATAAAAAAAAAAGTTATCTTTAAAAAATTAAAATATCTTCCAATCTACAAATAAGGAAAGATATCTAATCTTTTCTTAATCTTTGTAGAAGCTTTATAAAAGAGATATTTAATTTTTAAACTCTCTTTTAAATCATGAACATGATTAAAAGGAAAGTTTTTACCAAAATTAAAATCAACCTTTTAATCTACAAATAAGGAAAGAGATTTAACTCTTCTCTTAATCTTTTGTAGATTCTTATAAAAGGAAAGATTTAAATTTTTAAACTCTCTTTTAAATCATGTTATCCACATAAGAAAATTTTAAAAAATAAAATTCCTTTTTATTTTAATAGGGACAGCCACCTAAGCTTGAGTTCAAGCTAGGGCCGGCCACATGAATTCACCCATGAACCAAAACATGGCCGACCCTAGCTTGGTCTCCAAGCTAGCTTGGTCGGCCCCCTATAGGATGGGTAAGAAGGTGGGTATAGTACTCTATAATCAAGAAGCTACGATAGGGACCGAGAGGAGGAATTGGTTTTGGTCTCCCGATAAAATTAAGCATCCCGTGTTCGCCCCGAACACACAACTTAATTTTATCAATAATAATTCATTCAACTAGAGAATTATTATTGAACTACCGCACCAATCCCAAATTACATTTTTGGGCTCCTTATTATTATGAGTGTGTTAGTCTCCCTGTGTTTAAGATAACAAATGTCCACTAATTAAGTAAGTTACTGACAACTCACTTAATTAATATCTAGCTCCGAGAGTAGTACCACTCAACTTCATCGTCATGTCGGACTAAGTTCACCTGCAGGGTTTAACATGACAATCCTTTTGAGCTCCTCTTGGGGAAATTCTCAACCTAGTATCTCTAGGACACAGTTTCCTTCTATAATCAACAACACACACTATAAGTGATATCATTTCCCAACTTATCGGGCTTATTGATTCATCGAACTAAATCTCACCCATTGATAAATTAAAGAAATAAATATCAAATATATGTGCTTGTTATTATATTAGGATTAAGAGCACACACTTCCATAATAACTGAGGTCTTTGTTCCTTTATAAAGTCAGTATAAAAGGAATGAACTCAAATGGTCATACACAATACACTCTAAGTGTACTAGTGTAATTATATAGTTAAAATAAACTAATACCTAATTACACTACGACCTTCCAATGGTTTGTTCCTTTCCATCTTGGTCGTGAGCTACTGTTTATAATTTATAAGGAACCGATAACCTAATCTTCTGTGTGTGACACCACACACCATGTTATCTTCAATATAAATTAATTGAGCAACTACATTTATCATAAATGTAGACATTTGACCAATGTGATTCTTATTTCTAGATAAATATTTATACCAAAAGCTAGGCTTTTAGTATACATCCTAACAATCTCCCACTTATACTAAAAGACTAAGCTGCTATATCTACTGCCATACATCTGATTCCCAACCCTTCATCATGCCCATCAAAAGCTCTTGCCTTAAGGACCTTAGTGAAAGGATCTATAGGTCATCACCTGATGCAATCTAGGCGGCAACAACTTCTCCTCGTTTATACGATTTCTTGTATTGGGTGGTACTTGCGCTCTATTGTGTTTACTTGCCTTATAGACTTATGGTTTCTTCGAGTTTGCTACTGCACCATTATTATTACAATAAATTGTAATAATTTTTGAACAAACCAGAAATCATATCTAAGTCTATCTTGAGGTTATTGAGTCATTCAACTTTTATGGCCACCTCAGAGGCTTGCCATATACTAAGCTTCTATGGTGGAGTCTAGAAAAACACCTATGCTTATCACTCTTCCATAGTTATGACTTTACCTCCTAAAGTAAACACAAAACCTCGAGGTTGACTTATTATTGTCCCTATTGGAAGTCAAAATCCGTGCAACCCACAGGGACCAAATTAACTGCCTTGTAAGCTAGCATATAATTTCTAGTGCCTCTAAGGTACTAATATATGCTTTACTGCAGTCTAATGTCCTTGTCCAAGGTTACTTTGACATCTGCTAACTATGCCCTTGGCAAAACAGATTTCTGATCTCGTGCATAGCATACATTAGGCTTCCGACAGCAAAGAACTGCCTTTATTTCCTTTATCTCCTTTGATGTCTACGGAGACATATCTTTAGATAAAGTTACTCCATGCTAAAAAAGTAAGAAACCTTTCTTGGAGTTTTGCATGCTTAAAACGAGCAAGGTTTTTTTTTTGATGTATAAAGCTTGAGATAAGTAAAATATTCTTTTCTTGTGATCCCTTATTACTTTGATCTCAAGAATATATGCATTCTCCCAAGTCCTTTATATCGAATTGATTGGATAACCATACCCTTACTTCTGATAACATTTTGATATTGTTTGCAACTACCAAAAATGTTATCTATGTATAGTACAAGAAATACCACCACGTTTCCATCACACCTTTTATATACACAAGACTTATCCGGTTACTAAATAAATCCATAGGTTTGGATTACTTTGATAAACCGGATGTTCCAAGACCTTGAAGCTTTGCCTCAGTCCATAGACTGATTGAGCTTGCACACAAGATGCTCTTAGCCCTTTGCAATGAATCCTTCTGGTTGCTTTATATGGATGCTTTCTTCAAGACTTTCATTTAAAGAATGCTGTCTTGACATCCACTTGCCAAATAGATAAAAGAATCCGGATAGACTTAAGCATGGCTACCAGTGAAAAAGTTTCCTTTTTCATCAAGCCTTGCTTTGAAAGTTTCTACCTTCCTGTCTATCCCTCTTTTCCTATTATAGACCTTTTTACACCCAAAGGCTTTTACACCATTTGGTGGTTCTACAAGCTTCCAGACTTTATTAGAATACATATATTCTAATTCTATTATTCATTACTCTTTGCCAAGATGCTGCATCTTTATCTTGGAGTGCTTCGTCATATGTCCGGAGATCAGGTTCATGTCCTCCTGGGATCGAGTCCAAAAATTCTCCCAAAACATGAATCTTTTTAAGTTGCCTAACAACCCTCCCACTACGATGAGGCACTTTCTGTAATTGTGTATCGTTTGTGATACGTGTTGCAGTTTCTTTGTGGTATCTCATCTTGTACAGTTGGTACTAGATTAGACATGTCTTTTATTATTTCCGTAAGAACAAATTTACTTATGGCCACTTGGTTTATTACATAGTCCTTTTCTAAAAATCAGTCATTGATACTATCAATGACCTTCTGATTTTTAAGACTATAAACCTACTTTCATTTCTCTAGGATAACTCACAAACAAGTGAATTCCTGTCCAACTTATCATTGTCTCTCTTCAGCATATGTGTTGGACTACCCGAAACCGAATATGCTTCAAAATAGGCTTATGCCTATTTAGCAATTCTATATGAGTAGAGAGTTCTGACTTTGGAAGGTACTATGTTCACTTCCGTTTCCAGAGTATATGCTTAAAATGAATTTGGTAATTTTCTAAATAACTCATCATTAATCTACTTATTTCCATAAGAGTCTTATACCTTCCTTTTTCTACACCATTCTGTTGGGGTATACCAGGTGTTGTTAGTTGAGATTGAATCCCTACTTCTGATAAGTGACTCCTAAATTCTCCCAAAAAGGTACTTGCCACTACGATCTCACCGTAGTGTCTTGATACGTTTACTTTGACGTTTCTCCACATCAGCCTCGTACTCTTTGAACTAATCAAAGCACTTAGACTTGCGGCACATCAAGTAAATATATCCGTATCTCAAATAGTTGTCTATAAAATAGACGAGATATTTGAAAATACCTTTTTGTCTGATAGTCATAGGATCACACAAATCAGAATGAACCAATTCCTATATATCTTTGGCTCCATACCCCTTAGACTTAAAAGCTCCTTGGTTATTTTCCTTCCAAGTAAGACTCGCAGGTTGGAAAGATTTCCACTACTAATGAACCCAAAAGTTCATCAGCTACCAATGAATCCTACTTAAGTTAATATAACCTAGCCTTAAATGTCAAAGATATAATTGGTTCATTTTCGAAGGTTGCTTTCTCTTAAGTTAGAAGATGTGTTACTAATTTCCATTTGTTGCATCGTGGGAGTTTTTGGATTATAAATTGTCAACCAACATACCAGAATAGATAACTTGCCTATTTTTCTTGATAACCACTTTGTTATCAAAATAGACACAATATCTATTCTATAATAGTTTAGAAACTGAAATCAGAATCTTTCTAAACTTAGTATGTAAAGACAATTCCTAATAATCCAAATTTTATTCCTATTAGAGAATAAACCTCTCCCACTGCAACAGCTGCTACTTTTGCAGTAGTGCCCATGTGGACGGTGTTTTTTTTTTATTTTCATTTAGTTGTCGGGTTTCCTGAAACCCTGCAATGAATTGCAGACATGATCAGTGGCTCCCATATCTACATACCAGGTACCGGTAGATAACTCCACTAAACATGTATCAACTAATGAATAAAATACACCTATATTGTTCTTAGTTCTAAGAGGACAGTCTACCTTAATGTCCAAATCCTATTTCCAATCAATTATAATTGGGACCACTAAGTCTATCCTAAAGTATATTAGCTAGGGATTGACCATCATCCTAAGAATCACAAAAATATTTGGTTAAGACTAACTCCTTAAAAATCCCCATGAATTTTGTATGTCACGTTAGTGTGGACGTATACAAATTCAAAGAGGAAATTTTATCATTTAATTTTATTATCTCGTCAACCTTACTTTATGACGAATAAAATTAATAGTTGGTCTATCTTTAATCAAATATTTGGTCAAGACTCTAAATTTAAAATAATATTGATTCCTCTAACAATACTATTTAAATTTACCAACACCTCAAAACACCGTGAATTTTGCATGCCACGTTAGTGTGGACGTATACAAAATCAACATTTGTAAGAGGAGGGTTTTACCCATTAACTATCTTGTCAACGTAACTTTATGACAAATAAAATTATCTCAAACACCGTTAATTTTGTATGGCACGTTAGTGTTGACGTATACAAAATCAATCATTTGTAAGAGGGGTTTTAACCCTTTAATTTTATTATCTTGTCAACCTAGTTTTATGACAAATTAATAGTTGGTTTCATTTGGTCACACAAATAATAGCAGTGACTCCGATGGGGAGGAAACTATTAGATGTGTCTAAGTGTATACCATTACTTGACACTAAGTCTATTAATAAGATTATGCCCCTTCCGTTGGGGAAGATCACACGCTCTTAATTAACTTCCTATAGTCATCCAAAAATGGAAGTCTGTTCTAGTGATATGCAAACAAGCTCATCCGTTATGGAGGAAGGCACTCAGAGCCAACGCGCAAGCTTGTTTGCATCACTTACAAACCAGTAATGGAGACCATGAGATTTACTTAAAAATCCCTCTCCCACTTAGTTATTTATAAATGAGGAATTTTTAAATATGCTAGCCTACTAAACTTGTAAACTAACACGCACACACAGCACAATATAAAAGCAATAAATAGAAAATCTAATTTTCAACTATTATGGCTTTTATCTCTAGTTGTCCTCCGTGTGTTGTCATCCCAAGCTGCTGCCATATTTGGCCACCGCCACCGGGTCTAGCTGTCGCCTCCATCTTGCTTCTAGTTCCGCTACGCCTCTGGTCCTTAGAAAGTTCCACGCTTTGCAAGATTCGATCCGCGACATAAATAGAATTTTACATTTTGATCCTATATTCCATAAAAGGAATGTACATATCTCTAGATCAAAAATAAAATCCTAATAAAACTAAATACAGCTCCTGCTGTATTTTAATACAATCATGCACACACATATAAATGCCCTTGACATGTCCAAGGGTCCAATCACACACATAATAACTAAAAGCCATAATAGTTGGAGCCTGCAACCAAAGAGTTAGCACATCCTACTATTATCCTGCCTAAATTATGTATGACATGTGCATAATTATCCTAAATACCAAATACACAGAGGCAAAACCCTAGCTCTGATACCAATTGTTGGTTGCTACTCGGAAAACCTAGAGGTTCCACTGTACAAAATTTTGTACAAAGGTCTGAACCTTTTCCCAGCTACCATGTGTTCTTTTAAATTAAATTTTGGATCGCCTGCGGAACTTAACACGTTTGGTCCAAAACTTAATCTATTTGTTCTTTTAGGTTTAGACTTGGATCTCCTGCGAAACTTAACACGTTTGATCCAAATCACCTAAGTTATTAATTCCATTAAATATTAATTTCCATAATTGGTTCCCAGTACTGACGTGGCGAGACACATGGCCTTCTTGGATATGGGAGCAACCACCACCGACTAGACAAAACCTTTTATGGAAAGCTAATATTTAATTTCCTAAAATAACTTTAGGTCAACCGAAAAGAACAATCAAATCACAAGGAAAAGAAAAACAAAAGAACACTATATCGAAAACAAATTCGAAACATTAAAATCGTATGCCTCTTGTATTTGGTATTATTTCCAAAAAATAACTAGTATGATGCGGAAAGAAAAAATACTAGTTATACCTTTTAGAAAAACCTCTTGATCTTCTATCGTATTCCTCTTCTAACCTCGGACGTTGTGTGGGCAACGATCTTCCGAGATGTGAACCACCAAGCACCTTCTTCTTCCTTGCAAGTTTCGGCCATCAAAACATCTTCTAGGATGAAGAGGTTCGGCCACCACCACCATGCTCCAAGGGATGCTAGAAACAAAGCTTTCTTTCTCTCCTTCTTCTTCTTCTTCTCTAAACTTGATCCGGCCACCATATGAGTCTCCACAAGAAGGATGAGGTTCGGCCATCAAAGAGAAGAAAGGAGGAGAGGATGGCGGCCACACCAAGGAAGAAAAAGAGAGAGGAAAAATAATAGAGTTGTTAGCCATGATGGCACCTCTACCCTCTCTTTTATAATCCTTGGCCTTGGCAAATAAGGAAATTTAAATAAAAATTTCCTTAATTCTTTTGCCATTGATAAGGAAAATTTATTTAATTAAAAACAATTTTTTTCTCATCAACAATGTGACCGGCCACTTTAAACCAAGCAAAGAAAATTTAATTCAATCAAGAATTAAAACTTTCCTAATTTGTTTCCGAAAATTTTATAAAAAATTTCTCTAATAATTTTTCCCTTCATGATGGTTAATAAAAAGGAAATTTTATAAATTAAAATATTTCTTTTAAACATGTGGATAAAAAGAAAGTTATCTTTAAAAAATTAAAATCTCTTCCAATCTACAAATAAGGAAAGATATCTAATCTTTTCTTAATCTTTGTAGAAGCTTTATAAAAGAGATATTTAATTTTTAAACTCTCTTTTAAATCATGAACATGATTAAAAGGAAAGTTTTTACCAAAATTAAAATCAACCTTTTAATCTACAAATAAGGAAAGAGATTTAACTCTTCTCTTAATCTTTTGTAGATTCTTATAAAAGGAAAGATTTAAATTTTTAAACTCTCTTTTAAATCATGTTATCCACATAAGAAAATTTTAAAAAATAAAATTCCTTTTTATTTTAATAGGGCCAGCCACCTAAGCTTGAGTTCAAGCTAGGGCCGCCACCATACATGACCAAAACATGGTGGCCCTAGCTTGGTCTCCAAGCTAGCTTGGTCGGCCCCCTATAGGATGGGTAAGAAGGTGGGTATAGGTGGGTATAGTACTCTATAATCAAGAGGCTACGATAGGGACCGAGAGGAGGAATTGGTTTTGGTCTCCCGATAAAATTAAGCATCCCGTGTTCGCCCCGAACACACAACTTAATTTTATCAATAATAATTCATTCCACTAGAGAATTATTATTGAACTACCGCACCAATCCCAAATTACATTTTTGGGCTCCTTCTTATTATGAGTGTGTTAGTCTCCCTGTGTTTAAGATAACAAATGTCCACTAATTAAGTAAGTTACTGACAACTCACTTAATTAATATCTAGCTCCAAGAGTAGTACCACTCAACTTCATCGTCATGTCGGACTAAGTCCACCTGCAGGGTTTAACATGACAATCCTTTTGAGCTCCTCTTGGGGACATTCTCAACTTAGTATCTCTAGAACACAGTTTTCTTCTATAATCAACAACACACACTATAAGTGATATCATTTCCCAACTTATCGGGCTTAGTGATTCATCGAACTAAATCTCACCCATTGATAAATTAAAGAAATAAATATCAAATATATGTGCTTGTTATTATATTAGGATTAAGAGCACACACTTCCATAATAACTGAGGTCTTTGTTCCTTTATAAAGTCAGTATAAAAGGAATGAACTCAAATGGTCATACACAATACACTCTAAGTGTACTAGTGTAATTATATAGTTAAGATAAACTAATACCTAATTACATTACGACCTTCCAATGGTTTGTTCCTTTCCATCTTGGTCGTGAGCTACTGTTTATAATTTATAAGGAACCGATAACATGATCTTCTGTGTGTGACACCACACACCATGTTATCTTCAATATAAATTAATTGAGCAACTACATTTATCATAAATGTAGACATTTGACCAATGTGATTCTTATTTCTAGATAAATGTTTATACCAAAAGCTAGGCTTTTCGTATACATCCTAACAATCCTAGTTGTCGGGTTCTCCTTGCCAAGTCACACTAGGACTTACCTTGCCAAGACCACATGCTTGGACTTACATCCTTTGCTAAGATTACACTTGGACTTTCCACTTGCCTAGCTCCTCACCAGGACTTTCTCCTTTGCCAAGCTCCTCACTAGGACTTTCTCGTTGCCTGGCTCCTCACCAGGACTTTCTCCTGCCTAGCTCCTCACTAGGACTTCCAGTTGCTTGGCTCCTCACCAGGACTTTCTCCTGCCATCCCTGACCTACTTGACTTCCAAACACCAGGTGTCCGGTCAACCTTGACCCACCTAGATTCCCACATGCCTGGCTTCACTCACCAGGTCTTTCCATCTGCCTAGCTTCACTCACTAGGACTTCCCATCTGCCTGGCTTCACTCACCAGGATTTTTCCACCGCTCGGCTTCACTCACCGGGACTTTCCACATGCCTGGCTTCACTCACCAGGACTTTCACCTAGCTTCACTCACTAGGATTTTCCAACTGCCTAGCTTCACTCACTAGGTCTTTCACCTGACTTCACTCACCAGGATTTTTCTTTCTGCCTAGCTTCACTCACTAGGACTTCCCAGTCAAGTATCCGATCAATCTTGACCTACTTGACTCTTCTTCAAACTCAGACTGGTTAAACCCTAACCAGAGGGGAATTGCTCCAGCAATCTCCCCAATCGGATGATTACACCTGTAATCTCCATGTATTATCTGTATTGTCAAACATCGAAACTCAAACATAAAGACTCGAGCTTGAGCCAACTCAAACTTAGTCAACCAAATCATCCTTGACCTAGGGATATTGCACCAACATTTAGTTGTTCGTTAAGTATTTTATTTTCTATATTTAGATCATTTATTTTATTTTCAGAATTAATTAATTTTTTATTTAAACATGCTATTATGTTTTTAAAAAAAACTTTTTGCTTAAAGTAAATTGTACTGATCAGAACATTCAAAAATGAGTGTGGACTCATGGCTTGATTCGGGTTCAGACCTGTCTTCTAAGTCGCTTTCCGATTCTGGTTCGTAAGCCATCAGTGCGAGGTAGTTGGTGTGCTTTGGTTCGTCGCCATCCGATTCCTCCACGGATGATTAGTCCCAAGTTGCCTTGAGGGCTTTCTTCTTCTTGAGATTTGGGCGGTCGATCTTGTAATGCCTCTTCTTGCTGTATTCAAAGCATGTGACATTGGTCTTGTTGTTGTTGGAGGTTGAAGTGGAGTTGATCTTTTGTAGGCCCCTTTTGGTGAAATTCTTCTTGTAGGAAATAGGAACGTGGGAACATGCCCATGTTCCCCACTACTCTTAATAGAAAAGTCCATTATACCCCTGGGTTATTTCTCTTTATAAGGGGTACGTCCAAGGTTTATTTGTGAGGTGAGAAAGAGAGGAAGAGTTTTCACATGACGGTGGAAAGAGACATAGAGAGAGGGAAGAACATCTGAGGTGGTGGGATTTGGTTCGTGAAATTACGGAGAGCTTTCCGATCCTGTGATCGTTCTTCCGACAGCGAATCTTACCATCGTCGATTGCATATCTGCAGGAGATCGCTGTAAGTGTTTACCATTTTAATTTTTTTTAATTCATGCATTTAGAATTATCAACAATGGTATCGAGCGGTGTTATTTCTAAATACTTAAGACGAATTATAAAACCGTTGTTTGGATATTTTCTGTATCGGTTTGCCATTTCCTGTCACTGTTTTGCATGACTAATGTGGCGTAGCATACAAAGACCGACAACAAGGCCGCTGGTAGCCGTCACTCACTGGCTACAGGGTCACTGGTAAGAGTCACCGTCGGCGTTAGCGTCGCTGCTCGACAGCGCACTGTGCTAAGTTTGAAAAATCACGACAGTGTAGCGATTTCCATCAGAGCAGGGCTTGGGACACAGGGATATGCCGACGACGACATTCTGTGGCCTGCGATGGTGTCTTGGCTGACCGGTGATGCGCTGGTGGCTGGGACAGGTAGAGCGGGCGCTGGCGACGTCATCGGGCCCAAAGTCGACCGACGTCCAATACCAAAGAGGACTGGCGACTGCCCGAGTAGGCTAGAGATCGGCCTATGTGGCCGGCGACCGTGTTTGTTGCAGTTGCGTGGCGGCGTGCACGGTATGCGGACATGGGCAACATGTGATGGAGAAATTGTGAGGCAAAGAAAATGGAAGAAACACGAAGCATAGTGCTTCGTGAAAAAATGTTTGATTTTAGAAAATCAAATAAAAAAATTACCGCATGCAATTAAAAAAAAATTCTTTTGCATTTGTCAGCACGCATTTAATGTTAATGTTAATGTTTCATTATTTTTTGCATGCGATAATTAATTAAAAATTAGGTTCAATTAATTCACCATTTAGGACCAATGGGTGAGACCAATTTTGATCCAATTAGATCCGGTTTAAATTAAATCATTAGTTGGTTTAATCGAACCAATTTGATCTAAATCTGAACCAATTTAGGTTGATTAATTGGGCTTGGACCAAATATGATCAAATGACCAAATTTGTTCTATTGGGTCAGATTTGATCAATTAATTAGATTTGTTCTAATTTGTCAGACTTAAACCAATGGCCATTGATTTGATCAAACAGACTTGAGTTTGATCAATAAGTATGAAATTGACTGAAATAGACTTATATCAAACAGTAATAGAACATAGGTACAAAAATCCCTATCCAATTAAATCAGTTCTAATTGTGGATAATGGACCAAGCTTAGGATCTGAATTCCTAATCAACCGATCCAATGGGTCAGTCGACTTAGACTCCTGAAAATCGAGAAGATTTGTTTTTTCTTGATTGATTATGTTGGTACTATGTCTGTATAAATTGAATTAAGCCAATTTTGTACTGGTTAGTCAATTTTGTACTGACTTATTTAATTTCAATTTTTTAGATGGCATGGATGATTACCACATTGACTCGTCACGAAGTGCGATGAAATTAGCTCAGGGAGGAAATTCAGGAGATAGAGTATAACTCTACTTATGGAGTCGATGAACATGCTGGACTGCTTGATGATCTATTTTGGAAACTTGAGAAGAAGATTTTCCAGTCCTGGATAGTTATAGGATATGGGCTTTGATGCATTCATTACCAGAAAATCCTAGGATGATAGCAGACTATATTTAGGGGCGTCATCAAGGACGTGTTACATATTCAGTATTATGTGAGGAACTACTTCACCATATGACTGAAGAGGATCCTGAAGAGTTCGAAGAGGATCCGGAAATGATCGAGCAGGATCCAGAGATGGATCCAATTGTGGATCCGATAGAGAATTCTGGAGTTGTCCCGTCTGATATTACCCCAAATGAGTCCAGGCTGAAAGGGATAATATTGGCCACTGCACTAGTGTCTATCCTAGTGGAAGTGGTAGTAGCCTATCTAGTTTACTAGAGTTCTATTATTGTTATTTTCATTATGTGTGAACAATATTAGTCCATTTCATTCATGTCAGTCGGTTATATGTTAACAATATGTAACATAATTTTATATTAATAATATGTTTATTTATTTATGCTATTTACTTGACATGATGCATGATTAATTCATTTTTATTAAATGATCAGTTCATTTAATTAAAGTAATCATGATTTATTAAATGATCAGTTCATTTAATTAAAGAAATTATGATATTATAAATGATTAGTTTATTGGTTGAAATGTATGTAATAGAATTGATCAATATTGATTTGATTGGGCATACAAATGATAAGTGAAAGCATTGTTGTCACTTGATTTTGTAAACCAACTCAAATTAATATTGAGTCAATCATAAATTGCATGCATATGAATTACACTGAATACTAAATAATGTGTTTATTTATGATAGATTATGACAACCAAAAATATTATAGCTGAACTCAACAAGGGTGAAAAACTTAATGAGGATAACTATAAGATCTGGCACCTCAGGATACAATATGTACTTGAGGAACAAGAAGTTCTGAAGGCTATAAATCAGGTTATGGTAGAACCTGTAGATGGTCCCACTGCACAACACAGACGAGATCTTAATGACTATAAGACATTGAAGAAAAAGGACTCCACTACAAAGGGCATATTGATTAGTCCAATAGTAGACGACCTAACTTTTGAGTGTGAGTTGTATCTTTCGGCTCATGCAGCCTGGGTAGCCCTTAAAAAAAAATACAGTGGAGTAAGTTTGAACAAACTTCGACAGCTAACAATCAAGTTTGACAGCTACAAGAAGCGTCTGAATGTATCAATGGTTCAACACCTCAGGGAGATGTCGAACATGATTCGGGAGCTTAAAACTGCTTGTCATAAGTTTACCGATGAACAACAAGTTCAAACAGTTATTCGTTCACTTCCAGATTCTTGGGAGACCATGAAGCAGCCCCTAACTCATAGTGAGAGTATTAAAACTTTCACTGACATCTCACGCCATGTAGAATTAGAGGCGAACAAAGTTGAACCCGCAAAGATTTCTAAACAAGCCTATGTGGTTGTAGGTTTTGCTGGATCATCTGGATCCATGAAAAAGAAATAGTTCAAGAAAGGGAAGGGAAAGAAGAGGGAAGCTCCTGCTGTGGGATAGGGCCCAATCAAGAAGATAGTAAAGAAGTCTGGAAAGAAACCTAAAAATAAGTTGACTTGTTTTAACTGCGACAAGAAGGGTCACTTCGCTCGGGAGTGCACTGAGCTGGAAAAGGTATATCTAAGTGTGTCTTTTTTTCTGAGCATTTTGTTGTCAGCTCAGTGTTGTTAGCTAATTCTTATCCTTTATGGATTATAGATTCGGGAGCAACCAACCATGTAGCTCGAGAGCGAGTTACATTTGTAGAGTACCGTCGAGTACCAGCTGACAACAAGTGGATATATATGGGAAACAATGCAAGAGTTGAAGTTAAAGGAGTCGACACTTGTAAACTCAACCTCCATGGTGGTAGAGGATTGTTTCTACATAATGTCCTATATACTCCTGAAATTTGACGAAATCTTGTTTCTGTTGGGGTTGTAAGGTTGCAAACATAGTCCCACATTGAAAACACATGGGAAAGATCATGAGTTTATAAAAGAAAGATTTCTCCATTGGTATGAGGCCTTTTGGGGAGAGCCCAAGAGCAAAACCATAAGGGCTTAGGCCCAAAGTGGACAATATCATATCATTGTGGAGATATCTAAATTCTTTTCGATCCTACAATTGGTATCAAAGCACAGACTGCCAGAAGGTTTAATCGCCAACTGCACACAAGAGCTATGGTCTAATTGAGTCATGTGGGTACAATATTGACCTCGAACAAAGGAAGTGGGGGCTCCTATGTTCGGATCAAGAGGACCATACACCATGCAGGAAGTCCTAGTTGTGACTAGGCAAGGAAGTCCTAGTAGGTCGGGTGGACCGAGGGGCAGGAAGACTTGGTGGGTCGATGATCGGACGTGGGAAGCCTGTGATCCTTTGTTTGAGGGGGGATTGTTGGGGTTGCAAGGTTACAAACATAGTCCCACATTGAAAACACATGGGAAAGATCATGAGTTTATAAGAGAAAGATATCTCCATTGGTATGAGGCCTTTTGAGGAGAGCCCAAGAGTAAAACCATGAGGGCTTAGGCCCAAAGTGGATAATATCATATTATTATGGAGATATCTAAATTCTTTTCGATCCTATAGTTTCCGTTACGTGTCTTCTTAATTTAGGGTATTGTATTAATTTTTACAGTCGGTATGTTGAACTTAAGATTGACTCAGTATCAATCGGACATAATTTTTTAACAAATGGTTTTATGGTTCTTGATGTAAACCATATGTCAATTATGCTATTGATGGTTATTTTTCAAACATTACTCTAACTAGTGATACAGATATAACTGACGATGTTTGACATGCTAGATTAGGACATATAGGACAAGAACGTATGAATCGGTTGGCTAGAGAGGGTCTATTGGGCACTCAAACAAAGATTCAATTATCTATATGTGAGCATTGTCTTGTTGGAAAAGTAACTAGGAAACCATTTGGTAAGGCTATTAGATCTGAATCAATATTGCAGTTAATTCATTCGGATATTTGTGGTCTGATGAATGTAAAGGCTAGACATGGAGCTTCCTATTTCATTATATTTATTAATGATTTCTCTCGGTTCAGTCATGTGTATTTGATTTCTCATAAATCTAAAGTATTGGATTACTTCATTCATTATATGAACAAAGTTGAGAATCAAACGGAACGTAAAGTTAAGACTTTACGCACTGACCATGGAGGGGAATATTTGTCGGATATGTTCAAGACAATATGTAATGATAGAGGGATTATAACACAGATGTCAATCCTTGGAACTCCACAGCAAAATGGGATAGGTAAAAGAAGAAATAAGACTCTTCTTGAAATGGTTAGGTTTAGATGGTGCAGGCTAATTTGCCAATCTCCTATTGGGGAGATGCATTATTAACTGCAGCCTATATACTTAACAAAGTGCCTTCAAAGTCAGTTCCATCTATTCCATATAAACATTGAATAGGCAAAAAATCAGATTTAAGTAATCTAAGACCCTGGGGGTCAGTTGCTTATGTTCATGATAGTTCTCACAAGTATGAAAAACTAGAACCTTTATAAGATATCATGAGACCTCCAAAGGTTATGTTTTCATAGGTGAGCAACTAGATGGAACCATCTTCGAAATAGACTCAAGAGATGTGACTTTTCTTGAAATAGAGTTCCCAATCAGAGGTGATGTTGATAAAGATGTTCCTCTATTTGAGGAGGGTGAGATATTATCAACAAGAGAGGTGTCAAAAGGAACACTTGAGTCTAGTCAACCGAGTGGGAGTGATATGTCAAGTCATGAGTTGACTTCTCAATAGCCCAACTTAGGGAGAAGTGTTCGTAAGATCAAACCTAAGAAGAGGTTTGATATTGAGAATGAGGCATTGATTACAGTTCCAATTGATGACGACGAACCTTAATCCATTGAGGAAGCATTGGAATGTAGAGTTAGAGAAAATGGAAAGCTGCAATGGTTGAAGAGATGGAGTCCATGATTCAGAATTATGTTTGGGACTTAGTCGATCTTCCTCCGGGCTAAAGAGCTATTGGAAATAAGTGGATTCTTAAAATAAAGAGGAAAGCTGATGGATCGATTAACAGATACAAAGCTTGTTTAGTTGCAAAAGGATATACCTAAATGGAGGGTATTGACTTTGAAGAGACATTTTCTCTTATAGTAAAATTTGTGTCAATACGAGTTATTTGGGCCTTTGTGACACATTATGACTTGGAATTACATCAAATAGATGTAAAAACCGCTTTCCTTAATAGTGATCTTGACGAAGAAATTTATATGGTTCAGCTAGAAGGTTTTATTGCTGAAGGCCAAGAGCAGAAAGTATGTAGACTTAGAAAGTCTATATATGTGCTAAAACAAGCGTCAAGACAATGGAACATAAGATTTAACAAAGTCATTTTATCTTATGATTTCGAGATGATCAATGAGGATTATTGTGTTTTCCTGAAAAGGAAAGTATGTCATTTTATCATTATATGTTGATGATATGCTGATAGCTGGAAATGACATAGGATATGTGAATGAAGTCAAGAAGTGGCTGTCATCACAATTTGATACAACGGATACGGGAGAAGCTGAATACATCTTAGGAATGAAGATCATAAGAGATCATCCTAAAAGACTTTTGGATCTGTCACAAGAGTCTTATATAAATAATATGTTACATCATTTCAGCATGTCAAATTGTAATGTAGAACATACATCTATTGTGAAAGGCACTATTTTAAGCAAGAGTATGTGTTCTAAAACTCCATAAGAAATAGTTGAGATGAATAAAAAATCATATGCCAGTGCTATTGGCAGTTTGATGTACACTATGTTGTGTACATGTCCCAATATCAGCTATGTTGTGGGCTTGGTCAATTGCTTCTGTTGGTGCGGGAAGCATCCGACGATCGAACCTAAGTTTTGATAATGGCAAAGGATTCAAAGTTAAGGTGCTTTGTTATCTGACAACTTTTGCTGAGTGTTTCAGGAAAGTCCTAACTGCGGTTAGGCAAGGTAAAACCCTAGGGGGTGGTAACCCTAGGTCATAGGGGGTGGTAACCCTATGCGGAAAGTCTTGGCAGGTCGATGGCTTCAGGCAAAAGTCCTAGGGGGTGGTAACCCTAGGTGGAAAGTCCTGGTGTCGCGAACCAGGTGAAAGTCTGAACTGGCCGGTGAAGCGGATGTTCAGCAGAAAGTCCGGAAGCATCGAGTGCCGAGCAAAAGTCCAGTCGATCTGGAGGATCGTACTGGCAACAGGTAAATCTCCTGAGTGGAGTAGGTGAGGACGCGTTCCCCGTAGAGGGAACAGTAGGCGTCGGGTCGACCTAGGGTTTCCGGTAGGAAACCTGAAGTCAGAGACTGTCAAATATTTCAATACTTATATCACTGTTTTGTGCTAACTTTGTGCTGCAGGATATTTTTGGGATTAACATATCTTGCAGGGACCAAAGTGGAAAAAAAGACCTCGGATGAACAGTGCCGAGGCGCCTCCATGGAGCTTGGAGAAGCCTCGGGTGCGAGCCAGGAAAAGGCCAGCGCAGCAGACTGGAGGCGCCTTGAATGGAGTTCAAGGCGCCTTGGACCGGAGGTTGAAGGCGCCTTGGATAGGCTGAAGGCGCCTTGAACCAGATAGAGTTCGACCAGGTCCGTGCTGATCCACGCGGGTGACTCGGCTCGTTCAAGGCGCCTTGGTGAACAGTATAAGGCGCCTTGAACCCCCTTTATAAGGGGTCTCGACCAGCAGCTTAGAAATACAACTTCCAAGCTTCCATTCTGCTGTGTTCTGCTCAAGTGCTGCTTCCGAAGTGCTGTTGCAACATTCCGACGACCAGGAGCTCAGATTTCTTTTCTACCACTGTTGTCGGTATAATTTTAATTGCAGTTACATTTTGTAATTAATCTGTAATATTCATACGAAATTATAGTTGTTGCCCACGGAAAGCGATCAAGGATCGCGGGCCTTCGAGTAGGAGTCGACCTAGGCTCCGAACGAAGTAAACAACTGTGTTCTTGTGTTTGTTTCCTTTATTCCGCTGCTTTAATTACTCTACGAACGCTTTACGATTCCGATAATCGAACAAATAGCCACGAGCGCTATTCACCCCCCCTCTAGCGCGTCTCGATCCAACAATTGGTATCAGAGCGGGGTCGTTTTGAATTGGTGCAACCACCTTTCAAAACAAATTTTTCGCAGTTTTTTTTCGTTTTCGGAGTCGAATTAGAATTTAGCCTTATAGCTATATTCTAATTTTTGTTTCCCTCGAATCGACTTTTGCTCGAAGTAGGTGCAACACCACTCGAGTTCGTTTTTATTATTCTTTATTCCAGCACTACTAATCCAAGACTTAGTCTTGGAACATATTCTGTTGTTTTCTTTTGTTACATATTATAAATGGCCCAACAAGAGGGTTTCAGCACTGTACGCCCCCCGCTATTCTCCGGAGAGGATTTTGGCTACTGGAAGGGAAGAATGGAAACGTATCTAAAGATACAATTCGAAACGTGGATGATCATAAAGACGGGACTGAAACTGCCAGTCGATGACGACGACAAAACTACACCCTGCGAAAAGTGGGACGCTTCTCTAATAAAAAAGGTGGAAGCCGACGCCAAAGCTACCTGCACCCTCCAGTGTGGTCTTACCAAGGAAGAACTCAACAGAGTTGGCCCGTTCTCCTCTGCAAAGGAGCTTTGGGAAAAGCTAATCGAACTCCACGAAGGCACTGACGACACCAAGGTAAGTAAAAGAGATCTTTTACTTAATAAATTATATAATCAGGAAGGCGAAACGGCGAGTTCTCTTCACGCGAGAATACAAGACATCCTTAACTCTCTTCACGGAATTGGCCAGAAGATAGAAAATCGGGACGTAATAAGGTATGCGCTAAACTCGTTTCCAAGGAATACATTGTGGGCATCAATGGTAGATGCCTACAAAGTTTCCAAGGATTTATCTTCTTTAAAACTAGATGAACTTTTTAGTGAATTTGAACTTCATGAACAGACTAATGCACAGCCAACCGAGAAAGGTATTGCGTTGGTTGCAGGTACAAGCCGAACCCGGGAACCGAGACCACGACGGAGAACCGAACCAGCATCGGAAGCTGAACCAGACTCTGACGATGAAGAAGGTGACATTACAACCGAGCTGGTAAACCTCGTGAAGAAGCTCTACAAGACGAAAGGATTCGACAAAAGGGATCTAAAGAAGGCAGTAAAATCAAAGGAAGGCCCACAAAATACAAAGATGAAGTTTGAAGTTACATGCTACGGGTGTAACCAAAGAGGGCACATCAAATCCAACTGCCCTAACCTGAAGGAGGTTAAAAAGCAAAGAAGGAAAAAGGTCCTTAAGGCAACATGGGACGAATCTTCATCGGAGGACGACGACGACGAGCTCGAACAAACGAGTCTACTCGCATTAATGGCCCGGGACCAAGTCGTCGAATACGGATGCGAGAGCGAGTCTGAGGCAGAGTCCGAGCAAAGCCACGGATCCGTATCCGTTTCCGAAGGACCAGACCCCGCTGTAAGTATCTCCCGGTTGAACATTTTAGTTAGCTATTTATTGCGTAAATTAGCTAAGTCAAACCTGAAAGTTAAGTCACTTCTAAAGGAAGTAAGTGTCCTTAAAGAAGTGGCTAACACCAAACCCTTACCTGACCAGAGTCAGACTGAATTTCCAACTCAAGTTCAAAAACTTGAGGAAGAAAATTCAAGTTTAACAAATCAGGTTAAAGATTTAGAAAATACCTTAGAACGGTTTACTTTGGGCTCCAAGAATTTGGACTTGATTCTTGGGACACAAAAAGCCGTCTACAACAGAACTGGGTTGGGATACAAAAGTAAATATAGATCTTATTTATCACTAATAAACAAACAAAGTATTAAATCAGTCCAAGCATGGGTCTCCAAGTCTAACTTGGTCAATCAAGTTGGACTTGGCCAATACTGGGTTCCGAATAGGGATGGCAATGGATCGGGTTCGGGTCGGATTCTATATCCTCCGTCCCCATATCCATCGGGTATAGGATCTCCGATGGGTATATCCATACCCATTAAATGATCGGATATCTTATATAGTTATAATTTTTCTTCTTTCTATCCAACTATTATCATTCAAAAAAAATATATTAAAATTAACAACCTATTAAAAAATATATATCTAATTAAAAAATAGATTAAACATCTATATAGTCTCTTCCTAATATCAACAAAAATAGTAAGTTAATTTTGGAAAAAGAAAATTTTCTTTAATATATGTATATAAATTATTTAATCGGGTATTCGGGTCGGGTATCGGGTATTGATAGTCCCTCCATACCCTCCTCCATTCGGGTCGGATGTCGGATCCTCCATCGGGTTCGGGTCAAATTGCCATCCCTAGTTCCGAAGGATCAAATATACTACCTCGATAGATCATATCGAGGCCATGATCCAGGGGGAGCAAAAAGAAAAACAATCCTAAAAATTTAAAATTCTAAATTCTAAATTGAAATTAAAATTAAATTCAAAATTCGAAATTAAAATTAAAAATTAAATTCAAAATTCGAAATTAAAATTAAAAATTAAATTCAAAATTCAAAATTCGAAATTAAAATTAAAATTAAAATTTAAAATTCGAAATTAAAATTAAAATTAAATTCAAAATTCGAAATTGAAATTAAAAATTAAAGTTAAATTCAAAATTCGAAATTAAAATTAAAAATTAAATTCAAAATTCGAAATTAAAATTAAAAATTAAAAATTAAATTCGAAATTGAAATTCAAAATTAAATTATAAATTCAAAACTCAAAATTAAAATCAACTTCAAAATTAAGTTATAAATTCAAGATTCGAAATTAAATTAAAATAAAGATGGAGGATCCAGACTCGCTGGCACCCCCAACTAAACTACCCGGCAGGGTAACTGAACCTAATCTACCCGAAATGGGTAAAACAAGAGTAGATTACCCGACAGGGTAATTAAGGTTAGATTAAAACGGACTAAGGTTAACTTGAACCACAGTACTGGTGAAGTTTTTGGATGATAGTACGTTAGGGAAGCTTGGGCATCGCATGTCTAGGAAGATATGGCTTCGACCTGGTGCATTTGGCCAAGTGGAACTGACCGAAGCTACCCTTAAATGGATCCTGACTAGTTAGACCAAGGATTGGTATTAAGTTCAATGGGTAGGACTATTTGGAAAACCTCGAAGGCATGGTTACTTTAATGAGCTCCTTGTGACTCACCATAGCCCAGAAGTTTATCCAAAGAATGCTTACTTGTTGAACCCAAAGCCAAATCTGAATCTAACACAAAGTTAAACCAAACTCCTGAATTCAACAATAAATCATCTCACATCAATCATAGGATTCCCTGATTGAAAATTTAGATCGGGTGAGATGACTAAGTAATAAAATTCATTTGAAAATTATTTAAGAAAAAAAAATCCTTTCAAAATTATTTTCAAAACTCAATTTCAAAATTATTTCAAAACTCAATTTCAAAATTATTTCAAAACTCAATTTCAAAATTATTTTAAAACTCAATTTCAAAATTATTTTAAAACTCAATTTCAAAATTATTTCAAAACTCAATTTCAAAACTCAAAATTATTTTAAAACTCAATTTCAAAATTATTTTAAAACTCAATTTCAAAATTATTTTTACAACTCAATTTCAAAATTATTTTTAAAACTCAATTTCAAAATTATTTTTACAACTCAATTTCAAAATTATTTTTAAAACTCAATTTCAAAATTCCTTAAATTTTTTTTTCAATTTTAAAATTATTTTTAAAACCTCTTCAAAATTTATTAATTAAATTAAATTAAAAAAAAAAAAAATCTGAGCTCCTGGTCGTCGGAATGTTGCAACAGCACTTCGGAAGCAGCACTTGAGCAGAACACAGCAGAATGGAAGCTTGGAAGTTGTCTTTTGAAGCTGCTGGTCGAGACCCCTTATAAAGGGGGTTCAAGGCGCCTTATACTGTTCACCAAGGCGCCTTGAACGAGCCGAGTCACCCGCGTGGATCAGCACGGACCTGGTCGAACTCTATCTGGTTCAAGGCGCCTTCAACCTATCGAAGGCCCCTTCAACCTCCGGTCCAAGGCGCCTTGAACTCCATTCAAGGCGCCTCCAGTCTGCTGCGCTGGCCTTTTCCTGGCTCGCACCCGAGGCTTCTCCAAGCTCCATGGAGGCGCCTCGGCACTGTTCATCCGAGGTCTTTTTTTCCACTTTGGTCCCTGCAAGATATGTTAATCCCAAAAATATCCTGCAGCACAAAGTTAGCACAAAACAGTGATATAAGTATTGAAATATTTGACAGTCTCTGGACTGTCTGACTTCGGGTTTCCCACAGGAAACCCTAGGTCGACCGACGCCTACTGTTCCCTCGGGACAGCGTCCTCACCTACTCCACTCGGGAGATATACTTGATGTCAGCTCGGATCGACTGGACTTTTGCTCGGCACTCGATGCTTCCGGACTTCTGCTGAACATCCGACCCGTCCAGACTTTCACCTGGTTCGCGACACCAGGACTTTCCACCTAGGGTTACCACCCCCTAGGACTTTTGCCTGAAGCCATCGACCTGCCAAGACTTTCCGCATAGGGTTACCACCCCCTATGACCTAGGGTTACCACCCCCTAGGGTTTTACCTTGCCTAACCGCAGTTAGGACTTTCCTGAAACACTCAGCAAAAGCTGTCAGATAACAAAGCACCTTAACTTTGAATCCTTTGTCATTATCAAAACTTAGGTTTGATCGTCGGATGATTCCCGCACCAACAATCTCCCCCTTTTTGATTATGGCAACACGTAATTCAAAGTTAAAAAAAACAACATATGTAATAACTGCATAAAGTTAACCCAGCTCAAGTAAATAAACTTCAAATGTAATAACAATTAAGCTGGAAACTTTGTACTTTGTAATATTAGACTCCCCCTTAATAAAAGCTCTCCTTTTATTAAATACTTTGAATTTAACTTTAATTTTCCTACTCTCTGCTTTGAATTTTCCTTTAACTTTAATTTACCTACTCTCCCCCTTTGCCATATATCAAAAATAAACCAGTTTGAAAGTAGATTTGTATTTTTCTGAAGGAAAATTTTCAAAGAGTGAAAAAGATAAATTTTCTTCTTAGCAAAAACGACTTAGCTTTTTGAGTTTTGGAATTTGCCAAATTTGAAAATACTTAGCTATATATTCAGCTTCGAAATGATTTGTATTGAGAAAATATTTTGCCAAATTAAGTATTTCAAAACAATCTAACTAAGTCTAGTTAAAATAGTCTTAAAATTAACTAAGTTTGAAAATATGAGTATTTGAATTTTTAATAAAATTAAAGGATTTGCTTAGAAGTTATAAAAATGAGGTCACTTAAAAATAACTTTAAAACGTTATAAAAAGATGACTAGATTTGAATACTCAATTACATGGACAAGTTTTTTGAAAAACTGTAATTAAGTTTTGAATACTCATTTTGAAGAAACTTTGATATTAAAGAAAAATATTTAGTTTTAGGACAGAGGGAGTAGCAGTAGTTTGTTTTCTAGTCCAAGCATGAGTCAAATTAAATTATTGAGTTTAATTTGATTAAGTATCAGAGCCTTAAAATAATCAGGTAAGGTAATTTGATTAGAACCTTAAAGTACAATCATGCTTAAAAAATGAAACACACTTTTCCCAATTGTCTAACCTTTAGCTACTTGTTGATTGCCTAGAGGGCAGTAGCTTTCACATGGTTAGTCAAATTAAGTCCATTTGGTCCAGTTAGAGTTGCCTAGAGCTGGAAGACTTGACTTGATTATTATTTATGATGTGTTTAATGCCCAGACTCATATCGATGCACAAATATAAGCATTCCTGAGTCCAGGCTGTACCCTATGCATCTCACGCCATTCTAAGTTTGTCAAACACAAGCAAGGTATACCTAGGTGATTGTGAGATGCTCTGACTTTAATCTAGGGGTACATGATATCTAGGGGAAAACCTAAGCTAAATCCAAATTTTAAAAATCTAACAAAATTAGAGTTTTGAAAACTGTTTTTCCTAGAATTTGAATGAGTGATAAGTAAACTCAGATTTTGTGAAATTGAATAAGCATGCAAATAAGTATATATTACTTCAAGGAAGTCTAAACAAGGGAGACAACAATCCACAGAACAATGCATAACAGAGTCATATCAAATAGCAGGGTCATCTGCTCGAGGAGAAATAGTTGGAGGATCATGGGGCTGCTCAAGTGCTGGCTGACCTAGCCGTCGTATCTCGTCACGAAGGGACGTAAATCCGGGAGCCATCTCGGATCGAATAGATAGAACTATCCGTCGTGTCTGGATGGACTCGACCTCGAGTCGAGCAAGTCTGTCCTCGACGGAGAGTGAGGAAGAGGTCGAAGGTCCAGCTGAGGTGGATGGTCTGGCAGACGGGGAGGGATCTGCGAAAAGATCCTCAGCTAAGAAATCAGCCCACTCCTCTCCCTCGCCTGGTAAATCCTCGGCTGCTGGAGCGATAGGGGCAGCTGCCTGCTGTGGTCGGCCTATCCACGCTAGAACTCCATCAGCTGTGATATCGGCACTGGCTAGTCTACAACTACGGGATCCTAGCTCATCATATATAGTAAGAGGAATGACTGTTCCTCTGGTCACATCTATACCCTCTATGGTCGAAAAGAAGCGTGTCAGAATATGACAATAGGGCATGTGGACTATCTTGGAGGTGACTGTCCCAGATGCACAGATAATGTTCTAGCTATGCATTCTTGCTGAACGGTGGTGCCATCTCTTGGAATAGCAAGAAATAAGCTTGTGTAGCTTTGTCGACTATGGAAGTTGAATATGTGGCATGTTCAGCGGCTGTGCAAGAAGCAATCTGGTTGAGAAGGTTTCTGAAACATCTGAAAATTGTTGAGGATAGTGGGAGTCCAGTAACTGTCTACTATGATAGTCAAGCTGCAATAGCTTTTTCCAAAGATCTCAAATATCATAGCAAATGCAAGCATATAGAAATTAAATATAATTTTGTGAGGGACATTATGGCTAAAAGAAAAGTAATTCTTGAGTATGTCCCTACACATGCTATACTTGCATATCCTTTTACTTAGTCAATAACTAAAGAGTCATTTAAAGAACATATAAAGTCATTGGGACTTTGTAGAATGTAACAATATTGTGGCTAAAAGAAAAGTAATTCTTGAGTATGTCCCTACACGTGCTATGCTTGTAGATTCTTTTAAGCCAATGACTAAAGAGTCATTTAAAGAACATGTAAAGTTATTGAGGCTTCGTAGAATGTAACAATATTGAAATAATAATCAGACTCTATGATTTGATTGTGTCATTTGCCATAATTTATTCAGTGTATATGTTGTATTTGTTACATTCATATAAGATATCGGTGAGCATGTTGACAGGTTGAGATTGGTCCACTCATATGGACAATCATCTTTGTTTGTTAAGTACAAATAGAGATAAGACCGTTACTTATGGAATAACTTATGTAGCTGAAATTAGAGACATATTCATAAGTTGAGGTCGCCTTGATAATTGTGTCAAGATGAGATCATTTATATATTAATAATGATCGAAGTAAATGAACCCACCATTTACTGAACCTGCTGAAAGTCATATTAGAATTCATATGTTGAATTCAGGATTAGACATTAGGTATGTCTAGATCAAAACCTGTACTATATTAAATTTGAGTAAAACATGCGCTCATTTTAGTAAAGAGGATAACATCGTAATATGTGAAAAATACCACATATGCTATTGCGACAATAAAGGTAGTAGGAGAATGGATCTCTGTTTCTCTACTATGTGAGACCTTTGAGATTATAAGTTAATCTCAAGTTTTTTGCTTTAGTGACTATTTGGCTGTTTACTTGAAGTTCTAATCAGTGTCTGCTATTTTAGCATGTATCTTATGACTGTGTATGATTCGGTCTATAGAACATAACTAGGAAAGTGACTGATTAGTATGAATAGATTCTAGCTAAAAAGGAAGATTAAATATATTTACATCATTAGGTGTTATTCACTGGTCGACCCATTTCTGTTATGTATAGAAATGAATGTGAATATTAGATATGAAACATGCTCTTGACATAATGGTCATTATAAAGGATTAGAGATGTTCATATTGATTTAAATGAAGATTATTTAACCTGGGTAAATAGCAAGACATGGATATCTCTAAGATAATGACTATGTTCCATTGGGAGATTGGATGGATCCTCGATAAAGGCTATGTGCCACTAGGAAAGAGGCTATGTGTCATGCAGAGTGTGTCTCTAATTTATTTGAGCGGCTAAATAAAGTGTAACAACTTTGTTAGCATTGATTGCTCATAGAGCGGCTATGTAAGGTGCAATAATCTTCTTAGCAACTATCACTCAGAGTGCTTGCTATCGCATGAACCATTTTCTCTAAGTATGGATTGGATGTTCTAATATGGTCTTTGTGACCAAACTCTCAAATAGTCTATGTGACTTATTAGGTCTTTGTGACCAAACTCTCAAATAGTCTATGTGACTTATTAGGTCTTTGTGACCAAACTCTCAAATAGTATATGTGACTTATTAAGTATTTGTGACTTACCTGAATGAACTAGTCTTAGTGACTTACCTTAGACGAGTGAGAGATGTAGGAAATGGGAATGTGGGAACATGCCCACATTCCCCACTACTCTTAATGGAAAAGTCCAGTATACCTCTGGGTTATTTCCCTTTATAAGGGGTGCGTCCAAGGTTCATTCGTGAGGTGAGAAAGAGAGGAAGAGTTTTCACACGACGGTGGAAAGAGACATAGAGAGAGGGAAGAACATCTGAGGTTGTGAGATTTGGTTCGTGGAATTGCGGAAAGCTTTTCGATCCTGTGATTGTTCTTCTGATAGCGAGTCCTACCATCGTCGATTGCAGATTTGCAGGAAATCGCTGTAAGTGTTTACCGTTTTAATTCATTTTAATTCATGCATTTAGAATTATCAACACTTCTTTCTCCTCATGAACATCTTTCTTACCAGGTTCACCAGGTATTTTTCATCATCTGTGTCTTGGTCAGTCTCAACTTCAGGTTATGGTTTGGTTCTGAGCTTTTCTTTTAATGTTTCTATAATAAAAGCAACACCTTTCTCGAGTTTGGTGTTAGTCTGTTCGTGCAGCTCTAATTCACAGAAAAGTTTATCTAATTTTAATTTGGATAAATTCCTCAAGATCTTATAGGCATTTATGATGAATGCCCATAATGTATTTCGAGGAAATGCGTTTAAAGCGTACCTTATAAGATCTCGGTTCACCATTTGTGTTAGAGTGTATACTAAAAGTCTAGTTTTTTGTAAATATTTATTTTTGAAATAAAGAATCACATTGGTCAAATGTCTACATTTATATGCTAAGTGTAGTTGTTCAATTAATTTATATTGTAAATAACATGGTGTGTGGAGTCACACACAAAAGATCATGTTATCAATTCCTTATAAATTATAAATAGTAGCTCACGACTAAGATGGATAGGAACAAACCATTGGAATAGTTGTAGTGTAATTTGGTATTAGTTTATCTTGACTATAAAATTATACTAGTACACTCTTAGTGTATTAAGCAGGACCATTTAAGGTAAGTTCTTTTTATACTGACTGCATAAAAGAACAAGACCTTTGTTATTATGGAAGTGTGTGCTCTTAATCATGATATAATAACAAGTACATATACTCAATATTCATTTCTTTAATTTATCAAAAGGTGTGATTTAGTTCGATAAATCAATAGGCCCGATAAGTTGGGAAATGGTATTATTTATATGGTATGTTGTTGATTATAGAATGAAACTGTGTCCTAGTAATTTAAGTTGATAATGTTCCCAAGAGGAGCTTATAAGGATTGTCATGTAAACCCTACAGGTGGACGTAGCCTGACATGACGATAAGGTTGAGTGGTACTACTCTTGGAGCTAGATATTAATTAAAGTGAGTTGTCAGTAGCTCATTTAATTAGTAGACATTCAATATCTTAAACACAGGGAGATTAACACACTCATGATAAGAAGGAGCTCATATAGTAATATGGGATTGGTGTGGTAGTTCAATAATAACTCTTTAGTGATATGAGTTATTATTGATGAACTCAAGTTGGGTGTTCGGGGCGAACACGGGAAGCTCAAGTTCATCGGGAGACCAAAACCAATTCCTCCTCTCGGTCCCTGTCGTAGCCTCTTAATTATAAAGTGTCATACACACCCATACCCACCTTCTTACCCACCTTAAGGTGGCTGGCCAAGCTTAGCTTGGAGCCCAAGCTAGGGCCGGCCAAACCAAGGTTAGATAGGTCAAGTAGGTGGTCGGCCCTAGCTTGAACCCAAGCTTAGGTGGCCGACCATAATTAAATTAAAAGGGATTTTAATTTTTAAAATCTTTCCTTATGTGGAAACCATGGTTTTAAAAGAAAGTTTAAAATTTAAAATTTTCCTTTTATAGATTTCTATAAAAGATTAAGAGAAAGGTTTGATATCTTTCCTTATTTGTAGTTAAAAGGAAGATTTTAATTTTTGATAAAATTTTCTTTTTTTGTAACCATCCTCATGATTTTAAAAGAGTGTTTTAAAATTAAATCTTTCCTTTTATAGTTTCTATAAAAGATTAAGAGAAAGGTTTGATATCTTTCCTTATTTGTAGATAGAAAGGAAGATTTTAATTTTGGAGAAAACTTTCCTTATTGTAATCATCCACATGTTTTAATAGAGAGATTTTAATTTATAAAAGTTTCCTTTTATAACCAACCATGAAGGGAATTTTTAAAGAGAAATTTTTATTTTAAAAATTTCCGGAAACAAATTAGGAAGTTTTAATTTTGTGTTTAAAACTTTCCTTGTTTGGAAGAGTTGTAGGGGTCGGCCAAATTAATAAATAAAAGGAATTTTTAATTAAATTTTGATAAGTTCAAATAGTACAAGGTTGATGTGGAGAAACGTCATGGTAAAAGTATCAAGACACTACGGTCTGATCGTGGTGGCGAATACCTCTTTGGAGAGTTTAGGAATTACTTATCAGAGGTTGGGATTCAATCCCAATTGTCTGCACCTGGTACACCCCAACAGAATGGTGTGGCAGAACGAAGGAATATGACTCTTATGGAAATGGTTAGATCGATGATGAGTTATTCAGAATTACCAAATTCATTTTGGAGATATGCTCTGGAAACAGCAGTGTACATTCTGATGGTACCTTCTAAATCAGTACCCTTTACTCCCATAGAATTGTAGAATGGGCGTAAGCCTAGTCTGAGTCATATTCGGATATGGGGTAGTCTAGCACATGTGCTGAAGGGAGATACTGACAAGTTGGAATCATGTACAGAAGTTTGTTTATTTGTAGGATATCCTAAGGGAACGAAAGGTGGTTTGTTTTATAATCCTAAAAATCAGAAGATCATTGTTAGCACCAATGCTCGATTTTTAGAGGAAGATTATGCAATAAACCATAATCCCATGAATGAAATTGTTCTAGAAAAAATGCGAGAGGACACACCTACTTTAGTACCAATAGTGCAAGAAGAAATATCATAAGAAACTGCAACATGTATCACAAATGATACACAACAACAGACAGTGTCTCGTCGTAGTGGAAGAGTTGTTAGGCAACCTGAAAGATTCATGTTTTTAGGAGAGTCGTCAGACTTGGTCCCAGGTAAACATGAACCTAATCCCCGAACATATGACGAAGCACTCCAAGATATAGATGCAGAATCGTCAGACTTGGTCCCAGGTAAACATGAACCTAATCCCCGAACATATGACGAAGCACTCCAAGATATAGATGCAGAATCTTGGCAAAGAGCAATGAATTTTGAAATAGAATCTATGTATTCTAATAAGGTCTGGGAGCTTGTAGAACCACCAAATGGTGTAAAAGCCGTTGGATGTAAATGGATCTATAAAAGGAAAAAGAGGGGCAGACGGGAAGGTGGAAACCTTCGAAGCAAGGCTTGTTGCGAAGGGGTATACTCAGAAAGAGGGAATCGATTATGATGAAACCTTTTCGCCAGTAGCTATGCTTAAGTCTATCCAGATACTCTTATCTATTGCTGCTCATATGGATTATGAGGTTTGGCAAATGGATGTCAAGACAACTTTCCATAACGGAAGTCTTGAAGAAAACATCCATATGAAGCAACCAGAGGGGTTTATTGAAAAAGGCAACGAACATCTAGTGTGCAAGCTAAATTGGTCTATTTATGGACTGAAGCAAGCTTCAAGATCTTGGAACATCCAATTTAATGAAGTAATCAAGTCGTATGGATTTATTCAGTGTCCGGATGAGTCTTGTGTATACAAGAAGTGTGATAGAAATGTGGTGGTATTTCTTGTACTATACGTAGATGATATTTTGTTAGTTGGAAACAATATCAAAGTGTTGTCAGAAGTAAGGGTATGATTGTCCAAGCAATTCGATATGAAGGACTTAGGAGAATGCACACATATTCTTGGGATCAAAGTAATAAGAGATCGTAAGAAAAGGATATTGTGCTTGTCCCAAACTTTATATATCGATACGATCCTAGCTCATTTTAGCATGCAAGACTCCAAGAAAGGTTTTCTATCTTTTAGGTATGGAGTAGCTTTATCTAAAGAGATGTCTCCGAAGACATCAAAGGAGATAGAGGACATGAAGGCAATTCCTTTTGCTTTGGCTGTCGGAAGCCTAATGTATGCTATGTTGTGCACGAGACTAGATATCTATTTTGCCGTGGGCATGGTTAGCAGATATCAAAGAAACCCTGGACAAGGACATTGGACTACTGTAAAGCATATATTGAAGTACCTGAGAAGGACTAGAGATTATATGTTGGTTTACCAAGCAGATGAGTTGCTTCCTGTGGGTTACACGGATTTTGACTTCCAATCAGATAGGGATAATAGTAAGTCGACCTCAGGGTTTTGTGTTTACTTTAGGAGGTAAAGTCATAACAATGGAGGAGTGATAAACATAGATGCTTTTCGGACTCCACCATGGAAGCTGAGTATGTGACAGCCTCTGAGGCAGGCATAGAAGCTGTATGGTTCAGAAACTTCATGATGGACTTAGATGTGATTCCTGGTTTGCCCAAAAATTATTACAGTGTATTCTGATAATAAATGGTGCAGTAGCAAACTCGAAGGAACCACGAGCCCATAAGGCAAGTAAACACATAGAGCGCAAGTACCACCCAATACGAGACATCGTATAACGAGGAGAAGTTGTTGTCGCCTAGATTGCATCAGATGATAACTTGGGAGATCCTTTCTCTAAGGCCCTTAAGGCAAGAGCTTTTGATAGGCATGATGAAGGAATGGAAATCAGATGTATGACAGCAGTTATGGCAGCATAGTCTTTTAGTATAAGTGGAAGATTTTTAGAGTGTATACTAAAAGCCTAGCTTTTTGTAAACATTTATTTTTGAAATAAAGAATCACATTGGTCAATTGTCTACATTTATATGCTAAGTGTAGTTGTTTAATTAATTTATATTGTAGATAACATGGTGTATGGAGTCACACACAGAAGATCATGTTATCAGTTCCTTATAAATTATAAACAGTAGCTCACGACTAAGATGGATAGGAACAAACCATTGGAATAGTCATTGTGTAATTTGGTATTAATTTATCTTGACTATAAAATTACACTAGTACATTTTGAGTGTATTGAGCAAGATCATTTAAGGTAAGTTCTTTTTATACTTACTGCATAAAAGAACAAGACTTTATTATTATGGAAGTGTGTGCTCTTAATCATGATATAATAACAAGCACATATACTCAATATTCATTTCTTTAATTTATCAAAGAGTGCAATTTAGTTCGATAAATCAATAGACCCGATAAGTTGGGAAATGGTATTATTTATATGGTGTGTTATTGATTATAGAATGAAACTATGTCCTAGTAATCTAGGTTGATAATGCCTCTAAGAGAAGCTCATAAGGATTGTCATGTAAACCCTGCAGGTGGACTTAGTCCAACATGACGATAAAGTTGAGTGGTACTACTCTTGGAGCTAGATATTAATTAAAGTGAGTTGTCAATAACTCATTTAATTAGTGGACATTCAATATCTTAAACATAGAGAGATTAACACACTCATGATAAGAAAGAGCCCATATAGTAATATGAGATTGGTGTGGTAGTTCAATAATAACTCTTTAGTGGCATGAGTTATTATTGATGAACTCGAGTTGGGTGTTTGGGGTGAATACGGGAAGCTCAAGTTCATCGAGAGACCAAAACCAATTCCTTCTCTTGGTCTCTGTCGTAGCCTCTTAATTATAAAGTGTTATACCCACCCATACCCACCTTCTTACCCACCTTAAGGTGGTTGGCCAAGCTTAGCTTGGAGCCCAAGCTAGGGCCGGCCAAACCAAGGTTAAAATATTTTCTTATGTGGAAACCATGGTTTTAAAAGAAAGTTTAAAATTTAAATTTTTCCTTTTATAGATTTCTACAAAAGATTAAGAGAAAGGTTTGATATCTTTCCTTATTTGTAGTTAAAAGGAAGATTTTAATTTTTGATAAAATTTTCTTTTTTTGTAACCATCCTCATGATTTTAAAAGAGAGTTTTAAAATTAAATATTTCCGTTTATAGTTTCTACAAAAAGATTAAGAGAAAGGTTTGATATCTTTCTTTATTTGTAGATAGAAAGGAAGATTTTAATTTTGGAGAAAACTTTCCTTATTGTAATCATCCACATGTTTTAATAGAGAGATTTTAATTTATAAAAGTTTCCTTTTATAACTAACCACGAAGGGAATTTTTAAAGAGAAATTTTTATTTTAAAAATTTCCGGAAACAAATTAGGAAGTTTTAATTTTGTGTTTAAAACTTTCCTTATTTGGAAGAGTTGTAGGGGCCGACCACATTAATAAATAAAAGGAATTTTTAATTAAATTTTCCTTTTCATTGGCAAGGAAATTAAGGAAGTTTTAATTAAAACTTTCCTTATTTGCCAAGACCAAGGAATATAAAAGAGAGGGTAGAGGTGCCTCACCTCATAACAATCTATCTTCTATTATTCCTCTCTTCCTTGTGGTGGTCGACCCTCTCTTCTTCCTCTTCCCCTATTCTTCTTCTTAAGTGGCCAGTGGCATCATCTTCTTGGAGAGATCTTGGTGGCTGGATTTTGCTTGGAGAAGAAGAAGAGATAGGAGGCATTGTTTCCCAACATCCCTTGAAGCTTGTTGGTGGCCGAAGTTCTTCATCTCTAGGAGATTTTTGGTGGCCAACACTTGCAAGGAGAAGAAGGAGGCTTGGTTAGATTCTCATCTCGGTAGATCGTCGCCCACACGACGTCCGAGATAAGAAGAGGAATACGATAGCAGATCGTGAGGTCTATAAGCTACAAAAGTTATTGTTGGTGCAATCGACTTCCAAGGTTTTAATGTCAGACAAATATGTTTAAGTATGTTTAAGTATGGAGCTTGATCAAGGGAAGTCCTAGTTATAGGCTAGGCAAGGGGAGAAATCTCGGTATATCGTGGAAGCCAGGTGGATAGGTCTGGAGGACTTGATCCCTGGGTAGCTGAATACTGAGTCTTGGTGAGTGAAGCCAAGTGGAGAAAATTTTAGGGAGTGGTAACCTTAGGTCCTGGTGAGTGAAGCCAGGTTGAGAAACCCCTAGGGGTGGTAACCTTAGGTCCTGGTGAGTGAAGCCAGGTTGAGAAAACCCTAGGGGGTGGTAACCTTAGGTAATGAGAAGTCTTGGAGGAGTGAACTCCAAGCAAGGTTGATCGGATGGTTTCCGGTCGACCGCACGCGCCAGCGGATCTCGGTAAATCTATGTTTAGGTTTACCATTGTTTTCTATATTATTATTGTTGTTTTCTAATATAATATTGCAGGAAAAGTCTTAGTGGATCAGGCGATCAAACACTGAGCAGGCAGAAGTCCAAACAGGTATGGAGGACCATGTTTGACAGGTAAGTTTGTTGATACAGTCTGACCTGGCTGTTGTTTTGATGTTGACACTGATTTAAGTTTGTATCAGATAGTGTTTAAACTCATAATGACTACTGATCGAGGTTGATCAGTTGGGAGGGAAAGTCCTGGTGAGTGAAGCCAGGCAAGGGAAATCCAGATGGGTCAAGACATCTGGTGAAAAGTCCAAGGAGCTTGGCACGGGAAAAGTCCAAGTATGGTGACTTGGCACGGAATGGTCAGAGAGGGCTCGGTAGCTCGTTCTCTGGACCGGACGAAGTCGGAGAGGGCTCGGTAGCTCGTTCTCCGTACTAGGTCAGAGAGGGCTCGGTAGCTCGTTCTCGGGACCGGACAAAGTCGGAGAGGGCTCTGTAGCTCGTTCTCCGGACTAGGTCAGAGAGGGCTCGGTAGCTCGTTCTCTGGACCGGATGAAGTCGGAGAGGGCTCGATAGCTCGTTCTCGGGATTAAGTCGAAGAGGACTTTCATGGCACATTGGATCGGTCAGACCGATCCGAGAATCGTGGATCGGTCGGGACCGTCCGGGAAACTGTTCCACGGATCGGTCGATGACCGATTAGATGACACTCAGTAGCACATCGAGTGAAATCTGATCGGTCTGCCACTCGATCGGTCTGCCGACCGATCCAGCTGTAACTGATCGGTCGGGGAGACCGATCAGGAGAAGAGACTGCAAAGAAAGAAAAGAGGTGGATCGGTCTGTGGACCGATCCACACTCAATCTGATCGGTCACTACGACCGATCAGAATGGTCTCAGACCGATCAGGCTGCTGCCTGATCGGTCCAAGGCAGTGTGATCGGTCTGGTGACCGATCCACACACTCTGATTTGTTCGTTGTATCAACGATTCCTTCATTGCTTTTGATATATCCCATTCATTTATGTGATGTAATCATCTGTGCTGTTAGCTTTTGAGTTTGCAGGTTAACAGGTATCATTCCAAGCCTAATTTCAAATTAAGTTCGTAAGAGGAATGCGACAAATGGTCTTTCTGTTGGTTTCAGCGGCGCATGATGCATTTCAGGCATCAACGGATACTGCTGTGATCTGGCTGCGATCTGCTTGACTCCTGGGGATTGGTTCGAGCTCAGAAGACGCCAGTGTTGACTGTGATATCATTGGTGTGAGTTCAGAGAATCAGAGAAGGAGGAAAAGAGATTGGCTGCAGCGCTGATTTGCGCAGTTTGGACCAGATTTGTGGCAGCAGAGATCAGTTTTTGAGATGCAGTAAAAACAGCGAGAGGGGAACAAGAACAGAACACGAAAAAAAGCTTGAAGAAAAGTGTGTGCTGTTGTGCGAAGTTCTTGAGCTCTCGGGTGAACTGCGATCTCTGTTTTCTGCTACTAATTCTCGCGTGGTTGTAAGCACTCCTATTCTCCTTTGCCACCGAGTTTCTGTAAGTCTCGTGCTTTAATTTAGATCCTTCTTGAGACTCTGTTGAGAGGTTGCTCCACCGAGAAGGAGACATCTTTAGCCGGAAGTTATCCGGGGTGCGATCTACCGAAGATCAAGGAGTCGTCCACCTTACGGACACGCCGAGGAGTAGGGGCAAGTTATCCCCGAACCTCGTATATCTTTGTGTCTGCTGTGTATGTGTTTTTCTTCCTTCGTTTTAGTTTTCCACTTCCGCTGTGCTAACTAGTTTTTGTTTAGAAATCTCTGTCTAAGTTTTTTTTTTAAGAGGCTATTCACCCCCCTCTAGCCATCTAAGATCCCAACAAGTGGTATCAGAGCCTGGTGCTCTTCATTACGGCTTAACAACCCAAAGAGCTAAACAATGGCCATGAAGGAGGGACTCAGCACCAACCGTCCACCTTATTTCGATGGAGCAGATTTTCAATACTGGAAAAGCCGCATGGAGTATTACCTCAAGACCGATATCTCCATGTGGTTCTCCGTCAAGGAGGGATTCTCACCACCAAAGGATGAAGAAGGTAAGGAACTTGACTCATCGAGATGGTCAACCGAGCAAACTCGCAAGGGACAAGCCGATGCCAAGGCGGTTGTCACTTTGCAATGTGGGATAGCCAAGGATCAACTTGTCAAGGTTGGTCCTTTCACAAGTGCGAAGGATCTATGGAACAAGCTCATCGAGCTCCAAGAAGGGACTCGAGACTCTCGGATCGCCAAGAGGGATTTATTCCTAAACCAACTACAGAACCTTGTCATGAAGGAAAATGAAACTGTAAGTGAGATACATGGAAGGTTCAAGGAGATCATCAATGGTCTCCATTCGGTGGATGAACGAGTAGAAAACCGTGACCTCGTAAGGTATGCTCTAAAAGCTTTTCCTAGGAATGCCTTGTGGTCATCTATGGTGGATGCCTACAAGGTATCCAAGGATCTTTCCATTGTTAAGTTAGATGAATTTTTTTGTGAAATGGAATTACATGAACTTGCTAACAAAGGGCAAAAAGAGAAAGGTATTGCTTTGGTTGCAGAAGAAAAGAGCAAGGAGGGAAGAAGGAAGAAAGAAAAGAAGAAGGAGAAAGAAATTGTTTCATCTTCATCCTCCTCCGAGTCCGATGATGAAGGTGAATCATCATCAAGCGAGATGGCCAACTTCGTGAGAAGAATCATGAGAAGGAGCAGAAGATACAAAGGAAAGGTAAACCTAGTGAACAAAATATTGACAAAACTAATGTTACATGTTATGAGTGCAACAAAAAGGGACACTATCGGAGCGAGTGTCCAAATTAAAAAGGAAGGAGGAACGAGCCAAAAAGAAGGAGGAAAGAGTCAAGAAGAAGAAGGCTCTAAAAGCTACATGGGATGAGTCTTCTTCAAGTTCATCTGAGGAAGAGAAGAGGGAGAAGAGTACACGGCAGTTAGCCCTCATGGCAAGAGAGGAGTCCGAGTCCGAGAGTGAGGACTCAAGCTCTTCAGCCGCGACTTCATCATCTTCGGATGATGAAGAGGTAACCTCTCCCCATTTAGAAAAGTGTTATAAAACAATTGCACATTTGTCTACTTCCCTTAAAAAATCAAAAACAGAAAATAAATCATTAAAAGAAGAAGTAGAGAACTTGAGAGCTCTTAAGGAAGATGAGGTTGATGATCTACATCTAGAGCTCCTTGAAGATGAAAACAAAGCCTTGAAGGGTGAGGTTGAGAAACTCAAGAAAATGCTTGAGAAATTCTCAACTAGCTCCAAGACATTAGATATGATTCTAAATGCCCAAAGGGCGGTCTACAACAAGGCTGGATTAGGATACCAACCTAAGGAGTCTAGTTTTATTTCTTTAGTGTCAAGAACCCAATTTCATAGATCGCATGTTTCTAGGGTTCATGAGACTAGGAAGAAGGTAACAAAGGCATGGGTGCCTAAGTCTTTCATTGTAGATGCATTAGGTCCCAAGATTTGGGTACCTAAAACATCTATCTTTCGTGTCTTGTAGGCATTGGTAAAGGGGGAGCGTCTATCAACTTGGTTTGTTGATAGTGGATGCTCCAAGCACATGACCGGGGACAAGTCACTATTTTCTACCATTCAAAACAAAAATAGAGGTAATGTGTCATTTGGTAACAATGGTAGTCTTAAGGTTGTAGGAGTTGGAGACATTCATATATCCGAATGTCTCCATATCAAGAATGTCCTTCTAGTCAAGGGATGACTTTAATCTCCTAAGTGTCATCAATTGTGTGATACGGGTTACACAATTGAATTTCATTCAAGTCAATGTTTGGTTAAACACATTGACACACTTGACACGGTACTAGTAGGCACAAGGGTTGATAATATTTATCAAGTATCGTTTAAAAGTGCTACTAATGCTTTGATTAAGTGTTTCATGTCAAAAGAAGAAGAGTCTTGGCTATGGCATAGAAGGTTGGCACATGTAAACATGAAGAACATCCGGAAGTTGGCCAACCAAGGATTAGTGCGAGACTTACCCAGCATCAAGTACCACAAGACCAAACTATGTGATGCATGTCAAAAGGGTAAGCAAACAAAAGGTGTTCATAAAGGTAAAAGCATTGTAAGTACATCTACTGCTTTAGATTTATTGCACATGGACCTATTTGACTGCAGTAGTGTAATATCATTGAATGGAAGTAGATATTGCTTGGTAATCGTTGATGATTTTACTAGATACACATGGACCTTCTTTTTGAAACATAAGGACCAAACTATAGATATTTTTATTTCCTTTTGTAGAAGAACTGAAAATGAAAAATCTACAACAATTAAAACCATTAAAAGTGATCATGGTGGGGAATTCCAAAATCATAGGTTTCTAGAGTTTTGTCAAGAAAAGGGATATAGGCATGAGTTCTCTACTCCAAGGACCCCACAGCAAAATGGGGTTGTGGAGAGAAAGAACCGAGTACTACAAGAGGCTGCACTCAATGAGTACTCACTACCGAGCTACTTATGGGCTGAAGCTGTGAATACAGCTTGCTATGTGCAAAATCGAGTTTTAATTCATAGGTTTTTAGGAAAGACTCCCCATGAACTTTGGTTTGGGAAACCACCTACAATTAAACATCTTAGGGTGTTCGGTTGTAAGGTGTTTATTTTGAACACCAAGGACCATCTTGGGAAGTTCACGGCTAAGGCTGATCAAGGGATACTGGTCGGGTACTCTCTTACCAGCAAAGCCTATCGAGTCTACAACAATAGGACCAAATTGATTGAAGAGTCCTCTGATGTAGCCTTTGAAGAAATCCCTAACTTAAATGATCAACCAAGGGATGTAGGAGAAATTCAATTTGGACTTAGAAATCTAAGTTTGAATGATCAAAATGAAGAACGAGTCGAAGTTGACTCTGATGTTGATGAGCAAAGGCAACAAAGAACTCAATCTGATCCTTTGCCTGATATTGAGTTCTTGCCTGTGCCGAGTGAGACCACTCATGAGGCACCGCCAACACCAAGGCAGTCTAGGTTAGCCACTAGTCATCCCCAAGATCAAATTGTGGGAGACATCCAACAAGGGGTTAGGACTAGGTCATTCTTTAGAAATGAATCTAATGAAGTCGCATTGATTTCAGAGATTGAACCAAAAATAGTTGATGAGGCATTGCATGATCCTGATTGGATCTTAGCTATGCAAGATGAGTTAGGTCAATTTGAAAGGAGTCAAGTGTGGGACTTGGTTCCTAGACCGAAAAAGACCACCATTATTGGAACTAAATGGGTCTTCAAAAATAAGTTAAATCAAAAGGGAGAAGTTGTAAGAAACAAGGCAAGACTTGTAGCCAAGGGCTATAGTCAAGTCGAAGGTCTCGATTATGATGAGACTTATGCTCCCGTGGCACGATTAGAGTCCATTCGTTTGATGCTAGCTTTTGCTGCACATAGAGGTTTCAAACTCTATCAAATGGATGTTAAATCTGCCTTCTTAAATGGTTTTATTAAAGAAGAAGTCTATGTTGAACAACCACCGGGGTTTGTGAATACCGAAGCTCCAAACCACGTGTACAAGCTCAAGAAAGCACTTTATGGGCTTAAACAAGCACCACGAGCTTGGTACGAAAGGTTGTCAACATATTTACTAGAAAAGGGTTTTGTGAGAGGCCAAATAGACCCAACACTATTTCTGCGTAGAGATGGTGAAAATATTTTTGTAGCCCAAGTATATGTCGATGACATAATTTGTGGTTCAAATAACAAGGGTTATTTGAATGAATTTATTTCTCACATGGAAAGTGAGTTTGAGATGAGTCTAGTAGGAGAATTGACATTCTTCCTTGGACTTGAAATCAAACAAACTCGAGATGGCATTTATGTCCATCAGACGAAATACACTCAAGAGATGCTTAGAAAATTCAATATGAGTGACTCTAAGGAAGTGTCCACTCCAATGGCGACAAACACTCGCCTTGACAATGATGAGAGTGGGAAACCAATTGATCTAACGCAATATAGAAGCATGATTGGTAGTCTTCTATATCTCACAGCTAGTCGACCGGACATACTCTTTGTTGTGGGCATGTGCGCTAGGTATCAAGTCTGTGCCAAGGAATCTCATTTAATTGCAGTTAAGAGAATATTGAGATACCTTAAGGGCACAATTCGAGTAGGTCTATGGTACCCTCGTACAGAGTCTTTTGACTTGATAGGCTATACCGATTCCGATTATGCTGGGTGCAAATTGGATCGGAAAAGCACTAGTGGGGGTTGCCAATTCTTAGGTTCATCATTAGTTAGTTGGTCAAGTCGGAAGCAACATTGTGTTGCTCTCTCCACGACCGAGGCCGAATATATTGCCATGGGAGAGAGTGTATCACAGTTGTTGTGGATGATACACACCCTAGAGGATTATGGACTTTCTTATAAGGGTGTACAAGTGCTATGTGACAACATTAGCACGATCAACCTAACTAAAAATCCAGTCCATCATTCAAGGACCAAGCACATTGAAGTGCGTCATCACTTCATTAGAGATCACGTAGCTAGGGGTGACATTGTGCTCACATATGTGGAGTCAAAGTCAAACCTAGCCGACATTTTCACCAAACCCCTTCCGGAAAATGAATTTAGTCATTTAAGGAGAGAGTTGGGGATGTGTTTGGCTCCTTAGGTCATTAGGACTTCATCATGATCAATAATGACAAATTAAAATGACAAAAGAAATTGGGAATGATTTTGGGCAATTTGGGAACATCTCACACAAACTATAAGGTTTAACAAAATATTTTTGTTTGCCATAAATGGGGTGAGATGCTAGGAACAACCAAATTATTCAAAATGTATCATGCATCTCTTGAATAATTAGGTTGAAGAGACATTAATTGAGTATGGGGAACACCATTACATAATTCATGTGTAATTGGTTCCTTGATCTTACTCATATATTCCAATCAAGGAATCTTGGTTGGACCTTTGCCTAGAAATTATCCAATTATAGTTGATGGTTGATTTGTTGATTGATATTTTTGATTGACACTTAACATGCCTTGATTGAAAATTAGGACAAGTTGTTTATATTTTGACAAACTTGAAACTGATCATAGCAATCCTAGGTCTTAACTAATACCTTGGTTCACTATAGGTAATAGTTTTATAAGGTTCTCTAAGATTGGAACTCTAAGATTCCAAATGTCTGAGTCTTTGGTTTTTGAAGTCTGAAACTTTCGGGCTCTAAACACGCTCAGGCCATAAGAGTTCATTTTTTTTAACACAATTGTGGGTGTTGATCCTTAGGTTCTAGGTTATGAATTTGGGAGGTTCTGAATTCTTAGTTGTTGAACTTCTCAGAATTCTCGATCAACAACGGCTCAAAAATTTCAACTACTGAAATCAGAATTTCAGGATTATCAGACACTGATCGGTCCAGGGACCGATCAGGCCGATATCTGATCGGTCTCTACGACCGATCAGTAGAGCTCATTCGATATCTGATCGGTCTCCACGACCGATCAGGAGATTTGACGATACCTGATCGGTCTCCACGACCGATCAGGACAGGAAATTCCTGACAGTTCACTGATCGATCCAGGGATCGATCAGGAGACACCGGCACAAATCGCAGCCCACTGATCCACATCTGATCGGTCCAAGGACCGATCAGGAAGATCCCTGATCGGTCTCCACGACCGATCAGGACGGTCACTGACCGATCAGGATGTTTCCTGATCGGTCAGGATTTCTCTGTTCGGACAGCCGTCCGATCAGATCACACTGTGCACTATCCCCTCATTAACACCTCCCGACCCACTCTCTTCCCGATCTTCTTCCTTCTCAAAACCCTAGCCGACCAACTCATAACCTAGCCGACGCCCCTCTTTTCTTCCCGTCTTCTCGACCCATCATCTTCTAAAAGCCGCAGGTTACAATGGCGCCCAGGTAACTCTTCTTTCTCCCGAGATTTGTTCATTCTTAGCGTTCTAGCTTCTTTTCATATTTTCTCTATGTGTGTTGTCTCGGTTCTCTCTGTGCGGCTCCCGTGGACTCCCATTTGCCCCGACCGTGTCCAAATCTTTATCTATTTAGGAAGAAGGCAACCGGTGAGAGTTCTTCTAAGACCCCAGCTGAGAAAACCAAGTCTCCTGCTCCCTCTCGACCCCAACCAGCTGGTTCTAGTAGATTCCCAAACCGCCATTTTGAGCAAGCATTTCAACAGAGGACATTCAAGCTGCTTCCATGTCGATCTGTGGATCGCAAGTATATGGATGAATTTTGTCCTTCTGTGTCCGAAACCCTAGCCTATTTTAAACTTGACTCGGTAGTCTACTTAGAGAGGGACATCAACCTTGACCTAGTTTCTGAGTTTTATAACAATCTTCATCAGAACAGTGATGGTGTTTATAAAACCCGAGTCGCTAAAAGATCTATCGATTTCTCCATCAGAGAATTTTTTGGGTATCTAGGCTGCCGGATGTGTACGGGGGATCTTTTCTCAATTTATCCTGATTTACCAGAATCATTACGTCCTCCACTTGATGTCTCACCTGACTCCATCTATGAGTACTTCTTCGGTCATCCTAGACCAGATGACCTAGATGAGTTGGATGTTGACTTTCCCACTCTTGCTGCCCTACGACTATCTGCCCCTGACTATATTCTTTTTAAGATAGTCACAAACTGTATTCTTCCAATTACATCCAAACCTTTTGCTGAGATCCGACCCTATCATTGTTTGATGCTTTATGGGTTACATCGGCGTCTCGACTTTGACATTATGTCCAGCATCTACTCTTCGATCATTTCATATTCTCGGCCCAGCGGCTCCACTGTTTATATGCCTTATGGGCATATAATTACTGATTGGCTCGAGACCCTTCAGGTTGATGTGTCTAAGGGTAGGGTAGTCAAAATGGTCAGGCAGGATTGCCGACTTGGGAAACGGGCATTTTCCAAGTCTGGCATCATTGGACAAAATGGGGGTGTTCAGTGGAAGGATGGGAGAGCTTTGGGTGAGTTACCACGGGGACCTCCACGACAGGTTGCTCCTGTTGCTGCTCCTCCTGCTGCTGCTGATGATGGAGAGGACGATCCTGATCTGCGCTGGCAGATCGCCGAGCTGGAGAGCCGTTTTGATCGGCATGATGAGATGATATCTGCTGAGCTGGATGGCTTGCGTATTCGGATAGACCAGCGCTATGATGACCTGCGCGGGCATATTGACCAGCGTTTCGATGATATGCGCAGTCATCAGGTGGTGACACAGCAGTTGCTACTCGGATGGATGGCACGCTACCCGCCTCCGCAGTCTTACCCAGGCTATCCATCCTCCAGCGTGCCGCCTCAGGATTTCACCCCTCCTGCCGATGATGGTGATGTTCCTCAGTGTGAGGATGTTGATTGATACAGTTTGTTTGTTGACTGTCTGTATTTTGGATGTTTTTTGTTAGTCTTTATGACTGACCTGGATGTTTGCACTTCTGATGCTACTCATGTATTTATGGTACTCAGTTTTATATTTGCTTGATCTTTATTATATTTCATTTTCTATCCGTTCTTAGTACGCTGTTCACTTGCATGTCTTGTTTGTCTTTTATTTCCTTATTACTGTCTTATAATACACTTAGAGGGAATTCTCAGTGCTTTAAGAACCAGACAGTAAGGGCTAAGGGGGAGTTCTTTAAGTTATCTTACCTTATTCGCACCTTTTCGGTGTTTGACAAAGGGGGAGAAGATAACTAAGTTTAGATGAATGCAAATGTGAAGACCCTCACATAGTGTTGTATCCGTCTTAGGGGGAGGATCTTGATTCCTCTAAAATTATGAAAATTTGAACAATTCTGATCTAAACTTAAATCGTGTTGTCAAACAACAAAAAGGGGGAGATTGTTGATACAGTCTGACCTGGCTGTTGTTTTGATGTTGACACTGATTTAAGTTTGTATCAGATAGTGTTTAAACTCAGAATGACTACTGATCGAGGTTGATCAGTTGGGAGGGAAAGTCCTGGTGAGTGAAGCCAGGCAAGGGAAATCCAGATGGGTCAAGACATCTGGTGAAAAGTCCAAGGAGCTTGGCACGGGAAAAGTCCAAGTATGGTGACTTGGCACGGAATGGTCAGAGAGGGCTCGGTAGCTCGTTCTCTGGACCGGACGAAGTCGGAGAGGGCTCGGTAGCTCGTTCTCCGTACTAGGTCAGAGAGGGCTCGGTAGCTCGTTCTCGGGACCGGACAAAGTCGGAGAGGGCTCTGTAGCTCGTTCTCCGGACTAGGTCAGAGAGGGCTCGGTAGCTCGTTCTCTGGACCGGATGAAGTCGGAGAGGGCTCGATAGCTCGTTCTCCGGATTAAGTCAGAAAGAGGACTTTCAATGGCACATTGGATCGGTCGGTAGACCGATCCGAAGAATCGGTGGATCGGTCGGCAGACCGATCCGGGAAACAAGTTCCACGGATCGGTCGATGACCGATCGATGACACTGGAGTTATCTAGTAAACGTACCAGGACCATCGATAAAACTCGAGCTGGGGCAATCTGATCGGTCGGGAGACCGATCGGAGAAGAGACTGCAAAGAAAGAAAGAGGTGGATCGGTCGTGGACCGATCCACTCAATCGATCGGTCATCGGCACGTCAGAAACTCGAACCGATCAGCTGATCGATGATACGAGTGATCGGTCCGGTGACCGATCCACACACTCTGATTTGTTCGTTGTATCAACGATTCCTTCATTGCTTTTGATATATCCCGTTCATTTATGTGATGTAATCCTCTGTGCTGTTAGCTTTTGAGTTTGCAGGTTAACAGGTATCATTCCAAGCCTAATTTCAAATTAAGTTCGTAAGAGGAATGCGACAAATGGTCTTTCTGTTGGTTTCAGCGGCGCATGATGCATTTCAGGCATCAACGGATACTGCTGTGATCTGGCTGCGATCTGCTTGACTCCTGGGGATTGGTTCGAGCTCAGAAGACGCCAGTGTTGACTGTGATATCATTGGTGTGAGTTCAGAGAATCAGAGAAGGAGGAAAAGAGATTGGCTGCAGCGCTGATTTGCGCAGTTTGGACCAGATTTGTGGCAGCAGAGATCAGTTTTTGAGATGCAGTAAAAACAGCGAGAGGGGAACAAGAACAGAACACGAAGAAAAGCTTGAAGAAAAGTGTGTGCTGTTGTGCGAAGTTCTTGAGCTCTCGGGTGAACTGCGATCTCTGTTTTCTGCTACTAATTCTCGCGTGGTTGTAAGCACTCCTATTCTCCTTTGCCACCGAGTTTCTGTAAGTCTCGTGCTTTAATTTAGATCCTTCTTGAGACTCTGTTGAGAGGTTGCTCCACCGAGAAGGAGACATCTTTAGCCGGAAGTTATCCGGGGTGCGATCTACCGAAGATCAAGGAGTCGTCCACCTTACGGACACGCCGAGGAGTAGGGGCAAGTTATCCCCGAACCTCGTATATCTTTGTGTCTGCTGTGTATGTGTTTTTCTTCCTTTGTTTTAGTTTTCCACTTCCGCTGTGCTAACTAGTTTTTGTGTAGAAATCTCTGTCTAAGTTTTTTTTTTAAGAGGCTATTCACCCCCCTCTAGCCATCTAAGATCCCAACAAAGTTGAGGTAAGCAATTGGAGGAGCGACAGTGAGGTCGAGTTCCTGAAGGGAACAACCTAAGGTCGCTGATCCAATTGAAAAAACTGGGTAGGTTTCTAAGTTGAGATCAAGACAGTTCTATTGTCTTATATTATTACTCATGCATTTTATATTACTGTGCTAATCTTTGTTTTGCAAGATTATTGCCTAACACTGTTTTGCAGGTTCAACCCGATCGGTCGACCGAACATGAGGATCGGTCGACCGAACCAGGTTAACTCAAAGCAGGTATCAGTTCAAACCAAAACAGAGTTCAGTCCGATCAAAGCTTGATCGGTCAACCGAACCAGAGGATCGGTCGACCAAACCATGATGACTCAGCACAGCCAATTCATCAGCATCGATCAACAGCTAAAGGAAAAGAAGCGGATCGGTCGACCGAACCTATGGATCGGTCGACTGAACCAATCAACATTAATTGTGCATTGAATGTTAATCTCAACAAATCACGACGAACAGGGAAGGAAGCTGATCGATCGACCGAAAAATGGGATCGGTCGACCGAATCATTAAAGATCAATTAATGTCAGAGATCGAGCCAGCGTCAGACTTCAGCCAAGAAAGGATGGGAGCTGGTTCGGTCAACCAAATAGAGGGATCGATCAACCGAACCTCCATTACACCTATAAAATGAGGCTCGAAATCTGAGGCCAGAACAACTCTTCTGATCATCTCAAAAGCTCTTCTTCGCGTACGGATTGTTAGAATGTATACTAAAAGCCTAGCTTTTGGTATAAAACATTTATCTAGAAATAAGAATCACATTGGTCAAATGTCTACATTTGTGATAAATGTAGTTGTTCAATTAATTTATATTGTAGATAACATGGTGTGTGGTGTCACACACAGAAGATCATGTTATCAGTACCTTATAAATTATAAACAGTAGCTCATGACTATGATGGAAAGGAACAAACCATTGGAAGGTCGTAGTGTAATTAGGTGTTAGTTTATCTTAACTATATAATTACACTAGTACACTAAGAGTGTATTGAGTAGGACCATTAGAGGTCGTTTCTTTTATATTGACTTTATAAAGGAACAAAGACCTCAGTTATTATGGAAGTGTGTGCTCTTAATCTTAATATAATAACAAGCACATATATTTGATATTTATTTCTTTAATTTATCAATGGGTGAGATTTAGTTCGATGAATCAATAAGCCCGATAAGTTGGGAAATGATATCACTTATAGTGTGTGTTGTTGATTATAGAAGGAAACTGTGTCCTAGTAATCTAGGTTGAGAATGTACCCAAGAGGAGCTCATAAGGATTGTCATGTTAAACCCTGCAGGTGGACTTAGTCCGACATGACGATGAAGTTGAGTGGTACTACTCTTGGAGCTAGATATTAATTAAGTGAGTTGTCAGTAACTTACTTAATTAGTGGACATTTGTTATTTTAAACACAGGGAGACTAACACACTCATGATAAGAAGGAGCCCAAAATGTAATTTGGGATTGGTGCGGTAGTTCAATAATAGTTCTCTAGTGGAATGAATTATTATTGATAAAATTAAGTTGTGTGTTCGGGGCGAGCACGGGATGCTTAATTTTATCGGGAGACCAAAACCAATTCCTCCTCTCGATCCCTATCGTAGCCTCTAGTATATAGAGATTATACCCACCGCATAGCCACCTTCTTACCCATCCAATGGGGCCGGCCAAGCTAGCTTGGAACCCAAGCTAGGGCCGGCCAAGACCAAGTGGATGAGCCATGTAGGTGGCCGGCCAAAGCTTGGGTCCCAAGCTTAGGTAGTCGGCCACTAGAATATTAAAAAGGATTTTTTCTTATGTGAATATCATGATTTTAAAAGAGAGTTTAAAAATTTAAAATTTTCTTTTATAACTTTCTACAAAAGATTAAGAGAAGAGATTAATCTCTTTCCTTATTTGTAGTTTAAAAGGATGGTTTTAATTTTTTGGTAAAAACTTTCCTTATTTGTAAATCATCTACATGTTTAAAAGAGAGTTTAAAATTTGAAATCTTTCCTTATTTGTTGATTAAAGGAGGATTTTAAATTTTAAGAAAACTTTCCTTTTTAATCATGTTCATGATTTAAAAGAGAGTTTAAAATTAAATATTCTCTTTTATAAGTTTCTACAAAAGATTAAGAAAAGATTTGATATCTTTCCTTATTTGTAGATTAAAAGAGATATTAATTTATAGAGATAACTTTCTTTTTATCCACATGTTTAAAAGAAAGATTTTAATTTATTAAATTTCCTTTTTATAAACCAATCATGAAGGGATAAAATTATTGGAGAAATTTTTATAAATTTCCGGAAGCAAATAAGGAAGTTTTAATTGGTGTTTAAAATTTTATTTGCTTGGAGATTTTATTTGTTATGACCGGCCATTGTAATTTGAAAAGAGAAAATTGTTTTAATTAAATAAATTTTCCTTTTCAATGGCAAAAAATTAAGGAAGTTTTTATTAAATTTTCCTTAGTTACCAAGACCAAGGATTATAAAAGAGGGGGTAGAGGAGGCTTCAAGGCTAAGGACCCTATTCTATTTTTCTCCCTCTTTTCCTTAGTGTGGTGGCCGGCCCTTCCCTTTCTCTTCTCTCCTCTTGTTGTGGCCGAAATCTATCATCTCTTGGAGCTTGGAGGATGTGGTCGGATCAAGGAAGGAGAAGAAGGAGAGAAAGCATGCATCCCTTGGAGCTTGGTTGGTGGAAAATTCTTCAATATCCTTTAGAAGTTCTTGTGCTTGGCCGAAACTTGAAGGAAGAATGAAGAAGGTGCCTAGGTGGTTTTCATCTTAGAAGATCGTTGCCCACACAACGTCCGAGGTTAGAAGAGAAATACGGTAGAAGATCAAGAGGTCTTTCTAAAAGGTATAACTAGTAATTTTTCTTTCCGCATCATACTAGTTATTTTTGGAAATAATACTAAATACAAGAGGCATACGATTCTAGTGTTTCGAATTTGTTTTCGATATAGTGTTCTTTTGTTTTTCTTTTCCTTGTGATTTGATTGTTCTTTTCGGTTGACCTAAAGTTATTTTAGGAAATTAAATATTAGCTTTCCTTAAAAGGTTTTGTCTAGTCGGTGGTGGTTGCTCCCATATCCAAGAAGGCCATGTGCCTCGCCACGTCAGTACTGGGAACCAATTTTGGAAATTAATATTTAATGGAATTAATAACTTAGGTGATTTGGATCAAACGTGTTAAGTTCCGCAGGAGATCTAAGTCAAAACCTAAAAGAATAAATAGATTAAGTTTTGGATCAAACGTGTTAAGTTCCGCAGGCGATCCAAAATTTAATTTAAAAGAACACATGGTATCTAGGAAAAGGTTCAGACCTTTGTACAAAATTTTTGTACAGTGGAACCTCTAGGTTTGCCGAGTAGCAGCCAACACGGATTGTGCTACACATCTTCAATAGCTCGGCAAGTCACTACGTCCGGAAATACCGACCAAGCTACATCCTACACATACTATTGTCGGTATATTTATTTTGTATTGCACTTAATTTTAAATAAGATAGTAGGGTTGTTACTATCTTATACTTCTTGTATCTGTACAATTTACTTCTTTCCGAAGGTTTCGGAAAGAAGAGTTATAGTGATTGCCCATCGGTGCGGTCAAGGACCGCGGGCCTTCGAGTAGGAGTCGAGCTAGTCTCCGAACGAAGTAAATGAACCTGTCTCCCTTTTTACTTTCCGCTGCACGATTCTGATTTAAAAGTAAAAGAAGAGTTTTAAAAGAAACGATATTCACCCCCCTCTATCGCTCCCATTCGATCTATCAGGTATAACTAGTTATTAGTTTCCATATCATAACTGGTTCATCTTTTTGTTTAGATTTTGAAATACCAAACACAAGAGGCTAACGTTTCTAGGTTTCAGATTTATGATTCGAATTTGTGTTTCTTTTGTTTTTCGATCTTATGATTCGATTGTTCTTATTGGTTAAACCTAGGATTACTATAAGGAGATTAAATATTGAATTTCGTTGAAAGACTTTGTCTAGGAAGTGGTGGATGCTCTCATAACCAAGAAGGTCTAGTGCCTCGCTATGTTTAACCTGGAAGCCGATCTCTGAAATAAATATTTAATCAAATTTGTAACATAGGTGGATTTGGATTAATAATGTTAAGCATCGTTTGCGATCCAAGTCTAAACTTCTAAGAACAGATAAATTGAATTTGGAATCAATAATGTTAAGTTTTATTTGTGATTCCAAAATTTAATTTCTAAAGAACACAATAGGTTGTTAGGAAAAGTTCAGGACTTGTACAAAATTTTTGTACAAGGGAACCGGTACGATATTCTGAATAGCAACCAACAATTTGGTGGCTGATTGTGTGAAGTCCATTAAGGACGGCTTTTATCCTCGCATATAGATGACTGGAAGTCTCACATTCCTGTATTTTTATATTAAATAATTTATTTAAAATTAAATATCTTTTTGTTACCTTTGTGTTGTTGGTTCCCTCGTGTAGTTCTATAAGTTTGCCCCATATATCTTTGGTGTTTTCGTGTGAGCCGACACGGTTCAGTTCCTTCTTTGTTAACCCGCATTAGATTGTGTTAAGGACCTTGAAGTCAATCTGGGTCTTCTTCTTCATTTCCGGATTCTAATTTTCTGAGTATATTGGAATTTCGATGTTGTGGTCGACCGATGCCTTATATCCTTTGGTGATGCTGAACCACTGGTCGTAATCGATCTTCATATACACTTCCATATGCCTCTTCTAGTAGGGGAAGTCATCTCTATTGAAGAGAGGAGGACGAGCAGTACTGTATCCCTCAAGTTGGGCCATTTAGCACTAAAGATAGAAGACTAAAGAAAGGTACCAAGACTTGGTCTTGGATTAGTAAAGTTTGAGGAGAAGTAAAAAGAAATTTCGAAGAACTCAAGTGGTGGTTGCACCAACTTCGAGTTAAAAATCAAACGAGAAATCATTATTTGAAAGAGTAAGTTGTACCAATTTAAATAGAATACGAGAAAATAGAAATAAAAAAATGGTTTCCCCAGGCTTGATTAGTGGTTGCACCAATTCAGAATAGAACTTGCTCTGACACCACTTATTGGATCGATACGCACGTGAGAAGGGAGGGTGAATCACATGATTTTTAAAAACTTGTTATATTATTTAAATAAAAAACATGAGTACGTGCAGTGGAAAAATAGAGAAATCAAACGACAAGCAAGAAAACCAAAACAAACAGGGTCGGTTTACTTAGTTCGAAGCCTTCGACGACTCCTACTCCAAGACTCAGGTCTCGCAGACCTATCAATGGGCAATCCACTAAAATATCTTTTTTGGTACCTCTGGAAAAGGGAATCGAGTACACAGAAAGAGGGAACAAGTGCAACACCCTACACTTGTCCTTTTGCAAGTAGTAAAATGTACAAATTACAAATCGTTACCCAACTCCTTAGAATATTGTCAGCTTAGGCTCAGTGTCGGTCGGCTCCTTGGCAATAGTCGGGTGTAGCAGCGTCGTAGCAGTGTCACAGCAGGAAGCCGGAGCAATCGAGATCTCAAATGGGCACACAGAAGCTTGTATGGATATTGTTCCTTGAAGTTTGGTCGAATAGCCCTTATAAAGGTTGTGGAAGGTGCCTTCCATAAGCTTGAAGGTGCCTCCAACTTGAGAAATCTGATCCCAACTTCGCTGTGCCTTATCTGCAACAAGGTCCAAAAGTTATCCTCCGGAAGGCGCCTTCCAATGCTTGAAGGTGTCTTCGGGTACTATTCATCCGAATGTTTTTTTGCTTTTTTTACCCTGCAAGTTGTGTTAGTCTAAAACTAAAACATCTAACCTGCAAAACAAAGTTAGCACAATGATAAATAAGAAGTAGTAATTAGTTCCTATTCTCCCAGAACTAGGAACTAGTCAAGGTCTCATATTAGGGATCCAAAATGGACCTAACCTGGACTGACGCTTATTGTCCATCAACTAGGACAAGTCCTCATTTAGTCACTCTCCTCCAGTGACTTACATTTACTTACCAATTTGCTGTTGGTTGACTAACATCTTGACCTACTAGGTCTTCATGTCAGCTGTCCAATCCGTAGACCCAACTGGACTTCTGCCGATTGTACGATCCCGCAGACCCAACCGGTCTTCCTGCCAGATATTCGGTCGACCCGTCGACCTATCTAGACTTCGCACCAACTATTCGATCCCGCGGACCTAGCTGGATTTTAGCCTGCTATCCGGTCCTTCGGACTTGTCAATTCTTGCACACTTAGTGAAACAATTAGATCACAAATACCTAACTTAACTCCTTTATCATTCATCAAAACCTGAGTTAGATCGTTAGTGCAATCTACACCAACAGTACTCACTTACATATGACACAATATTAGAAGGTAATAAATTTATTACAATTCTAATTACCTTCTTGTCTGCCTTCGATTGTAGTCTTTGCTCCTCGTTCCAATACCGTGGCTGGAGGCGCTTCCCCTTCTTGTTCGTTGGAGCTTCAAAAGGAATTTTCAATGCGGTCCAATGGTCCCAATCTATTTGGAACTAAGTCTCTAAATGCTTCCTCCAATATAAAAAATCTTTTCGATCGTATGGAAATGAGATTCGGATATTCCATCCTAATGGTCCTTCTGCCTCCATTTTCTTACTCTAACACATGCTCTTATAGCCAGTTAGTCCTTCAAGAGCATCCTTACTTTGATACCAAATATTAGGACTTTGAACACCGATTGGAGGGGGTGAATAGCCAATCACCTACGTCATTCACTTTCCTACACTTGTTAGCACAACAGAATACAAAACAACAAGTAGAAAGATAAACAATAAAGACAAGAAGAAACCAAACAAACCCTAACACATTCGTTTAACTTGGTTTGGAGATGATGCTCCTACTCCATGACTGCCCGTAAGGTGGACGATCCCTATCCATCGGTGGGTGATTTCTCGACAAACTACAGCTAGCTTAAAACTCTTTATTGGTGGAGAAACCTCACCACAACTTGATCAGGAGCACGACGATCACATGAGAGCTTGGAAACTCTAATTAGGGGTTAAGCACCTCTAAGTTCATCACCCAAGGCAGTCATCCCAAGCTCCATTATATAGAGCTTGGGAAAATAATATCCAAGTTATTTTTCTACTATCAATCGACTAATAAAGTCATCAGTCAACTGACCTCTGTGAAAAATCGATCGTTATACCCCAATGTTTCGATACCAGTCGACTAATAAAGTCACCAGTCGACTACTCCACATCGGATGTACAAACAGAGCCCTCTATTTACTCCCACCAGTCGACTGGTAAATAGAGCTATCAGACAGGTCAACCCATGGAGAGGCTGGCCAACCCATCTTCTTGGCGGATTGGGAAATCTCTAACCCAATCCAAGACTGGTTGCAAATTAGGCAGACCAACCCGCGGGTTCATCAATTTTTTTTAAAAAAAATAAAAAGTTTTATATCTTTAATATTTTACTTCAAAAAAGTTTCATCAATCAAATGTATCCAAAAATAGATATTTTAAATTAAATGGACATTAAACTTATACTTATGTTTGATGAAAATTACTATTTTTATATCAAAATTATAACAAAGAAAGATAATAAATTGACATAAAACTTATTTTATATGTGTTTCTCAACTCGTGAACAAACTCAAGCTTGTGGTGGGCCAACCCGCACAGGTCGTGGGCCTAGGCGGGTTGGCCTATGGTGGACTTGGGTTGATAAAATTTCAACTCAATCCGCTTAAATTATTTGGCGGGGTGGGCCAACCTGATGGGTCTAACCCAAATTGATGGTTCTACTGGCAACTAAACCTAAGGTTTTACCCCGAGTACAATCTCTCATGCTCTCGTCCTCGCCCGTATAACCTCAACCTTGCCTTCTAGCCTCCTCTATCAGCCTTGTGTCCCTCAGATGCTTCCCCATCCTTTATGCTTTACATTCAGCTTTATCCTTTGTTGTCAGGTCTTCCATTTCCAAGAGGCTCCTCACCTTCAGGACATCATCTTGCCAAGAGCTCCTTGCTCTGGGACTTTAATCTTGCTAAATTATACTTAGACTTACGTTGTCAAGACTACACAATTGAACTTATACTACCAAACCTTCACACTTGGACTTTGTCTTTGCAAGATCACACTTGGACTTTGCCTTATTGTACATGCATCCAGCACACTCACAAGCGCATATCAAATACAACAATAACCTAACTTATACATTTGCCCAAACATCAAAACCTAGGGTCACACCAATTGCTCCAACACAACTTCCCTCCGTCGCCACCTCCGACGATAAATCTCATCACTGCTATGCACCCTGCGTTGTGTGCTTCACCTCTTGGAGCCTTGTGGCCATCAAGTAGTCATTGCTATACATCCCTATTGTGCTCCACCTCCTGGATCCCTCTAGCCTTCAACTCCTTGTCGCCGCACACCTCGACTGTTCTCCACTTTCTGAGCCCTCCAACTTTCGAGCCCTAGTCATTGTGTTGTTGCCCGCCTAATTCGGCGCTTTGGTTCACCCCCACCCTATGTTATAGAAAATCCAGCCCCATAGACCAAGCTCCGCGGGCATCTCATACGACACCAACTTCCTCTAGGTCATTGGGACTTCGTTAACATCATCGATGCCTCATTGGTGGCCCCCGCAGATAGAGCTCCTTTCTTTATCTTTCCTAATGATCTCCGAGTAGTAACGTGTGTTAACAGGTTCGTTGACCGATTTCGTGACCATTCATTATATATTAGCTAGAACATATAGATATGTTTTCTTTCTCATATAGCATATTGTAGTAAGGTGAATATGCTCATTTCAAATGTCCCTCGTAGTTCGCCCCCAAGTTATGTGAAGGGAGGCTAATCACGGAGTCAACTTATAGCTGACCGTCAAGTAGCTAGAGGGGCGGGAGAAATTTTTTTCCTGAGTGCATATGCTTGCCGTGAATTGATCTCATATTATATATTGGCATTTTGTTCTTTCCTAGAAATCGGAATAGAAATGGGAATGATAGTATTATGGAATGGAAATGAGTATGAGCATTAATATCATTTTTAAAAATAATATTTGGTTAATTGAATATTTTCTATTGGACTGAACCAAAATTTCCTTTTTTACCTTTATAGGAAAATAAGAGAAAAAAATAGATGTGAGAGAAAAATATGAGAAAGACAAAAGATAGAGAATGTGTGATGAGAGACAGTGATGAGAGATAATGAAGAGAGAGAAAGTGTGATGAGAGAGAATGAAAAGAGAGAAAGTGTGATGAGAGAAAATGAAGAGAGAGAGTTTATAACAGGAGAGAAAAGGGTAGAGAAAGTGTGATGAGAGAAAATGAGAAAAAAGAGTGTGTGATGGGAGAGAAAAGGGTAGAGAAAGTGTGATGAGAGAGAGAAAGTATGATGAGAGAGAAATGGTGATGAGCGAATGAAGAGAGAGAGTATAATGAAAGAGAACAAGAAAAGAGAAAGTGATATGATAAAAAACTTGGACATCGTCTAAATTATTTTAGATGAAAATATCCTTAATATATTTGTTCAAATTTTCTTTTCGATTTGTATTTTTTTAATTTTTGTCATAAGTCAGGATTGATGTGATAACCTCTTCTAACAAATTTCTCATTATTTTTCAGAATTTCTCAAAGTTGGAGCAACACGACTCGAGCGATATTTTTTTCAAGTTCGATATTCTTTTCTTCCGCACTACTAATCCATGACTAAATCTTGGTATATTTTCCTTTTTATTTTTGTTTAGCGAGTTCGATTATATGAAATGACCGATCAAAAAGGGTACAGTACCGCCCGCCTACCTCTTTTCTCCGGCAAGGATTTTAGCTACTGGAAGGGTCAGATGGAGTACAACTTCAAGACGTAGGTGGAGATGTGGATCATAATCCAAACTGGATTCACACTCCCCACTAAAAATGGAGAACCACTCGCCTACGACAAATGGGATGAACCAACAAAAAGGGAAATAGAGGCGGACTCAAAGGCCACTAATATCTTACAGTGCGGCCTGACCAAAAAGGAGTTGAACCGAGTAGGACCGTTCAACAGTGCAAAGGATCTCTAGAAAAAATTGATCGAGCTTCACGAAGGAACCTTCGACACTAAGGTATGTAAGAAAGATATAAAAATACAGAATGAAAAATCAACAAGTCAACTACACGTCGGATCCAAGATCTGCTCAACGAATTCCACTCGATCAGACAGAAAGTGGAGAATCGAATATTATAAGGTATACCCTTAATGCATTTTCAAGGAATACTTTGTGGACATCTATAGTAGACATTTATAAGGTTTCCAAGGTCTTTCGTCTATTAGACTAAATGAACTAATTTTTCGAATTTGAATTGCATGAACAGACTAATGCATACTCTTCCAAGAAGGGAATTGCTTTGCTTATAGGAAATTTCAAGACTAAGAAGTTGAAGCCCAAATTTTGACTCGAAACTAAATTTGAATTGGACTTCGAAGACAACAAGGAGATCACCTCCTGCTGGTTCATTTGACACCAATGTTCAAACCTGAGTTTTGATGAATGATAAATAGATTAAAGTTAGATTTGTTGTTGATCTAACCTTGTTATCGAGTGTATAGGGTTGATCTAACTTAACGGATCAAGAGGACCTGACTCCAGGCAGAAAGTCTAGTCGGGATGTGTGATTCTTGATTGGCAAAGTCCAGATGTGGGATTATAGCAGGAGGAAGTCTAGATGTGTGATTCCGGTAGGAGATTGAGATGTTCGATTCCCGGTTAGCGAAGTCCGGATATGCGATTCTGGTAGGAAGACCTGGTGGGTCAGATTGGACGTTGAGAAAGTAACTCGACACTCGATAAGTGAAGGTAAGTCACTGGAGGAGAGTGACTAAGTGAGGACGTGTCCCGGTTAAGGGGACAGTAGACGTCGGTCTAATTTAGGTCAATTTTGAAAATCTAAATTGAGACATTGACTACATCCTGGTCTAGAAGACAGGGTCTAAGTCATAAATTAATCATATCATTATTGTGCTAATCTTGTTTTGCAGGTTATATTTGTTGTATTGGATTAACACTTTTTGCAGGGCAAAAGAAGCAAAAATTACCTTGGGTGAACAATACCCAAGGCTCCTTCCATGCGACGGAAAGCGCCTTCCATGAACAGTACTAAAGACGCCTTCGGTGCTATGTGTTGGAGCAATCCCAATGGTCCGCGGGACCATGTGTTTTGGTGTTTGGGCAAAGGATTTAAATTAGGTTTACCCTCGTTATTTGATATGTGTACTTGAGTTGTGCAGGACTGCAGGTGACACATGTAACTCAGGTTGACGGCTTCGGGTCCAGTGAAAGATGGAGCATTCGAGGGACCGTGGACAAGGCAGCAAGGACAAGGGCCGATGGAAGCGACTTCGAGGCATACGCGAAGGATGGCATTGGGGACGAGCCGCGGGCTTGGATGCATCCGAGGGACGAGAGCCAAAGGAAGTAGGCTTGAAGGCAAGTGGTCAAAGCTGCAAAGAAGAGTTAAGTGAGTCGTGAGGGTCAGAGTGCTGAGAGAAATGTACTCGGGATGGGAACCCTAAGTTTAGGGTTGTACCAGTCGACTAATGGTGAGCACAGAGAGCTTCTGTGACCAAAACGGCTGGGACCAGTCGACTGATAGATAGTCGTTGGAGTGCCGTTGGGTTGGCACCAGTCGACTGGTGCAAGGACCAGTCGACTGGTAATGGGCAAATCAGCAAGGTTGATTTCCTCAAGCTCTATAAGAAGGAGCTTGGGATGGCCAGCAAAGGTTGACGAAATTAGACTTGGTTAAAGCCTAATTAGTAGTCACTAAGTGCTCAAAGGTTCCCTTGTGTCCAAGTATTTTTGGTGAGTGTTGTGGTGAGGTTTCTCCACCCACAAGGAGGTTGAGCTAGCCGGAGTTTGCCGGGGACTAATCCACCGACAGATTGAGGGATCGTCCACCTTACGGACACGCCGTGGAGTAGGAGCAAGTTATCTCCGAACCACGTAAATGAACGTGTTAGCGGTTTGCATTTCCATTCTTGTATTTGGTGTTTAGCTTTCTATTTGTGTTTGTTTGTATTCCACTGCGCTAACATCGTAGGAAGCAAGGATTTGGGGGCGCCGTCTATTCAACCCCCCTTCTAGCCGGCCGCAAGATCCTCCAACACTATGGAAGGTGCCTTCCAACAAATAAAAATAGACTTCATCGACGATAAGGAGCGAGCTATTCAGGATCAAGTTTTGCATATTGGAAGCGCCTTTAAGGCTATAAAAGGTACCTTCCACACTCTATAAAAGTGTTGCTCGACCAAGCATTCAACATCAACTCTTCTACAAGCTTCTACGCGTCCGTTTGAAGTTTCGATTGCTCTAGCTTCTTGCTGTTGCTCCGATACTACGTTGCTACATCCGACTACTGCTAAGGAGTCGCCCGACACCGAGCCTCAGCCGATCATCCTTGAAAGTGTTGGATAACAAAGTTAAATATTGTACTTACTTTCTGCAAAAGGAAAAGTATAGCGCGTTACACTTGTTCCAATTCTTTTTGTATTCGATCTCCTCTTCTGGCGGTTTTGGAAGAGGTATTTAGTGATTATCCATCGATAGGTTTGCGGGACCTGAGTCTTGGAGTAGTAGTCGCTAAAGGCTCTGAATCAAGTAAAATAATCTGAGTTGTGTTTTTGTGTTTTATGTTTACGTGTTTAAATATTCCACTGTGTATACTTTGATTTCAAAACTGAAAAAGAAAGTGTTTTAAATTCCACATGATTCACCCTCTTCTCACGTGCATCTCGATCTAATAAGTGGTATTAGAGTAAGGTTATGCTCTGAATTGGTATAACCACCAATCAAGTTGGGAGAACCATTTCTCTTTTCGGAATTCAGTTTTTCATATCTTATTTGAATTGGTAAAATTTACCCTCTTCAAATAATTATTTCTAATTCAATTTTTACTCGAAGTTGATGCAATACCACTCGAGTCACTAATCCAAGACCAGATCTTGGTACTCTTTCTAGTTTTCTATTTCAGTAATCAATGACCTAACTTAAGGGATTTAGCACTACTCATCCTCCTCTCTTCAATAGAAATGACTTTCCATATTGGAAGAAGAGAATGGAGGTTTACTTGAATATATACATCAAGCAATGGTTCACTATCTGACGAGGATACCGAGCGCTTGTAGATGAAGAAACTAAAGTATTACTCGATCCAAAAAGATGGAATCTAGAAGATAAGAAGAAAGCTCAGATCGACTCAAAAGCATTAAACACAATCCAGTGCGGACTCACAAAAGAACTCAACCGAGTCACTCCGTATGAGAACACAAAGGAGCTATGGGACAAGTTCATCGATTTATATGAAGGAACTGATGATGCCAAGGTAATTAAATGAGACCTACTTCTAAATTGCTTATTTAACATTAAAATGCAAGACAGAGAAACCACAAGCTAGTTACACGCGAGGATCAAAGATATCCGCAACAACCTACACATGATCAGACATCAACTCGAGAACTGTGACGTTATCAGGTATGCTCTGAACTCATTCCCTCGAAACTCACTATGGGCATCGTTCGTAGATGCCTATAAAATTTCGAGGAACCTTTCAAAATTAAAACATGTTGAATTATTTTGTGAATTAAAGTTGCACGAACAAACCAAGGCTACAAAGGTCGAGAAAGGAATTGCATTTCTTGTAGATACTTTAAAGGGAGCTAAACCTGAGGCAGAAACTGAGTCCAACTCAGAATCAGATGAAGAAGAGAAACTAGTGAACTTGGTAAGGAAGATGTTCACTAGATGTAAAGAAACTTCACCAAACGTGACATGAAGAAAATTTCCAAGGCCGCATCTAACAATTCAAAGGTGAACATCACGTGCTATGACTACAATAAGAAGGGTCACTTCAAACATGAATGTCTAAATGAAGACAAGATCAAGAAGATAAAGCAAAAGAAAACACTCAAGGCAACTTGGGATGAGTCTTCATCGGATGGATCGGAAGCTGACGAACCAAAGCAAACTAGCTACCTCCCGTTGATGGCAACCGAAGGTGAAACATATCAAGAAGAAGAATCCGAATATAAGATGAGTAATGGATCCACATCTGGTTAAGACAAACAAACTGGGGTAGCATTTAATTATACCACAATTTTTTTTAAAATTATTTCTTGCTTAAACAAAAAACTAACAAAAACTGAGGAACACGCTAAACTCCTCCTTAAGGAAAATAACATCCTTAAGGAACAACTAAACTTGACCTCTTTAACTGATCAAGTTCAAAATAGAAATTCAACTCAAGCTACAAATCTTGAGGAAGAAAATTCTATCTTGAAAAGTCAAGTTAAAGAGTTAAAGGAACAGTTGGAAAAGTTTACTTCAGGATCCAAGTATCTTAACATGATATTTGGATCCCAAAGAGCTGTGTACAATAAATCCAGACTTAGATACAAGTCTAACTCAATCTTTAAATCATTCCTAACTCTAACTCAAAATAAAAAACTACTAAAGCTTGGGTTTTAAAAGTGTGTCTATTCACGTAAGTAAGACTCAATCAATACTATGTAAAAAAAATAAAATACACTATCTAAAATCAAATCAAAATAACTCAATTTTAATCTCTAAAATTAACCTTCAAAACTAAATTCAAACCTAAAGAATAAAATCAAATCAAATAAATCAAAAACTAAATCTAAATTAAATAAATATAAAATTAATTTAAACTTAAACTATAACCAAGTCTATTATAACTATAAAGTAAATTGACACAAACCTAAAATCCAAACAATAATTTACTCGGCTGGGTAAGTAGGACTAGGATAAATGGGGATAAAAGTTTAACTTGATAAACTGTATTGGCAAAGTTTTGGATGATAGTAGGTTAAGAAAGCTCTAACTATGCATGCCTATGAAGATATAGCTTCGATCTGGTGCATTTGACTTAGTGGAACAGACTGAAGCTATCCCTTACTAATCCTAATTGGTTAAACCAAAGTTTTATATTAAGTTCAGTGGATAGGACTATTTAGAAGATTTTGAAGGCGTGGTTACTCTAATAATGTCCAATGTGACTCACCATAGCTTAGACGTTTATCCAAAGAATTTCTATTTGCTGAACCCAAAGCTAAACTTGAATTTAACACAAGCTAACCCAAATCCTAAAATTCAACTTAACTCATCTCACAAAATTATAGGATTCCCTGATTGAAAATAGATCGGGTGAAATGAATAAGGATTAAATTAAAATTAAATTCAAATTAATTAAATTAAGTTAAAGTAAATTAATTAAATTAAAAACAAATTCAAATTAATTAAATAAAAACAAATTTAAATTAATTAAATTAAAATTAGTTAAAATAGAATAAAATCTAAACCTAACTTAAAATGTAAAATCAAACTTAAAATTAATTTAAAACTTTAAATCACATTTAAATTTAATTTAAAGTAGAATCAATTTTTAAAAAAAAATGAAAGGGGGAGCCGACACCGAAGGCGCCTCTGATAATCTATACAGTTAGCTACTTTTTAATCACTTTATTTGGATAATCTAGGAAATTCTTTTTTAGAGTAGAATATGTTTTTCCTCAAAATAATTTTCAAATAGTTTACAAATTCTAAAAAAAATCTTTACTTATATTTTCTAAAAAAAATTTCCATTTCTCTAGTATTTCAAAATTAATTTTGGCCTTAGCATAGATTACACCCATAGAAAGTTTGATCCTATAGATCTAGATAATGAGCATCTCATAAATACACTATGTCTACCTTGATTGTCTATTCAAAAACTTAGAACAATATGAGATGTGTAGGGTTATTGCAATCTAAAGTTTTATTTCAATCTTCTATGTTTATATGTATTATTTTTGATGAATGTCAAAAGAGAAGGGTAAGAGTTAAATAAGAAAAAAACAAGAAAAAAATAAACTAAATCTTGAAATTCTTAACCCTAAAATGATCAAAGTAATAAAATGGAAATTGAAATTATTTGATTTTATTTCTCTTAAATCATGTTATTTTTATTTACTTTTATTGCATATTTTTATAATTTTAACTTAGCTTGTCATTGCATCAAAAAGTGAGAGAATGTTGGTGTATTTGACACCAATGATCAAACATGAGTTTTGATGAATGACAAATGAATAAAAGTTAGATCTATTGTTGATATAACTTTGTTATCGAATGTATAGGGTTGACTAACTTGATGAGTCAAGAGGACCTAACACTAAGTAGGAAGTCCAGTCGGGATGTACGATTCCCAATTAGTGAAGTCTAGATATGAGATTCTGGCAGGAGGGGGTCCAGATGTGTGATTTCGATAGGAGATCGAGATGTTCAATTCTCGGTTGGTAAAGTCCGAGTGTGCGATTTTGGCAAGAAGACCTGGTGGGCTAGATTGGACGTCGAGAATGTAACTCGACACTCAGTAAGTGAAGGTAAGTCATTGGAGGAGAGTGACTAAGTGAGGACGTGTCTCGGTTGAGGGGACAGTAGGTGTCAGTCCAATTTAGATCCATTTCAGAAATCTAAATTAAGACTCTGACTAGATCTTGGTCTGGAGAATAGGGTCTAAGTCATAAATTAATTAAATCATTATTGTGCTAATCTTATTTTATAGGTTATTATTTGTTGTGTTGGACTAACATGTTTTGCAAGACAAAAGGAGCAAAAATTACCTCAGGTGAATGGTACCCGAGGTGCCTTCTATTCGGCGGAAGACGCCTTCAGTACTGTTTATAGAAGACACCTTACAACAAATAAAAATAGACTTCATCAACGATAAGGAATGAACTGTTCGGGATCATATTTTGCACATTAGAGGCACCTTTAAGACTATAGAAGGCACCTTTCACACTCTACAAAAGTGCACTCGACCAAGCATTCAACACCAACTCTTCTACGAGCTTCTACATGTCCATTTAAAGTTCCCACTACCCTAATTTCCTAATATTGCTCTGCTACGACGTTGTTGTGTCTGACTACTGCTGAGGAGTCGCCCGACACCGAGCCTAAGTCGATCATCCTCGAAAGTGTTGGATAACAAAGTTAAGTATTGTACTTACATTTTGCCAAAGGAAAAGTATAACGTGTTACACTTGTTCCAATTCTTTTTATACTTTATCCCCTCTTCTGGTAGTTTTGGAAGAGATATTTAGTGGATTACCCATTGATAGATTTATGAGACTTGGGTCTTGGAGTAGAAGTCGTCAAAAGCTTCAAACCATGTCAAACCGACCGAGTCATGTTTTCGTGTTTTCTGTTTGTGTGTTTAAATCTTCTGCTGCATATACTTTGATTTCAAAATTAAAAAAAAAGTTTTTAAAAGCCACATGATTCACCCCCTCTCACATGCATCTCGATCCAACACCTCTGAACTAGTTAACCTAGTTCAAAAATTGCTAAAGAAGCAAAGAAAAAGGAAGGTCCTAAAAGCAACGTGGTTTGAGTCGTCAAAAGACTCAGAAGAAGAAGAACAAGCTCAAGCGAGCTTCCTTGCTCTACCAATACAAGCTCACATTGCTGAGACTGAATCAGAGATTGAGTTCGAGACTGAATCCAAAGTCGAGTTTGAGTCAAGCCACGGATCTATATCCATTTCCGAAGAGTCAAACAACATTGTAAGTTCTCCTCCAGTAGATAAGTTGTATAGTTTAATAAATTGTTTGATGCACAAGCTAGCCAAGTCTAATGCCCAGATCAAGTCACTACAAAAGGAGGTAAAAGCTCTTAAAGAGGAGACTAACCTAAGTTCTTTGACTGAACCAGTTTAAAGTGGAAGTTTAACTCAAGTCCAACAACTTGAGGAAGATAATTCCGCTCTAAAAATTCAAATCAAGGAACTTAAAGATTCATTAGAATAGTCCGTTTTAGGTTCCAAAATTCTCAATATGATTCTTAAAAAATAAAGGATGATATACAATCGATCCGAACTTGGATATAATGTTAAAACAAGATTTAAATCTTACTTGTCAATTATAAATCAAAACGTTAGAAACAAAGTCCAAGCATGAGTCCCTAAATCAAACTTGATTAATCAAGTTGGCCCAAATCAATATTGGATGCCCAAGGATCAAATTCATTATCTAGATAGACCGTATCAAGGCTATGATACAGGGAAGTCAATAGAAAAACTATTTTTGTTATTAAATAAACTTGTATGTTTGTTTGATTTACCACTTTATTTACTTATTTTTATGATTAACTTTAGAACGGTTAGATAAAGACTTAGGCTTGTTTGGCACTTGCTCAACCTAGTACCAGGATGAGGCGAGATGATAGTACGTTAGAAAAACTTAGTCTGTGAGTCAAGTAGGATAAGACATACCCTATATGGTCTACTTAGCTTAGTAGAATTAATCGAAGTTACCTCGCCACATCTTTAACTAGTTAAACCAAGGTCTTTTAATATGAAAATTAAATATACAATTTCTTAAAAGGCTTTGTCTAGAAGTAATCGTTATTCGAATACCTAAGAAGGCCCGTGTGTCTCGCTACAACTTGAAATTTACTTTTTGAAATGTGTATTTAATTGACCAATGATTAAACCTGAATCTAACTTAAATGTTAATTAGTTCAAAGATTTCAAATTAAATTAATAGAAATAAAATTAATAACCATCTCATAAAACCTATAAGGCTGTTCGAAAACTTAGAAAATATGAGATAGATTTAAGTCAAATTAAAATTAACTTAATTATTTCAACTTAAATTAAAATCACTCAAGTTAATTTAACTTAAAATTTAAATATAATTAATCTAAACTAATTAATCAATCTAAATAAATAAATTAAATAAACTTAATCTATTAATTGAATTAAAACCTCTTAATCAAACTCAAACTCAAATTAATTAATCAAACTCAAATTAGTTCAACATAATTATTTATTAATCTAGTTAATTCAAGCCAATTAATTAATCTAATTAGTTCATCTAATTAACCTAATTAATTTAATTATAACTCAGTTAATTACTATTTAATTAATTAAGTAATCTAATTAATTAACCCTAAAACTAATTAATCAACTTAATTAATCAAAACACAATTAATTAATTTAAATTTAGTTCATTAATTCAATTAAACTTAATTAACAGAAAATCAAATTAATCAATTAAATTAAAACCAATTAATAACATAGTTTAATTCAAATTTTTTTAACGTATTTAATTCAATTAACTTACATTTAATTAATAACTTAAAAACAAACCCAACTTAAATATTTAATATATAGCCTAATAATTAATTGAATCTAATTAACACTATTAATCTAACTTAATTAATTTAATTAATTAATCAATTAAAATTAATTCAATCTAATTAATCTTATTTAATTATACCTTAATTGATCAAATTCATTTTGTTAATCTAGCGTAATCAAATTAAAACCAATTTAATCAATTAAATTTAAACTTATTAATTGAACTAATCAACTTAATTTCAAACGTAATTAAAACTTTTAATTCTTAATAAATTAATTGAGCTTAATTAAAATTTAATTTGATCTTACAAAGTTTTAACTTAATTAATTTTTTTAACAGTTACTTAATCTACTTAATCAATTTAATTCAATCTAATTAATTGAATATAATTAATTAATCCAAAAAGGTTAATCAAGATAAATTGAATAACTCTAATTTAATTAACTCAAGATTAATTAAGCCAACTCTATAAATGACTTCCAAAAGGAGTTAAAACTAAGTAGATCTAATAATACTCAATTATAATTAATAATTTGTCAAGTTTTTATAAAATATCTGAATAATATAGTAAGTTGTGAAAATTAAGGAAATTGAGAAATGACAAATTTAGACTTGAATAAATTATACATAAAAAGGATAATGTAAAACAAAAATGATATGCATACTTGGACTAAGAATCAATCTTTAATACTTAGAAATTTTAGGGGGCGTTTGGTTTGTATTTTCCACGCTATTTTTTGTTTTCATTTTCTGAGAAAATGGAAAACGCGTTTGGTTTGTGTTTTCCACGTTCATTTTTAAGAAAATGAGAGAGCGTTTTCTAAGAAAACGAAAAACGCGGAAAAGTCATTTTCTAAAAAATGAAAAACACTCATTTTTCAGAAAATGAAAATGAAAATGGACAAACCAAACACATCCTTACTTATCTATTCTAGTAAATAAATCACATACTTAATTTCTAGCAAACTGAATATCTTTATTTTCCTTAGCAAAAACTTCTTTATTTGCTTTGAAAATTACCTTAGTAAATTACAAAAGTAATTTTTTTAAAAAAATATTGAAAATATTAAATTTTAGTGAGTAATTTATAAATCCTTAAATCCTTACTTTAAAATTTTTAAAGTTTTTTAATACTTGGAACTTACTTTTTAAGAGTTTTCTTTTGTGTTAAATTTCTTTTAAGTGTTATGTTTTTATTTAACTTTCAATATTGTCATAAATAAAAAGGAAAAAATTATTGGTACTAGAAGTACCATTTAATTGAATATGATTTTTGATAATGACAAAATGTTTAAAGATAAGATGTGTTGTGATCTAATAAGCTTACCTGAATGTACGTACAAGACTTAGTTGAGACTAGGCAACGAAGTCCTAGTCAAGGGATTGGACACGAAGTCTTGGTTGAGAGGATTAAGCAAGAATCCCTAGTCAAGAGATTAGACATGAAGTCTTTATCAAGGGACTGAGCATGAAGTCCTGATCAAGGGATTTAACACTTAGCATATCAAGACATCGAGTGGAAGTCCTGGGGTCATGAACACTAGGCGGAAGTCTAGGAGGGTTGAGGATCAGACGTCTAGCGGAAGTTCCAGAGGTCAAGGTCAGATGTTAAGCAAAAAATCAAATGGATGTTTGACAAAAGGTAACTCTCTTGAGATGAGTAGGTGAAGACGTGTTTTTCCATTGAGGGAACAGTAAGCATCGACCTAAGATTTCACGAAAAATTTGAAAGTCAAAATCAGACAATCCTGAAACTATCAAATTAATTAATAAATATTATTTTATATTGTATTAACTCTGTTTTACAAGATATCTTTGATATTTGGACTAACATACCAAAGATGAGGCAACCATGCTCACAGTCAGCATTGCACGACCGCGGCTCATGTAGGGCGGCATCGTGCGACTTAATGAGGCGGCCGTGCAGGCAACACCGTAGGGCATCGTGCAAGATGGCGTTGCATGGAGCTGCTCGTGCGATGGCAACATTGTGTAGCTTCTATTTTTTATTTACCTCATTCTTTCTATGGATTCTCTTCTCTTTTGTTTTCTTTCCTTTCTTTTCTTTGCCTTCGCTTTGAAGGGTTTTTTCCCCTAGGAGATTCCTTTCCTATCTTAGTCCATACATTTTTTGTTTTGCACATTGCATATGAAATTTATGTAGAAAGCTCCAGATAAGAAAACTCATCCTTTTTATTTCGAGACTTGTTAATTAACAAACATATATATTAAGCATTGCACTTAACAAACCAATTGCACAACCCTCTCTCCTTCCGCCCTATGGTGGCCAGCAGGGTTTGGTTTAGGAGGACCATGAGGCCGTAGCAACTTGAGTGTAGGAGGCGCGACAACATGAGGAGAATGAGGGTGGCGACGACGAGAATGAAGACGCTCAGGGAATTGTCGTGCACGAAGGGCTTCGGTCGCTTCCGCCGAGTGTCCAGTCGATCTTCTCCGACACCTCCCTTAGTCGTTTTCCCCCTACATTATTTTTGTTTCTTCATAATTTTTTCTTCCTTTTCTTCTTCCTTCCACGTGCTTTCTACGGGATACATTTCTCCCCCCTTCGTTCTCTTTTCTATACTCTTCATTCAATGAAAGATGCATTTTCCGTAGGAATTCCTTCCCATCCTCGATCAACATCTCGAGGGAAATGGAACATGAAATATCAATTAAAATCACTTCAAATCATGAATGAAGAATAAATTTTGACAATCAATTTAAACAACTAGATATCTGAATTATTAAATAATAATAAATTTAGACCGTCAAGATTATGGTACTGGGTACAAATTATTTATAATGTTAGATCGTAAATTTGGGCCATATAAATGATGGAAATCCATTGAAATGTTTTTTTTTAAAATATATTTTTATTTTTATTTTTAAAAAAGGAAAAAAAAATTATTCCACATAATCCATCAAATCTCAATATTTAGATAAATCCAAGATAAGACCAAATATTCCCATTAAAGGACTGGCCTTCCTTTAGCCACTGAACTATGATATCATTCATCGTGCCGTGTCGCTGTCTCGTACTAATTGTGATTGAAATAATAAGAACTATATTCATTCTCATTTCCCCCCTTTATTTTATTCCCCCTTCCGTAATCCATCCAACTTCTCCAACGACATTTACCATATTCTTCAGAGATTTTTTTTTTTCACTTTATTCTCCATAGTTACGCAATTTCCAGAATGCCCCTTAGGTTATATATTAAGCACGAAAAATCAAAGAAAAAGTCAATTGAAATAGTATTTTTTTTAAAAAAAAATACTATACATTCTTATTTTTATGCCTAAATTTTGCTCTTTGTTAATTGACCTGAAGTTTATGGAAAAAAAAATTCTAAATAATTTACAAAATCAACAAATAAATTAAGGATAAATTTATTTGGTGGATAGAATTTTAAATCAGATAATATACTATAAAATTAGTCAGATGATAAGATCTGACTATCTAGTATATATAAAATAAATTATAAAAAGAGCATGCTAGATAAAATGATTTGAACTATTAATGATAAGGATGATTCTCATATAGTTAGGATTTAAATCTCATATTGGACATTTTCAATTGCCTATAGAATTTGAACTATTAATGACATTGGGTGCCATGCTAAAAGTTATCTGCACATCTCGGGTTTATCTGACGATCAATTTGTGGGACCACTGGTTGGACCGGACCCATATACCTAGATGAACCCTCCCCCAAAAACTTAAAGAACACGATAAACGGATAAAGCAATACAAGTGCAAAAATGTCTATATACTGGTCCCAAATCTAGAAAAAACAAAAAATCAGGAGGTAAATTGAAATATTCCTAAATTTATATATATTAATTCTCACGTACTAGGGAAGTTATTGACCACATAAAAAAAAGGTTAACAATTAAATATTAATACAAAATGCTTCTTCTCTATCGGATTTTACTATTTTAGCCGCCTTGAACTTTTATTTAGTTGAATATAAAATATTACATAAGAAATATTTTTTTATTCAAATAATAAATTTATTAAAAAACGAATATTGTGATAATAAAGTGCGTTAATATAATAATAAATTAGAGCAATATATTATTTCTATTTCCTTTGATTTTTAAACACTCTCCACGTTGCGTTGTGCGGCTTCTATTTATATCTCTTTTCTTCGGCGAGAGTTTTCCGGTGTCTCTAGGGTTTGGCCGGAAGCAGGAAGTGCCAGGGATTTGTTAACATGATGGTTCTCGTCGGAGGCGGAGGTTGAGCTCGTAGGGGATTCTCGCAGTTGGGGAAGATTTTGAGGATCCAGAGGGACTGACTTGGTGACTCTTGGAATCATGTCGCACACCAACTGGGAAGCCGACAAGATGTGAGCTTTCTGTAGTTTGGCTGTATTTCTGGGGGATTTGATTGATTTTATGGGTGTTTGGAGGTGCTCCTGCTCGTGCACTTGCCTTTGAGCTATTAATTGCTAGGGTTTGTGAGCAGCTTGATGTATTTCGGTTATTCTTTGGGAAATGAAGTGTTTCCTCTTTATCTGTTTGAAAGGTGTCCGTTTGGTCTTACGGTTTGTTTAGTTACTTTTTGTTCCCGAAGTTTGGATTTTAGATCGCTTCCTTTCGATGGCAGCTTGAGTAACTGGCTTTCTCCTGCGTTCGTTTTCTTTTGAGCTTGTTTTTGGTTGCGAGTCGTTTAGTTTGTAGTTCTTGTTCTACGCGTGCATTTGCATAGCCTTTTTCTCAGTTACGAGTGTGAAAAATGGTATCTTTTCTGATATTGGAGTTGTTCACTGTGCTGTTGAGACCAGGCTGGATGTGTACATTTATGATTATTTGGTGAAGAGGAACTTGCAGGCAACTGCCAAGGCTTTTCAAGCTGAAGCCAAGGTGTCATCTGATCCAGTGGGTATGTTGCAAATAGTTCTATAGCGTGTTTGCCTAGGATTTCAAGCTTATTCTAGAAATTGGATTCTTTGTCCTTTGTCTCAGCTATTGATGCTCCTGGTGGGTTTCTGTTTGAGTGGTGGTCTGTGTTTTGGGATATATTTATCGCTAGGACAAATGAAAAGCACTCAGATGCTGCTGCCTCATATATAGAGGTAAGATTCTCTATTTCTACTGCAAAACATTCTTCTTCTGAAGTTAGCTCTCTGTTCATACCAATGCCTTTCTATCTTTAGTTATAAGTTGGGAGTATGCTTGAAGTATGTAATGACAATGCATTATGATTTTTTCTTTATGAAAGAGCCTTAGGGTTGAGACCAATGCTCTGCAAACAAATTTTTGATGGTATATGTTCTTCACTAGCAGAAGAACTTTGGTTCCTTGATTTTATCTGAACAAACGAGAAAGGTTCATGTGGTCGTTATCAGTGTCTGGAACTTGGCTTGCATATTGATACTTGGGACTGAACTATTTATTAGCATATTCTAACATTGAGATGGGCCCATGGTTGCTGTTGCTCTTCATTCAGAAGATCCAGTCACTTTTTTCCATGACATTGTAGCAGGGCAGCAGCAACAAAAGCTAATGCATTTCAGTGCAACAGGAACAAAAGTAAAAGGTCATTTTGCAATGAGTTTACATACCTAATTTGCAGCGACAAAGTGATTGAGAAAGATCTTACAGTTTACATATCACTGGAACTTGACAAATTGACATATGACTATATTTGTTTATGTAAGTTTCTAATCCTGGGATAAGTTTTTTTTTGTCTAAACACTCATGTTGAATTTTATGCTAGACTCAACTTATAAAAGCAAGAGAACAGCAACAGCAGCAACCATCTCAGCAGCAGCAGCAACAACAGCAGCAACAGCAGCAGCAGCAACAACAGCAACAACAGCAACAACAACATATTCAAATTCAGCAACTGTTGTTACAGAGGCAGGCACAGCAGCAGCAGCAGCAACAACAACAACAACAACAACACCAACCACAACGTAGAGAGGGAGCTCAGCTATTAAATGGGAATGCTGGTGGGCTTGTTAGTACAGATTCTTTGATGCGGCAGAATCCTGGAACTGCTAATGCATTGGCAACAAAAATGTATGAAGAACGGTTAAAGTTGCCCCTGCAACGAGATTCCTTGGACGAAGCTACAGTTAAAGTACTACTATTGACATACCACTGTTTTACCCTAAGAGATATAACTAGCCTGTCTTCTATAGTATTTGATTTAATTGATCACTCATCTTCTATGTTCAGAGGTTTGGTGATAATGTGGGCCAGGTCATGGATCCTAACCATGCATCCATACTGAAGTCGGCTGCAGCTTCAGCTCAACCTTCAGGGTATGCTTGCTTGACATGGCTGAATGTTCTTGTGCTCAGTTAGCTCTAGAATTTTGTGACAGTTCAATAATGTGCATATCATTTGAAATATGAACTTAAAATAGAATCCAAGGCCTGTATATATTGACATGGTTATACATATATTGTTTTTCAACTCTTTCTGTTTAGCATGTTTCCTGAACATAACTGTAAGTTATTATGGATATTCTTCAATCATAATGTGTTCTCAATCAAAATTGACATCATTGATCCAATGCATTAAATACAGGCATGTTTTGCATGGGTCAGCTGGTGGTCTATCAGGGCCTCTTCAGCAGGTTCAGACCAGGAATCAGCAAGTTCCTGGGTCATCACAGGTATGTGTTACTGAAATGTTGCTGTTCTAGCTATCTATTGTTTGTTCTATAATTGTATCATTTACAGGAAATAAAGAGTGAGATTATTCCAATTTTGAATCCGAGAGTTGCTGGTCCTGATGCTTCATTAATTGGAGTGCCAGGTAGCATCGGTTAGAAGTTTGAGTTTGCAAGAATTTTACTACTTGTTTCCTTTATGCCTCCTGGCTGACTTTTGTTTGTATATCCTTTATTTGTGCTGTTCTTATGCATGATGCTACTGACCTAAGGAGAAATCATTCTTTTACTTTTCTTATGGAGGGGCAGGCTTAGTGGGAGAAGCCACTTTTCTTTTTTATTTAGTTTTTTACCTAATGGTACTTGCATTTGAGTAGACTCACTAACCTTGTGTTCAGCAGACTCACCAACTCTTTGTGTTTTGTTAGCAGGACCCAATCAGGTTGGTAACAATCTGACTCTTAAAGGCTGGCCACTGACAGTAAGTATTACCTTTTGGAATAGCTGAATAGGAAGATCCTAATTATTGTTGCTTTTATATGTTTTTTTTTGTGTGTGAAAAAGGTTCTTTAATTTGAGAGGTATTTGCAGTTACATTCATTTGGTAGTTCAATATGCTGAACCTTTTATGAATATGAATTTCTTTCATTCTTTCAGTCTCTGTAGGAAATTTTGATTTGGGCTTGGGAAGTATTATTGAAGCAAAATATCTTATTGTGCTTATTTCTTTATCTTATAGGGTCTTGATCAACTTCGTTCAGGACTTTTACAACAGCAGAAGTCATTTGTGCAGTCATCACCTCAATCACTTCAGCAACTGCAATTTCTAAGTCCACATCAACAGCAGTTGCTTCTCCAGGCACAGCAAAATATGAACTCACCAACGGCTGCAGATATTGATAACAGAAGGCTAAGAATGCTTCTGAACAGCAGGAACATGGTTCCAGGGAAGGATGGCCAGTCAAATGTTCTTAATGATGTCATACCCAATGTAGGTTCTCCCATGCAATCTCCAAGTCCGCTAATGCCTCGTACTGATTCTGATTTATTGATGAAGGTTCACAGCTTTTTCTTTTATTCTATGGTTTTATGCCACATTGCACATCTTGCTCAAAAGTTTTCTGTGCTTGTAATAGAAAATAGCTCAGTTGCAACCTCAACAACAACAAAGCAGCAGTCAGCAACAGCAACAGCAGCTTCAACAGCATGTCCTTTCAAGCCAACAATCTCAAAATTCTAATCATCTCCTTCAAGAGAAACTTGCAGCAGCTAGTATGACTGTTGATGGAAGCATGTCAAATTCCTTTAGAGGGGCTGATCAGGTATTATTTCACCTTATCTTGGTATTGAAGTGAATTTTTGCCTTTGTCGCACTGTCATCATGGTTAAGCTGTGCTTATTCCAATTATTTGGAGTCGTTTACACAATTCTTATCTCTGCATTGAGCTCTATGCAACACTACTGAGTGTTTTTTTTCTTTTCCCTCATAGTAAATCAGCAAAAGGTAAAACAAAAACATCTGGTTTCCTATTTTTCCCGCAAATCTTGACAACTATTGTTAATGAATTGTAGACATCAAACAATCAAAATGGCCGGAAACGAAAGCAGGCTGTTTCATCCTCTGGACCTGCAAATAGCTCTGGAACAGCAAATACCACTGGGCCTTCTCCAAGCTCTGCACCCTCAACACCATCGACTCATACACCAGGAGATGTAATGTCAATTGCACAGTTGCAACATAATGGTGGCTCATCTAAGCCTCTGATGATGTTTGGTGATGGGAATGGTCCTCTGACATCTCCTACCAACCAATTGGTAATTATATAGGATTGCTTGTCATTTATTAACTGATGCTATGCCATGAATCTGAAATTTTGTATTTCATAATTGGCACTTTTTCATGAAAGGAGGATAATGACGTTTTACTTGCAGGCTGACATGGATCGCTTTGTGGAAGATGCATCTTTGGATGATAACGTAGAGTCCTTTCTATCTCATGATGATATGGACCCAAGAGATGTTGGTCGCTCTATGGATTCTGCAAAAGGTTTTACTTTTTTTCCAGCCTTTGCTTGTTCATTATTTCCCATTCAAAACATTTGAAGAATTACCTATCTTTTTTTTTGCTTAACCCTTTTTCCTGTTTCTAACATTGATTGCCTTCAAAGCCGAACTTCTTGGTTGTATTGCACTATTTGATGTCAGTAATTGCTTTTTAGGTTTCCCATTTACTGAGATTGTAGCGGCTAGAGCAAGTTCAAATAAAGTTGTTTGTTGCCACTTCTCATCAGATGGGAAACTCCTTGCAACTGGAGGACATGATAAAAAGGTTAATTGTAATATAATGGCTCGCCAATTAATTGTCACTGATAATCCAATACTTCCCACTTCTCTAAACCTTGATATGATTTTGTTGTGCAGGCAGTTTTGTGGCATGCTGACTCTTTGAAGCTCAAATCTTCACTGGAGGAGCACTCCTTGCTGATTACTGATGTTCGGTTTAGTTCGAGCTTGCCTCGTCTAGCTACATCCTCATTTGACAAGACTGTGAGAGTGTGGGATGCTGATAATGTTAGTATTTAGTGATCAACTTTCATTCTTAAAAACTTCTAATCATTTTGGGCTCATTTATAGCTAGTTATCTTTTTCAATGTTTGCTTGCATCCATCTTATTTAGTATGTATCTTTATCTCATCACATGCAGGAGAGTGTTTAGATGTTTATCTGGGAAGATACAAAGATGTGGTACCTAACAATGTTTGAGTTACGTACAAATCAATAATACCTTATAGTTGGACTTGGAACACTCATTTGGTCCATGTTTATTTGTCTAAAAAATTTACTTCTAGATTTCAATTACATGTGCCACAATCTTCGAATTGATGATCTCCAGAAGATTGTGTATTGAGTTGAAAGAATCAGACTATTTCCACCACTTTGTCCTAATAATTAATTAGGAAGAGATGATGCGCACATAGGTTACCCTATGGAGTTGTTCCAACAACCTTAGCCAAGGCATGCTTTGCTCAGATATTTGCATGCTTTGGCAAATGGGTAAACTTTGGTTGAAGCAATATTATTTTGCACTCTGCTGACCAGTACATCTGGTTCAGTTAAGAATGACCATTATGATCATATGCCAAGGCCATCAATGTGCTAACATTTAGATGTTTGAATTTATTTTGGATAGCCAAATTGAAGTCGTATTTATGCAAAGAAAAAAAAGCAAAGGGTTTTCTTCGGGATAAGGCTGAACAAGTGAAATGTCTTACTCATGATTTGCAAGTGCAGACCGACATTTTTGCCTGATATTCTATCGCTAATGGTATATTTTTGGCATACATGATTGGGTAATTAGCTAGCTCATAGGGTGAGACTGTCTTGAGTCAGTTAATCTAAACCATCATCCTCAGCGTTATGGAATAATTCTGCTGTTGTTAGGGGGATTTTGCGAGATGTGTTATCTTTCAGTTGTCATAATCTAATAATCTTTCCGTAAAGAACTGTAAACAAGTATTTCAATATCAAGTGTGGGCATGTGTTTACATGGGTATTGTTTTTTCCTTATAATGAAAAAAAACCTCCAGCTCTTTTTTAGTGTCTTTAGTCGAATTTTATGTATGATCTGTGGATTTTGCTGCTTATATTTTTGAAAGAAAGAGGATTTGTTCATCAAGAACAAGCAATAGTTGAACAGCTAGGTCAACTTCATATCAGTAGTCTCTCTTGCTCTGTAGTTGTACAAATTAGATATTATAGCCAGCAAGTGCAGTTGTTCTTCCTATTAAGCAGAGTGATGTCCATTAAATTGTTTATCCCGACAATTCATGGCTTTTATATTTTAATCATCCTTGAGAAGATCTCAAGGAATTGTTCTCAAAAGCTCATTTGTCTAGTAGCCCAACATCAGTTAATGGAGGAAATTATCCACAATCAAATGTCGTTTTCCATTAGAGGATAAGTCTTCATGTATCACTTAAATATATCAACAATATCAGGGACCTTGTTCCTCATCCCCTGAATGATCGTATTAATGTATTATTTTTTAGGAGCAAATTTGCTAATTGTTGCATTATCAATATTTATGTGAATGCACTACATTGATTTCACTAATCAGGAACTTGAGGACTACAATCAAATTGATCTGTTACTTCTCCATTCATGATTGGTCATTAAACATTGGAATTTGCTATATGATTTCTGATGCACAGCCAGGCTATTCACTTCGAACTTTCACTGGTCATTCTGCATCTGTCATGTCTTTGGACTTTCACCCAAGTAAAGAGGATCTTATCTGTTCTTGTGATAGTGATGGTGAAATGCGTTTCTGGAGTATAAACAATGGTAACTGTGCCAGAGTTTTCAAGGTACACAAAACATTGCTATGAATTTGCTGATCCTAAAAGTATACCCTTCTAATTTTCAACGAATTTATTCTTCTCCTTGCATTCAGGGTGGAACTACTCAAATGAGGTTTCAACCCCGTCAGGGTAGGTATCTAGCCGTTGCTGCAGAGAGCACCATCTGTGTACTAGATGTTGAAACACAAGGTCGCAGGCAGACGCTGCAGGTCGGTTGCTTTTATCTGAAATCTTAAGCATTCACTAAATGTGCATAAGAGCATTTTGACTAACATCAGGAATTAATATTTAGTTCTTCATGTCATGTTGTTTCTCCTTTATGTTTAGCTATTTTTCTAAAGTTGAACAGTTAATATGGCTTATCAACATGCGTTCAACTTCAGGGTCATACAAAACATGTTGATTCCATCTGCTGGAACTCTTCTGGTGATCTTCTTGCTTCTGTTAGCGAGGACTCTGTCAGAGTTTGGTCTTTTGGTTTGGGAAGCGAAGGAGAATGTGTGCATGAGTTGAGTTGCAATGGCAGCAAGTTCCATTCATGTGTTTTTCACCCTAACTATCCTAAGGTGCTCATAATTGGTTGCTACCAGGCAAGTTGGCTGCGTCGAACTCGCTTTTGTATACCGAGAATTATAGTAAAAATCATCGAAGCTTCGTTTCTTAACTTGCACCCCTAATAGTTGTATGGACTTTGTGGTGTTTTTGTTTCCCTTTTTTCTCTCCACTAATTCGTACTGATTGAAGTTGCTCTTCTCATTGCAGTCTCTAGAATTTTGGGACATGGAGAAGAACAAGACCATGACTCGTACTGCTCATGAAGGTCTGATTGCAGCTTTGGCGGCTTCAAATGTGACCGGAGTAATTGCATCAGCCAGTCACGATAAATTTGTAAAGCTTTGGAAGTAGCCAAACGGTACGATGATGCGGTCGGTCACTCGAAACACCACACAGAATAGGAAAAACTTCCATTGTAATTTGTATTGACAAGAGACCTGTTCTTGAATCATCTAACTTGGACAGTTATATTTTGAAGTTAAATAGGCCCTGCACTAACCATGTGTTATGTTTTGGCGATCGGTTGCTACTTGTTTTTCTACTGTATAACGCCGAAAAGAAGTCGGTTAGCGTGAAAGAAATGGGGGACAAATCCATTACTTGCAGATGCACATTTTCAAGAATTATGCAGTTCATCTTGGTGGGTGGGTGTCAAATGAGACGTTGGTGATCTGAAGATGTGTGCATGCTGTCCTGAGATATCTGTGTCCGTCTCCCTTTGCCGATCGGACAAGTAAGATTATATTTCAAGGGTGCTCTGCACATCACGAGGATGCTATGACCGTCCGAACTAATGCCAATTGCGTTCGATTGTAAAGTATTGCCTTGGTTAACATCTTTGTCTTAGACAGTTGGCACGGTCAAAGGATGCAATGGGGTGCCATCTTCATCCTTTTCACTCTGGAACATTGAATGCGATTGCAAAGTATCGGCCGTAGAATTATAGCTTCTATGTTACCCTTTATCCAAACCCCGTTAAAGTTTATTGCCCACTCAAGGATGAAAACAGAAATTTCGGTTAAATGAAACAACAAAACAATAAAGAATAGTGTCATCGATCGATCTTCATGGAGGTCAACAATTGCTCAAGATCCAGCTCCTTCAAGATCATATAATTGCTTTATGATCTCCTCCTTTTTGGCTTTCAATGCATCAATCTTGGCATCGAGCTTTTCCACCTTCATCCTAAGCTTGACCGGATCGTTCGTCTTCTCCTTTTCCTTCTTTGCATGACTCACATTTCCTTCACCTTCCATCTATGCGCGCTAACCTTTTTGCTTCAAGGAACAGAACAGAACAAATAGCTATTCAGCAATGGAGGCAACTCTTTCTCCTATCTACCTCGTACAATTTATAGGGGAGCTGCATTGTGACAAATATAGACTTTGGTTGTCTTGTTGAGGGCCTCTCTGTACATGTGTTCTCGGATCAAGCTTTGGACCAGGAACACTAGCATTGTGTTCCGTAAAATTTGGTCTTCTTTCGCTCATTACCACAGGATTCAGAATTTAACAAAATAAAAAAAAAAAAACAAAAAACATTTAGGCATGAAATAAGAAAGACTGGTAGAAGATTTATTTCATTTTATTTTTTTTACTCTTTCTTTTAAATTTATCAAAGAGCGTATTTATTTTTCATTTTACCCTTTCCATCAACCATTGGGGTGCCAACAACAATATGGGTACTATGTAAATTCTAAAATCAGCTTCAGTACTGCTGTATTTTTTAAAAAAATTACCATAATGATAGTATTAATACACAGTAATTGGTGGGAGTGATAATTGGAAAATAAATACGCTGTTGGGTAAATCTAAAATTAGATGCGCTTTTTTTTTAGCAATTTCTCGATTTTAAGTGTGCCTTATTTGTTGACAATTCTATTTTTCCATCTTCCAGTTCACATCCCGGAATTCATGCATTTGATAGAGGTGACTTGTAGCTTCCATTTTCCATGGATTGCATGTGTAAGAATCTCTACAGAGAGACATGTTCCTCACGGATCAAAAACTGTTGGAAACAAATGAGAAAAATACGAATACCAACAAGAACACTTTATTGTCATCGTTGCAAAGTGGGAAAAAAAGAGAACAAAATAAGGAAAAATGAAAAGAAAAAAAAAGCTCGCTCGAGGTCAAAACAAGCGTAACATTAATCCACTCTCGTACGCTGCTCTACCTACTCAACGAAGAAAAACACTAGTTTCGTGTTCTCCTTTGGCCTCTTCCATCCACCGACCGATCATCATCCGACGGTTCTTAAGCGATCAAAGGTCAGCAACGTCCAATGTCGTGCAAAAGGAAAATAGCGTCTTAAAGTTTCCCCTTAGCTACCAACTTCGTTGTTAGACATTGGTCCAGTAACTCTGCGGGTAAGTTTCGGTATGAGTAACCGAGTGAAGATTCGTTCTGGGTGCAACAATATCTCGGAAGCCGGACCCAGTTCATCCGACGTGTCGCGGGAGCTCGCACGCTACTGGGTTACTTTAGACGGCAAGCAAGCTGGGAAAGTATCGACCGTCCGTGTCATAGTCCCACTTTATCTGACGGTTATCGTTTATTTATTTGTACAATTTAAGAAGCCGTCGATCGTGCCCGAGCAGGGCACGCGCATCGACTCTGGGACGTTTCATCGAACGGGTTGCGAGCGAAAGCAATGGCGATCTCGATCCACGCCTGCCTCCGGCCGACTCCGCTGCCGCCCGCTCTCCCTCCTCCCGCTCCTCCTCCTTCCCCCACGCTGTTCTCTCCGTGGTAAGCGCTCGATGCGTGATTCAGTATTCCCGATACGATCTCTCCCTCTTGATCTAAACGCGTTCGATGGCAGGTCTCAGAGGACGGAAGTCAGCTGGAGGAGACAGTGCGTGTCGACGGCGGCGTGCGTCTTGATCGGATCCGCCATCGGGCTGGGCGGCGACGGGGAGGTGCTAGCCGGCGAGGTCAGGGCGGAGGCGGTGGGGTCGGGAGCGGGAAAGATCGTGCGGTGGAGCGACAAGCGGAGGTGCCCACAGTGGCGGGAGAATTCTTTGGAGAACATCGTGCCGGAGAACCTCCCTCGACAGTCCGGCGGCCGGGGATCCAATAAGTTCGCGGCGTTTGGGGAGCACGTGACAGCTCCTCCGGTTGGGGTTGGACCGGGCTTGATCCGATTTAGAAGTGATTGCTTTACTTTGTAGCTTGATAAATATACACAATATGTATTTTTTAAAAATTGTAAATAAATTGTAATTCTGGTTTTAAAATTGAAATGGAGTTTTAAATAAGGAAGGAAATTAAAGTGAAAACGAGAAATCATATTTTTTAAAGAAAAATCCAGGAAATTGTGGGGTCAGAAGAAAAATAAATTTTAAAAGAAATAAATATCCATTGGGTTCAGTACACATGGTTTGTGGCAGTACAAGTAGTACAATTGCAATTAATGAATTCTGGTTTTTTTTTATAATTCCGTTTTCCAGGAAGGATGTTTTCAAGTCCTCTTTTCTTCCATCCCCCCATTTCCGCTCAAGGAAACAGTGTAAAACAGGAGAAAAGGTTTTCAAAATGAACGGCGTTAAAAAATGATCCAAATGATATAAACGGCATTGAGATTAGCAGAGTTATCCACATATTATGTTCCACATCAAAGGAGAAACATTCTTGAATAAACTAATGAAAAGCATTCAGCGCCAATTCTAAAAATGGGCAGAAAAACAAAGTCCGTTGGTTCATATCATAGCACACCTTGGAAAACAACACACTACATAACGCTTCTAATCAAGCAGATCATCGTCGTCGTCCGGAAGCGGCTGAGCGGCAGCTGCAGCAAGCTCAGCTTCATGTCTGAAAAAGAAAATAAAACAGAGCAAAGTCATAAATATGAACAAAATCTTATAAAGAACTTAACTTGAAGCCACTCATTACGTGTATAAAATCTAAAGATCAATTTAGTTTATGAGAATGGTTATTTTTTATTCCTTAATACATCCTTGGTCTATCCTATCATCAAGGAATAATTCCTGGCGATATTTCGAAGCAGTTATTCATTCTTCAAATAATACAACCTTATTTAAGTCAGACAAGTCTATTGCACAATCATCAGGTAGGTTGGGCGAAAGTGCACCAACAGAACCAATTGGTTGGAGCAGGCTGGTAGAGCAAAACGAGTTAGTGCAGCCACACTGACCGAGTGCTTGGATCAAACTGACCTATTGTGTTGGTTGGGCCACACAAGCACTTAGCAAACAGACGGGGGGTTATCGATCACATTGGTAAGGAGAGGCAAGCCAAAGAAGTCCAACGGGTGAATAGGGCATATCGAGTCAGTACCTGCTTTGGGCCAAGTAGACAGAGTAGTACATTGAATGCCCTGAATTAGACACAAGCCATTCATTTTATCATTGTGAAACTATTTCTTATTTATTTCTTATAACATTTGGGTGCTAAGAATAGGGTCACTTATTCACTATATATGTCTACTTAAGGCAGCAATTAGAATGGACCCACAAGGAAAAAATCAAAACAAATCTAAAAGCATATATATCAATTGTACTTACTGTTGCTGTGCGGCCAAGTCAATCTGAACCTCTGGAGGCGCCAGTGCAGGTGACTCAACAAAATGAAGGTTGGGGTCCCTGTCATGGCATTTACCATTATTATTATTTCTCTTTTTTTTTTCTAGCAGTAATAATTGCAGAAACTAATTATCACCTACTTACCCTGCAAGTTTCCTCGCAAGATAAAGGAATGGCTTCTCGAAGTTATAATTGCTCTTTGCTGAGATCTCATAATACTGGAGGTTCTTCTTCCTGTGGAAGGTAACTTGCTTTGCTTTAACCTGCCTGCTCTTCACGTCAACCTTATTGCCACACAGAACAATAGGAATATTCTCACAAACCCTGATTTCACCAAAAAAGCAGACAAAATTGTTAGATATTTTGAAGTGTCAGGAACTGCATATTCATCTTCATGTGTTCTAAGTAGCAACCTGCATAAGTCCCGGTGCCATGTTGGGACGTTCTTGTAGGTTAACCTTGCAGTCACATCAAACATGATTATAGCACACTGACCATGAATACTGTAAAAGAAAGATGGCAAAACCAGATTAGAAAAGCAACAAGCTTTCAATACCCATTTAATTCACAATAAACAGAATTTGACAAACATGAGTATGAAAAGATAAAAAAACTAAGCTATCATCCATTGCTTTTCAAAATGGAAAATCCAATTATCTAAAAAATCCCACATAAACAGTTTGTTTTTCTCTAAATGCAATCGATAAACCACAAGTTTGTCATATATTATGGGGAACTAATCCTATCAAAACTATCAACCTACCAGTAAATTCAAAACAATAAGGAAAACCCTGAATTGAAAAATGAGCAATATTGAGTATAATAAAGATTTTTAAACAGCTAATGGTTTTCAATCTTAAATGAAGAGTATTCATTGGATAGAGAGTCCACAATATCTGCCTGTATGGTAAGCCAATGTCCTATTTCATATCAAAAGGAATAATAAGAAGAAATCATTGAGAAACATCAACATGATCAGTAGCAGGTGCCAACAAACTATATCAACTTGCATTTATCAACTAGAATGCAATGATAAAAATAAACACGAGTCAGAACATACTAGTATCCATCCCTCAGACCACCAAATTTTTCCTGACCAGCAGTATCCCAGCAATAAAATCGGATCTTCCCACAATTTGTGAAGAAATCAAGAGGATGGACCTCAACACCGATTGTAGCTAAAAAACCCCAAGACATTGCGATGCATATTAGTATATTACCAAACAAAACAACTAAAAACAATAAGATTAACATGATACTCACGTTCATACTTCTTCTCGAATTCACCAGTAAGGTGCCTCTTCACAAATGTTGTTTTCCCTGTATCACACCATAGGAATAAGATAACTACAGGCGCAGAGGTACGAAATCAAAGGATAAATTTTCTACACAAAAAGTCAAGGGGAAACAAACTAGATGCAATTTAAGTACAGTATTGTGTTGCCCTAAAACGAACAGAAAATAAATGGGAAACGAAGCGGCCAAAGAAAAGCTTCTGTACATATCGTCGTTACACATTCAGCAATGAACGCTTATCAACATGGACAAATATTGATGCCATACCAGCAGAAGAAAAGCCTAGACAGAGATTTCACGTAAAAGAGATTGAAATCGATAAAACAACAGTAGCAAATCTTCATAACCTTAACCCGACGACGATCAAAGCAGTTCGTGATACGGCGAGTTTTGAAACCAAATCATGCTGGCAAAGATCACTCGAACCAGGAGAAAAAAAAAGAGAAAGAACCATTTTACCTGTCCCGCCATCGCCGACAAGCACAAGCTTAAAGCTCGGGTAGTCCACCGTTTGCTGATTCGGCAATGCCTTCAAAAACAACAACAAAAAACCCCCAAAAAATTGCAAATCAAAACCCCAAAATAATTTCGAGAAGCAGAAGAGGAAGTAGATCGGCGACGTTACCATTAGATTGATTTCCGAGAAGTGCGATGGGGAAGAAGCAGAAAAAGACGGGAAGTGCGATTTCAACGAGCGGTGGCGAACCCTAAAAAAGGCGTCTGGCTACGATCGACGTCGTTTCCCACGCATGGTCCGCTTCATTTGAACGCGACTCTCTCAGCCGTTGGATCATTCGATCGAATTTGAGAGAGTAAACAGGGTCAAGATTTGGTCCTGGTTTAAATAAATGGAAGTGGGGAGGGCCGCCAGGTTTATGGGCCGACAAAACGGCCCATTAAAGATGTGCGATAATAACCGAAGGAAATTCCGATTTGCTCCATAAAGTTTACATATTTACTTAAAATATCCCAAAACGTTCGATTAAATTGCAGTTTGCCTCCTAGCTTCCAAACTGTCTATGTTCTCAAAAATAGAAGGTGTCAATGCGTTCGGTGGGCGGTAATTGTTCATTTCGCCGATTTCGTTATATGCCTTCATTTGTTTTGCATGAACAAGACATCGCCATCTTCTTCTCGTGGCTTCGCCGAGGAATTCTAATGCATCCACATGAACAGATTAATTAAAGAACTTCTTGGACTTCCCACCGCCGCCCGCAGACCTCTATAAGAGGCTTCTCGCTCCAAAATTTGCAAGTAGAAAATGGCGAGTTGGAATTTCTTGGTCGTGATGGCGATAGCTTTTGCTTTGGCTCACGGTGCGCACTCGAGGAAGGTGCCGGAAGAGGAGGCACGACTGAGATCCGAGAAACCGGCCGCTGGCCCGGCAGCCGGCGTCGAAGAGCAGAAGAATTTTATGTCGTTCGGCGGGCCTGGCGTTTTCGCCGGCATCGGCGGACTCGGTGGTTTCGGCGGCGTGCCCTTTTTCAGAGACATCGGCGGCCTTGGCGGTGGCGGGTTGGGAGGAGGAACGGGACTTGGTGGACTGGGAGGATTGGGTGGCCTCGGTGGTGGGAGCGGAGCAGGAGGAGGAGGCGGCGGCGCCGGGGATGGAGGTGGCCTTGGGCACCATGTGGGTTTAGGTGGTGGACGGGGTCATCATGGCAGCGGTGGAGGAGGAGGAGGAGGTGGCGGCAGCGGCGGCGGCGGCGGTTGCCGGAGTCCATGAAGGGATTACGCGATTGTATTACTGCAAGTCACTGCGTAAACATGAATTAATTAGCAGTGCATTTATCCACTTATCGTTCGGTTATTATCGTTTAGTAAACAACTGAGCAGATCACTGCTAGTAAACATCAGTGTTTCTTGCTATATTTCATCCATGTTTCCTGCTAAATTTACCGTGATTGCAATCAAAATCTATCCTTCCAAATTCGAATGCCTACAAATCTCGTTGTGTAATTAAGAAACGTCAGTCAAAAACAGAATTGGAACTGGAGCCTCTGCTCCGATCCTCCGCCACCTTTATGTCGCCGGAATCGTTCTCAATTCCTTGAACTGCCGCGCCATTTCCTGCACTAGCCTGACTCCGTCGCCTCCATGCCTCAGCGCACTCACAGCGTGGCCGAGCAGGGCTTTGTCCTCCTCGAGCGCATGCAGTCTCTCGTTCAGCTTCAGGACCTCGTCTTGCAGTTGCAGATCGATCTGCGCTGCGTCGGTTGAGCTCGACGTGTTGTTGATTTGGTCCTGCAGATTCTTCAAGCACGCCGAGATCTGCGCCTTCTCCTCGTCGAATCCGGCCACCAGGTCGCTGAATTCAGCCTCGCTGCGGGGATTCCGCTCCTCCCCGGCGAGCCTCTTCCGAGAGCTCTCCAGCTCTGCCTCCAGATCCATCAGCTCCTTCTCTCGATCGGTCAGCAGGTCGTTGAGCTTGTGGATTGCCTCCTGGTCGTACTCCGACTGCTCCTCCATCATCCGCAGGCACTGCAGAGCCTCCATCTGCATCCCGGCCTTCTCCTCCTGCAGGCGGTTGATCATCGCCAGCGCCTCGTTGGCCGCTACCGCCGAGGCGCTCCGCTCCTCCTCCAGCTCCTTGTACAGCGCGCTCATCGTCTTCCGGTCCAGCTCGATCTGCTGCCGCAGACGCTCCGTCGACGTCTCCGCCTCCACGTCGGAGACCACGCACGCGTCGTAGCTCTCCAGGCTCGAGTTGTTGCGCTCCACGGCGAGCCGCTTCGCGATGCTCTGCAACCCGGCGGAGGTCGAGGCGTCGATCTCCGCGAAGCGGGGGCTGAAGATCATGTCGCCGCTCCACGGCAGATCCAGAGCATGGTAGGATTTCTGGGACAGCCGGAGCTTCAAGTCCTCCGCCAGAACGGAGATCCGCGGCGACATCATCATCCCCTTCTTCGCCAGTGCGTTCTTGAAGCTCTCGTTGCGCTCCAGCAAGATCGCGCGCGCCGATGTAGGCGGATCGTTGATGCTAGGATTGGCATCGGAAGCCGCCGCCGCTGTTGGAGTGATCGATTAGGGCAAAATAAAATAACAGGTAAAGTACGAAATTGAAGAGATTACCTCGATGAGGAACCTGTTCGATCGTTCTCTCCTTCGATTCCACAGCAGTGTTCTTGGGATCGACTTTATTCGAATCATTCTCGGCCGGCTTCTTCTCAGAGTTGAACAGCAGCGAGCGCTGCGGATGGTTAGTAACAGGGTTAGGGTTAGGATGGATGAGCCTCTCGGGAACCAACTCCTCCACTGCCGTCGACGGCCGCCACGCTCTCGCCACCGACGCCGACTCCTCCTCTATGTCCTTAACGCCGTTGATCGGCGAGTCCCCCTCTTCGTTCTCGTCGTAGCAGTCGTCGTCGGAGTAGGGTATCTCCGTCTCCGACCCCGATGTGATCTTTAGCTCGCTGTAGCCTACGTCCGGCATGGCGCCCGGCCGATCCGAGCTCTTCCACTGCCTCTTTCTTAGCTGGACTCGTCGGCCCGCCGGCACGTTGTTGATTCCGGCTACGTCGATCTTGGCGGAGGATTTCTTCTTCTTCCCGTGGCAGATCGCCCGCGAGAGAGTGAAGGGCTCGGCGCAGCATGAGCAGGATCTGGCGCCTGGGTGGTCGTCTCCGTCGAACGTAAGAGGGTCGTCGCCGGGGGTGATCGAGGGCTTGGGCTTTCGGCATGCGGCGGCGGGGGAGGACAGGAGGCAGGCCTCGCACATGCCGCGGGAGTTGGCGAGGCGGCGGTGGGCGTGGCAGTAGACGAGCGCGGAGACCTCGAGCTTGTGGGCGCGGCAGAGCAGGTGGTGGTAGAAGCCGCGTCGCTCGCCGCCGAGGACGTGGTCGAGGCGGGAGCAGAAAGGGCAGGGCGGCGGCAGGTTGCAGAGGCGGGCGAACCTTGTGGCGGTGTAGGATAAAGCGGCGTTGGTCAGCAGGATCACGATCAGGCACCACTCGGAGACGGCCCCGAGGAGCACCGAGAAGTAACAGTACAGCGTCGCCGCCGCCGGCGCTGGCGGTGCTGCTGTGGTTCCAGCACCCATGTCCGACGATTGATTCACATAAACCAAAAAACACGCAAATATCTTGCTTGATTCACTCACCAGCTCCAGCGAACTCTCGGTATCGAATTGGAGATAGAATCTGAGCAATCAAATATCAATCAAAAGCATTAATTCCGGAAGAAAAAGGAAACGAAAACGAACATTCAAATTGGAATTAGTTCAACCGTCGATGAAGAAGCTTCTCCGCGTATTCAAAGAAAGAAAGAAAGAAGAAGAAACAGGAACAGCCTTCGCCAGAGTCCTTCTCCCTCCTCTCCCTCTCTCTTCCTTTCCTTCTCCGGATTGGACGTCCGATCTCATCGACTTTTGAAACGACGGATCGATTTGTCGCTTTCTAAATTGGAAACGTTTGGGTGGCGAAGAAGCAGCGATCGGCGGTTCACGCACGTTTCGCAGCGCGGATTCGTCGCTCCGTGCCGCGCTGAAAAGTAGCCCTCGGGTTCCAAAGTATCAGGTGGCACGTCGAACGAAGAAGAAGAAGGAAAAAAAATCCATTTTTTATCAAAAGATTTTATTTAATAATTATTAAAGTCTGCCGAATTTATTTATTTATTACATATTTATTCGGCTGGCATTTGTATTGGTAGCTCGCTCAATCGTTGCAGTTAACGAACTGATAGTTAACGTTCAGGTGGCCTCGCGCGTAGCCGCTTCCATCTGTGTCCAGCTGAGAGAACACCCCTTGATCTAAATCTAGCCCTCCATTTGAACACTGATCTACAATCCTGACCGTTGCTTGACTCCCCGTAGCTGTGTTTGTAACCTGCCGCCACATATCAAGCCTCAACCATCTCGTAGAAAAATTAATTTTTAAAATACTTCAAATATTTAATATATTTTTTAAAATATTAAAATGTTATATTAAATTAATTAATTAACTGAAAATACGGTTCAACCGGTTCTTACCCTCAAGCACCTGCCGCAGGCGTCGCGGCCTGTCGGCCCGACGGGTCCGCAGAAGGCGGTCCACCCGTACCTCCTCCGCCAGTCCAGTGGCCGGCCGCCGTCCCACGTCGAGCAGTAGGCGCTGACGGCGTACAGATCCCAGTTGTTCTGCGCCGGGTAGTAGTAGTGATACGTCGCCCTCACATTCGACGCCTCCTGCGCCATCGCCCCGCCGGCGGCGACGCAAAGCAGCAGCAGAAGCAAAACTTCCATTGAACTCAACTTCCCCATCTCCTTCCCCGACCTTGCTTCGATTTGGTCGTGCCCTAACCTCCTCCGGTTCATATAAATGTTTCCAGGTCTCGATCGCTGCTATCTAGAAGGATCCAACGGAGGGTTTACTAATTTGGATGCTTCGTCTATGCTGCGTGTTCGTGATGCGGATGGATGGCGTGTAGCCGAACTGCAAGGTCAAATGCAACTGTTTTCATTGGCGGCAAGCGACTTGTCTTGCAGATGTATGACAAAATGCCGCACAGAAGAAAGATTGCCACGAGTAACATCTCTTTAACAATTTGCCTGGTATCACCCTTCGTCTTCATAGTTTCTCATTTCCAAAAATAAAATATAATAATAAAAAATTATTTTGATATAATTTTTAGAAGTTTGTATGGTTAAACAGCAATGGTAAATAAAATCCTTTCTTTCTAGAATTTCTCCAGAATTGTACAGTGCAAAAGTCTATAATAACTCAGATTACAGTGTAAGAATGATGTTGAGTCTACTCACACAAGGTCTCTGGTCTTCGCAGAGGAAAAAATTGGTAATCTCAGTGAAAAAAGAAGACAAGATAATCTTGAGCAAGAAGTCAATTTGGATTCATCTTTAAAGGTCAGACTTCTCTAGGTCAATTGTGTTTTGTAGAACGTCTCTAACCCAAATTATTGTACTCTTTCTTCATCTATCTTCATCATTTTGTGCAGATAATTTAAGGTGTCGTAAATCTCAGGCCAGAATCTATGCCTCTTATCTGAAGATATGAACTCATGGACAACACCATCAACCAACAAGGAACTGCAACCCCCAATCTTTTTAACACCCATTCTCTCCATCATCTCTCTGACTCTATCTGAAGAGCTCCACATGCCACAAGCAGCATATGCATTGGAGAGCAACACATATCCTCCTTCTTCCTCAGGTTCCAACTTGAGAAGTTCTGTTAAAGCATGCTCTGCAAGCTCCAAGTTTGCATGAGCCTTGCTGGTGCTTAAGATGGCTCCCCATATTGACCTAGTTGGCTTCATCGGCATGCTTTCTACCACATGTAGAGCTTCCTTCAGCTGCCCTGCTCGGGCGAAAAGATCAACCATACACCCATAGTGCTCCTTGCCAGGTTCAACATTGTATCGTTGCTTCATGGATTTGAAGATTTCAGTCCCCTGATCCACCAGGCCTGCATGGCTGCAAGCTGTAAGGGCTGCAACTAAAGTGACCTTGTTGGGCATCAGACCTTCTTCTTGCATTTTGACAAACAACTCCATGGCTTTTGCTCCATAGCCATGGAAAGCAAGACCAGTGATCATGGCTGTCCACAGTGTGACATCCTTCTTTGAAACATGGTTAAAAATGACAAGAGATCTCTCGATGCTTCCACACTTGCTGTACATATCTATCAGTGCTGACCCCAGGAAGGCATCCAGGGCTCCATATCCCTTGTGCACCGAACCATGTATGCACCTTCCATGACTCAACTCTCCAGTCTCAGCTGCAGTGCAATTTGACTGCAGGTCGAAGCCCCCCCCCACACATATATATATAGATGAGAGCATTATTCAAAATCAAGCAACTGTTACTGCTGCCGCCACTGAGAGCCATCTTTCTTGTGATCATTCCATGAACAGCCTTCCCAAGACGTGCATTCTTAAGCTGGCAGCAGCACACAAGCAGGCCGACCATGGTGTATTCGTCCAGTTCAATACCCGAAGCTTCCATGTATCTAAGCAACTCCAGTGCTTCCACGCAGCGTCCCTCTTTGGCAAGCCCAGATAGCATGATGTTACACGAAACGAGATCCTGTTCGGGCATATGATCGAACACATGACGTGCAGAAGCAGCGTCTCCGGCGTCCAAGTACATCTTCATCAGAGTGTTCTGCAAGTAGACAAGTGAGCTGAAACCACAGACTACGACGTGCGCGTGGATCTGCCGGCCGAAAAGTGCGTTTTTGGAAGCGGATTTGAGGAGGGAGAGGAAGGTCCGCTCATCGAGGGCGACGGAGGAGGAGAGCATGGACTTGTAGAGGTCGCAAGATTGGCGTGGGAAGGAGGAGAAGGCGGAGATCATGAGGTTGTAGATAAAGAGGTTGGGAGAGGGAGCGAAGTGGGTGAAGAGGCGGAAGGCGAGGGAGAGGCGAGAGGCGGCGGTGGAGTGGGCGAGGAGACGGCTTATGGGGAATGTGTCAGCGGTGAGGTGGAGCCTCATCATCTGGGCGAGGATCTGGTTGAAGTGGGCGGGGGAGTTGCAGTGCTTCTCGAGGAGGAGAAGCGTGGGGTGGTGGAGCCTCAGGTCGAGGGATGGATCCCACTGACAGGCGGTCGCTGTGGCGCATGAGGCGGTGGCGGAGAAGACATGGGCGGCGCCCGGGGAAGAATGGAGCATGGCTGTGGGGAACTCGCGCCGTCGGAGGAATCCTACTGCTGTAGATGTCGATAAAGCTCTCATGGAGGAAGATCGAGGAGGAAATGTTGCAACTGGAAAAGGAGAGATGCGATTCGTAGTATGATTGGCGTTCGAAACAATGCAGAGCTGAAGGAACAGAAGAGGAAGAGCACGATACCGTCGCTGAAGCCATGGGCGGACGCGAGTGAGGAAGCAGCGAGTACGGAAATAATTCTTGTTATGGTAAAATTGAATTTTCGCTTAAAATTATTTTTTAAAAATATATTATTATTATTCGTTATGTATATAATAAATAAATAAATAAATTAATTAATAAAAAAAAGGAAAGAAGATTGGAGAGGTGAGGGTTCGCAGATCGCCCTCGAGGAGTTTTATCTCTAGTTCGCACAGTTGCCGACCGACGCCGCCTTTCGTCACCGTTCAACGCCATGGCCTCACTCTTCGTGTCCGCTCCCCTCAAGCCTTCCTTTTTCCCCTCTTCCCCGTCCACTCCAAAGCCCCCTCGATCTCTCTCTCTGCGCCTCACATCTCCCTCTCACCGCCCTTTCTCTTTCTCTTGCCACGGCAGGCCCCGAGCCCTCTCGTCCTCTTCGTCCTTCGACCTGCAGTTGCCGATTTCGGCCGCAACGCAGACGCCGGCCTCGGCCACGAGGGGCGCCGAGTCCGACGTCATGGGCCTGCTGCTGCGCGAGCGGATTGTCTTCTTGGGGACCAGCATCGACGATTTCGTGGCCGACGCCATCATTAGCCAGCTCCTCCTCCTTGATGCCGTGGATCCAACCAAGGACATCCGCCTATTCATCAACTCCTCCGGTGGCTCCCTAAGGTGCGCCCTTGAATCACTTGGAGGTTACTATGTTTCTTCATTTTGTACAGAATGGAGTCGTAGTAGTTAAAGGCTCTAAGACAAATCTTTACAAATTTCAGTATCCTCTTCTGTTGATTTGACTTAAATATCATCTCGAGTGGCGTGATTTGCTGGAATTGGGACATTTTATTGCTCTAAACCTAATCTTTATCCACGATCAACATACTGACCTAGCATCCTCAAGAACGATGAACGTTTTTGGATAAACGCCTTCCACTGTCGGAGCGATTTTTTTTAATTAAAAAATACATGTGTGTTCACTTAATCAACGTGATACTGTGTTCTAACAACATAACAATTTCTAATGGAAAGTCCTGCGGCCACTTGTTCTCTATATTTTTGTGATAATTAAGACTAGTTTAATTTATTTTCAGCTAATTGTTACATATTAGTGTCGGTCCTTTGAGAGCATGAAACAAACCGAAATCAAAGCGATAACCACTCACAGTGATCTCCTGTAGAAATCGAAGAAGAACCGCTAGACGTTTGCTGCTGTCGGAAGCACGATCATGGGTAATCGGAAAGTGCTTGAAGGTTCACGAGCTAAATCCCCAGCCTCTGGACGTTCTCCTTTGCTCGACCAAATCACTGTCGCCTCACCCTTATGCTGCTGCCCTCTCTCTGATCACCTTCGCTTCACCAATACCCTTCTCATTGCTTGGACCCTCCTTTTATAAGAGGGTTAAGGAAGACGAAAGGGAAAGGACGCCCCTTCGTCTCCTTGGCATTTGCAGCAAAGAGGCGTTTGCAGCAACGAGAAAGACAAAAGGGCTCTGTTTCCCTTCGTCTCCTGTAACGCCCAACATCTTCCACTCGCCCAAGTCAATCCATAAGGTTATATGGTCACATAGACCATGTCAGTCACATAGACTACAAGGTAATCATGCCACGAAGACCAGAGCAAAATTAGTCACAAAGATCAAATAAGTCACGTAGACTTTATGAGGATCAAGTCACGAAGACCAAAGTAGTAATTAGTCACAAAGACCAAGTAAGAACATTCATTCCATACATTAGGGAAAATGGTTCGTGCGACAGCAAGCACATTGAGCATTCAACTGCTAAGAAGATTGTCACATCTTACTTAGCTGCTCCATAGAACGAATCAGAGACATAAATGTTCATAGAACGAATCAGAGACATAAATGGTTTGCCTTTACCCCAGATTAAATTATTTACATCATCATGAACTTCTCTAATCCCTCATATTGACTATATGCCAAGAGCATGTTCAACATCTCCAATCAAACAAATTATTCACAATTACATTTTATGTACTGAACTAAAAATGTAACTGGTACTAGTGAATAAATGCCACAGATGTAAATAAATCTTAATCTTCCTTTTTAACTAGAATCTATTCATTCTAATAAATCACTTTCCTAGTTATGCTCCATAGACCGAATCATCCATAGTCAATAGGAAACATACTAAAGTAGCAGACACTAATCAAAACTTCAAGTAGACAGCTAAATAATCACTTAGGGTAAGATTGAGATTAACTTATAATCTCAAGGGTCTCACATAGTAGAGAAGCAGGGATCCATTCTCCTACTTCCCTTCTTGTCGCCACAGCACATGTGGTATGAATCACATGCTACGATGTTATTCTCTTTACTAAAAAGAGCGCATGTTTTTCCCAAAGTTTAACATCGTACGGATTTCGATCTAGACATACGTAATGTCTAATCCTGAATTCAACATATGAATTCTAATCTGGCCTTTAAGCAGATTCAGTAAATGGTGGGTGCATTTGCTCCAATCATTACACAAATGATCTCATCTTGACACACTTATCAAGGCGACCTTAACTTATGGGTATGTTTCTATTTACAGTTACATAAGCTGTCCCATAAGCAATGGTCTTACCTCTATTTGTACTTAACAAATAGAGATGATTGTCCATGTGAGTGGACCAATTTTAATCTAACAACATGTTTATCGAGACTTTTATTCGAATATAACAAAGACATATACACTGAATAGATCATGACATTTTTCATTTATTAAAATGTCTTTACAATTAGTTACATTCTTCGAAGTCCCAAAGACTTCACGTGTCTTTGAAATGACTTTTTAGTCAATGACTTAGTATAAGGATCTGCAAGTATAGTACGTGTAGGGATATATTCAAGAATTATACAATATCCCTTACAAAATTATACTGAATTCTATATGCTTGACTTTGCTGTGATATTTGGAATCCTGAGCTTGGCCTTTACAATACCTGTAACAGGACTCCCACTGTCCTCAGTAATTTTCAAATACTTTAGGAACCTTTTTCAACTAGACAGATTGTTGCACAACTGATGCACAAGTCACACAGCTTCCAATGTCGACAAGGCTACATACGCCTACTTCTTGCTATTCCATGAGATGACGCCACCATTTAGCAAGAAGGTATAGCCTAATGTGGATTTTCTGTCATCAAAGTCTCCTGTCCAATCTGCATTTGTGTAGTCACTCAGGCTCATCTTAGATCCTTAAAATAAACCGATACATAATCTGTTGTCCTTTTGAGGTATTTAAATATCCTCTTTACCGCTTTTTAGTGTCTCGATCCTGGGTTTAACGGGAAACAACTAACTAAGCCAACACCATAGCTTATATCAGGACGAGTACACAACATAGTGTACATTAAACTACCAATAACACTAGCATAGGGTTTTTTTCTTCATTTCGGCTATTTCCTCAGAAGTCTTGAGATACATACTTTTGCTCAAAACAGTACCTCTCGCTATAGGTGTCTGTTCAATGTTACAATCTGACATATTGAAGTGTTGTAGCATCTTAGTGATATAAGCTTCTTGAGACAAACCCAAAAGCCTTTTTGATCGGTCTCTAACGATCTTTACTCCTAAGATGTACTCTGCTTCTCCCATATCTATTATGTCAAATTGTTATGAAAGTCAACTTTTGACTTCTATCACACACTTTATGTCGCTTCCAGCTATTAGCATATCATCATATAATGATAAAATGACAAACTTTCCTTTTTCCTTTCTTAGGTAAACACAATGATCCTTATTGATCATTTCGAAACCATAAGACAAAATAACTTCATTGAATCTTATGTTCCATTGTCTTGACGCTTGCTTTAGCCCATATATAGACTTCCTAAGTCTACATACTCTTTTTTCTTGGCCTTCAGCAACATAACCTTCTAGTTGTACCATATAGATTTCTTCGTTAAGATTACCATTAAGGAAAGTCGTTTTTACATCCATCTGATGTAATTCCATGTCATATTGTGCTACTATAGCTAGGATGCCACGTATTTACACAAATTTCACAACTAGGGAGAATGTCTCTTCAAAGTCAATACCCTCTATTTGGGTATATCTTTTTGCAACTAATCGAGCTTTGTATCGATTAATCGATTCATCTGCTTTCCTCTTTACTTTGAGAATCCATTTATTTTCAATAGCCCTTCGGCCCGGAGGAAGATCGACTAAATCCCAAACTTGATTCTTTCTCATTGACTCCATTTCTTCATCCATTACAATTTTCTATTCTTTTCTAACTGAGCTTCTCAAAGCTTTCTCAACTGTTCGAGGTTCCTCATCATCAACCGGGAGAATCATCAATGCCTCATTCTCAATATCAAATCTTCTCCGAGGAATAATCTAATGACTACTTCTTCGAAGGTTAGACTGTTGAGAAACTGACTCATTCAGTGGCAAATTACTCCCACTAGGTTGACTAGATTCAGGCATCTCCTGATTTGTTGATAAAGAAATATTATCCTCCTCCTCTATCTCATATAGAGGAATTGTCTTATTAACTTTACCTCGTGTTGAGAACTCAGTTTCAAGAAAAGTAGCATCTCTTGACTCTATTTCAGAGATGGTTTCATATTGTCGCTCACCAATAAAAACATATCCCTTAGAAGTCTCAGAATATCTTATAAAGGTACACTTCTTATCTCTGAGTCCTAATTTTTCATGTTTATGAGTCTTATCATGAATGTAGGTAGCTGACTCCCAAGGTCTCAGATTACTTAAATCCGGCTTTTGTTCAACGTTCATGTGAGGTAGATGGAATTGACTTTGAAGACACTTTGTTAAGTATATATAGGCCGCAACTAATAATGCATCTCCTCAATAGGAGATTGACAAATTAGCCTGCACCATTATAGTCCTAACCATTTCAAGAAGAGTCATATTTCTTCTTTCAGCAACCCCATTTTGCTGTGGAGTTTTAGGGATAGTAAGCTGTTTAGTAATCCCTTTCTCATTACATATTGTCTTGAACTGATCAGACAAATATTCACCTCTATGGTTAGTGCGCAAGGTTTTAACCTTACGTTCCAATTGATTCTCAACTTCGTTCAAGTAACGAATAAAGCAATCCAATGCTTCAGATTTGTGAGAAATCAAATACACATGACCAAAACGTGTGAAGTCATCAATAAATGTAATTAAATAAGAACTCTCATTTCTAGCCTTCATATTCATTGGACCACAAATATCCGACTGAATTAATTGCAATGGTGATTTAGTCCTAATAGTCTTACCAAATGGTTTTCTAGTCGTTTTTCCAGCAAGACAATGCTCACATATAGACAAGTTAATCTTAGCATGAGTGCCCAAAAGACCCTCCTTAGCTAATCTATTAATTCCTTCTTGTCCTAGCCTAGCATGCCAAATTTCATTATTAACATCAACATTACTAGTAAGAGCAATGTTTGAAAAACAACCATCATTATTATTTGGTTCTACATCAAGAACTATAAAACCATTTGTTATATAACCATACCCAATTAACATAGAGTTAATTCGAAGTTCCGCACAACGGCTATAAAAATTTACATTGTAACCTAAATCAAAAAGACAAATGACGGAAACCATATTCCGTCGAATCTCAGGAGTATACAGGACATCATGTAGAAACAAGGTACGACCACCATGTAGGTTGAGCTTGCAAGTGCCAATTCCTTTGACTTCAATTATTGTATTACTTCTTACATATATCCATTTGTTGCCAGTTGGTACCCGACGGTACTCCACATATGTAGCTCGATCACGTGTTACGTGGTTCGTTGCCCCTGAATCTACAATCCACAAAGGATACGAATCAGCTAATGACACTGTACTTACAACATATTGCTTGTGGAAAGAAGATAAAAATGGATCTACCTTTTTAGGCTCAGTACAATCCCGAGCAAAATGGCTCTTCTTGCCACAGTTGAAGCAAGTCAACTTGCTCATAGGTCTTTGTCCATATCTCTTTCCTTTCTTCTTGATTTGGTTTTTAACAGCAACATCACTAGCCTCCTTTCCTTTTCCCTTTCCTTTCTTAAACCATCTTTTCTTATTCTTGGAACCAGAACCTTCAGCTACAAAAGCTTGATCAGAAATCCTTGCGGATTCAATCCTCTCCGTCTCAAGTTCAACATAGCGTGAGACATCGGTGAAAGTCTTGATAGTCTCACTGTGGGTCAGATTCTATTTCATCGTTTTCCAAGAATCAGGAAGGGAACGGATAACTGCTTGAACCTGTTGTTCATCGGTCAACGCATGACCAACACTCTTAAGCTCTCGAGTTCAACCCAAAACACCTCAACCCGACCAACCCGATCAACCCGAACCCGACCCATATAACCCAAAAATCCGATTCAAAATGACTTTTTTGGGCTATTTTCCCTATAATTCTTCACTTTTATCTCAATACTCCATCATTATCATACAAACATGATATTAATATACATAAAAACATCTAAATTTTTAAAATAAAATTTGATTTAACCCCAAAAAACCCCACAAAAACCTATATTTAAGTCAACCCGGGTCAACCCGAACCCAAAAATGCCCAACCCGAACCTGATTTTTTTCGGGTCGACTCGGGTTGGGTCGTCGGGTCGGGTTCATTTTTGACACCCTTATGCCATGGTAACATTCGAGCATTTTTTATAACTATCAAACTTGATAGTTAATTGACGGAGCTTACTCAGACTTATTCCACTGTACTTCTCTCTAAGGGTTGACCAGACAGCATGAGCCGATGGTAATGGCTCATACTCAAATATCAGGTCATCCACCATTGAACTAATCAATATACCATTAGCAATGGAGTCCTTCCTTTTTCATGCCTTATAGGCATCAAGGTCACGTCTGTGCTGTGCTGTAGAACCATCAACCGGTTCTTCCATGAATTGATTTACAGTCTCTAGAACTTCTTGTTCCTCAAGAACGTATCGTATCTTGAGGTGCCAGATTTTGTAGTTATCCCCATATAATTTCTCACCCTTATTGAGTTCAGCTATGATGTTTTTAGTTGCCATGATCTACATAAATAAACACATTATTTATTATTTCAGTGTAATTCATATATGTGCAATTAATTATTGACCCAGTGTAAATTAGAATTAGTTTACAAAATCAAATGATAACTTTGTTTTCACTCATCATTTGTATGTTCTAATCTAATCAACATTGATCAATTTTTATTACACATCCCATCTAATGAACGAATCATTTAATATGAACGAATCATATATATATGAACTAATCATATATATATGAACTAATCATATCATGAAATGAACTAATCATTTCCAAGTTTGTTAACATATAACATAACTTTTCATTATATAATTCTGTTCGTACATAGCGATAGAAATTATTACATGGCTTAAAAACTAAATGAGCTAATATTGTTTGTACATAACGACAGTAAACAGAACACTAGTAAGCTAGATAAGCTAATATTGCTCCCACTAGGACAAATACTAGTGTAGCGGCCAATATTATCCCTGGACTCATTTGGGATAATCTCAGATGGGGCGACTTCAGGATTCTTTATTAGACCCATTTCTGGATCTTCCTTGAATATTTCCTGGTCCTCTTCAAACTCTTCAGGCTCTTCTTCACCCATATAGTGAAGTAGTTCCGCACACAGTTCTGAATATGTGACTCGTCCTTCATGACGTCCCCATACATAGTCTGCTATTACCCTAGGATACTCTGGCAATGATTGCATCAATGCCCAGATCCTATAACTGTCTAGGGCTGGAAACTCTCGAGTTTCTAGAACAGTCTTTCAAGCCGTTGACTCCATAAACAGACTTATACTCTATCTCCTGAATCTCCTCTCGGAGCTGGTTTCGCCGCACTTCGCGATGAGTCAATGTGGTAATTATCCGAGCCATCTGAAAAATTGAATTTAAATAAGTCAGTACAAAACTGACTAACCAGTACAAAACCAGTTTAATTCAATTTATACAGATATACAACCATCATTATAAATCAAGAAAAATAAATCTTCTCGATTTTCAGGAGTTTAAGTCGACTGACCCATTGAACCGATCAATCAGGAATCCGGATCTTAAGCTTAGTCTATTGTCCTCATTAGAATTAATCTAATTGGACATGGATTTTTGACCTATCTTCTGTTATTGTTTAAGCCCATTTGAGTCAATCTCAGACTTATTGATCAAACTAAGGTTCGTTTGATTCGTCCAATTGCTCATTGGATTAAGTCTGACTTATTAGAATAAATCTAATCTATTTTTGATCAAATATGACACAACAGAACTAATCTGGTCATATTTGATCAACCCAACTTCTGTAATCAAGATCACCCCAATTAATTCAATAATAATCCGAACTGGTTAAACCAACAAATAATTTGAACCAGATCTAGGTATTATTGAATCAAACTGGTCTGCTTAAATCAACTAATAATTTAAACCAGACCTGGATTTGATTGGACAAGTTGGTCTGGTTCAATTTTCTGTAAATTGAACCATAAATTAATTAAATATTTATTTATTAATTAATAATACATTTCCTTATGTATTTAATTAAAGTTTTACATATGCAGGTTTATATAAGTGAAGAAAAAAAACGAATTAAATATGCACGGTGCTTCGTCAAAACATACTGTGTATCTCGTTTTTTTTCTCAATCGATTCATAAATCGATTAAGCCCTGTGCTTCGTCAAAAATGAAGCACTGTTCACGTATTTGAATTTCTCTTCAATCGATTCATTCACTGTGCATCTCATTCAATCGATTGATGAATCGATTAAGTCACTGTGCCGTGAACTTAATCGATTTAATTTCCTTCTCAATCGATTCAAAATGCATGAATCGATTGAGTAATCGATTAAAACAAAAAAAAAATGCACTGTTCATCTTCTTCGCGGCGACAGCGGCAACAAAAAAACGTGAGGCTTTCTCACGTTGATTTTCACTGATTTTCACCGGGATTATAACACGGTCGCCGACACTCCTCTGCCGCGACTCTATGCTGCCGAGGATTATGCGATTCCGGGTAGAAATCGCAGAAACGGGATCTGGCAGAGATCCCAGAAAACACAACTTCGCGATTTCTCAGCCACAGGGATTTACATGACTCGATTTACGTGCTTTGATACCATTGTTGGTCCTTTGAGAGCATGAAACAAAACGAAATCAAAGCGGTAATCACTCACAGTGATCTCCCGAAGAAATCGAAGAAGAACCGCCGGACGTTTGCGACTGTCGGAAGCACGATCACGGGTAACCGGAAAGTGCTTCAAGGTTCACGAGCCAAATCCCCAGCCTCTGGACGTTCTCCTTTGCTCGACCAAATCACCGTCGCCTCACCCTTATGCTTCTGCCCTCTCTCTGATCACCTTCGCTTCACCAGCACCCTTCTCATTGCTTGGACGCTCCTTTTATAAGAAGGTTAAGGAAGACGAAGGGGAAAAGACATCCCTTCGTCTCCTTGGCGTTTGCAGCAAAGAGGCGTTTGCAGCAACGAGAAAGACGAAAGGTCTCCGTTTCCCTTCATCTCCTGTAACGCCCAACAATTAGAGTGTGTGTTTTCTGCTTAGTTGTGCTTGGCATGTAGTTTATTGACCCCTGTTACACAGAATAAGAGAGGATTTTTGTTGTTTAGGTAAGGCACTTGTTTTGGATGTCATCTGTGACCATTATTTTCTTCTCCACTTGGATCTGTGGACCCATTCATGAAAAACTTGAAGTGCTATCCATTTGTAACTTTGGAACCTTCTCCAATGTTTCATAAAACGTTCGGTTGATATTGACGATTTTTTCCTGTATATATTGCTACACTGGAACTTAGAAATTGAAACTAATTTCTCCTGTATATATCCAAGTAATGTTCGGTTGAACACGAGCCATAATGTTTTGAAATCATCCAACCACCCAGTTCTCGGGGAGCCGCTGATGTGGCGGTTCCACATTTTTGAAATCATCTAACCACGATCTTCTATTCTGGGATCACTGCACACCAGGAACCAAAAACAGGTTGACTGGATAATTGATAGATGAATATATGAAACATAATAAGTTTCTAAAAATTTTCCTGTTTAAATCTTTAACTGCTCTGTTCTTTCCTTGTTTAGAAATTTGCTCTTCTAGAGAGCTGATCAGCTAGTATTTGTGTGGGTGAACATTGAACTTGCTCAAGTTTCTATGTTTGATTTAAATTGCCCAGTCTTTCATGTTGTATACAAATATTTTCTTTTCCTTATAATTAAGTTCAGATCGTGATGAATGTCATCATTTATTCTGCTTTATTATTATGTTGATCTTTGCACATGGCATTACTTGGATAATAATAGTCTCTTCTGTTTACTTGGTTAGATGAATAGAAGAATGAAGGAAAGAACAAGTTTTGCACATAAGAAAAATGACCACTAGTGCTTTTTTTTTTCCGCTTGTTTGCCATCCCCCTCCTTTCTTCCCTCTTATTCATCAGCACTTGTTGCCTCCCAAATACATAAACTGTATATTTTCTTAAGGCATTCTAATTTGTAACTGTTTACTTCATCTGTTTTCAGTGCTACAATGGCCATTTATGATGTGGTGCAGCTTGTGAGAGCCGATGTCTCCACAGTTGCACTTGGCATTTCAGCATCTACAGCATCTATCATCCTTGGTGGTGGTACCAAGGGAAAGCGATTTGCAATGCCCAACACACGGATAATGATACACCAACCTCTTGGAGGAGCTAGTGGGAAAGCCATAGAGGTTGAGGTTCAGGCCAAAGAGATTATGCATAGTAAGGACAATGTTATAAAAATTATCTCAGGTTTTACAGGCCGTACAATTGAGCAAGTTAAAAAAGATATTGATAGAGATCGTTACATGTCACCTATTGAGGGCGTTGAGTATGGAATCATTGATGGTGTTATTGACCGAGACTCTATAATTCCTCTTGCACCAGTGCCAGAAAAAGTGAAGTCTAGATTCGATTACGAGGAGATGTATAAAGATCCTGAGAAATTTTTGACACCAGAAATTCCTGATGACGAGATATACTAAATGAGATTACTAGTCTTTGCCTTTTGTTTCGATCATGTAATTTTAGACATCTGAAACTCCATCTATTTGATCCATGTTCACAATTGTCTGGGTAATAGTCATTAAGAAATACGTTCTGTTTCTCCTCTATTTGATAACTGTTATATGTGATTTAGATGGCGACTGAGCCTTTAACTGATTCCAAGCATATGCTTCGAAGGTGGTTCTGATCTCTTTGATGAAGTTAGTTGGAAATTCAGATACTCATGGCAGACATTGTTTCCAGTTACTCACACAAATTTCTATAACACTATGGAGCTCCATTCTATTCCTAATTTTGATATCTGATTTGAGTTTTTGAATTGCAGAGACTATGAACCAATGGATACTCTCTAGGCAGACATTTTCTTTTCTTTTTCAGAATTGTCCTCCTGCAGTGTAAAGATAAGAGCTCAGGATGTAGGTAATTCCTTTGGAGGATTGGAGAATGCAAGATAAAAAGAAAGTAAGAAATATAACGAAATAATGAGGAAATATTTACTTGTTTGATTTTTTTAATGAAATTATCAGATGAGATTGGAAAAAAAAAGACCAAATAGGTTCTGAGCCGCAACAAGACTGCTATGATGATGTTTTTTTTGTTGATTGGATGGTTTAATTTAGGTGATTTATTATCTTTCTGCATCCTGTTTTATTGTAATTTATCTGTTAAACTAGATTATATGTAGTTAACTATTCTTTTCATACCTTTGCATTATGATACTGAATTCTTTTCTTCTGATTGGATGACAGCTATGGAACTTGATTCTCCTCATAGGTGCCAGTTATTTACCAGTTCTTTTACATATTGTGCATTTTTTTAAAAGAAATTGCACTGCAGCAATTTCAGTCCCTCAAAGGGATGAACTCTATCTAGGATATCTGTAAGCATTGCATGAAGAGGAAATATGTAGATGAAATCCAACCAGATATGACATTGATAGGATGAAACTACTTTTACAAATTAAGACCCACAATTTCCCAGTTAGTTTTTCTTTTCTAAATTGCAGTTGTTAGGAGTATACAGGAGTTTTGTTCATGCAGTGCGTACGTAGAGGTCTACTGTCTACAAGTACTGTGCTTGGATTCTATCTCTGTTAGCCTCCCACCACAGCTTGGCGTCTACCTCCCCAAACTTCTCTCGGCTGCCAACCACCAAATCATGCTCTTATTAGGACACGAGAAGAAGGTACGCAGAAGTTTGAGATGAGCTAAAAACTACATATGTATAAATAGTACCTGAATCGCACTCGCCGGAGCTCCCGGGCGCCGTCGGCTAGCTCCCGGATGGTGATGTACACGCCGGGTTCATCTTGCTCCACCCACTCCGCTATCTCGAGGTCGCCAGCATTGCTGGCGGAGATGGACGCCTCATCTCTCGATGGGGTGGTGGCCTCAGCCTTGACACCGGAAGACCCTTCGCCGGCGCCCGCAGAGGGCTGTTTGTTGGTCTCTCTAATGAGTTGCCTCTCTGTTGCGAGCGGCGGTGCAATGGGGCTCTCCTTTGTCGAGCCAACCCTCGACCATGAGGATTCTCCCTGAATGACACCCGAATAAGTCGGAATTAAAGCTACAAAACCATGCAGAAATCAATCTATTACTGACCTCGCCGTCGTCAGATCTCGCCGGAGTCTGGAGAGCCTGGCGGTTGTAGCGTTGCACATTGTACAGCTCCATGATCCTGTCGTAGTTCTCCCCCCACCATCTCTGTGCTTGCCACTTGTTAAACATCTCCCGACTACAGACAGCACCGATCATGACTTAAGATCGTCGATTCGTCTGGACAAAACATAGAGATCTACAGCTATTAAAAACTGCACCTGAATCGAATCCGCTTGAGATCGTTGCCGGCGCCGCCGGGGAGCGACGCGAAGGTTATGTGCACTCCGGGTTCCACCTGGGCCACCCACTCCTTTGACTCGCCGTCGTCCTCCAGCACCACGCCCTCCTCCTTCGTCAAATCCCACGCCGCGTAGTGGGCAGCGTCCTCGTAAGTATAGGAACCGTGCTGCCGCTGCCGACGGCGAGGATCCCCGCGGAAGCTCTTGCTCCTGAACGATGTAGAAGAGAGCGAGGAGCTTCCGCTCCCTTTGCCCTGACGCGTCGCGCCGGAAATCTTCAACACCATGTCCTTTATCTGCGCGCATGGAGACCGGGATTAGAAAACTCATCGAAGAATCGACCGTGTCCTGCCATCTACAGGAACAATTCCTATCCAAAACTTTGCTTTCTGTCAGGCTCTCCTTTCAAGGCCGACTGTACGCGATTTGCTATCAAAGGTTCTTTGTAGCGATAAGATCGCGTTTAGTTTGCACCGGTAATTATGCATAAACCAGCAGGATTCTGTCTAAATCTTCTCACAGTACTTGTCGTTCGCAGAAACAGAACACAACGAAAGAAAGCGTCACATCTCTGTCTCTTGGGATCTGCCACACCCTAATTAATTAACTTAAGCAGCTAAATGAAAGAGTGAGTGTGACCTGCGACGAGAGGCTCTTGACGGCTTCTTTGCCGGCACGACGCCCGTCGCCGTCCTCTCCGCCGCCGTCCGGGTCGTGCTTCGCGCAAGCAATGCAGGCCAGCATCTTCTTCCTCCCTCCTTGCTTTCGCCCCTGCAAGACCCGAGCTTGTGCATCATTGAAGCCAACTTAACAGGTAGTTAACAGGTTATTTTATGCCGATAAGGACCGTTCCATCTTTTGCTTTGCTTGTCAGCGAGGAATGGAATGGACAGCAGCAGCAGCTCGCTGCTAGTGGTCTCACTTCACATCACGTTTACTTTTTTTGTGTGCGCCATGGGCACGAAGTGGAGGAGAAGTAGCAAAGAAACAAGAGACCAGAGTTTGGTTAAGTAAAACATAAGAGAGCATTTGGCGACTTACACTCACCTCTTGTCTCTACTGATCTTCGTTTCCTAATGGCTGCCCCTGTTGTGCATCATCATTTATATATACACACACTTTCGACAGCACGCACGCACGGAATTCTGCTGACGGTGTTGTCCCTTTGTCCGGATGGGAATGCCGTGGGAATCAACTGCGTATCAGGGACAGCGGGGGAGCAGCCGAGTGGGCTTGTCTTGTCCCTCCTGCTGCCGTCCCCTTCAGTTTTTATATATGCGAGGAGGCAGTGAAACACTGCACCCTCCAATTCTCACTACTTCACTATTCCTGTGCTAGCTCCTCATTGTTGCAACTAAGCATTGAATCTCAGCGTACTGCATACTGTTTAACAGAACCTAGATTTGGCTCAATTAAAGTGTCACTGTACAGTGAACCGTCAGTTCTTTTACTGTTTAATGCGTAACTTGTACGGCGATTCGTTGACAGCCTTTACCAGCCTTATCGTTGGTCGTGGCACAGCGAGCCGTGCATGCTTTGCTGCTATTTCAATTTTTTTATTGTTTCTCCAGCAATTTGGGAAATCGTGCAGTTGAAATTTTGTATTAATTAAAACTTTCGCAACGAAACTTGAACATTCAAAGATTCAAATATTGTTCGATTCTATCTCTGCTCTTGTCAGCGAGGGGGGAGCGTTTGGCTGATGACTCTGCGTTGATCAACGAAAGCGAATGGTTCGAGAGAAGAGAATCCACAGCACTGAAAAGAAAAGTGCAAGTCTGGAAGCTATCACGGAGACTCATCCAGATTTGACCACGACGAAAGCCAATTGAATCGCCATAAACTACTCCAAGCGGCGCCGGCGAGTACCGGCGTGGGCATGGAGCCGTACGGGCGGCGCAGCCTTGCCTTTGCACGCACGCACGCTTGCTAGCAGCAGCGTCGAGCACTGGCTGCGTCGCCTTCGCTTTTGCTTTTACGTGCATGGATATAGCCAATGGATCGAATTGTGGCCTCTGACATCGATCTCTGAAGCTTCGTCTTCGTTGAAGCGCGAGCAAAAGGAGTTTAGTAATTGAGGTACTGAAGCGTCTAAATATAATATTTTAGAGTACAAGGGTGAAATAATAAAGTTACTAAAGTATGATGGGATCAAAATGAGAATTTTCTCGAATAAGGAACCCTACTCGCTTCGGTTTACCTCTAACGGCTCCATAGTTCGGGATCGCTCCTTGTCCCTTCTTTCTCTCCGATCGGTCGATATCTTCGCCTTCCGAGAACAACTCCGCCGCCGAAGACGAAGCCAAACTGGAGCTTCCCAGAAAGGTCGTATTTTTAAAAATTTTCCTCGTATCTTCTTCTGAAGTAATCCGCTTCCTGCTGCTTATTGATGAGCAATTTTTTCTCCGATCGTAGATTCGAAGCAATGAGGTCGATTATTCAAACGACCTAGTTGTGATTTCTACAAATTTGCGAACTTAATTACTTCCAAACCAATGCCGTAGCCCACGTCGTCACCGCCGTCTGTCGCGGCCAGTGTTGTTGCTGACGCCCCTTTTGCCTTCTCTCTCATTCTCTCGTAAAAGCCTTCCTGATCGCAATCTTTCCCCAGTAGTCAGGATAGGGTTTTGCCTGCTCTATTTACATTTGATTCCTACACTTGAAAGCCCAGCCGAGCAATCCCATCTTCTCCGTGAGGCTTCAGTTTTAGTAGCCTCCTTTCCTTGTCACTTATCAGGTCAGTTTACATCTAAAAAACAAACACTGAGAGATCTATTGTCAGTATCGCTGCTTATCCTTGTCTATATTGAGACCAAAACAGGTATGTTTCGCTATATGGATTGATTATTGAGGAAAAAGGATCAACTTCCATGTCTAAGACCTTTGAAATTATTTGTGCTCACTGTTTGTTGTCACATTATGAATGCTAATGGTTCTATTTGAATGGATTATTGTGGTAGCTTTAAAGGCAATAAGATGGGAAGGCTAGCATGGGTGCTATTCTTTATTTGGTATGAAACCTAGTATATTATAGTGTTCGTAGTTTATTCTTTCTTTCTTTCTATACGAATATTTTATTTCGAGTGGGTAATTTGTAAAAGAAGTGTAGAGTTTCCTAAGGTGGATTGATGTGATCTAGGTTCTCGATCACATGGGTGTTTCTTGCTTATTTCAGTGTATTTACCTCGTGATTGACTAAGTTTAAAAAGTAGATGATATAATTATTAAGTTGTTGGGAAAGGAGACCTATTTATGTAATTTATTGTCGTTCACACACACACAGAATGCATTTCATAGTGAGTTGATTGTAGTACGTCCACTCTTATATACAATATAACCTTATTAGGTGGATTATGGATTGTTCACCCTCTTTTTATATTTTACATATGATGCATTCTGATATCAAGTGGATGGATTATGAGTTATTCATCTTTTTTATATGATGCATATCTTAATGGATGCATTGTTGTTATTTACTCTCTTTATAAATTATGCTGATTCTTTTCTAAAATAAGATGAAAATTTTGTAATAATGTAAAAGAGATAACATAGGATAAATTGAAGAAACCATTTAAAAAGGAAATGAAAAAAGTATAATGAAAAATTATTAGTGATGCTAAAGAACATGAAGACAATTAGTAGAGATTTGTTGTTGCCTCCTATGATATTTTATCATGTACATATTTTATTACTCCACTTTGTACTTATATGCTATCTCCCTTTTTCTTCGATCTCGAGATTCGTAGAGTTGAGTCGATCATCAAAGGTTGAATAGTATTATAGGATCATCTTGCTCAGAGATACTCAATGAAAATATTGGAAATGGTTCCATTAGTGTTCATGAATTATATTTTGTGTAGTTTCTCATTTGTTAGTCAAGATGGTTCTAGTTATGTCTTCATTATGAGTCAAACATTCTGTTGATATATTTTTATACTTGTTAGTATTTATTATTATTACAACCTTATGCATCTTTAGTGGTGTCATTCTATGATTATGATGCATAGATGGATGGTGTCATGAGGAAGGAGGCTATCCCTTATAGAAGGATGAAGTCCTCTTCTAGTCATCACAATAAATTTATTGGTATTAAAGCATGATTAACTATTTGAATTTGAGAAGTTATGGTTTGTTGTATTTTATGGTTTTTATTTTCAAATCATGACTTTGGATAGAGTCATCTTCAAACATGGTCGAGTGTCTATTAGCAAAAATTTAGTCATATATTGTTGTATTGTATATATATTTTATGTCAAGATTGTGTCTTATCATTTGGTTCATTGCAGATCATGGTGCGAGGATGATCTTCTCGAGTTTGTGGTGATGATCATAAACGTACTCCCTCTATTAGAGAGCCCAAGCAAGGGAAATTACGCTCTCTAGTACAAGATGTTACATCTGATCTTCAGATAGGTCAAGTTTTAGAGCAACCAACCAAGCAAGGGGTGGGTCGCAGACTAGTTTGACATAAGAGCCCAACACTGAGTTTGACACACCCGCTGAAAGTTTTTCAGTTGACAAGACCAGAATATTACAACTTGCGAAGTTAGTGATAGAGCGAGTTGTTACTTTCCACGGTACCATTGATCCATGGGAGGCTCATGGATGGTTAGAAGATTTTGAGTACACTTTTGACTGTATAGCCTCTAAGGATGAGAAAAGACACAATTGGCCACTTATTTTTTTCAAGCGCAAGGCAGTGGTTTGGTGGCGTGTTATGAGACAAACTTTTGAGACGGGACCTATCTCGTGGAATCAATTTAAGGAGGCATTTGAAAGCATGTATTGTCCAAAGGCATTTAGAGATGCAAGGCGCTAAGAATTTTTGCGCATTCGTTAAGGAGATCTCAGCGTATTTGACCACTGTGTAGAGTTTGATAAGTTGGCAGAGTTTTGTTTGTATCTAGTAGCCATTGATGTTGATCGCTGTAACCATTTTATCCATGGGCTCACTCCATATATCCAGAATAGGATGTCTGAATTGACTTTCACAAGTTTTAAGGAGTCCTTAGATATGGCCATTTCTATTGAAGCGACACAACAATGACTAAATATGGAAAAGGAACAATACCACAATAAATTTCAGTTCCAATGTCGCGGAAAAGAAGGCCAACTCAACAAACAGAACTCCCAGAACCAGGCTCAGGCTGGAGGAAGCACCATGAACTTCTCTCAACCTAAGAAAAGGGCTAGGAACATAAATACATCATTCCAAGAATCCTCATACTAACCAAAACTCAACAGAGTAGGACACCAAGTGATCCAAGGATTGGAGGTCAAAGTTGATGTTATTGCTGTTGACAGAACCGACATGGAATTTTGCAATGTCATCTGGATCAAATTATTTTCTTTTACTGCATGCTACCTGGACACCTGAGTAGGAATTGCATTTTACGAGCACAACACGAGTCTAAAAGACTTCAGACACAACAAAGACAATCATTAGAATATCAACAGAGGAGTCAACAGAGACATCAACCACATGGCCGCAACATCCTCGAGCACAAAATATATATCACTTCCAACCGCAACACACACCACCATATCTGACCACCCAATATACCTACTCTACTCAGCATGCTCAGGTCCTAATGCAACCCCTTTTAACACACATGCCCTTGCATGCACCATCACAGGAGCTTGTTACTCGTCGGGTTTATGCTATGACTAATGATGATGCACAACGAGCCTGCGAGTCTCAAAGAATTCATTGGAGATATTTTCAGTAACAATGGTTTATTCTCGAAGATTGGGTTTTCAAACTAATCTTGTGGGCATATAAAATTCAGAGCAATACGTGAATAGTTAGATAGCTTCTCTTTTGTTTCTTTAGGTTCATACATGTTTCATATTCTTTTGAGAGACTGTAATTTGCAACTCAGCAATTGACCAATGCAATTAATACTCAAGATACTGAATCCCTTGGGAATGAATTTGTAAAACTAGAACAATTACTGGTACTATTAGAGTCAATTTTAACATTTTTACACCAAGAGGGCAGACAAAGTTTCGATCGATAGGGTGCTTCTATGCTTTTTAGGAGGAATATATCATCATTAAATTATGTTTGTCATGAATGTCCGAAGTTGGCTACATAAATCTTATATGCGAAAGCTCAGTGCATGGAGAACCTTGTTTATTATTAGTTGAACTGAGATCTTTTCGTGCTACATTAAATTTTATGTGAAGTTATTCCTAGCAAAAATAATTAGACTAATTTCCTCTTAATTATTAGTATTTCTAACTTTTAAAGTAGAGGTATAATATCTTGGCCAATATGAATTCTAGACTATCGTTATTATTATCACTGAATAGTTCATGATTCATATCTTCACGTACGAAAACCTCCACTTAGATTATTTAATCACCCAACCAAACTTAAACTTATAGTAAACAACCCTAATGGAATGCTTTAAGCCCCAAATGTGACTTTCTTTCATCTTTAATTATAACTCTAACATGAGTATCTCCTTTGCTTTCCCATCCCGTGTGTCGAAAAGGAAGAATTTGCCAAAGACATGGCTTTAGTGCGCCTTCGAAAAAGCCATAGATTCCTTTTAGATCACAAGTCCTTCACAATGTTCAAGTCGTTTTTAAATTTAAAGAACCATAATATTAAAGGAAGTTTATATTTGTGGAAAACATCATCTTAAAAACATTTTGTGATCGAACACATACACAAAAATTTGGAAGGATTAAACATTACATAAAAATCCACATAGCCTTTAGAGGTGCATGGCCTTTACAAAGATTACTTAAAAGTTTTTGTCATGAAGTATAGAAATAAACATCTAGTTTTTACACAACATTTTGTGTCATATGGAAGGCATTATTTTCTTGAATTATTTGGTGGTTTTAATTGTTTTTTTATCTTCATATCTCTTCATTATTTTTCTTTGATATACAATGACTTGTTTTTCTCCTCGCCAATTAAAGTGCTACCTAGACTTTACTACATCCATTGATTCAATATTCTCAATTGTCATACCGGAAAACTAAACCCCCTATCAAATCTCTAAAGAAAATACTTATTACTCACTAAAGGTCTAACCACCTTTTAACCTATTTTTTTATGATTCAACTAAACTTATATGCCTAAAGGGTAAAATTCATTAATTAATTGCAATTTGAATTTTATATATATATATATATATATATATGATAGACAATTTAGATGATGTTTCAACGAATAAAGAAGATTCATTATTGTGCTATTGGTATATCCACTTGCCTCTCAAGATGAGCAATCACTAAGAGACATGCCACTAGAACCTAATTTTCATGCTCCTTTTTATGTTTTTATATTCATATTCAGTCCTCATGCTTAAATTCAAATTACTTTCCCTCTCACTTTCATCTTTCTTTTAGTGCCTTCTCCATTTTCACGAGTTTCTTATAATTTTTTCAAAGAAAAGATTTCTTGTGGTTGCTACAAATACTAACTATGAAGCATACAATTCTTTATATTCAATTTCTTGAGGAAAATAATGAAGAAAGGGGCAGTCTCTTTGCTCAAGCAGATTGGCACAGTGGTTGCAGCAATGGTGCTCAAAGCCAAGCCCAGGGTCACGCTCCTTGGTCTGCTCCCCAACAAAAAGCTGCTGATGAGGACCATCTCCGGCAGGTTCTCTGGCAGGATCCCCGGCAAGGTGGAATATGTTGACGAGAGTGAGGAAGACGAGTATCTGAACCACTGCCTCTTTGACTTGGAAGACGACGCTGACGACGGCAACGGCGGTGAGGAGGGCCGGAGCGATGATGATCATGATGCGTGCTTGGCGATCAATTTGGTCCGGAGCTCACGAGAGGATGGTGGAGCCGAGTTCATCTTGGAGGATGAGATCGACAACGTCGCCGATGTGTTCATTAGGAGGGTTCGTAGTCAGATGATGCTACAAGATTAGCAGTTTTCAAAGTTTTCTTTGTGCTCACACACGTATATATTTTGTTGGAAGCATGAATGAAAATAAGAGAGGATGGAAAGGTCTCCCATGTACATGAGAGCTATGAGGTTGGTTGATATTGAATCACAATACTTAAAGTTGTGAACATATATATGAAGCTTTTGCCTGGAGGAGAGATGCACAAATTTAGAGCTCAGATGGTACTAAATTAAGATGACTTGTGTGTGAGCATGATAAGTCAATCTGAGTTTCTTCGGGGCGGTGCGATGGTTAAGGCATGGGGTGTTGCCACATGTGGTCTTGGGATCGAAACTCGGTGTGACTGAGCATAACCTCCCCCATGTCTTGGCCATTTGCACTAATAGCTAGTAGCCACCCGTGATTTACCTCCTCCTTGTTAGCCTAGGGACGGGTTGACGGGGGCGCTGGGAGCGAACGAATCACCTTTGTCACATGATAAGTCAATCTGATGATGGTCGGTGATTGACATTTCTTAGTCGAGTGAGTAAAGCGATAAATGACCTTTATTCAAAGCTCCTATATAACCAGGTGCAGAAGTCTTCCATCTTTGTTTTCTCATTTTCTTTCTCTTTGTCATGCCCTTTGCTCGACAGACCCTTTATTTAGAGAAAATGATAATCGCAATTAGTCTTATTGACTCTCTCGGGATGACTGGTCTGGTCTCACGGAAGTTTTCCACACGTCACCAAGGTAAATCAGAAAGTACGCACGGTGGCCAGTCTAGAAACCCGACATTCTTTGATTGCGCCCCCTATTTGGAGGAAAAATTACTGCAAATACGACATAGCTAGGGATCGAACCGCGGGTGCTTGGGTGACAATTTGGATGTCCTACTGCGACATCATAGCCCCGGAGACGATAGACCCTTTATCCAGAGCTTCTATATAAGGAGGTTGCAATTACAAGTAGAGAAAAAAACACAACAAGTAGATGTAGAAGTCTTCCACCTTCGTTCCCTAAGTTTTATTCTCTTTGTCGTGCCCTTCGCTAGATGGACTCTTTATTTAGAGCTCCTATATAAGGAGGTTGCAACCACAAGCAGGGAAAAAGATAATAAGCAGATGTAGAAGTCTTTCACCTCCATTCCCTCATTTTCTTTCTCTTTGTTATGCCCTCCGCTCAACGGACCTTTCTGTGATAATGTTTGGGTACATGCTCAATTTGTCATAAACAACGTATGCTAGGTTGCGAGCACGACATGTTGAATACTAAATCAGTTGTGGTAAAATTTGTTTAAACGAATCAAACCTACGTTTGCCACCCAAATTCAATTTGTTACCTACTTAAGTGTGTAACAAATACATTAATGTGCAGATTTGACGATCGTAGTTGACGTTTCTTAGCTAGGCGAGTAAAGGTGATAAATGTGATAGAAATAAAGAAAATAGAGAATAATTATTTCTAGATGATTTTATTGATAAAACCAAAGGACTTATTTATACAAATTATTTAATTAATAATAGAAATATTAAATATGACATATAATAATAATAATAATAATAATAATAATAATAATAATAATAATAGCATATGAGGCTTGTCGAGGTCTTGAATGGGAAACTCTTGATTAAAAAGAAGATGAGGGAAAGAAGTGATGTCTTCTTGATCACTGCAGTGATTAAAATATCATCCACGTAAATTAGAAAAAATATGGTAACTTTTCCATTGCATTTATAAAATAGAGAAGAATTAGATTTTGATCCAAAAAAAATCCTGAATGTGAAGCTAATTAGATAGACGATGAAACCACACACAAGGAACTTGTCAAAGACCATATATAGATTTTTGAAGTTTACAAACATGTGTTGAAAGTTGCAAGTAAATGAAGCCTGGCGGTTGCTCCATAAATATAGTTTCTTCAAGTTGACCGTGAGGAAAGCATTGGAAATATCTAATTATTGTATCAACCAATTAGAGCTAATAGTTATAGATAGTAACAATTTGATAGTTGTAATTTTGACGATAAGACTGAAAGTATCATTAAAGTCAATACCTGGTTGTTGACTAAAACATTTTGTAATAAGATGAGCTTTGCAACGTTCAATTGATCTATCTACGTAATACTTGATTCGGTAAACCTATTTAGAGCCCACAATATTCATAGACGGAGTACGAGGAACTAAAATCCATGTTTCATTACAGAAAAGATCATCAAACTTTGTAGCCATTGCAGCATGCTAATTTGGATCTTTGACTGCCTGTGTAAAACTAGTTAGTTCAACAAAACTTGAAGAATCAATTAGAGCCGTGGAAGAGGATAGCGGGTGGAAACTGGTGGGCATTGAACATAAATCTCGCTTAGAGAAATCATACGACGATGAGTATTATCATCGAAACTACTGGGAGAAGAGTGGTCAGATTGATGAGAATCAGGACTAAAGAGTGAAACATTGCTAGATGTTGAGTCTGCAAGATTTGATGAGAATCAGGACTTTGAGTATGTCTTGTTGGAGCAATCTATGAGAGTTTTGTTATACTATTAGGAGAAATCAGAAAGATGCCTTGATTATTTGAGGGAGTGTCTGAGGGAACAACCGTAAATGGAAAGAGAGACTCATCAAAAGTAACATATTGAAAAATATATATCCGCTCAGTTAATATATGTAGCTAACGATACTTATGATGCAAATTATTATAACCAAGGAAAACACATTGTTGAGACTAAGGGTTTAACTTATTAGAGCAGCCGGTGTGACCCTAGGTTTCAATGTTTGGGCAAAGATTTAATTTAGGTTATTGCTATATTTGATATGTGCTTGTGAGTGTACAATATGCATGTACAACATGATGAAGTCCAAGTATGTAGCCCTAGTGGTGTAAGTCCAAGTGTCTAGCATGTTGGATCGATCGCACATGAGAGAGGGGGGGGGGTGAATCACGTGATTTTTAAAAACTCATTTTGTCGATTTTAAAATCACAAGTATGCGCAGTGAAAAGTGTTAGTTAGAGCCCTAGAGCCAATCATTTTGATGATTGTATGGACTCATGTATATCATATTCTTGTATATTAATAAAGGCATTTGTTTGGTTATTATACTTATTTATATTAGTGCCAAATAGACTAAGTATAATAGCGTCCTTGAGTAGAAGGTTCATACCTATATCAATCGATTAGTTGAATCGATAGCGAGATGATATAGGGAACACTACTCTAAATCATTCCTAGTCGAGTATTAACATTCAGGGACAATGTTAATGCAATAAGACTAGCATGTAGGTCAGTTCGATGACTTGATCTCACAAGTCATGGATATAGAGATATCAAGCTGACACATGGGTATACATTGGAGAATGTATACTGAATGACCCGCCATGAGAAAGTATCATGGATCGTTATATGAGTGTCATATACTTTCTCATGTGGCTATTAGTATGACTATTAGTCCTTGGACCTGAAGTCACCATGGATCCCTACATAAGGAGTTATGTACTTTGGTTTCGTCAAACGTCACCCGTAACTGGGTGAACTATAAAGACGATTACTGGGTATGTAACGAATTATGCAGAGGGATGTGAGTGATGTAGATGGGATCTATCCCTCCCATATGACGGGAGCGACATCGCTATTCTTGATAGAGTGAGACCACTAAGTGCATGGCCATGCCCAAATGAGTCAACATTAGATGTTGAGCTCATTTGATCGAGTGAGTCTACTTGGAGTTCAAGATTTAGATTGATTAGAGGATGACACGGTCTATGCCTCACATTGATCAATCTAGATGTCTAGGATAGAAGGACAATGTCATATATTTTGTGAGGAGTCACAATTGGTAGTCACAAGGTGATGTCGGATCTTGACATTCTTGTAACTTGGGTAGTAATGATGTGTTGCTAGATACCGCTCATTACTTATGCTCCTAAATGGGTTTAGGGCATTGCCAACGTTACAAGAACCTATAGGGTCACACACTAAGGACAATTAGATGGAGATTTGATTCATATGATGAACCAAGAGGATTAGATTCATTTGATGAATCATATTGGATTAAGAGTAATCCAAATTGGGCTAATTGAGTTGGACTCAAGTTGATTCATGCATTTAATGAGTCTAATTTAGATTATGACTCATTAAATCAACTTAATTTAATGAATTAGATTCATTATATTAAGTTGGCTTGAATCATATGGTTGGATTAGATCAACCATGAGAGAGATTTGATCAAGTTTGACTTGATTTGAGAGGAAGAGAAAAAAGTCATGTTTGACTTGACTTTTTGCCACATCACTAGTGAGTTGGCAAGATGTGGACCAATAGGATTGCTCCACATCATCAATGTGTGTCACCTCATGGAGGTTACAAGCCTCCATAGCATTTAATGTGGCCGGCCCACATTAAATGAGGATGTTACACTTGTTGCCATGTCATTTAGTGATGTGGCAAGATGTGGACCAATAGTGTTGATCCACATCATCCTAGAGTGCCACCTCATGGGGGTTACAACTCTTAATGGTCTCCACATTAATTGGAATTAATGTGGAGAGTTACACCTCCAAGATGTGGCCAGCCACTCTAGTGGGGAATGAAAATATTCATTTTTCATTCAAGTGTGATTAAGTCATCTTCTTCCTCTAGAGCTCTCTCTTCTCCCTCTCCTCCTCTCTTGGCCGAACAAGACAAGGTGCTAGCACACCTTTGTTTGGTCTTCTCCATCAAGGATTGTTCGTGTGGATACTTCTAGAGGACCGTACACTTGACGGTCTAGAGATCCGGCACCTTGGACGAGCGGGAACGCGAAGGGCTTCGCTACAAGGGTAATGATCTTAACTTTAGTGTAGATCTAAAGTTTTTACAAACTCATACAAGAAAAAGGTTTTTTGAAAAGTTTTGTTTACGAATCTTTGCACGAGATCCATGGCTTTGGGTGACTCGGGGTTTCCGCGACGCGAAAAAGCGATTTTCGCGGCCCGAAGACTTGTACGAGTTCGTTTGTATTTTTATGAAAAATATACCTTCTGTGATTTTCTGTAAAAATTGAGTTTTTAGAGTTTTTATGAGTAATTTTTCCGTAGAAGCGAAGCACAAGTGTCTCGGCACTTGTAGGCTTCGGCTACCGGAAAGTTTTCTTTTAAACGGCTTCGTTTTGCCCCAAATTCGTTTGGGACAGCGGGGTCGGGTGCCATTAGATCGCAAAGGAGCAACTCACGATGGTTAGATCGTGGGTAGGGGCATTGCCCCTAACCCCGCAAGGGAATTTGCTCCGTGATTGCACCCGAAATCGCTAAAAACGAACCCGCCGGGAAGATTTTTCCAAAACGGCAATGTCTCGACCCAAATCGTTTTGGGACAGCGGGTTTAGGCGCTGTTGGATCGCAAAGGAACCCTCGTGATGGTTAGATCGCGGGTAGGGGCGCTGCCCCTGGGCCCCGCAAGGGGATCCGTTCCGCGATTGTGCTCGAAACCGCTAAACGGGACCGCCGGAAAATTTTACTTATAAAAATTATAAAAAAATTATTTTTAAAATTACAGAAAAATTATAAAAATATATAATTTTGAATTATATATTAATTTGTGATAGTCATGGCCCAAAATACCCAATAAGATTGGATTTGTGTTGTAATTCATAATACGGCATGCGTGCCTTCATATGATTGTGTGTGCTGTATTTTTATTTTTTTTTCCCACGGTCTGCGCGTCGTGCCTTTCTCTTATTCTGGTTGTAAATTAGATTTAGACTCGAATGTAACTCGAGTTTCAAATTGTAATGTACAAATTAGAGCGGTGGAGGGTCCACACGAGACGGAGTTCCGAGGCGGGCACGAGCAACACAAGGTGGTCAAAGGGAGGAGCTTGGAGAAGCTGTTGACCCTAGGTTGACCAATCGATCTTCTCATTAGCTTGAGAAGATCGTAGTAGGGCCATGACTAAATCACAAATAGATTAATTAATTAATTGTTATGTATATGATGCATGTTTAATAATTAATTAATTAATTAGTGCCTTAACGATTAGATTAGATCTAAGTCGTGCACATGATGCACCCTTGCGATTAGATTAGATCTAAGTCATGCACAAGATGCATCCTTCTCGATTAGATTAGATCTAGATCGAACCAACTCTAAATGCCTAACCGTGCCGTGATACCTATCACTACCTCGATCACATGTATTGTTGAATCTGCCAAAGCAGAGCAATACATATTATCTTGGTAGGGTACGGAGGGACAATCTTGGTCCCGCCTATCAACGCATGGGTGAATACAAACTCAATTAGATTGAGTATTCCTAGTTACTCGGTTGGATCGAGTCAACTATAGGCATTATTCCAACGGTTGGAAAAGATAGGTCAAAATCACATCTATATTAACTCTCGGGCGTATTAGCCAAAGCTAACTCGAGTTTTAATATAAATGCAGATATTGATTCTATAAACAAGAGTTGCATAGAGATGTAATTGGTAATCGTTACCTACCGATCATACTAAGCCTTGAGCGTATTAGCCAAAGCTAACTCAAGGGTTAGTATGATGTGGATCTTGTCCCACATGAATTATAGTATTCAGTGGGAGCATCTTTAAAGGATTTTTAAAGATGACCATGACGTCAAACACGAATTCCTTCTCCCTGCGATCTGTCCTTGAGAAGGACAAGCTCAACGGAGCGAATTTCCTGGACTGGTACAGGAATTTGAGAATAGTTCTCACCCAGGAACGTAAACTGTACGTTCTGGAGCAGCCCATTCCGGAGGCTCCTCCTGCCAATGCCCCGCGAGCAGACAAAGATGCTTACAAGAAGCATCAAGACGACGCATTAGATGTGTCCTGTCTAATGCTCGCGACCATGAACTCAGAGCTTCAGAAGCAACATGAGTTGATGGGTGCTTTCGATATGGTTGAGCATCTTCGCCAACTATATCAGGGACAAGCGAGGCATGAGAGATTTCAGATCTCGAAGGCACTGTTTCAGTGCAAGATGTCAGACGGGGCTCCTGTAGGTCCTTATGTACTCAAGATGATTGGGTACATAGAGAACCTACAAAGACTGGGGTTCCCACTTGGCCAAGAGATGGCCACTGACTTGATCTTGCAGTCTTTGCCGGATAGATATAGTCAATTCATTCTCAACTATAACATGAACGAGATTGACAAGCCACTGCCCGAGCTACTTAGTATGTTACGAACTGCTGAGATTAACCTTAAGAAGGTTAAGCCCATTCTGATGGTCCAGAAGCACAAGGGCAAGGGCAAGCCCAAAGATAAGGGAAAGTCCCAAACCAAGGGCAAAGGCAAGGCACTGAAGCCTAAAGGAGGGGTCGCCAAGGATGCTACCTGCTTCTACTGCGGTCAGACCGGGCACTGGAAGAGGAACTGCAAGGTAAACTTGGAGGATCTTAAGAAGAAGCGAAGTGAGACTTCCACTTCAGGTATATATGTTATAGAAGTCAATCTATCTATTTCTACATCATGGGTATTAGATACTGGATGTGCTTCTCACATTTGTACTGATGTGCAGGCACTGAGAAATAGCAGAGCATTGGAAAAGGGCGAGGTGGACCTACGAGTAGGCAATGGAGCACGGGTTGCTGCTGTTGCTGTAGGAACTTATCAGCTATCTCTGCCCTCTGGGCTTGTACTAGATTTAGATGATTGTTGTTATGTGCCTGCTCTTACTAAGAACATAGTTTCAGTTTCTTGTTTAGACAAGAAAGGATACTCTTTTATAATAAAAGACAAATGTTGTTCTGTTTATTTGAAAGATATGTTCTATTGTAGTGCACCACTAATAAACAGACTCTATATTCTAGACCTTGAGAGCCCTATCTATAACATTAGTACCAAGAGGTTCAAGTCAAATGACATGAACCAAACATACCTCTGGCACTGTCGCTTAGGTCATATAAATGACAAGCGCTTATCCCAGCTCCATAAGGATGGTTTGCTGGACTCATTTAATTTAGAATCATATGAGATATGCGAGTCATGCCTACGAGGCAAGATGACCAAGACCCCCTTTAGTGGGCATAGCGAGAGAGCAACTGATTTGTTAGGACTCATACATAGTGATGTATGTGACCCTTTCAATGTTGCTGCTAGAGGCGGTTATAGATACTTCATCACATTTACTGATGACTTTAGTAGATATGGTTATGTGTACTTGATGACACATAAGTCCGATTCCTTTGAAAAGTTCAAAGAATTCAAGAATGAAGTACAGAACCAGCTTGGCAAGAGTATTAAAATACTTCGATCAGATCGAGGTGGTGAATACTTAAGCCATGAGTTTCGTGACTACCTAGTTGAGTGTGGGATTCTATCCCAACTCACTCCTCCTGGAACACCACAGTGGAATGGTGTATCCGAAAGGAGGAATCGTACCCTATTAGATATGGTACGATCTATGATGAGTCACACAGATCTTCCGACATATCTATGGGGATATGCTCTAGACACGGCAGCTTTCATTCTCAACCGAGTTCCATCCAAGGCCGTGATAAAGACACCATATAGGATATGAACTGGGAGAGATGCTCAGGTGTCTTTCATGAGGATTTGGGGTTGTGAGGCTTACGTACGACGTCAAGTCTCAGACAAATTAGGACCCAAATCCGACAAGTGCTATTTCATCGGATATCCCAAGGAAACTAAGGGATATTACTTCTACATGCCCAGACAATAGTGGCAAAGACTGGGGTCTTTCTAGAAAGGGACTTTGTTTCTAGAAAGACTAGTGGGAGCGCGTTCGATCTTGAAGAAGTTCAAGATGCAAACAATAGCACTGATGCCTCGATGGAAGTTGAACTGGAACCACAAAGTGTTGTGGATGATGTTGTTCCACAAAGAGTTGAGGAACAACAACCAGTTCAAGTAGACATACCTCTTCGCAGGTCTGATAGGGTACGTCATCAGCCTGAGAGATACTCATTTCTCTTGTCTGACCATGATGACGTTGTGCTCATAGAGGATGAGCCTACCACCTATCAGGAAGCTGTGATGAGACCAGATTCCGAGAAATGGCTAGAAGCCATGAGATCCGAAATGGATTCCATGTACACCAACCAAGTATGGACTTTGGTTGATCCACCTGAAGGGGTAAAACCCATTGGGTGTAAGTGGGTCTTTAAGAGAAAGACTGACATGGATGGACTTATCTATAAGGGTCGCTTGGTAGCTAAAGGTTTCAAGCAAATTCATGGTATTGACTATGATGAAACCTTTTCTCCAGTAGCGATGTTTAAGTCTATTCGGATCATGCTTGCTATTGCAGCCTACCATGACTATGAGATATGGCAGATGGATGTCAAAACCGCGTTTTTGAATGGAAACCTACTCGAGGATGTGTACATGACACAACCTGAGGGTTTTGTAGATCCACAGCATACTAGCAGAGTATGCAAGCTGCATAGGTCCATTTATGGACTAAAGCAAGCTTCTCGGAGCTGGAATCTTCGATTCGATGATGCAATCAAACAGTTTGGTTTCATCAAGAACGAAGATGAGCCTTGTGTCTACAAGAAGGTTGTAGGGGATATAGTTGTCTTCCTCATATTGTATGTGGATGACATACTACTCATTGGGAAGGACATCCCTATGCTTCAGTCTGTCAAGACCTGGCTAGGGAGTTGCTTCTCAATGAAGGACTTAGGTGAGGCATCCCGCATTCTAGGGATTCAGATCTATAGAGATAGATCTAAGAGATTGCTTGGCCTAAGTCAGAGTACATACATTGACAAGGTACTCCTTCGGTTTGCCATGCAGAACTCCAAGAAGGGATTTCTACCGATGTCACATGACGTGAGTCTTTCGAAGACTCAAGGTCCCTCTTCTAGAGAGGAGAGAGACCGCATGGATCAGATCCCTTATGCCTCAGCCATAGGATCGATCATGTACGCCATGCTATGTACTCGACCTGATGTCTCGTATGCTTTGAGCATGACGAGCAGATACCAGTCAGATCCAGGTGAAAGTCACTGGATAGCGGTCAAGAATATTCTTAAGTACTTAAGAAGGACTAAAGAATATTTCTTGATATATGGAGGTAATGATGAGCTAACTGTAAAGGGTTACAGTGATGCTATCTTCCAGACCGATCAGGATGATTACCGATCGCAGTCAGGGTTCGTGTTTTGCTTAAATGGTGGTGCTGTGAGCTGGAAGAGTTCGAAGCAGGACACAATAGCTGATTCTACAACAGAGGCCGAGTATATTGCTGCATCAGAGGCAGTAAAGGAGGCAGTTTGGATCCGTAAGTTCATCACTGAACTTGGGGTGGTTCCTAGCATCGCTGACCCAGTTGAGCTCTATTGTGACAACAACAGGCGAAGGAACCTCGCTCACACCAGCGGAACAAGCATATACTACGACGCTTCCATCTCATTCGAGAGATTATCGATAGAGGAGATGTGAAGATTTGCAGAGTACCTACAGAGGCTAACATCGCAGATCCCTTGACCAAGGCTTTGGCACAGAGGAAGCATGATGGTCACACTAGGTCTTTAGGCCTTAGAGCCTATACTGATTGGCACTAGTGCTAGTGGGAGATTGTTAGTTAGAGCCCTAGAGCCAATCATTTTGATGATTGTATGGACTCATGTATATCATATTTTTGTATATTAATAAAGGCATTTGTTTGGTTATTATACTTATTTATATTAGTGCCAAATAGACTAAGTATAATAGCGCCCTTGAGTAGAAGGTTCATACCTATATCAATCGATTAGTTGAATCGATAGTGAGATGATATAGGGAACACTACTCTAAATCATTCCTAGTCGAGTATTAACATTCAGGGACAATGTTAATGCAATAAGACTAGCATGTAGGTCAGTTCGATAACTTGATCTCACAAGTCATGGATATAGAGATATCAAGCTGACACATGAGTATACATTGGAGAATGTATACTGAATGACCCGCCATGAGAAAGTATCATGGATCGTTATATGAGTGTCATATACTTTCTCATGTGGCTATTAGTATGACTATTAGTCCTTGGACCTGAAGTCACCATGGATCCCTACATAAGGAGTTATGTACTTTGGTTTCGTCAAACGTCACCCGTAACTGGGTGGACTATAAAGGCGATTACTGGGTATGTAACGAATTATGCAGAGGGATGTGAGTGATGTAGATGGGATCTATCCCTCCCATATGACGGGAGCGACATCGCTATTCTTGATAGAGTGAGACCACTAAGTGCATGACCATGCCCAAATGAGTCAACATTAGATGTTGAGCTCATTTGATCGAGTGAGTCTACTTGGAGTTCAAGATTTAGATTGATTAGAGGATGACACGGTCTATGCCTCACATTGATCAATCTAGATGTCTAGGATAGAAGGACAATGTCATATATTTTGTGAGGAGTCACAATTGGTAGTCACAAGGTGATGTCGGATCTCGACATTCTTGTAACTTGGGTAGTAATGATGTGTTGCTAGATACCGCTCATTACTTATGCTCCTAAATGGGTTTAGGGCATTGCCAACGTTACAAGAACCTATAGGGTCACACACTAAGGACAATTAGATGGAGATTTGGTTCATATGATGAACCAAGAGGATTAGATTCATTTGATGAATCATATTGGATTAAGAGTAATCCAAATTGGGCTAATTGAGTTGGACTCAAGTTGATTCATGCATTTAATGAGTCTAATTTAGATTATGACTCATTAAATCAACTTAATTTAATGAATTAGATTCATTATATTAAGTTGGCTTGAATCATATGGTTGGATTAGATCAACCATGAGAGAGATTTGATCAAGTTTGACTTGATTTGAGAGGAAGAGAAAAAAGTCATGTTTGACTTGACTTTTTGCCACATCACTAGTGAGTTGGCAAGATGTGGACCAATAGGATTGCTCCACATCATCAATGTGTGTCACCTCATGGAGGTTACAAGCCTCCATAGCATTTAATGTGGCCGGCCCACATTAAATGAGGATGTTACACTTGTTGCCATGTCATTTAGTGAGGTGGCAAGATGTGGACCAATAGTGTTGATCCACATCATCCTAGAGTGCCACCTCATGGGGGTTACAACTCTTAATGGTCTCCACATTAATTGGAATTAATGTGGAGAGTTACACCTCCAAGATGTGGCCGGCCACTCTAGTGGGGAATGAAAATATTCATTTTTCATTCAAGTGTGATTAAGTCATCTTCTTCCTCTAGAGCTCTCTCTTCTCCCTCTCCTCCTCTCTTGGCCGAACAAGACAAGGTGCTAGCACATCTTTGTTTGGTCTTCTCCATCAAGGATTGTTCGTGTGGATACTTCTAGAGGACCGTACACTTGACGGTTTAGAGATCCGGCACCTTGGACGAGCGGGAACGCGAAGGGCTTCGCTACAAGGGTAATGATCTTAACTTTAGTGTAGATCTAAAGTTTTTACAAACTCGTACAAGAAAAAGGTTTTTCGAAAAGTTTTGTTTACGAATCTTTGCACGAGATCCATGGCTTTGGGTGACTCGGGGTTTCCGCGACGCGAAAAAGCGGTTTTCGCGGCCCGACGAACCCAACAGGGGGGGGGGGGGGGAATCACGTGATTTTTAAAAACTCATTTTGTCGATTTTAAAATCACAAGTATGCGCAGTGAAAAGTACGTATGAAATCAAAATTAAAAAGACATGAGAAAGATACAAGCGGTTTACTTGGTTCAAAGCCTTCGTCGATCCTACTCCAAGACCCAGGTCCTGCGGACCTATCGATGGGTAATCCACTAAAGGTCTCTTCCAGTACCTTTGGAAGAGGAAATCGAGTACAAAGAAAGTTCGAATAAGTGCAACATACTATACTTGTCCTTTTGCAGTAATCAAGTACACAAATGAAATGTTATTGACACTTTTAGAAATAGAAGTAGGAGTATTTGTGTGTTGGTGTTGGTCTATCAGGCGTGATCGGATGTTCTCGGAGCAGTTGTCGGGAGTAGCAGCTTCACAGCAGAGTCGTAGCAGAAGCCTGGGGCAGTCGAAAGTTCAAAAGGATGCGTGGTAGCTCGTATATCAGTGTTATTTGAATGCCTTCTCGAGACTGCCTTATATAAGGCATGGAGGGCGCCTTCTATAGCCGTTGAAGATGCCTCCAATGGGTTAAAATTGATCCCGAACAACCTGACACTTATCCATGGTGAGGTCAAAATTTCACCCTGCGGAAGGCGCCTTCCATAGCCATGGAAGGCACCTTCTATGAACAATACGAAGGTGCCTTCACTGCTTGAAGGCGCCTTTGGACATTGTTCATCCGAAGGTAAATATGATTCTTTTGTCTTACAAAACAACATTAGTCCAAATAACCTGCAAAACAAATATTATGACAATAATAATTAATAATAAAGACTAGTAATTAGTTCTTGTCCTCCCAGGACTAGGAACTAGTCAAGGTCTCAGTTTAGGGATCCTAAATGAATGTAAACTGAATCGACGCGTACTGTCCCTCAACCGGGACGCGTCCTCACAATGTCACTCTCCTTTAGTGACTTACCTTAACTTACCAACTTGTCAGACATCCGGTCAGCCCGTTGACTTGTCTGGACTTCATAGTAGCTATCTGATCGATCCGTTGACCTAGTTGAATTTCTTGCCAAATATTCGATCAGCCCATCGACCTATCTAGACTTCGTACCAGCTATCTGGTCAACCCGTTGACCTAGTTGAATTTTCTGCCAGATATTCGGTCAGCTCGTCGACCTATTTGGACTTCTCCTGCACACTTAATCAAGTGGTTAGATCACAACAAAACCTAACTTAACTTACATTCATCAAAACCTGAGTTAGACCATTAGTGCAAACTGTACCAACAATTTCCTCCTTTTTGATGTAATAACAACCTGAGTTAAGTTAGGAAAAAATGCAAGTATAAATGGACAAATGATATCTAAGTTATTCAATAGACAAATCATATTTAAGTTATTCAAATTTCGATGTTAGTTATTCAAATTTCGATGTTTGCTAACTTAATCCCCAACCCTCCCCCTTTGTCATTCATTAAAAACATGAATAGACAACTAAGAAAAAAATATACTAAGAAAAAAATTTGACAATAGGATAAGTTCCAGGATTACTTGGGGGAGTTAAAAAACTTTTATTACCACAAAGGCTTTCAAAATAGTTCCGAAAAGTATTATCTTTACAAAACTATTTTAGAAAAGAACTTAAGTATAGAACCGATTTTTAAGAAGCTTTGAAAATAATAAAGTTTTTACAAGACATCTTTCAAAGCAATTTTCAAACATGGAAATGAGTTTCAAATTGATTTTTAAAGATATCTATCAAAAATGGTTACAACACTTATATCAGAATTTTCACAAGGCTAAGAATAATTTTCAAAATCTACTTTTAAAAAAAAAACCTTGAAGATGCTTAAAAGACCTGTGAGGAAAAACTTAAGTTTTTCAAAAATAAAATTTTGAAAATGCTAGGTTTTGCAACAAAACTCAAGAATACAATTTAAAATACTAAGTGTTGTAAAGCTTTTCAAAAATATTTTTCAAAAAGATGGGTTAAAGTAGTTTACAAAAAAAATTTGAAATAGTTGTCAAATTTATTTTTCAAAACTTATGAATTGAGAAATAACAGAGTTTTCCAAAACATATTTTCAAAGGTGAATTTATGAAAAACATAAGTTTGATTTGAAAACAATTTTTAGAAAAACTTGAAAATCAATTCTCCCCCTTAACTATAAATTGTCCTTAACTGTCTAACCGTTAGTTACTAACTAACTATCAGAAGATAGGAGCATTCACTTGGTTAGCCAGGTTAAGTCTTTTTATCCAGTTAGTGTTTGACTAAACTGGATTACTTAACATGATCACTGTAATTTTGGTATTTAACGCCTAGACTTATTTTGATGCACTGATATAAACATCTTAAGTCCAAGCAATCAGCCTATATATCTCACCCCTTTCTAAGTTTGGTAATATACAAACAAGGTAGCCCTAATGTGTTGGTGAGATGCTCAAGTCTTAAATCTATAGGAACATGCTTTCTATGGATTTGATCTAGACTAAGGCTAAAATTGATTTTAAAAATTGTAAAAATAAGAAAATTTTGAGAAAATGTAAGAGAAGAAATTTTACCCTATAATTTGCAAATTATTTGAAAATAATTTTAAAAATATTGGTCCTAGTTTATGAAACACACTCCTAATTTAACAAATAGACTGAAAGAAATAAAAACCGACTGAAGATAGTAAAACAATATACAATGCATAATAGTGTATGTAACATGATCAGGTCTGATCATCGTCAACAAGTGGTGGTGGTAGGGGTCGCTCAGGCGCTCGTAGAGCCTGAAGAATCTACTTAAATCTAGTGGTCATGTCATCTCAGAGAGAAGTAAATCCAGTGGTCATCTCCCCTCGAAGTGTGCTGAATCCATCCGAGACTGTCTGTCGAAGTTGTGCAGAGGACTCCTCAAGTCGAGCAAGTCGATCCTCGATGGATAGAGAAGTCAAGGACTGGGTCGAGGTCGAGGGCTGGTGTTGGTGCAACCTTAGGTCAAGGTTGACCTGGTTGACCCGACTCGAGGTGACTTGACTCGAGTTGTATTTTGATGTTTGACTTGGGAAGATTGTCGGTGCAACCTTAGGTCAAGGTTGACCTAGTTGAGTTGCATGTTGATGTTTGACACTCGCAAGAGAAGTTCTATTCTTGATATGGGACAAGAATAGATGTTTGGGAGATTATTGGTGCAACCGTAGGTCAAGGTTGACCTGGTTGACCTGATTCAGGAAAGAGTCCAAGTATGGAGACTTGGCACTGGAAAAGTCCAAGTATGGAGACTTGGCAACGGAAAAGTCCAAGTGTGGAAACTTGGCACTGGAAAAGTCCAAGCAGGGAGCTTGGCACGCGAAAAGTCCAAGTATGGAGACTTGGCACGGGAAAAGTTCAAGTATGGAGACTTGGCACTAGAAAAGTCCAAGTATGGAGACTTGGCACGGGAAAAGTTCAAGTATGGAGACTTGGCACTAGAAAAGTCCAAGTATGGAGACTTGGCACGGAGAAGTCCAAGCAGGGAGCTTGGCACGAGGGAAAGACCTAACTGGGATGTTAGGCAGGTGGAAAAGTCCTAGTGAGTGAAGCCAGGCAGTGGGAAAGTCCTAACTGGGATGTTAGGCAGTTGGAAAGTCCTGGTGAGTGAAGCCAGGCAGTGAGAAAGTCCTAACTGGGATGTTAGGTAGTGTGGAAATCCTGGTGAGTGAAGCCAGGTGGAAAGTCCTGGTGAGTGAAGCCGGGCAAGGGAAAATCCAGATAGATCAAGGGTGATCGGACATCTGGTGTTGAGAAGTCCAAGTGAGTGAAGCTTGGCATATGGAGTCGGAGAGGGCTCGGTAGCTCGTTCTCCGAACTAGGTTAGAGAGGGCAATCTAAACCTAGGAGTTGGATCGGTCTGCAGAAAACAAGTTTCCTCGATCGGTTTGGTGACCGATCGAGCTTCCATAGCATATTGTGGAGTTCTTGATCGGTCCTGAACCGATCGGTGACGATCGGTGAAGAAGAGCTCCTCGGTCCAGAGATCGTCACCTGATCGGTCCCACGACCGATCGAGACGAAAGCGCCACTACCGAGAGCTGGGAGCTGGGATCGTCCGGGACCGATCAGAGGGCCGATCGGTCCCCACGACCGATCGTAGTTTGCATCGATCGAAGCCCGATCGGTCAGTTCTAGCCGCTGCGCTGCAACCGCCAGTTTCTTCGCCGCTTCTTCGCAGTATATAGGGCCGCCGCACGTATCTTCTTCTTCTTTTCTTCAAGCTTCGCTAACCGAGCTCTATTGAGCTCCTCCCGAAGCTTCGCGTGAGCTTCCGCCGACTTGACAGGCGTTTGGGTTGTGAAGTTGCTGCTTCACCTCCAGTCGACAAGAAAGCAAGCAATTGGTAGAGCGCTATTGTATTCATATTGTATTGCTTTTCTTACTGTTCTTGTACTCTTTGTTTGCTGTTGCAAACGTTTGTGGCGAGGTTTCTCCACCCACAAGGAGTATATTGTATTAGCCGGTTCTCCGGGGACTCATCCACCGACGGATTGACTGGACTCGTCCACCTTACGGACACGCCGAGGAGTAGGAGCCCTAATCTCCGAACCTCGTTACATCCTTGTGTTAAGGTTTGGTTTTCTTCTCTTTCGTTTCTTTGTATTTTCCGCTGCGCTAACACGTTTTGTAGAAAGAAACGATGATTTGGGGTCGGCTATTCACACCCCCCTCTCTAACCGCGTACAAAGGATCCCAACAAGTGGTATCAGAGCAAGGCCGCTCTTCGACGGATCAACACCCGGGGGAGCACGGGCTAGAGATGGATCTCTATGGAGAAGATGTCACGATTCAACCCTTCTACGAGTCTCACGACAACTTCACATATTGGAAGGTAAGGATGATGTATTTTCTTAGAACTAATATGTTACATTGGTTTTGTGTACAAGAAGGGTTTTCCCCTCCGATGGATGAGGAAGGAAAACCTATCAAGAAGAAGGAGTGGACGAAAGAGCAAATTCGACAATCTGAAATCAATGACGAGGTAACAAAAATTATTGAATTTGCTTTGCCTAATAATGTTTTGTGCAAGATAGATAAGTACAACAACGCCAAGGAATTGTGGAACAATTTGGCAAAATTCCATGAAAAGGAGCCTAGTGAGCCAAGTAGCTCACATCATGGAGGAAGCGAATTGGAAGTTGAGGGCTACTCAACATCCAAGGAAGAAGAGGAGGAGAGCTCTTGTTCAAGATCGGAGCAAGAAGATGCATCTACCTCCGGAAGGGATGAAAAAGAAAGCTCATCTACATCCACAACCCTAGGTAACTCAAACACTGTGATTTCAAGCAAATTACACATAATGTGCTTTGAGTGTAGGGAATTTGGGCACTACAAGAGTAAGTGTCCAAAGAGGGTTAGGAAGACTCCACCGGCGCCAAAGGTCAAGAAAGCCGGAGTCCCGATACGCAAAGGCAAAGAGCACGTGGTGTGCTTTCAATGCAAGCGAAGGGGACACTATAGGAGCCAATGTCCGAGGGGGAGGCAACCTCACAAGGACAAGAAACCAAGCACATCAATAGGGGGGGCTAAGGCAAACCCTAAGGTAATCTCTAAGGTTCATTATTGCAATTTTAATAAAACTCATGCTAGTAGTTTTGTTGCAATTGTTAATAATGATAAGCATGTTAACTTTAGGAACCAATACATGTGCTTAGGAGCTAAACATGTTAGCCTAAGTAAGGATAACACTAGAAATACCAACCCTAGGATTAACGCTTCTAAAGTTAAGGAAAACCTAGGTAGAAATCCCAAGAAGACTAGACACATGCCTAGGAATATCTCAAGAGAAAATGACAAATTAACACTTGAGGTATTAGAGAGGGAAAATCAAGTCTTGAGGTCAAGACTTGATAATTTAGAAAAGGCTCTTAAAAACATGGAGAAGTCATCTCTAGGGTTTAAGAGTCAAAAACCCAAGTCCAAGGACAAGAAAGGTTTGGGTCACAAACCTAAGTCCCAAGTGGTCAAGCCCACTTATCATAGTGTTCCATTCGATTATGGAACAAAACCTAGGGCTAGGAAGACCACCACCAAGGTCACAAGGGGAGTCATCCCTAGAGTTGATCTTGATGAGTCCCAAATGACCAAGGCTTCAAAGCCTAAGAGGGTCATTAGGAGGGTTGCTAGGGAAGTCATCCCTAGTGAATATTTAGTGAACCCAATGAGCTCAAATAGGTATTGGGTTCCTAGGAGCATCTTCTCTATCCCATAGATGGGTTAGAGAGTGTCAACTCCAATTAGAAGGGTAGTTAACCCAACTTTGAGGAAATTGACACTCAAGGAGCATTTTCAAGGTTTTGATAACCTTTGAAAATGAAAAAAAATTATTATTTACTCCTTAAAGAGTAAATTGTGCCATATTTGAAAAATATCGATTTTAATCTTATTTGGCACCATTTAAGAATACCTAGAGAAATACCATAATTGGGATTTTGGTTTTCTCTTAGGGATATATGGGCAATCTAGGGTTAGATTTTAAGTTAGCTAAGGCTAAGGATACTTAGATAGGGAATTTAGGTATTTTATTTGTGCTAACTTGCCATGATTGGCTGCCATATGCCATGCCATGACATCATATTTATTTTATTATCATTTGAAATGTCATGATAATGCTTAGGCTAGTTTATATGTCATGCTTTATTTAAGTTTTCAAACTTTATGCCATGACATCATGACATTGGCACATGTTTTTACTTATGATATCATTATATGCCATGTCATCATCTCTTGCATTATAATCAATGAAATTGATTTAAGGACAAACATATAATTTGATATTGAGATCAAATTGGTGTTTAGAAAATGCATGAGAACTTAGCCTAAGTTGACCTTAACCCATATCTCACATCAAATTGACTTGAATGTGGTTTGATACACCTTAGATGTGTGTGAGATATTAGGATCATGAGTTAGGATCAAGGTGCATAGTCCTTGTACCTAGATGACCCTAATTCAAGAAATTAAGGATCATAGAGAAAGCTTGTGTACAAGTCATGTACATCTAGCCCTAAGATTATGGTCCTAAATTCAAAAGGGTTAAAATCATTTTGAAATTGATTTGAAAAACCTTGATGAAGCCATCCTCGTGATAGCATTCATCATTGAACATTGTGATACAAAGTTGAGTTAAACTTTGAACTATTTCAAAGTTTTTGAACTTTGTATCAAGATTGAAAAATGGAAACTATTTTCATAGAAAACTATTTTTCCTGGATAGAATATGGTATGAGGAATGTATCCTCAAAATTTCACAATTTTTCAAATTTTCTGGAATTTGTTGTGAGTTTCTAAATTTCGGGAGAGAAGAAATCAGAAACCGCCTGATCCAAGGCTGGATCGGTCACTGGACCGATCCAGGGAAGGCTGGATCGGTCTGGGGACCGATCAGTGCGTGCCAGTTTCTGAATTTCAGCAGGTGTCTGAAATTTCAGTGTGGGAGTTGAGTTTCGGTTTCTAAAGGTTTGAAACTCTCCAAGACATTGTTGGTGCAATGGTCAAGGGGGAGTTGACCTTTAGGGAGAGTTTTACCTATTAGTCAAGGGGGAGTTGACTTTTAGGGGGAGTTTTTACTCCTTAAGATTTTTGAGGTTTAGTGATATGGGATTATCACTAAGTTGATTGTTGAGTTTAGTATCAAGGGGGAAATTAAGAGTTTCAATGAAAGGTATGGGACTTTCATTAGGAAGAAACTCTTGACCTTGATACCCTCCTTTTTCTTTTTGATGTGTGTCAAAAAGGGGAGTGTTCATTGGAGAATTATTGGAGAACCCAAGTTAGGTTATCGGGTTAACCTAAGCTAGGGGAAGAATGTCAAGGAATGTTCGAGAAAATAACATTGGAATTCTTTTTGATGTGTGTCAAAAAGGGGGAGAATTATTGGAGAACCCAAGTTAGGTTATCGGGTTAACCTAAGGGGAGAATGTCCGGAGAATGTTCAAGGAAAGAACATTGGACATTGGAAGATGGTTGGAAAACCTAAGTTAGTTTATCGGGTTAACCTAACTTGATTATGGGTTTTGTCAAACATCAAAAAGGGGGAGATTGTTGGTGCAACCTTAGGTCAAGGTTGACCTGGTTGACCCGACTCGAGGTGACTTGACTCGAGTTGTATTTTGATGTTTGACTTGGGAAGATTGTCGGTGCAACCTTAGGTCAAGGTTGACCTAGTTGAGTTGCATGTTGATGTTTGACACTCGCAAGAGAAGTTCTATTCTTGATATGGGACAAGAATAGATGTTTGGGAGATTATTGGTGCAACCGTAGATCAAGGCTGACCTGGTTGACCTGATTCGGGAAAGAGTCCAAGTATGGAGACTTGGCACTGGAAAAGTCCAAGTATGGAGACTTGGCACTGGAAAAGTCCAAGTATGGAGACTTGGCAACGGAAAAGTCCAAGTGTGGAAACTTGGCACTGGAAAAGTCCAAGCAGGGAGCTTGACACGCGAAAAGTCCAAGTATGGAGACTTGGCACGGGAAAAGTTCAAGTATGGAGACTTGGCACTAGAAAAGTCCAAGTATGGAGACTTGGCACGGAGAAGTCCAAGCAGGGAGCTTGGCACGAGGGAAAGACCTAACTGGATGTTAGGCAGGTGGAAAACTGTGAGTGAGGCAGTGGGAAAGTCCTGTGGTGATGTTAGGCAGTTGGAAAGTCCTGGTGAGTGAAGCAGTGAGAAAGTCCTAACTGGGATGCTAGGCAGTGTGGAAATCCTAGTGAGTGAAGCCAGGTGGAAAGTCCTGGTGAGTGAAGCAGGGCAAGGGAAAATCCAGATAGATCAAGGGTGATCGGACATCTGGTGTTGAGAAATCCAAGTGAGTGAAGCTTGGCATATGGAGTCGGAGAGGGCTCGGTAGCTCGTTCTCCGAACTAGGTTAGAGAGGGCACTCTAAACCTAGGAGTTGGATCGGTCTGCAGACCGATCCAGTGAAACTCCGCATGAGATGATGCGCCAGTGTCTGGTCGAAGCAACACCTATCGGACCGCTTCCCCTTCTGTCCGCGCGGGGAACCAGCGCGCATCGGTCCAATCAGCAGGATCGAACCGGAGGCAGCATGTCCGCTTCGAGACGAAAGCGCGACATCCGATTGCGATCCTGAGCGGACAATCAGGACCGGGACCGATCAGGCCTGATCGGTCCCCACGACCGATCGTAGTTTGCATCGATCAGCCAAGCCCGATCAGTTCTAGCCGCTGCGCTGCAACGCCAGTTTCTTCACCGCCTTCTTCGCAGTATATAGGGGTCGAGGGTCGCACGTATCTTCTTCTTCTTTCTATTCGCCAAGCTTCGCTCAACCGAGCTTCGATTGAGCTCGCCTCAAGCTTCGCGTGAGCTTCCGCCGACTTGTCGCGTTTGGGTTGTGAAGTTGCCGCCTCCCCTCCAGTCGACAAGAAAGCAAGCAATTGGTAGAGCGCTATTGTATTCATATTGTATTGCTTTTCTTACTGTTCTTGTACTCTTTGTTTGCTGTTGCAAACGTTTGTGGCGAGGTTTCTCCACCCACAAGGAGTATATTGTATTAGCCGGTTCTCCGGGGACTCATCCACCGACGGATTGACTGGACTCGTCCACCTTACGGACACGCCGAGGAGTAGGAGCCCTAATCTCCGAACCTCGTTACATCCTTGTGTTAAGGTTTGGTTTTCTTCTCTTTCGTTTCTTTGTATTTTCCGCTGCGCTAACACGTTTTGTAGAAAGAAACGACGATTTGGGGTCAGCTATTCACACCCCCCTCTCTAGCCGCGTACAAAGGATCCCAACAGCTGGGTCGAAGTCAGAGGATATCAAAATAGCTCCTCAGCCGTAAACTCTGGCCACTTCTCTCCCTTGGCTGAAAAGATAGGTGGAACATCATCCTTAGCCTCGACTGGTATAGCTGGCTGCGACCCACCTCTCCAGGCTAGAATTCCCTAAGCAGCGATGTCTATATGCACTAAAGCTAGCTGACGCTAACCAAACTCATCATATGCACTAAGGGAACTAGATATACCCTAGGCCATATCTACTCCTATGGTCGAAAATATGTATGTCAAGATATGACAATAGGGCATATTAACTTGATGCCTAGTGACAAGACTAGATGTATGTATGACATTATGAAATATATGTAATGCAATGTCAATATTTAGACGCTGACAGAAAGCATACAAAAAGAAAGAGTGGGAGGGTCACATCATCGCAACATCACGAGATGTGATTGGCAAAATGCATGTGGTCAGAACTCGAAATAGGATATAGTCCTTAACCCTAAGGGAGAATGACCTAAAGTCAGTCACTGTAGGTAGTCTCTCCTCTCAAAATATATATATATATATATATATATATATATAATAAGGGAGTAGGGCTCACCTAATGGTAGACCCCTACCAAGGGAGTACAAAAATATGCATGCAGATCTCCTAAGTCCTAAACTATCATATAATAAGGTGGAGAAAAAGTGAAAATCCTTTCCACCAACTCTGGTGGAGTAGGTCAAGTCATCTATCTTTTCTAAGTTGTTATAGAACTGAGCACACACATCAAGATTTACTGCATGACTGCAATAAACCAGTTTATCTAACTGGTAGTGCTCAATAATTTGTGTGATAGGGGTATAATATTGAGCAAAAAAGGTTCTACTTAAGTACCTAGATTTCAGGGTAACATATGTATGCTGTAAAAAAAGATAATGTAAGCTGCTCAGTAGGGAATTTGACATCAGTAGATGGAGTATTGCTAGGCCTAGGGGTAACATGTCGTCTTTTCTTAATTTTATGCAAGCATATAAGCATAAATTGACAAAGAAAACACATAAGAACTAAGGATTGACAAGATAAACTAAGTTGAGGTTATACCTAGGAGGCATTTTGAGGGTTTGGAGATGAAAACGTTGAGAAATCGTGGCTGGAAGGTACCTTGTCGCGTCTGAGATCACGAACAGAAAGCCCTCTGTTCGTTGGACAAACACTACTTGAAGGCGCCTTCAAGCTTAATGGAAGGCGCATTCCAAAGGTTATGGAGGGCACCTTCAAACGGCTGAAGGCGTCTTCCACCGCTTAGGTGGTATTTTTCCCATCTCTCCTGAGGGCGCCTCCGATGGTGTTAGAGGCACCTTTAAGAGGTGTCTTTTTTTGTTTAATTTAAGATTTTTAATTTTTAATTTTAAGTTTAATTTGAGTTTAAGTTTAATTTTAATTTTAAAATTTTAATTTAAATTTTAAATTTAAGTTTAATTTTTAATTTTAATTTAAAATTTTAAGTTTAATTTTTTTAAATTTTAAGTTTAATTTTTATTTTTAATTTTAAGTTTAATTTTTAATTTGAGTTTAATTTTAATTTTTAATTTAAATTTCAAATTTAATTTTAAAGTCCTTAGTCATCTTACCTGATTTACGTTTTCAATCCGGGAATCCTATAATTTTATGAGATGAGTTAAGTTTAATTTCAGGGTTTGATTTAGCTTCGTGTTAGATTCAGATTTAGCTTTGGGTTCAACAAATAGGTATTCTTTGGATAAACTTCTGGACTATGGTGAGTCACCTGGACATCATTAGAGTAACCATGCCTTCAAGATTTTCTAAATAGTCCTATCCACTGAACTTAATACAAAACTTTGGTCTAATTAGTTAGGATTCATAAGGGGTAGCTTCAGTTAGTTCCACTAAGTCAAATGCATAAGGTCGAAGTCATATCTTCCTAGACATGCATAGACAGAGTTTTCCTAACCTACTATTATCCAAAACTTCACCAGTACATTTGTCAAGTTAAACTGTTGTCCCTATTTTGGCTAGTCCTAATTACTCAGCCGGGTAAGTTATTATTTTGGAGGTGCCAACTAATTTGGAGTCTCCCCCTAAATTGTTGAGTTTGATTTTTAAGTTTTGGGTTTGTGTCGATTACGTTTATAATTATAGTGGACTTGATGGTAATTTAATTTGTTTGATTTTATTTCATTTTTAAGTTTAGAATTTAGTTTTCAAGGTTTGTTTTGGTTTGAATTTAAGATTTTAGTTGGATTTGATTTTATATAATGGATCTCATTTTTAGGTACATAATATTGGTTGATTCCTACTTACGTGATTAGACACACTTTTGGAACTCAAGCTTTAGTTTGAGTCTTATTTTGATTAACTAATGATATAAAGAATTTGTTGGTTAAGCTGGACTTGTATCCGAGTCCGGACTTGTTGTACACAACTCTTTGTGACTCAAGTATCATGTCGAGATACTTGGATCTAGTTGTAAACTTTTGTAGTAATTCTTTTAGTTCAATTATTTCATTTTTCAGTCTGACATTATCCTCCTCAAGTTTTGCAACTTGAGTTCGGATTTCATCTTGAATTGGTTCAGTTGTTGAACTTGATTTTAATTATTCATTAAGTTTGTTATTTTCTTTTGTTAGTTCATTTATACAATTTTCAGAGTTAGTTAATTTTTTATTTAAACATGCAATAATTTTGAAAAATCTTTTGCTTAAAGTAAGTATACCTCATCGGAACCTTTGGAAATGAGTGCGGACTCGTGGCTTGATTCGGGTTCGGACCCATTTTCTAATTCGTTCTCTGATTCTGATTCGTAAGCTGTCAGCACGAGATAGTTGGTGTGTTGTGGTTCTCCACCATCTGATTCATCTCCAGACGATTTGTCCCATGTTACTTTGAGGGCCTTGTTTTTCTTCAGATTTTGGCAGTCAATCTTGTAGTGCCCCTTCTTGTTGCATCCGAAGCAGGTCATATTCTTGCTGTTAGAATTAGAGGTGAAGTTGATCTTTTACAAATCCTTTTTGCTGAAATTCTTCTTTCTCCTGGTGAACATCTTTTTTACCAAGTTCACCAGATGTTCTTCATCCTCTGAGTCTTGGTCAAACTCAATTTCAGGTTCAGGTTTGATTTTGGACTTTTCTTTTGATGTCCCTGTAATAAGAGCAATACCTTTCTTGGTTTTGGCGTTAGTATATTCGTGCAGCTCTAATTCACAAAATAGTTTGTCTAATTTTAATTTTAAAAAATTCCTCGAAATCTTATAGGCATCCACAATGGATGCCCACAGTGCATTTCGAGGAAACACGTTTAGAGCATACCTGAGTAGATCCCGATTCTCCATCTGGCGGTCGATGGTATGAAGTCCTTTGAGGATATCTTTTATCCTCGCGTGTAGCTGACTGGCAGTCTCACCTTCTTGTATTTTTATATTAAACAATTTATTTAGATATAAGTCTATTTTCATTACCTTTGAGTCATTGGTTCCCTCGTGTAGTTCTATGAGTTTGCCCCATAGCTCTTTGACATTTTCGTGAGGGCTGACACGGTTCAACTCTTCTTTTGCTAGCTCGCACTAGATTGTGTTGAGGGCTTTGAAGTCAATTTGTGCTTTTTTTTTTCCATTTTCGGATTCTAATTTTTCGGGTCTATTAGAATTTCGGCGTTGTACATTGGTGCTTTGTACCCCTTGGTGACGCTGAACCATTAGTCGAAGCCCATTTTTAGGTACACCTCCATCCGCTTCTTCTAGTATGGGAAGTCGTCACCGTTGAAGAGGGAAGGATGGACGGTGCTGTATTATTCGTTTTGGGTCATTTTACAGCTGTAGATAGAAAACTAAAAGAGGCGCCAAGACTTGGTCTTAGATTAGCAGAGTTTGAGATAAAGAAATATAAAAGAACTTAGAGAGGTCTTACACCAACTTCAAGTTAAAATTGAATGAATAATTATCTGAATAGGTAAAGTTTTACCAATTCAAATAGAATGCAAAAAATAAAAAAAAATGATTCCCCCGGCTTGATTGGTGGTTGCACCAATTTAGAGCAGAACCTACACTGATATCACTTGTTAGATCATTCTCACATGAGAGGGGGGGGGATGAATCACGTGATTTTCAAAAACTCATTTTGTCAGTTTTAAAATAACAAGTATGCGCAGCGGAAAGTATATATGAAATCAAAATTAAAAAGACACGAGAAAGACACAAGCGGTTTACTTGGTTCAGACCCTTCGGCGACTCCAAGACCCAAGTCCCATGGACCTATCGATGGATAATCCACTAAAGGCCTCTTCCGGTATCTCCAGAATAGGAAATCGAGTACAAAGAAAGTTTGAACAAGTGCAACACACTGCACTTGTCCTTTTGCAGTAATTAAGTACACAAATGAAATATTACCGACACTTTTAGAAATAGAAGTAGGAGCATTCATGTGTCAGTGTCAGTCTATCGACCACGATCGAAAGTTCTCGGAGCAGTTATCGGGCATAGCAGCTTCACAGCAAAGTTGCAGCAGAAGCCTGGGGCAGTCAAAAGCTCAAAAGGATGCGTGGTAGCTCGTATATCAGTGTTATTTGAATGCCTTCTCGAGACTGCCTTATATAATGCATGGAGGGCGCCTTCCATAGCCGTTGAAGGCACCTCCAATGGATTAAACTTGATCACGAATAGCCCGACACTTATCCGTAGCGAGGTCAAAATTTTACCCTACGGAAGGCGCCTTCCATAGCCATGAAAGACACCTTCTATGAATAGTACAAAGGCACCTTCACTGCTTGAAGGCGCCTTTGGACACTGTTCATCCAAAGGCAAATATACTCCTTTTGTTCTGCCAAATAATGTTAGTCCAAATAACTTGAAAAACAAATATTAGGACAATAATAATTAATAATAAAGAGTAGTAATTAGTTCCCGTTCTCTCAAGACCAGGAACTAGTCAAGGTCTCAGTTTAGGGATCCTGAATGGACCTAAACTGGACCGACGTCTACTGTGTTGGTTGCTACTCGGAAAACCTAGAGGTTCCACTGTACAAAAATTTTGTACAAAGGTTTGAACCTTTTCCTAGCTACTATGTGTTCTTTTAAATTAAATTTTGGATCGCCTGCGGAACTTAACACGTTTGATCCAAAACTTAATCTATTTGTTCTTTAAGGTTTAGACTTGAATCTCCTGCGGAACTTAACACGTTTGATCCAAATCACCTAAGTTATTAATTCCATTAAATATTAATTTTCATAATTGGTTCCCAGTACTGACGTGGCGAGGCACATGGCCTTCTTGGATATGAGAACAACCACCACCGACTAGACAAAACCTTTTATGGAAAGCTAATATTTAATTTCCTAAAATAACTTTAGGTCAACCAAAAAGAACAATCAAATCACAAGGAAAAGAAAAATAAAAGAACACAACTTCGAAAGACATATTCGAAATACTAGAATCGTAAGCCTCTTGTATTTGGTATTATTTCCATAAATAACTAGCATGATGCGGAAAGGAAAAATTACTAGTTATACCTTCTAAAAAGACCTCTTGATCTTCTACCATATTCCTCTTCTAACCTCGGACGTTGTGTGGGCAACGATCTTCCGAGATGAGAACCACCAAGCACTTTCTTCTTCCTTGCAAGTTTCGCCACCAAATTCTCCAAGAGAAGTAGAGGTCCGCCACCACCACCAAGCTCCAAGGATGCAAGAAACAAAACCACCTTTCTCCTTCTTCTCCTAGCTAGAACCGCCACCATCAAGAGCTCCAAGAGAGGTTGTCGGCCATAAGAAGAAGAGAAGAGGAAGAAGCTAGGGCCACCAAGGAGGAAAAGAGAGGAGAAGAATAATAGAGTTGATCACCCGTGAAGGCACCTCTACCCCCTCTTTTATAATCCTTGGTCTTGACAAATAAGGAAATTTTAATAAAAAATTCCTTAATTCTTTTGTCATAAAAAAAAATTATTTTAATTAAAAAACAATTTTCTTCTTTTAATAATAATGGCCGGCCACTTCTAATTCCCCAAAACAAGGAAAATTTAATTCACACAAGAATTAAAACTTCCTAATTTGTTTCTAGAAATTTATAAAAATTTCTCCAATAATTTTTATCCCTTCATGATTGGTTAATAAAAAGGAAATTTTATAAATTAAAATTCTTCTTCTAAACATGTGGATAATTTCCAAAAGGAAAGTTATCTCTAAAAATTAAAATCTCTTTTCAATCTACAAATAAGGAAAGATATCAAATCTTTTCTTAATCTTTTGTAGAAACTAATAAAAGAGAATATTTAATTTTTAAACTTCTCTTTTAAATTATTATCATGGTCAAAAAGGAAAGTTTTTCTTAAAAATAAAATCTCCTTTCAATCTACAAATAAGGAAAGATTTCAAATCTTTTCTTAATCTTTTGTAGAAAGCTTTAAAAGGAAAGATTTAATTTTTAAACTCTCTTTTAAAACTATGATATCCACATAAGAAATAATTTTAATAAAAAATCCTTTTTAATATGATGTGGCCGGCCACCTAAACTTGGGCTCCAAGCTATTGGCCGGCCACTTAAAGGCCAACCTTTAGGCTTGGCCGGCCCTAAGCTTGAGCTTCAAACTTAGCTTGGCCGACCCCTATTGGTTGGGTAAGAAGGTGGGTATGTGGTGGGTATAAATCTCTATATACAAGAGGCTACGATAGGGACCGAGAGGAGGAATTGGTTTTGGTCTCCCGATGAAATTAAGCTTCCCGTGTTCGCCCCGAACACACAACTTAATTCCATCAATAATAATTCATTCCACTAAAGAACTATTATTGAACTACCGCACCAATCCCAAATTACATTTTTGGGCTCCTTCTTATTATGAGTGTGTTAGTCTCCCTGTGTTTAAGATGTCAAATGTCCACTAATTAAGCGAGTTACTGACAACTCATTTAATTAATATCTTAGTCCAAGAGTAGTACCACTCAACCTTATCGTCATGTCGGACTAAGTCCACCTGCAGGGTTTAACATGACAATCCTTATGAGCTCCTCTTGAGGACATTCTCAACCTAGATCACTAGGACACAGTTTCCTTCTATAATCAACAATACACACTATAAGTGATATCATTTCCCAACTTATCAGGCTTATTGATTCATCGAACTAAATCTCACCCATTGATAAATTAAAGAAATAAATATCAAATATATGTGCTTGTTATTATATTAGGATTAAGAGCACACACTTCCATAATAACTGAGGTCTTTATTTCTTTATAAAGTCAGTATAAAAGAAACGACCTCTAATGGTCCTACTCAATACACTCTAAGTGTACTAGTGTAATTATATAGTTAAGATAAACTAATACCTAATTACACTACGACCTTCCAATGGTTTGTTCCTTTCCATTATGGTCGTGAGTTACTGTTTATAGTTTATAAGGTACTGATAACATGATCCTCTGTGTGTTACACCACACACCATGTTATCTACAATATAAATTAATTGAACAACTACATTTATCATAAATGTAGACATTTGACCAATGTGATTCTTATTTCTAGATAAATGTTTATACCAAAAGCTAGGCTTTTAGTATACACTCTAACATACTGTCCCTCAACCGGGACGCGCCCTCACAAGGTCACTCTCCTCCAATGACTTACCTTAACTTATCAACTTTCCAGACATCCGGTCAGCCTGCAACTTGTCTGGACTTCATACCAGAGATTCGGTCGGACCATCGACCTAGCTGGATTTCTTGCCAGATATCCGGTTAGCCTGTCGACCTATCTGGACTTCGTACTAACTATCTGGTCTGCCCATTGACCTAGTTGGATTTCTTGCCAGATATTTGGTCAGTCCACCGACCTATCTAGACTTCTCCTGCACACTTAATCAAGTGGTTAGATCATAACAAAATCTAACTTAACTTACTTGTCATTCATCAAAACTTGAGTTAGACCGTTAGTGCAAACTGTACCAACATAGTCTTGGCAATGTAAGTCCAAGTGTGACTTAGCATGGTGAACACCCGACAACAAGGACAAGACGTGAAGGATAGAGAAATATCTGAGGGACGTGAGGCCGAAGGAAGTATTTTGAAATCAAGATGTGAAGGATGGGGAAGCATCTGAGGGACGCAAGGCTGAGGGAAGATGGCTAGAAGGCAAGGTCATGGTTGTGTTGGAAAAGGAAGACTCGACAATAAAGAAAAGGTTGAAGGAAGCATCTTGAAAGCAAGACGTGACGGATGGGGAAGCATCTGAGGGACGCAAGGCTGAAGGAAGATGGCTACAAGGTGAGGTCAAGGTTGTGCGAGCGAGGACAAGTGCATAAGAGATTGTACTCAGGGTAAAATCCTAGGTTTAGGGTTTACCAGTCAACTGGTAAGAGTGAACAGAGGGTTTTGTTCACTCAATCGTTATGGAGCAGTCGATTGGTATCGAGTCATTGGGTTGTAACAGACAAATTTTCACAAAGGCTAGTTGACTGGTGAAGTTAGCAGTTGACTAGTAGCGGAAACACAACTTGTGTATTTCCTCCCAAACTCTATATAATGGAGCTCGGGGTGGTTGACTTGGGTGATGAAATTAGAGCTAGTTAACCTTTAATTAGAGTTTCTAAGACCTCAAGTGCAATCCAAGGTCATGATCGAGTTTGTGGCGAGGTTTCTCCACCGATAAAGAGGAGGATTGTATTAGCCGGAGTTTCAGGGACTAATCCACTGACGGATTGAAGGATCGTCCATCTCAAGGACAGTCGTGGAGTAGGAGTTTTATCTCCAAATCATGTTAAACGAACGTGTTAGAGTTTGCATTTCTTTCTTATCTTTAGCTTTTGTATTCGTATTAGTTTTATATTTCCGCTGTGCACTAACGAATACTTAGGAAGCAAATAATTTGGGATGATTGTCTATTCAACCCTCCTTCTAGCCGAGCCATGATCTTCAATAAGTGGTATTAGAGTAAGATTACTCTCCGTCAGACTAACGGCTGAAGAAGCTAAGGGTAACTAGCTTGATTGCCCGTCAAAGTATAAAGGGGGAAATCTATGGGATATCACCTTTTGGATAGTGAAAATAGAGGCTTTCTTTGAGATAGATTGAGACACCATGATGGTTGTCAAGAAGCCGCTTGAAGTTTCAAATGACAAGAAAGGGAAGATTCCGACCATGTTATTAGACCATGGAGTAAACCTCACGATTAAAGGTGAATGAAAAGATAATATTGATTTTGATTGATATTTTACCTAATGATGTGATAAGTCATTTAGGTGAGTACGTGAATGCCCATGATTTATGGAGTAAGGTAAAGATAGTTCTAAGTGAAGAACCTAAGCCCACACATGAAGAAGAAAAGTATGAGGAAAGTGACATAGTGGCTCAAGTGGAGAAGGAATAACCGGAAGTTGACATGTATTCAACTTCTAAGGAGAAGAAAGATGAGGAAATGTCATTCACATCTTTAAGAGTTGAAGAAGAATCCAAGACAAGTGAAGAGGAAGTCATAGAAATCAACCTTGGATGCATCTCCACCGAAGTTAAGTCAAAGGACCACATTGTTTGCTTTGGTTGCAATAAGAAGGGACATTACAAGAGTAGACGTCCAATGGGTAAGAAAAAGGTAAATTTTAAATCCACTTGAGCTATTTTAGATACTAATATAGATTATAGGAATTAAGAAGCTGAAAGGAAGAGAATGTGCATTATGTGTTTCACATATGGGGAGAAAGGTCACTACCACAGTAAGTGCCTTAAGAAGAGAAAAATCAAGAAGCTAGCACATTTGAATAAATGAGAGAAGAAGAAAAACTCACGTCAAGGGGAGCTTCAAGGGTAAGGAAGGTATACCCTAATTTGAATTGTAATTCAAATTGTTATTTTCCCATGCATGCTATGATTGATAATGATTATCATCATATAGCAATGGAAAATTTTGGATTTAGCTATCATGATAGAAGTAAGGTAAAATTTGAAATTAACCCTAAGGTATCTATACATGATAAACCTAGACAAGTTAGATTCTCATTATCTAAAGAAAAGAAGGTAATGAAGGACCTAGGCAAAAATTTCAAGAAGAGGAGACACATGCCTAGAAAGTTGGGTAGGTCAAGGAATGTCCAAGGTGGACAACAGGAGTCTAGAAAAGGGAAATCAAACTTTGAAGCAAAGCTTGATAGTTTGGGGAAAATCCTATAGAGATTCAATGTTAGATCTAAGGGATTAGGTATGGTGTTGAGTAGCCAAAGATCCAACAAAGATGGATCAGGTTTGGTATACCGATCTAATCCTTCCAAGGCCAAAAAGAGATCATATGCTAGGGTGACACATAATAATGGCAAGGGAGGAGCAACCAAAGGCAAGGGAGAGTCATCTAAGGCCAATGAGAAGAAATATGCAAGGATTACATATGATTATGACAATGATGAGATGTCCAAGGTTAGGAATTCTAGGGGGAGCTCAAAGAGTTAAGTTGGGATCCATGGTCAATGGATCTCAAGTGGACCTTACTTGAGATTCTAGATGAGTCATGGAATGTGCTAAGTGGTTTGGAGATGGACTTGAGTCTTAAATCCAATGAATTGACACAATTGAGTTGAGTTGTCATGCAAGAAATATGACATTAGGTTCATATTATATGGAAATTAGTTTTAGATGTATAAATATCATATAAACTAATGTTAGGGATACATTATGATTTAGTATGAGCAGATGCATAAAAAGAGAGTCAAAACTAAGACTTTAGGTCAAGGTTTAATTGAACCATTTAGATAGTTTCAAATTTTATGTCAATCTTAGGATATGTGATAGATATATTTTTAAATATATTTTTCTCAAGAAGAAAAGGGTAAAACAGACATCTCTATAAAATTTAAGAATTTTTAAAGTTTTGTAAAAAATTTAGTGTATTTTAAAAATTAGGTTCAGAATATAGTTTGGGCTGAAATAGGAGTACCAATCAACTGCATCAGTTACCAGTCGATTGGTAATAATGTTCATTAAATATAGAATATTTCTGTGAGTTGGATTTGATGAGGGCAATCAACTGGAGTCTATGGCGGTTGACTGATACAATTTAAAATTATTTTTCAACATTAGAAAATGACCAAAGAGGGTGATATATATGTATACAATCTTATCAGGGATTAATACATGATATTTATGGTTATTAAAGGTCTAAGAGTCCAATAATTAGGATATTGTTAGAATTTTTTTTATGTATGAGAAAATGGAAGAAATTTAGGTTTAAGTGGGAAATCTAAACACCTTTACAAGAAATACTAACTCAAGGGGGAGCTTAGGTGAAGGGAGGCCTAGAATTAGGTTCCATGATATATGCATCAACAGATTGCATATTTCTTTACATGTTATTGCATTATTTGTTTTTCTAACTTAAATGAGTTACCAAACATCAAAAAGAGGGAGATTGTTGGAGTAATTAGTGTGATTTTAAGTTTTGATATTTGTGTAAAGATTTAAGTTAGGTTTATTATTATATTTGATATGTGCTTGTGAGTGTGCATGATATAGGTACAACATGGTGAAGTCCAAGTGTATACCCTTGGTAGTGTAAGTCCAAGTGTGTAGTCTTGACAACGTAAGTTCAAGTGTGACTTGACATGGTGAAGTCCAAGTGTGTAGCCTTGGCGGTGTAAGTCCAAATGTGTAGTTTTGGCAACGTAACTCCAAGTGTGACTTGGCATGATGAAGACCCGACAATATGGATAAGGCGTGAAGGATGGGAAAGCATCCGAGGGATGTGAGGCCGAAGGAAGCATATTGAAGGTAAGACTTGAAGGATGGGGAAGCATCCAAGGGATGCAAGACTGAGGGAAGATGGTTAGAAGGCAAGGTCATGGTTATGCTGACAAAGGAAGACCGAACAACAAGGACAAGGTCGAAGCAAACATCTTAAAGGCAAAACGTGAAAGATGAGGAAGCATTCGAGAGACGCAAGGATGAGGGAAGATGGCTAGAAGGCGAGGTCAAGGTTATGCGGGCGAGGACGAGTGTTTGAGAGATTATACTCAGGGTAAAATCCTAGGTTTAGGGTTTACTAGTCAACTAGTGACTTTACCAGTCAACTGGTGGGAGCGAACAAAGGGCCCTATTCATTCAACCGTTGTGGAGCAGTTGACTGGTTAAGTAATCAGTCGACTAGTATCGAGCCGTTAAGTTGCAATAATCGAATTTCCATATAGGCCAATCAACTAGTGATGTTGGCAGTTGATTTGTAGCGGAAACATAGCTTGTGTGTTTCCATATAATGCAGCTCGGGGTGGCTACTTGGGTGACGAAATTAGAAGTGATTAACCCTTAATTAAAGTTTCTAAGCCCTCAAGTGCAATCCAAGGTCTTGATCGAGTTTGTGGTAAGGTTTCTCCTCTGACAAGGAAGATTGTACTAGCCGAAGTTCCGAGGACTAATGCACTAACGGATTAAGGGATTGTCCATCTCAAGGATGTCCATGAAGTAGGAGTTTTATCTTCGAACCATATTAAGCGAACATGTTAGAGTTTGTATTTCTTTCTTGTCTTTAGCTTTTGTATTCGTATTAGTTTTGTATTTCCATTGTGCACTAACGAATACCTATGAAGCGAACAATTTGTAGTGATCGTATATTTAACCTCCCTTCTAGCTGGGCCATAATCTTCAACATAACTTATGTGTAGAGTAAGGTTGCAACCAAGGATAACATGCACAACCAAAGATATGGAATAATAAGTAATTCGGAGAGTAATTATAAAGTTTTCTTAAGGGGCTTTGGTTTTGAAGTAGTAGAGTGGACAAATAATTGATAAGGTATACTGAGGTTTAGACAGTGTCATTCCAAAATTTAAGTGAAACTGAGGCATGATTAAGAAAAGCTAAGGCAGTTTCAATGCTATGATGATGTTTTCTCTCAGTAGCGCTATTTTGTTCAGGAGTATGGAGACAAGAGACTCGATGAAGGATGCTTGAGGAGGTAAGATGACGATGAAGGGCTTGATACTCTCCTCCCCCATTAGAATGAAGAAAGACTATTTACGATCAAAATAATGCTCAACATGCTTTTAAAAATGACAAAAAAAATATCGAAGAGATCAGACTTTATTTTCATTGAAAAAAATCTAAGTAAACTTGCTAAAATTGTCAATAAAATAATATAATAAAGAAACCTTGATTAGATAGAATAAGAGCACTATCTCACATATCAGAGTGAATAATTTCTAAAGGAAAACTAGAAGTGTGAGTAGAAGACACAAAAGGTAATTTGTGAGATTTTACTTTCATATAAGGTTCACATAAATGAGATGAGGAGGCTAAAGAAATTGATAAACTATACTGATTAATGATATTCTAAATAAGATGTTGAGATGGATGATCAAAACGTATGTGCTAAGAGAATTTGTCAGTGTGTTATCCAACAAAAGCATTAGTATAGGTGGGTTGAAGATGATAAAAGCTGTCTTTAATGTTTTCTCGGAGTAGAATAATTCCTGTCATAGAAGATTTCACAAAACAATGATGAAGATGAAATTCAAAGAACATATTATTATTAAGAGCAAATTGATGCACAGAAAGTAATTTTTTAGTGATAGAAGAAATATAAAGAGTGTTATGGATATGAAAAGTTTGACCACATGAGTAAAAGGATGTGTTTCCAAGGTGAGTAATCTGTGAACCTGAGTCATTACCTATTTGTACCATGTCAGGTCCATGACAAGGTGAAGCTTTTGTGAGAAGCTCACACTCTAGTATAACATGATAAGTTGCTCCAAAAGCTGGATGTCATCCTGGGTTCTCAAGAGTCGATGAAACTATATTAGGAGAGATGGAAAGTAAGAATGCTTTAGAATGAGATGGCTGAATTGTAGATTTCCAAGAAAGTGGTGGTCAATTTGAAGATGCAGGTTCTCCTTGTGAAATAGTTGGTTGTCCTAGTGTTATAGTATCACTAGTAAAATTTGAGCCAAATCTTTTAAGATATTGAATACCAATATGTCCAACTTTGAGACAAATTTGACATCTTCTCCGACTATAAGACCAATCAAATCTTCTAGATCAATGAATACTAGTATGACCAACGATGCTATAAATTTGATATCGATCTGAACTTTATTTTTGACCACCTTGATGTCGTTGAGTATCTAACATTGAAAATAAATAACTCATCCCTTGATGTCGTTGCTGCTATCATAGAAAACTTATGAAGTGTTATGTTGGGAAATTCCAGAGCTTGCTGTTGCTATCTTATAAAATTCCAGACACAAAGGAAGAGGTGGTAGAGAAATGACAGGATAAAGGAAATAATTGTTGGAAAAGAAACCAACACTCTGATATGAAGAAGAGCACTCTGTTGGTTGTTGGAAAATTCTGGACTGCAGGAAAAAAAAAGATTAAGAGAGGAGAAAATTAGGAGAAAGTGAAGAAATTTGGTGCGACATCGGAGAAGAGGAGAAAGAGCGTGGCTAGCAGTGGCAGTAGAAGAAACATGTAGATGAACTGTTAAGGATCATGACTCTGATACTATGATAGAAATAAAGAAAAGAATGAATAATTATTTCTAGATGATTTTATTGATGAAGTCAAAGAGTTTATTTATACAAATTATCTAACTAATAATTGAAAATATAACATACAATTATAATAATAATAATAATCGTAGCAGTGAATATAATAAATTTAGAAATATTATATTTTACTGTCGATTTTTGCTTACGATGCCAAATATGATAAATCTTGATTGATTGAAATCAATTCAAGATTATTTTCTATAATTGTTTTCTTTGTTATCATTAAAATGATCTTGATTCAGAGCTCCTATATAAGGAGGTTGCGACCACAAGCAGAGAAAAAGACATAATAAAAAGATGCAGAAGTCTTCCAACTTCGTTCCCTCATTTTCTTTTTCTGTCGTACCCTCCGCTCGACAGACCTTTCCATGATAATGTTCAAGTATGTGCTCAGTTCACCACAAACTGATAGATCGGATGCGAGCGATAGAAGGGGGGGGTGAATATCACTTCTTTTAAAACTTTTCTTTTACTTTGTAAATCAGAATCGTGCAGCGGAAAATAAGAAAAGAGACAAGTTCTTTTACTTCATTCGGAGCCTACCTCGACTCCTACTCGAAGGCCCGCGATCCTTGATCGCACCAATGGGCAATCCACTTTAACCCTTCTTTTCGAGATCCTCGGAAAGAAGCAGATTGTACAAATGAGCAAGATAGTAACACCCTACTATCTTGCTTAAATTAATGACAATGCAAGCTATAAAAATTATACCGACAAGATGTAGAAATGGACGCTCGGTCGGTACTTCCGAAGTAGCTTGAAGAGTTGTAGTGAATCTTGCAGTACGAGCAGCTTGTGCGGAGAAGAGCCTTTTGATGATCAGTAGTGTTCTGTTAAGCCTCAAATCTCGAGCTCCTTTTTATAAGTGCCACTGTCGTTCGGTCGACCGATCCCTCTGTTCGGTCGACCGATCCCTCTGTTCGGTCGACCGAACTTGCTCCCTTCCTTCCTGGCTGGAGTCTGACGCTGGCTCGATCTTCTGCATTTACTGTTCTTTAAGGGTTCGGTCGACCGAACCTCTTTTTCGGTCGACCGAACAACTTCCTTCCCTGTTCGTTGAAATCTGCTGAGATCTTCATTTAATGCTCCATTAATACTGATTGGATCGATCGACCGATCAAGCTTCGATCGGATTGTGCTTCGCTTTGGTCTGAACTGATCTCTGGTCTGAGTCAAGCTGGTTCGGTCGACCGATCCTCCTGTTCAGTCGACCGATCAGGCCGAATCTGCAAAACAGAGTTAAACAATATTCCTGCAAAATAAAGGTTAGCACAGTGATATAATACATGAGTAATATATGTTGATACAGTCTGACCTGGATGTTGTTTTGCTGTTGACACTGATTTAAGTTTGTATCAGACAATTAACTCAGATTAATTACTAATCCAGGTTGACTAGGTTGACTTGATTGAAGCAGTTGGAAAGTCCTGGTGAGTGAAGCCAGGTGAAAACCCTAGTGAGTGAAGCTAGGTGCAAGTCCTGGTGAGTGAAGCCGGGCAAGGGAAAATCCATATGGATCAAGGGTGATCGGACATCTGGTGTTGAAAAGTCCAAGAAGGAAACTTGGCATGCGGAGTCAGAAAGGGTTCGGTAGCTCGTTCTCTAGGACCAGATGAAGTCGGAGAGGGCTAGGGAGCTCATTTCTCCGGACTAGGTCAGAGAGGGCTCACCGGACTAAGTCAGAAGTCGGATCGGCCCGCACCGATCCGGAAACTTTATACCTGATCGGTCCGCCGACCGATCGTGAATTGACTGGCTATCGATCGCATCGACGGCCCGCATCGATCGAATCGATCGAGCCCATCGGATTTTACCGATCGGCTCGCGGACCGATCGAAATCAACCGCAGCTCATCGAGATTTTACCGATCGGCCCGAGACCGATCAGAGGCTTTAAGCACCGACGAAGCGACGCCGATCGGTCCGGGACCGATCAGATAGTACCGATCGTCCGCACCGATCGGCGCGCACCTTCGAAAGAGCGACGCCGATCGGTCCGGGACCGATCGATAGTTCTGATCGGTCCGCACCGATCGCCGATGATTCAGAAGCGTGGTTCGGTCCGCACCGACCCACGGTATTGTTTGCTTTGCATGCGCTTTTTCTGATTGCCGTATTTGTATTCACCTATCTGTTTTTAACCATTTGCTGTGAGTCTTTCTAGCTTGCAGGTTGCAGGTCACATTATCATGTTTGGATTCAAATTAAGCTTCATTAAGAGAAGAAGACAAGTACCCTTTTCACTGTAATTTGCTGCAACAGATGCATTTGAGGCATCAACGTTCTCTGACGAAATCTGATTACGATTGGGCTGCTCAGTTTGACCTCTAGCTATTGGTTCGTATCCGAGACGCCAGTGATTTCCATTGGCATGGGTTCAGAGAATCGAAGAGGAGGAGGTGTGATTGGCTACGCCTGGCTGACGATTCTGCAGACGGCGGTGATTCGAGCAGAGAGACATAAGAAGGAAGAAGAGGAGTTCAGAAAGAACTCTCAATTCTCCGTCTTTTGTGATCAAGCATTCGAGAAAGCAAGTTGGTGAAGCTGTGAGCTCTTTGCTGAGAAGGTTGATTGTGCGCTCTCTGCTCTGTTCTCTTCTCCGCGTGGCTGTAAGCTCATCTTAATATTTTTCTCAGCCACTGTAAGTCTTGTGCTTAAATCTATAATCATCTGAGACTTTGTTGAGAGGTTGCTCCACCGAGAAGGAGACATCTTTAGCCGGATCTTGTCCGGGGTGTGATCTACCGAAAGATCAAGGAGTCGTCCTCCTTACGGACACGCCGAGGAGTAGGGGCAAGTTATCCCCAAACCTCGTATATCCTTGTGTCTGCTATGTGTGTTTTTCTTCCTTCGTTTTAGTTTTCTATTTCCGCTGTGCTAACAAGTTTTTCTTGAAGAAAGTTTGTGTTTAAGTTTTCAAAGAGGCTATTCACCCCCCTCCAGCCATCTAAGATCCCAACAAGTGGTATCAGAGTCTGGTGCTCTTCATTACGGCTTAACAACCCAAAGAGCTAAACGATGGCCATGAAGGAAGGATTCAGCACCAACAGACCACCTTTCTTTGATGGAGCAGATTTCCAGTATTGGAAGAGCCGCATGGAGTATTACCTCAAGACCGATATCTCCATGTGGTTCTCCGTCAAGGAGGGATTCTCACCTCCAAAGGATGAAGAAGGTAAGGAACTTGACTCATCGAGATGGTCAACCGAGCAAACTCGCAAGGGACAAGCCGATGCCAAGGCGGTTGTCACTTTGCAATGTGGGATAGCCAAGGATCAACTTGTCAAGGTTGGTCCTTTCACAAGTGCGAAGGATCTATGGAACAAGCTCATCGAGCTCCAAGAAGGGACTCGAGACTCTCGGATCGCCAAGAGGGATTTGTTCCTAAACCAACTACAGAACCTTGTCATGAAGGAAAATGAAACTGTAAGTGAGATACATGGAAGGTTCAAGGAGATCATCAATGGTCTCCATTCGGTGGATGAACGAGTAGAAAACCGTGACTTCGTAAGGTATGCTCTAAAAGCTTTTCCTAGGAATGCCTTGTGGTCATCTATGGTGGATGCCTACAAGGTATCCAAGGATCTTTCCATTGTTAAGTTAGATGAATTTTTTTGTGAAATGGAATTACATGAACTTGCTAACAAAGGGCAAAAAGAGAAAGGTATTGCTTTGGTTGCAGAAGAAAAGAGCAAGGAGGGAAGAAGGAAGAAAGAAAAGAAGAAGGAGAAAGAAATTGTTTCATCTTCATCCTCCTCCGAGTCCGATGATGAAGGTGAATCATCATCAAGCGAGATGGCCAACTTCGTGAGAAGAATCATGAGAAGGAGCAGAAGATACAAAGGAAAGGTAAACCTAGTGAACAAAATATTGACAAAACTAATGTTACATGTTATGAGTGCAGCAAAAAGGGACACTATCGGAGCGAGTGTCCGAAATTAAAAAGGAAGGAGGAACGAGCCAAAAAGAAGGAGGAAAGAGTCAAGAAGAAGAAGGCTCTAAAAGCTACATGGGATGAGTCTTCTTCAAGTTCATCTGAGGAAGAGAAGAGGGAGAAGAGTACACGGCAGTTAGCCCTCATGGCAAGAGAGGAGTCCGAGTCCGAGAGTGAGGACTCAAGCTCTTCAGCCGCGACTTCATCATCTTCGGATGATGAAGAGGTAACATCTCCCCATTTAGAAAAGTGTTATAAAACAATTGCACATTTGTCTACTTCCCTTAAAAAATCAAAAACAGAAACTAGACTGCTAAAAGATGAAATAGAGAAATTAAGGGCCCTTAGGGAAGATGAGGTCGATGACCTTTATCAAGAGGCCCTAGAGGATGAAAACAAAACCTTGAAGGGTGAAATTGAGAAGCTCAAGAAAATGCTTGAGAAATTCTCAACCAGCTCTAAGACCTTAGACATGATTCTAAATGCCCAAAGGGCGGTCTACAACAAGGCTGGATTAGGATACCAACCTAAGGAGTCTAGTTTTATTTCTTTAGTGTCAAGAACCCAATTTCATAGATCACATGTTTCTAGGGTTCATGAGACTAGGAAGAAGGTAACAAAGGCATGGGTGCCTAAGTCTTTCATTGTAGATGCATTAGGTCCCAAGATTTGGGTACCTAAAACATCTATCTTTCGTGTCTTGTAGGCATTGGTAAAGGGGGAGCGTCTATCAACTTGGTTTGTTGATAGTGGATGCTCCAAGCACATGACCGGGGACAAGTCACTATTCTCTACCATACAAAATAAAAATAGAGGTAATGTTTCTTTTGGCAATAATGGTAGTCTTAAGGTTATAGGGGTTGGAGACATTCATATATCCGAATGTCTCCACATCAAGAATGTTCTTCTAGTCAAGGGGATGACTTTTAATCTCCTAAGTGTCAGTCAATTGTGTGATACGGGTTACACAATTGAATTTCATTCAAGTCAATGTTTGGTTAAACACATTGACACACTTGACACGGTACTAGTAGGCACAAGGGTTGATAATATTTATCAAGTATCGTTTAAAAGTGCTACTAATGCTTTGATTAAGTGTTTCATGTCAAAAGAAGAAGAGTCTTGGCTATGGCATAGAAGGTTGGCACATGTCAATATGAAGAACATCCGGAAGTTGGCCAACCAAGGATTAGTGCGAGACTTACCCAGCATCAAGTACCACAAGACCAAACTATGTGATGCATGTCAAAAGGGTAAGCAAACAAAAGGTGTTCATAAAGGTAAAAGCATTGTAAGTACATCTACTGCTTTAGATTTATTGCACATGGACCTATTTGATTGCAATAGTGTAATATCATTGAATGGAAGTAGATATTGCTTGGTAATCGTTGATGATTTTACTAGATACACATGGACTTTCTTTTTGAAACATAAGGACCAAACTATAGATATTTTTATTTCCTTTTGTAGAAGAACTGAAAATGAAAAATCAACAACAATTAAAACCATTAGAAGTGATCATGGTGGTGAATTTCAAAACCATAGGTTTTTAGAATTTTGTCAAGGAAAAGGGTATAGACATGAGTTCTCAACTCCAAGGACCCCACAGCAAAATGGGGTTGTGGAGAGAAAGAACCGAGTCTTACAAGAGGCTGCACGAAGCATGCTCAATGAGTACTCACTACCGAGTTACTTGTGGGCTGAAGCTGTGAATACAGCTTGCTATGTGCAAAACCGAATCCTGATACATAGGTTTTTAGGAAAGACTCCCCATGAACTTTGGTTTGGGAAACCACCTACAATTAAACATCTTAGGGTGTTTGGTTGTAAGGTGTTTATTTTAAATACCAAGGACCATCTTGGAAAATTTTCGGCCAAGGCTGATGAGGGGATACTAGTCGGGTATTCTCTTACCAGCAAAGCCTATCGAGTCTACAACAATAGGACCAAATTGATTGAAGAGTCCTCTGATATAGCCTTTGAAGAAATCCCTAACTTAAATGATCAACCAAGGGATGTAGGAGAAATTCAATTTGAACTTAGAAATCTAAGTTTGAATGATCAAAATGAAGAACGAGTCGAAGTTGACTCTGATGTTGATGAGCAAAGGCAACAAAGAACTCAATTTGATCCTTTGCCTGATATTGAGTCCTTGCCTGTGCCTAGTGAGACCATTCATGAGGCACCACCAACACCAAGACAATCTAGGATAACCACTAGTCATCCCCAAGACCAAATTGTGGGAGACATCCAACAAGGGGTTAGGACTAGATCATTCTTCAGAAATGAGTCTAATGAAGTCGCATTGATTTCAGAGATTGAACCAAAATTAGTTGATGAGGCATTGCACGATCCTGATTGGATCATAGCTATGCAAGACGAATTAGGTCAATTTGAAAGGAGCCAAGTGTGGGACTTGGTTCCTAGACCGAAAAAGACCACCATTATTGGAACTAAATGGGTCTTCAAAAATAAGTTAAATCAAAAGGGAGAAGTTGTAAGAAACAAGGCAAGACTTGTAGCCAAGGGCTATAGTCAAGTCGAAGGTCTCGATTATGATGAGACTTATGCTCCCGTGGCACGATTAGAGTCCATTCGTTTGATGCTAGCTTTTGCTGCACATAGAGGTTTCAAACTCTATCAAATGGATGTTAAATCTGCCTTCTTAAATGGTTTCATTAAAGAAGAGGTCTATGTTGAACAACCACCGGGGTTTGTGAATACCGAAGCTCCAAACCACGTGTACAAGCTCAAGAAAGAACTTTATGGGCTTAAACAAGCACCACGAGCTTGGTACGAAAGGTTGTCAACATATTTACTAGAAAAGGGTTTCGTAAGAGGCCAAATAGACCCAACACTATTTCTGCGTAGAGATGGTGAAAACATTTTTGTAGCCCAAGTATATGTCGATGACATAATTTGTGGCTCAAATAACAAGGGCTATTTGAATGAATTTATTTCTCACATGGAAAGTGAGTTTGAGATGAGTCTAGTAGGAGAATTGACATTCTTCGTTGGACTTGAAATCAAACAAACTCGAGATGGAATTTATGTCCATCAGGCAAAATACACTCAAGAGATGCTTAGAAAATTCAATATGAGTGACTCTAAGGAAGTGTCCACTCCAATGGCGACAAGCACTCGCCTTGACAATGATGAGAGTGGAAAACCAATTGATCTAACGCAATATAGAAGCATGATTGGTAGTCTTCTATATCTCACAGCTAGTCGACCAGACATACTTTTTGTTGTGGGCATGTGCGATATCAAGTCCGTGCCAAGGAATCTCATTTAATTGCAGTTAAGAGAATATTGAGATACCTTAAGGGCACAATTCGAGTAGGTCTATGGTACCCTCGCATGGAGTCTTTTGACTTGATAGGCTATACCGACTCCGACTATGCTGGGTGCAAATTGGATCGGAAAAGCACTAGTGGGGGTTGCCAATTCTTAGGTTCATCATTAGTTAGTTGGTCAAGTCGGAAGCAACATTGTGTTGCTCTCTCCACGACCGAGGCCGAATATATTGCCATGGGAGAGAGTGTATCACAGTTGTTGTAGATGATACACACCCTAGAGGATTATGGACTTTCTTATAAGGGTGTACAAGTGCTATGTGACAACATTAGCACGATCAACCTAACTAAAAATCCAGTCCATCATTCAAGGACCAAGCACATTGAAGTGCGTCATCACTTCATAAGAGATCACGTAGCTAGGGGAGACATTGTGCTCACATATGTGGAGTCAAAGTCAAACCTAGCCGACATTTTCACCAAACCCCTTCCGGAGAATGAATTTAGTCATTTAAGGAGGGAGTTGGGAATGTGTTTGGCTCTTTAGGTCATTAGAACTTCACCATGATCAATAAGGACTATTAAAATGACAAGAGTAATTGGGACAATAATTTGGGCAACTTGGGAACATCTCACACAAACTATAAGGTTTAACAAAATATTTTTGTTTGCTAGAAATGGGGTGAGATGCTAGGATCAACCTAATTATTCAAAATGTATCATGCATCCCTTGAATAATTAGGTTGAAGAGACATTAATGGAGTATGGGGAAGGCCATTACATAATTCATGTGTATTTGGCTCCTAGATCTTACTCATATATTCCAACCAAGGAATCTTGGTTGGACTTTTGCCTAGAAATTTTTCTAATCATGGTTGATGGTTGATGGTTGATGTGTTGATTGGTATTGTTGTTTGGTTCATGTCATGACTTTTGATTGATAAAACGATAGGTTATTAAAGGAAATAATAATAAATTGGATATATTTTGACAAACTTGAAACTAAACATAACAAGAATCAAGAATTTCAGCTTTCATGCCTTGATTGCAAATTAGGACAAGTTGTCTATTTTGACAAACTTGAAACTTGTCTGAAATCTCAGTGGTTGTAGTCGAATTTGAAAGTCTCAAATTATAAACAAATTCACACCATAAGAGCCCATCGTTAGGACATAGTTATGCTTGTAGATTCTCGGGGTTCTAGATATTGATTTTGAAAGTTTTTGGAGAAACTTCTACGAACTATCAAACATATCTAAGATTTGCATTCTGAAATCACGAAAATTTCGATGTCGACATCGATCGGGCTACCGATCAGAGAAGATGGATCACGATGACCGATCCAAAACTTCCCAACCTTTCATCAGAATCTGATCGGTCCGGGGACCGATCGGGAGGTACGCTAGGATCGGTCCGAGGACCGATCAGATAACACTCAGTCAGGGCTCTTCCGATCGGTCCATAGACCGATCGGGGTTCCATTGTTACTGGACTTAGGTATCCGATCTCCGATCGGTCTACGGACCGATCAGAGTTCTGATCGGTCTGGTGACCGATCAGGGGGCTTCACTGAATGCTACTGATCACCTTCTGATCGGTCCACAGACCGGTCAGGAGGTTCCCTGATCGGTCTGGTGACCGATCAGGGGCTTCGGATACCTTCTGATCGGACAACCGTCCGATCATTTCTTCACTGTACACCCATCTTAACCCTTAAAACCTCCCGATCCCCTCTTTCCCTCATTCACGCGAACCCTAGCCGACTCTTCCCACCAGCCCACCCTTTCTCTTCTCCTTGCACGCCGAAGCTCCAGCCCTCGGAAGCCCTAGCCGAGAGTTCCATGGCTCCAAGGTAACTCCTACCTCTATAGAACTTGGCATTGTGTTTTCATTTCTCATCTTCTGTTGTTGTGTTTGTCTCGGTTCTTATTTGTTGGTGGCTCCGGTGCTCACTCATTGCCCCATCTTACCCCATTGTGTCCCCTTAGGAAGAAACCAGTAGGAGAGGGTACTTCCAAGTCCAAAGATAAATCCAAAGCTACTGCTGCTCCCTCTCGACCCCAACCAGCTAGTTCCAGTAGATTCCCAAACCGTCAGACTGAGCAAGCTTTTCAACAAAGGACATTCAAATTACTTCCTTGTAGGTCCGTGGATAGAAAATTCATGGACGAATTTTGCCCACAAGTGTCCGAAATCATAGCATACTACAAACTCGATTCACTAGTCTACTTGGAACGGGATATCAACTATGACTTGGTCTCTGAGTTCTATAATAACCTTCATGAGACTAATGATCAAGGTTTTAAAACAAGAGTTGCTAAGCGGACTCTTGATTTCAGTATCTCATCTTTCTTTGAGTATCTCGATTGTCGGAGGTGTTCCGGTGATGTCTTTTCGATATTTCCTGACTTACCAGATCAGTTACTTCCACCGTTTGATATCTCATCTGACGATATATATGAGTACTTCTTCAGACAGCCTAGACAAGGGCTAGATGAGCTAGATGTTGACTTCCCTACTTTTGCAGCCTTGAGATTATCTCCTCAAGATTACATTCTTTTTAAAATTGTCACGAACTGCCTTCTACCTATCACATCTAAACCATTATCTGAGATCCGATCATATCATTGTCTTATGCTTTATGGTTTGCGTCGGCGTCTCGATTTTGATATCATGTCGAACATCTACTCCTCGATCGTATCATATTCTCAGCCTAGCGGCTTCACTATTTATATGCCTTATGGGCATATAATTACTGATTGGCTTGAGACCCTTCAGGTTGATGTCTCTAAGGGTAGAATAATCAAAATGGTCAGGCAGGATTGCCGACTTGGGAAACGGGCATTTTCCAAGTCTGGAATCATAGGGCGAAATGGGGATGTTCAGTGGAAGGATGGGAGAGCTTTAGGTGAGTTACCACGACAGGCTGCAGCTGCTCCTCCTGCTGACATTGGCGAGGCGGATCCAGACCTGCGCTGGCAGATCGCTGAGTTGGAGAGCCGATTTGATCGTCACGAGGAGATGGTGGCTGCTGAGTTCGATGGACTACGCATACGGATTGACCGGCGCTACGATGACCTGCGCGGGCATATTGACCAGCGCTTCGATGATATGCGCAGTCATCAGGTGGTGACACAGCAGTTGCTACTCGGATGGATGGCACGCTACCCGCCTCCGCAGTCTTACCCAGGCTATTCATCCTCCAGCGTGCCGCCTCAGGATTTCACCCTTCCTGCCGATGATGATGATGCTCCTCATGTTGAGGACGTTGATTGATATACCTTGTCTGTATGTATTTTGGATGTTATTTGTTAGTCTGATCTGGATGTTTGCACTTCTGATGCTACTCATATATTTATGCTACTCGGTTTTATATTTGCTTGCTCCTTATTATGCTTCATTTTCTATGTTTTTTTTTAATATGCTGTTCCTATGCCATGATTTGATTGTATCTTTTGTCTTTCTTACTGTCGTATTGTGACCTTAGAGGGAACTCTAGGTCAGTTAAAAGAAGGCAGTATGGATTAAGGGGGAGCCTTTTTAGTTTTTGTCACCTCATTTGCACCTTTTCGGTGTTTGACAAAGGGGGAGAGGATACCTAAGTTTAGAAATGTATGATCTAAAGATTTTAGGGGAGAGGATAACGGGAAGGATCTTGATTCCCGTCCTTGACTTGGTGGTGTATCCGTCTTAGGGGGAGGATCCTGATTTCCCTAAAATTATGGGTATATGAGCATTTCTGATCTAAACTTAAATCGTGTTGTCAAACAACAAAAAGGGGGAGATTGTTGATACAGTCTGACCTGGATGTTGTTTTGCTGTTGACACTGATTTAAGTTTGTATCAGACAATTAACTCAGATTAATTACTAATCCAGGTTGACTAGGTTGACCTGATTGAAGCAGTTGGAAAGTCCTGGTGAGTGAAGCCAGGTGAAAACCCTAGTGAGTGAAGCTAGGTGCAAGTCCTGGTGAGTGAAGCCGGGCAAGGGAAAATCCAGATGGATCAAGGGTGATCGGACATCTGGTGTTGAAAAGTCCAAGAAGGAAACTTGGCATGCGGAGTCAGAAAGGGTTCGGTAGCTCGTTCTCTAGGACCAGATGAAGTCGGAGAGGGCTAGGGAGCTCATTTCTCCGGACTAGGTCAGAGAGGGCTCGACCCGGACTAAGTCAAGAAGCTGGATCGGTCTGCAGACCGATCCAGTGAAACCTTTATACCTGATCGGTCTGCCGATCGGAATGTCGATGGCTCGAGCGTATCGATCGGTGCACCGATCGAATCGTCGATAGCCCATGTTCTTGATCGGCCTGCGGACCGATCGAAATCAATCGATAGCCTCGAGATTTTCGATCGGTCCGAGACCGATCGGGAGGCTTTAAGCAGGGACGGTGGCGCTGATCGGTCCGGGACCGATCGATTAGTACCGATCGGTCCGCCGATCGAAGCCGCGCACCGGAAAGAGCGGCCTGATCGATGCGGGACCGATCAGTTAGTTCTGATCGGTCCGCACCGATCGGCGATGATCGAAGCGTGGTTGGTCTGCATCACCCACGGTATTGTTTGCTTTGCATGCGCTTTTTCTGATTGCCGTATTTGTATTCACCTATCTGTTTTTAACCATTTGCTGTGAGTCTTTCTAGCTTGCAGGTTGCAGGTCACATTCTCATGTTTGGATTCAAATTAAGCTTCATTAAGAGAAGAAGACAAGTACCCTTTTCACTGTAATTTGCTGCAACAGATGCATTTGAGGCATCAACGTTCACTGACGAAATCTGATTACGATTGGACTGCTCAGTTTGACCTCTAGCTATTGGTTCGTATCCAGAGACGCCAGTGATTTCCATTGGCATGGGTTCAGAGAATCAGAAGAGGAGGAGGTGTGATTGGCTACGCCTGGCTGGCAGCAGCGATTCTGCAGACGGCGGTGATTCGAGCCAGTGAAGCAGAGAGACATAAGAAGGAAGAAGAGGAGTTCAGAAAGAGTATTCTGAATTCTCTGTCTTTTGTGATCAAGCCTTCGAGAAAGCAAGTTGGTGAAGCTGTGAGCTCTTTGCTGAGAAGGTTGATTGTGCGCTCTCTGCTCTGTTCTCTTCTCCGCGTGGCTGTAAGCTCATCTTAATATTTTTCTCAGCCACTGTAAGTCTTGTGCTTAAATCTATAATCATCTGAGACTTTGTTGAGAGGTTGCTCCACCGAGAAGGAGACATCTTTAGCCGGATCTTGTCCGGGGTGTGATCTACCGAAAGATCAAGGAGTCGTCCTCCTTACGGACACGCCGAGGAGTAGGGGCAAGTTATCCCCGAACCTCGTATATCCTTGTGTCTGCTGTGTGTTTGTTTTCTTTCGTTTTAGTTTTTCTATTTCCGCTGTGCTGTGCTAACAAAGTTCTTGAAGAAATTTCTGTTTAGTGTTTTTCAAAGAGGCTATTCACCCCCCTCTAGCCATCTAAGATCCCAACAATATAGACAGTAGAACTGTCTTGATCTCAACTTGGAAACCTTCCCGATTTCTTCAGTTGGATCAGCGACCTAAGGTTGTTCCCTTTAGGAACCCGACCTCACTGTCGCTCCTCCAGTTACATACCTCAACTTACCTGCCAAACATTGGTCCTCCAGACCTGTTTGGACTTTTGCAAGCTCAATGTCTGATCTCCTGATCCACTAAAACTTTTCCTGCAATACTACATTAGCCAACAACAATAATAGTAATACAAAATACAATGGTAAACCTAAACCTAGATTTACCGAGATCCGCTGGTCCGGTCGACCGCGCGCGGTCGATCGGAAACCATCCGATCAATCTTTCTTGGAGTTCACTCCTCCAAGACTTCTCGTTACCTAAGGTTACCACCCCCTAGGATTTTCTCCACCTGGCTTCACTCACCAAGACTCAGTATTCGGCTCCCCAGGGATCAGGTCCTCCAAACCTATCCACCTGACTTCCACGATATACCGAAATTTCCCTTGCCTCAGTATTCGGCTCCCCAGGGATCAGGTCCTGCAGACCTATCCACCTGGCTTCCACGATATACCGAGATTTTCCTTGCCTAGCCTCCAACTTAGACTTTCCTTGCCTAGCCTACAACTAGGACTTCACTTGATCAAGCTCCATACTTAAACATACTTAAACATATTTGTCTGACATTAAAACCTTGGAGGTCGATTGTACCAACACAAACAACTTGTGCTAGGTTTGTGATCATGGTTTTACTGTTGTATCTTGGGAAATAAACAGCTTGTGTGACCTCGAAGTACCAACGGAAGGGATAAATCTATTTTAAGGAAATGATGTCAAATGTATGCTTTGGAGTCTCAATTTCCCACTCGAACTCGGACTCGGTCTCCCAACTCGGAGCTCAAGCAACAACAACCCACTTGGATTCAGCCGACTCAACAATCAACAGTCAAGCAACGCAACAACCCACTCAGACTTGGCCAACTCAATAGTCAACAGTTAGGCGATGCAACAACCCACTTGCACTTGACTGACTCAACAGTCGACAGTCGGGTGATGCTACCACTTGGCTTTCCGACTTGGCACTCGACATACCACTTAGGAAGCACTTGGGCTACTTAGATCTCGTAGCATTCAGGAGCACTCAACATTCAGCCAAGTGACATTCCAGTCAGACTAGGGCAAGTCCACTCGATAGTATGGCAGATGACTATCCGATTAGCTCAAGCACTTAGCAGCTTGGATAACCCAACAACTCGACCTAACTAGCTCAAGCTAGTATCTTGAGATCATAAGCTCTAGTCGTCTTGTCAAATAAGTCCAATTTCGATTTATAATTTTAATTCTCACTATTTCCTAATGTCTCCAACAACAGACACACACACAAAACACACAAACACACACGTAAGTGTTACCCTGCACACCCACGGTGGGCGACCACCGTGGGTGCCTCCTACACGCAAGGGCACCTCCAATGATCATAGGCACCTCCGCTGTGAGAGGCACCTACGGTGGTCGTCTATCGTGGATATGCAGGGTAACCCTGCTACATATGTGTGTGATCAGAGGTGCCCTTAAGTGTGAGAGGCACCCACGGTGGTCGTCTATCGTGGATATTCAGGGTAACCCTGCTATATATGTGTGTGTGTGTGCGCGCGCGTGCGTGTGTATATGTGTCATACCCTTTATACTATACACCCCATGAGCACCTCAATTTTTTTTTTCATTTTGATTTTTTTTCTTAATACTATAACTCAACCTCTAAACTCTAAAGGCAAAATTTGATTAACATAACCGCGAGCTTAAAAAAAATAAACAAAAAAATAATTGAGTTATGTCAGGCGCGCACGGTGTAGGCGTCCAACATAACATGTTTGTGTGTGTGTGAGTTTGTTAAGCTGCGCACCTCACTTGCACGACGCTATTGCGTGACAGAGTGAGGTGGGGTGCTCGAAAGTCATCCAGACACCTCGCCTCACTCAGTCGTGTAATAACAACAAAAAACACACACACACATACACATATATAAAAGGAAATGATATATTGTTCGGCCCTGTGTCTGATTGGTGTGCGGCACACTCGAATGTTTGTGAGAGTCACAGACGAGAGTCGTGCATGCCAGTCGAGGAGCATATCTCCACTCGGGGTGCTTGAGAGTGGTCTGGGTGCCCAAATTCACTTTGAGTTGCGTCACTCACTGAATGGGTATATATATATATATATATATATATATATATATATATATATATAAAAGAAAATGATAGTCTGTTCACCCGTTCAGTACATATTTTTGGGCGACCCTCACATGTCCGGGCACTCCGATTCTCAAAAGTGAATCCGAGTGCTCGGAGGTGCATCCGGGCACCTGGACTTATGAGAATCATCCAGGAGAGGAGTGTGCACTGAACGAGTGTGCTGGCTAAGTTTTTTTTTCTCTATATATATATTTAGGGTTTTGTTACTCTGCACACCTGTTTGGTGCACATTCTTGGGCGACTCTCACAGGTCCAGACGCTCGGAGTTACTCCCAGACGCCCTGATTTATTTTTGAGGGTCTGGATGTCGATATATATATATATATATATATATATATATATATATATATATATATAAAATTGATTAGGCTAGTTTCAATCAGTATAACCATGATACGTGTATATATATATATATATATATATATAATTGATTAGGCTAGTTTCAATCAGTATAACCATGAGCGTATCAGTTAATTCAATGTTCTTTAATATACATCATCAATGATTGTTTTCAGAGCTGAAACCTTTATTCTCTTCTTCGTTACTAAGTTAACACCAACACACTAGAATCCGTGCCTCAACCGGTATAAAGTAGCTGTTCTAGCTGCAGAATGGAGTCAAAATATCTTCCCAAGGAGCATCTTCCCCACAAAACTAACTACATAACTGACTGGACTGGACTGGACTTGTTCCTCCACAAAACTTAATGTAGCAAAATCTAGACAGCATCAAAAGCTGTCTTTTTCAACTTTTCCTTGATATTCTTGTACATTGACTATGAACAAAACCATCATTGAGTATCAAAATTTTGGTGGCTAATGGCTTTCTTACTTTATTCCTTGGCCCCCAACAGGAATCCACCTTTCACTTGTCGAGAATTCATCCTCAGTTCCACTGCGATCGGCCTAAATTTTGTCGTAAACAGCTTCCAAAGCATGATTTCAAGCTCACTTAGCAAAAGATTCCTACTTGTTAATAACTTGAACAGCTCATAGATGACAACAATGACATTGATAAGGAATTAAGCCTTTCTAAGCTCTAAGAGCCGAGTCAAAGTTGCAAGGGAGACATTCAATTCCCCCCGCCTTTTCCGTATATGAATATCAAGAAAGTTGTGGTCCATGACCACCTCAATAGGGTTCATCCTCTACCCTTTGTCAAACAAAAATTGGGTAAGTTCAATCCTTCACATGATCCGGCAACCTACCGTATTGTCTTCGTTGAAGTAGTCACCGAGAGCAGCCATTGCTTGCGACTGCGGTGGTGAATGGCGGTAGGACGGCGTTTCGTAGTAGCGATAGTCTTGAATGTAGAATGCGGCCGGAGCAGGGTCGGCATTCATGGGGTAGTATGGCATGGGAACTACAACAGGCTCCACCGGGTAGTAAACTTTGGCTTGTGGTGCTATAGTTTGGTACAAGCTCATTTGTGGAATGGTGGTTACAATTGTAGGGTACACACCCTTTGTTGTTTCGACAACCACGGGATTCTTTTCTCCTTCTTTATCTTTGCCAATCTCATCCTTGTTTAGGGTGCTCTTGCTCTCATTACTCTTTCCATTGTCGATCGAAGAACTCTTATCGTTCTCGGGTTCTTTCCCTTTATCCTTTTCCTTCTCGCTTACCCCATCATCTCTTTGCGGCTTTTGCGTCTCCTCGGACAATACTTCAGCACTTTTCCCGACTTTGGACAACTTCTTTATCAGGATTCCTACATCAACATTGCCAATGACCGTCACTTTGGGCAGGGTTGGATGAATCTCTGCCCTCAGTACACCTAAAACCATGAAACAACAATAATTTTTCACACAAAAAACACACACAAAACAATGAAAAATTATGAACAATTACCTTTGGTGCTCAAGGCCTTCAAAACTTTCCTCTTGCATCCCTCACAACAGTTAACAGAAACCTTCAGATCGACACTCTGCACAAATACCAGATTTTAAACTAAACACAAAGCTATCTAGCTAGCTAGACGAACTCAGAGATGCTCTGGCTCACCTTCAATTCGGCTTCCTTTGCCATACAACTCTTGAAGCAGAGAGCTAAGAGGAGAGGAAGCTCAGTTTACTTTGGGTGTGTTGGTTTGTTCGTAGGGGCCTGTGGAGGCCTTTTATATGCATCGAAAGAGTGTTCTACCTGAGGAATTCTCTCTATTTTAATCTCAATCATAGTTAATCTTTCTTTTTTAATTTAATATCTAATTCTTACTATTGATTAATTTTGAAGATAACTGATAGGAATCTCGTCTCATTTCTTAGCCCCAAGCCAATAATCATTAATCTTTGAACAACATCGAATGGGGCAGCTCAAGCAGTGTACAGTGTTCGTACGTAAAGGGAATATGAGACCATCATTTTCTCATCAGCATCAAACTGATTGAGACCATCTAAGCTTTGAATGTTTGGAAGATTCCCTATCTTTTCTTCTTCCCATGACAACCATTTTCGAATTAAACCAAATGGAGGATGATACTTAAGGATTTCGAGAGTAATTAGAGGAGAATGATTTGGATTAGTACAAATGACATATGTAAAGTATTTTGAATTGGGATCATGTTGTAAAGGGGTTGTAAAATAGTTAGGAGAAGTGCAACACAGAGTAGCATGAGGAAGCATAAAGCATTGGCCAACTCAAAGAGGGCATTGTTAGTGTAAGGCTTCCACTTACACCACCCTTTTGGCTATCCTTTCATTCAAAATTATGCAAATAGCGAAATAATTAAGATTGTATTATAAAAGTTTATTATTTCATAAAGAATAAACGGCAAAAATTAAAAGGAGCATCTTTTTATTGAAATTGTTAAAGGGGAATTTCCCTTTTTATCCATTATAAAAAGGTGTCACATCCATAGTTTGTAAAATCATGATATTAGATCATTGGATCGTATGATTTTATGATCTAAAAGTAGAAATCGATTCAGAATTGTACAAAATCAATTTTTACAATAGAATTATAATAGGATTAATAAGATCAGAATATGATCGAAATAGGATCGATAGAAATTTTGAGAGATCATAATTTTTAACTCAGATTGAACCACGAAATCTATAATATATCAAATTAAAACTCATTTAGATATCTATAGTTAATTACAACGTTTACTCTTAACCAACATCTTTTAAACCTTTTTGAAGTCTCAAAATATTTTATCTTTTTTTTTTGTTATTTTTTGTCTTATTATTATTATTTTTTGTCTTTGTAGAGTTAGGGTTTGAGATTATTTAAATATTTATTTAATTTTTTAATCAATAATATTCTATCATTTTTTCTCCAAAATGATGAGATTTTAGATGTCTATTACTTGATATTCACAGAATCAATAGATTTTTAAAAGATTATTTTCAGCATTTGTGTTTGAAATAAAATATTCAATAACTTTTGCTATGTTAACTATTTTGTTGGCCTTTAAATTGAGTCATTTTGTAAATCAAATAAATATTCTTAAGGTTAAATACCATTATTATTATTATTATTATTATTATTATTGTTATTGTGATAATATAAATTTTATACTTTTTTATTTTATTTTATGATATGAAAATATAAATATTATTAAATATTACAATACTAAAATGGTAATTAAATTACTAGTTAATTTAAATTTGTTGAGATAATAATGTTATATGAGGAGTAAGTGTTGATAATTGCATGTATAAATAAAATTATTAATATATTTATATACAAATGATCTTTTTAGATATTTTTTTTTCTAGTTATTAATCATATATTTAAGTATTTTTAGTAGGATCGTACGATTCTACGATCTCATCTCTACCAATCTAATCTTGACGTAGGATCATGATTCTTTAAACTATGGTCATATCCTATTATTATTACATTTTTATTTCAAAAACTATTTTTTTTATGTTATGTAGCCGTTACAAATTCATAATGCTATCACATGGTAGAATCCCATCTCTACCAATCTAATCTTGACGTAGGATCATGATTCTTTAAACTATGGTCATATCCTATTATTATTACATTTTTATTTCAAAAACTATTTTTTTTATATTATGTAGCCGTTACAAATTCATAATGCTATCACATGGATACTTCACTCTGATCAATGCTAAAAAAAAAATTATATTGTAGTAATTATAGTTCATAACTACGTACTATAATATGTATACTTCATTTCTACTCATTATTATATTATAACAATAATTCGATTCTGATCAACACTAAGAACTATTAGGACCTTGACGTCCGCTAGAGGGTGGGGGTGAATAACATTTCACTCAAATCGTTCGCTTTCTATAATGTTAGTGCACAGCGAAATACAAAACAAACTAATAAGTAGAAAACTAAACTAAAACAAGAAGAGTGAAGACAAGCAAACCACAAAGACATGCTCGTTTACGTGGTTCGGATAAAGTTCCTACTCCACGGCTGTCCGTAAGGTGGGCGATCCCGATCTGTCGGTAGATAATTCCTCAGAAAACTCCGGCTAGCTCAAACCTCCTTCTTGGTGGAGAAATCTCACCACAATGTTGATCCAAAACCCTTAGATCACAAGAAGAGCTTGGAGCACTTAGGAGACTTCTAATAGACTTTAATTAAGCTTATTTCGTCAACCATGGTCAAGCACCCCGAGCTCTCTTAAATAGAGTTCGGGAGAAAACACAAGTTATGTTTCTCGCTACCAATCCACTGGTACAACCACTAGTCGACTGGTCCTAAGTGAAATTTGATCGTTACAAGCCAACGGTTGACTACCAGTCGACTACTACAGTAATGCTACAGTAACGCTATAGTAATACTGAAGTTTTACCTGAGTATAGTCTTTCATGCACTCGTCCTTGCCCACACAACCTAGACCTAGCATTCTAGCCTCCTCCATCAACCTCACGTCTCTCGGATGCCTCCCCATCCTTCACGCTTTGCCTTCTGTAGCTTCCATCGACCTTGTCATGATTATCGGGTTTTCCTTTGCTAAAAGGACGCGCCTCTGGGACTTCATCCATTGCCAAGTCACACTTGGACTTATGTTGTCAAGACTACATGTTTGGACTTACACCGCTAAGACTCACCCTTGGACTTTCCTCCTTTATCAAGATCACACTTAGACTCTCTTTATTATACATGTATCCTGTACACTCACAATGCATATCAAATATAACAATAAATCTAAATTAAATATTTGCCTAAATATTAAAATCTAAGTACATAAATTGCTCCAATAATAACATCATATTATAACATTTACAATTCATAACTTTTATAATACAGATGCTTTATCTTTGGTCAATATAGGTCAAAATTAAGTTTAGTAGTTACGAACCATAATTACTACTACATGAATAGTCTATTTTTGTCATTACTAATTAGTATTTTAGTAGTTAGGAACCATAATTACTGCCACATGAATAATTTATTTTTTTATCAATACTAATTAGTATTATATTATAGTAATTATAAAATCACGGTTACTATAACAGTATCTGGAATCGTTCTATTACAATTATGTAATAATTATGGGATCGTAACTAATATAATTACGTAGTAATTTTGATGGTGTAGTTGCTATAATAGTATAAAAATAAAGGCACTTTCGAATTTTAATAATAAATATAAAAAAGAACGTCCTATATCATTCCAATTAAAAAAATACATCCATAGGACTTTTGTCAAAAAGAAATCACGCTACAATTTATAATTTTCTTTTCTTTTGTAAGAATAAATCATGGTAGGGATTGCTTGAGTGTATAAATTATATTTATATATTTGATTATAAAAAATAAAGTTAAAATATTAAATACTTTTATTTTATTTTATTATTCTTAGAAAAAATGAAAAATGTTGTCCTTGTGATGGGACAATTGGGCCTCTCAAGTAAAGCCCAATATTAGTGAAGCCCAACACACTAGCTACGCTTTCTATTTTAAGTAAAAAAATGACCAGAAGCGTAGATAGATATCATACATTTCGTATGGTACGGAGGAGGGAAGGCAATCCTTCCTTCCCCAATATTGTTATTATTGTTAGATGGAAGAAAGAAATCTCTTGAAGAAAAATTGAAGATCAAATCGGAGTTAGTAGTAGGGGCCGCGGCGTCGGCGGCTGTCTCTCTCATCCATGGCGGGGCAATCGCGGAAGTGGATGGTGGTGGCGGCGGCGGTGTGGATCCAGGCGTTCACCGGCACCAACTTCGACTTCTCGGCCTACTCGTCTGAGCTGAAGGCGGCGATGAGGATCTCGCAGGTGCAACTCAACTACCTGGCCACCGCCTCCGACCTCGGCAAGGCTCTCGGCTGGTCCTCCGGCCTCGCCCTCCTTTATCTCCCCCTGCCCGTCGTCCTCCTCCTCGCCGCCGCCATCGGCCTCGCCGCCTACGGCGCCCAGTGGCTCCTCATCACCGGCCGCATTTCCCTCTCCTACTTCCCTGTACGTTCCCTTTCATTCCTAGTATATCTTTTCCTATTAAAATATAGATGTTTTCCTTCTTTCCTACGATTCTTCTCGACAAGTTATTAAGGTTTTCTGATCGTTCCTTTTTTTTGTTCCCTCAGTATCGTTCATCGACTGTTGAAGCATTTTAAGACCCAAATTTATCATCTTTCTCTATAGTTTTTTTCCCCCTTCTAGATCATCTGCGTCGTTCCTCTGTTCATCCTGTGAGATTCTGATTGAATGGAGAGAGCAAAGGAACACCATTCCAATTTGCTTGGCCGACCGAACGCCAAGTCAACTCTCATCCGCCTTTAGATTGAGACAACTCCTTAGATTTCTTCCACACAAACGTAAAATATTACGGGCAAGAGTCAAAAGGAGGCTCTTTTTATTAAAGGGAGATTTTTTTAAAAAAAAATTAATAAAAAGAATCTAAGTAAAATAACATAATCAACCTCAAAAACATTATTAATTTCCATCCACGTTAAATCCTAAATCTATCGAATTGATTTTAATAAGTATGACTTCCTAGTTGTTACCACTAGATTCAACATATTCACATAATATTTATGTAGTTAGTAGCTTTGAAATTGTAATGGTTCATATTTCAAACTGTATCTATGTGAATTTATAAACGGCGTTCGTCTATGATTGATGAACAGTTATTTCGGTTGGTACAGGTATTTCTGTTGTGCTTGTTGGCCGGTTGCAGCATCTGTTGGTTCAACACCGTCTGCTTCGTCCTCTGCATCCGCAACTTCTCCCTCGACCGCTCCCTCGCCCTCGGCCTCACCATCAGCTTCAACGGCCTCAGCGCCTCCCTCTACGCCCTCGCCGTTAACGCCGTCTCTTCCTCCTCCTCCTCCGCCTACCTCCTCCTCAACGCCGTGCTCCCCCTCCTCGCCTCCACCGCCGCCCTCCTCCCCATCCTCCGCCGCCCTTCTGCCGCTCTCCTCCTCGACTCCCCCTCCCACGACTCACACATCTTCGTCCTCCTCCACATCCTCGCCTTCTTCACCGGCCTCTACCTCCTCTTCCTCAACTCCCTTTCCTCATCGAGCCTCACCAACGCGCGCTTCCTCCTCGCCGGAGCGGTCATCCTCCTGCTTCTTCCCGTCTGCGTCCCCGGCCTCATCTGCTCCCGCGACCGGTCGCGACGCAACATCTACTCCAGTTCTCTGTTCGGCTTCTTCGGCGGCGCCGTCGATGACTTTGAGCTGCAGAAGCAACTCGTCGGGAGCGACGAGGAGGAGAGTACCGGCAGCAACGTGATTATGAACGATAACGACTGGGACGGCGGCGACGATGCTGATGCCGGGCAACACTATTGCTCTTGCCGCGGGTTGATGAAGGGCAAACTGGCGGCGATCGGAGAAGAGCACAGCGTCGCGAGGCTCGTCCGCCGCATCGATTTCTGGCTCTACTACGTCGCTTACTTCTGCGGCGCCACCGTCGGGCTGGTCTACAGCAACAACCTCGGCCAGATCGCGCAGTCGTTGGAGAAGGATTCCCAAACCACCACGCTCATCACCGTCTACTCCTCCTGCTCATTCTTCGGCCGGTTGCTCTCCTCCGCCCCCGATTTCCTCCGCCAGTACGCTTAATCGCCATTGATTCTCAAATTTAGCATCATTAATTAATGAATGAATCAACGCAGTAAAATAATGGTTCTGGCAGGAAGATCCACTTCCCGAGGACAGGGTGGCTGGCCGTAGCGGTGGTGCCGCTGCCGGTGGCGTTCTTCCTCCTGGCAGAGTCCGGCGACATGGACGCTTTGCTGGCCGGCACGGCCTTGATCGGGCTCAGCTCAGGGTTCATCTTCTCCGCGGCCGTCAGCGTCACCTCGGAGCTCTTCGGCCCCAACGGCCTCGGCGTCAACCACAACATCCTCATCACCAACATTCCTCTGGGGTCGCTCCTCTACGGCCTGCTCGCCGCCCTGATCTACGACGCCAACGGCAAAACCATGGCGCCGGTGGTGCTCCTGCGCGACGGAATGGTGGTTTGCATGGGGAGGAAGTGCTACGCCAAGACGTTCTTGTGGTGGGCGTGCATCTCGCTGGTGAGTTTGGCTTCGAGCCTGGTTTTGTACTTCCGGACAAAGGCGTTGTATCGGCGCGCTGCGCGCCGGCGGCCGCACCCGCCGCCGGCAGGGGAGCAAGTGGTCGAGCCCGAGCCCGAGCCCGAGCCAGCCGCTGGCTAATTAACAAAACAAATCCATGCACACAGAAAATACTCGATGCCAATTAACTTATTAACTACAAGGAAAATCTCACTTCAATTTGTATGTCTTTTAATTTAATTTAATCTCACTTCAATTTGTATGTCTTTTAATTTAATTTACTTCCAAAACAAGTTACGTAGATTAATTTAAATGAGTCTTAAAATTTAATTCTAAAACTTAGATCTTTGCAGAATAATACAAATACCAGTACCACTCACAATTAATTTCAATAAGCTCATCATCAAGCAAATAACACGAAGCTCTTATTTAAAGCTGCGATTGATGATAATAATTAAACAGACGATAGATAAATATGATTATCAGACGACTTAACAATAAATTAACGATTACAGCTTCACGAAATTTCATTGAGCATCATGTTCGTGATCTTACTCGACCTTAATTTCATTCAAAGGTTTTTTTGTGCTTTAGATCTCTCAAAAGTTGGACGAAGGTGTCGATGTAGGATTCATGGAGTTCCCCGTTGGCGAAGACCTCCTGCAGCTTTTCTACGTTGCTTCTCAGCGCCTTCCCTTCTTCCTCCACCATCACCTTCCTTATGGCGGCCGCCACGTCTTCCCCTGTGAACGACCCGTCCTCCTCGTTCCTCGCCACCTCTGTTCCCACTTTCATCTCCTCGAACTGCCGAGCCATCAGCCCTTGGTCGATGGCCAACGGCAGCATCACCAGCGGATGCCCAAATTGGAAGCTCTCGACCGCGGAGCTGAACCCGCAGTGCGTCAGGAAGGCCCCCACCGCCCCGTGGCGGAGGATCTCCAGCTGTGGAACCCAGCCGCCGACTACCAGCCCGCTGCTGCGGCGCTCAACGCCGCCGGACGGCTTCCTCGTGGCCCAAAGAAACGGCGTCGCCGACAGATCCAGTCCCGACGCCAACTCGCGCTCCTGCTCTTCTCTCAGCGTCGCCTCGCTACCGAACGCGACGTACACGACGCTCCTCGGAGACTGCTCGCTCAGCCACCGGAAGGTGGCCGAAGGTTCGCCGACGTCGGAGTCGGGTGCTGTTGCTTCCTCCAACGGCGGGGGCAGTAAGCCGAGCGGAACGACGGGCTTGCTGCCGCCGCAAATTCGCGTCCGGAAGAGGGATAACCAAGTGGCGTCCTGCTCGAAGCAGCCGCGGAAGGCGACCAAATCGCTGTCTTTTACTATGGCGCTGAGGCGCCGCCCGTCGCTGATGCCGGAGGCGTTGTCCCGGTAGTTCCAGATCACGTCCTTGGCCTCGTGGAGGCGAAACGAGACCGTGGTCGGGAAAGGAAGGTTACCGGGCGGCTTGGTGAGCTCCTCGGGTCTCGTCGGCTGTATGTCTCCTGCCATCTTCTCCAACAAGAAGTACAAGCACGCGGCGTTGTATATGGATAAGAAGGCGCAGGGGATGCCGAGATCGGAGGCAATCTCCGGTGCCCAGTGCTGGCAGAAGTCGATCACGAGCCAGTCCGGCCTCGTCGCCCGGAGGAAGCGCGAGAAGGGGCTCTGCAGCCCGTCGAGTGCCTTCTTCAAGTACTGAACTTGTTCGGGAAGGAGGTCGGCGGTGGACTCGGCTTCCGGCGGTAAGTTGTCGACGGAAGAAAAGGTGAAGGGGACGAATTCGATGAGCGGGGCGACGTCGGGAGGGATTTCGGGCAAGCGGGCGATGTTTCTCGGGGTGGAGAGGAAGGAAACGCGGTGGCCGCGCTTGGCCAGCGACTTGGAGAGCTGGAGGAAAGGAAGCATGTGGCCGAAGGCGAGCCATGGGAAGACGGCAACGTGAAGAGCAGCTCCACTTCCATGCTCGGCCATGCTTCGAAAATACAGTGCTATCTGTCGAAACGCATAGACAAAGAATAAGAACAGAGACAAAATTAATTATAAAGAAAATAATTATTTTTTTATTGATGATTGTCCGTCCGAGTCACGTGGCTGCTTTACACCTACTATCAATATAATATATATAAAAATTATAATAATGACTACGTGATACAGTGCAGGAAGTGGATCTAATAAATATAGATAATCAAAAGTTAAAGAGATAGTGACAATAAAAAATAATCAGAAGTCAAGAAAATATAACAATCAAAAGTCAAGAGAAAAAGGAAATTACACCGTCTCATGTTATCAGACACAGAATTCTCGGTCGATCACAGGTAGGATGAGTTCCCAGAGCAGGTATGTATAACAAAGCTTGAACTAGTTCCCGACCTACTCCAGACGGATCAAATCCCCAACTCGGGTTTTACAAATGGTCTCGGTACTTTCACTTATACAACTCCCGACCGATCCTTCAATGGTCAAACCACGAAAGATGAGTCTCTCGTCAAATTCTCATATCATCATAGTCTCTGATAGAACTCGACCAACCTATTATAGTTCATTCTCATCCCCAGATCTGGAACACAAGGTGCAGCCTGAAGTAGCACTAGGCCTGCTCCGATGTGTCGGGTGTCCTCAGCTCAGGCCGCGTAGCCAGGCCTGACACTTTCAATAAGACAATCCCGACCGGCCTTGCAGCGATCAAGACGTAATGGATGTATCTCCCGCTAGTATCATATACAAGTAACAAATAACTCCTGGACGGGTCACCGTGGCTCATCTTCCTTATCAAGACTCAAGCCGAACACCACCTCTAAATAGGAGGCTCGAGATTAACGACAGAGAATCGTAACCACCTGTCAGAGAATAACCACCCCCAGCCAGGGAATATTCCAATGGTCAGTCATTCCCTGAAAATGTAATCTTCTTTCAACCAATGAGAGGACACCACGTGTCCTTCATTACCCAACAAGTTCTGACATCCGACATTCTCTGACAATGATTAGGCTCCAGAGGTACGCATTGTCATATAAAAAGGGAGGTCCTCTCCCTTGAGTAGGTATGCGCACATACACACTCGTCATCTATAATTCTTTTTTCCTTCGTACACTGTTCTTCCGGGAAAAAAGTACGTGACTTGAGCGTCAGAGGGCCTGCGTCGGGGACTTTTTCCTTGGTTTCTGGTCTTATGTTGGTGCAACCTTAGGTCAAGGTTGACCTGGTTGACCCGACTCGAGTTGACCTGACTCGAGTTGTATTTTGATGTTTGACAAAACCAGAAGAGTTGTATTTTGATGGGAGAGTGTTGGTGCAACCTTATGGTCAAGGTTGACCTGGTTGACCCGAGGTGAATTGACCTGACTGGGAAAAGTCCAAGCAGGGAGCTTGGCATGGGAAAAGTCCAAGCAGGGAGTTTGGCATGGTGAAAAGTCCAAGCAGGGAGCTTGGCACGGGAAAAGTCCAAGTATGGAGACTTGGCACGGAGAAGTCCAAGTATGGAAGCTTGGCACATGGGAAGTCGGAGAGGGCTCGGTAACTCGTTCTCCGGACTGAGGTCAGAGAGGGCTCGGGAGCTCGTTCTCTGGACCGGATGTGGAAAGTCCTGGTGAGTGAAGCCAGGCAAGGGAAAGTCCTGGTGAGTGAAGCCAGGTGAAAATCCTAGTGAGTGAAGCTAGGTGAATGGGAAAGTCCTGGTGAGTGAAGCCAGGCAGTGGGAAAGTCCTGGTGAGTGAAACCGGGCAGATTGGAAATCCTGGTGAGTGAAGCCAGGTGAAAACCCTAGTGAGTGAAGCTAGGTGAAAGTCTTGGTGAGTGAAACCGGGCAAGGGAAAATCCAGATGGATCAAGGATGATCGGACATCTGGTGTTGAGAAGGTCAAGTAGGTCAAGGGAGTGACCGGATACTTGACACGAAGAGAAAAGTCCAAGTGGGTCAAAGGGATTGACCGGACACTTGGTGGGGAGTCTTAGCAGGTCAAGGGAGTGACCGGATGCTAAGCATGATGTACCAACAGGTCAAGGTTGACCGGATGCTGGTTTGGGAGACTTGGGACTTGGTTTGGGCAAAAACCAAGCTCTGGATCGGTCTGCAGACCGATCGGTGATCGTTGTGTATCGATCGGTGCGGTGACCAATCGGATAACAAGCGAAGCGATCATGGTTACGTGGGCTTCTTGATCGGTGCGGGACCGATCGGCATGGAGCTGATCGGTCCCGGGACCGATCAGGGCGCTAAGGTGGGATCGGTCCAAGGACCGATCAGATTCCACAGAGTTGGGCAACTCTGTGAAGCCTTCTGATCGGTACCGACTCAATAAGGCCTGATCGGTCCCCACGACCGATCGGTTCAGACCGATCGGTGAAGCCTGATCGGTGCAGATCTAGCCGTTGTGAGTAACAACGGCTAAGTTCTCGTCTTCGTCTTCGTTGCGGGTTCTTCGCGGTATAAATCTAGGTGAAGGCTGCTGCGTCTTGCTTCTTTTCTTAGAAACATTGCGGTGCTCTAGAGCTTACGCTCTTACACGCTATCGAGCTTTCTTTGAGCTCCTCATTCTGAAGCTTCGTGAGCTTCTCATTGGATTCTCGCCATTGGTGTGAAGTTGCTGCTTCATCACTCCAGTCAACAAGAAAGGCAAGCAAGTGTTTCATATTGTCTTTTGCTTTCTTGTATCTGTTGTACTCCTTTCTTGTTGTTACAAGTATTGTGGCAAGGTTTCTCCACCCACAAGGAGTAGTTATTAGCCGGTTCTCCGGGGACTCATCCACCGACGGATTGGTAGGCTTCGTCCACCTTACGGACACGCCGAGAAGTAGGAGTATCATCTCCGAACCTCGTTACATCGACGCGTTGAGGTTTGATCTTCTTGTTTTCGTTTCTTGTGTTTATTTCCGCTGCGCTAACCTAATTCGTAGGAAGAAACGGGAGAATTTGGGGTCGGCTATTCACACCCCCCTCTCTAGCCGCGATCATCGATCCTAACAAGTGGTATCAGAGCAAGGTTGCTCTTCACCGGATTAACACCCGAGGGAGCACAAGCTAGAGATGGATCAACTCGGAGAAGACATCACGATTCCACCCTTCTACGAGTGCTGCGACTTCACGTATTGGAAGATAAGAATGAAGTATTTTCTTATGACTAACCTAGCAAATTGGAATTGTGTACAAGTAGGTTTTATTCCTCCGGTGGATAGAAAAGGAGAAACCCTAGAGAAGAAGGAGTGGATCAAGGAGCAAATCCACCAATCAACCATCAATGATGAGGTAACGAAAATCATTGAATTTTATTTACCTAATGACATTTTGTGTAGAATAGGTGGTTACAACAACGCCAAGGAGTTGTGGAATAACTTGGCCAAGTTTCATGAGGAGAGCTCCACTTCAAGCCATGAAGAGGAGTCAAGTGAGCCAAGTAGCTCACATCATGGAGGGAGCGAATTAGAAGTTGAGAGTCACTCAACGTCTAAGGAAGAAGAGGAGGAGGTCTCTTCTTCAAGATCGGAGCAAGAAGAAGCATCTACCTCCGGAAGGGATGAGGAAGAGAGCCTTCATCCATCCTCAACCCTAGGTAACTCAAGCATCGTAATTTCAAATAAGTTACATATAATATTCTTTGAGTGTAGGGAATTTGGGCACTACAAGAGTAAGTGTCCAAGGAGGGTTAGGAAGACTCCACCGGCACCAAAGGTCAAGGGAGCCGGAGTCCCGACACGCAAAGGCAAGGGGCACGTGGTATGCTTCCAATGCAAGCGAAGGGGACATTATCGGAGTCAATGTCCAAGGGGGAGGCAACCTCACAAGGACAAGGGATGCACATCGATAGGGGGAGCTAAGGCAAACCCTAAGGTACCTTTTAAGGCACACTATTGCAATTCAAATAAGAAACATGCTAGTAGTTTTATTGCTATTGCAAATAATGATGAGCATGTTAACAATAGAAAACCATATGTGTGCTTAGGTGCTAAACATGTTAGCTTAGATAAGGATAATACTAGAAATGTCAACCCTAGGATTAACTCATCTAAGGCTAAGGAGAACCTAGGTAGAAACCCCAAGACAACTAGACATATGCCTAGGAACACCTCAAGAAAGAATGATAAATTAAAACTTGAGGTTTTAGAGAAAGAAAATCAAGTCTTGAGGTCAAGACTTGACACTCTAGAAAAGGCCCTAAAGAATTTAGAGAAGTCAACTCTAGGGTCTAAGGGTCAAATTTCAAAGCCCAAGGACAAGAAAGGTTTGGGTCACAAACCTAAGTCCCAAATGGTCAAGCCCACCTATCATAATGTTCCATTCGATTATGGAACAAAACCTAGGGCTAGGAAGACCAACACCAAGGTCACAAGGGGAGTCACCCCTAGAGTTGATCTTGATGAGTCCCAAATGGCCAAGACTTTAAAGCCTAAGAGGGTCATTAGGAGGGTTGCTAGGGAAGTTATCCCTAGTGAATATTTAGTGAACCCAATGAGCTCTAATAGGTATTGGGTTCCTAGGAGCATCTTCTCTACCCCATAGATGAGTTAGAGAGTGTCAACTCCGATTAGAAGGGTAGTTAACCCAACTTTGAGGAAATTGACACTCAAGGAACATTTTCAAGGTTTTGTGAATCTTTGAAAATGAAATGGATTTATCATTTACTCCTTGAAGAGTAAATTGTGCCATATTTGAAAAAAAAAATATATCGACTTTAATCTTTATTGGCACAAGTTAGGAAAACCTAGAGAAATACCAAGTTGGGGTCTTGGTACTCTCTTACGAATTTAAGACAATCTAGGCCTTAATTAAAAAGGTGCTATTCTTGAGGAAATATGAAATATGCCAATATTTGAGGATATACTTAATGTTAAGTGGCATAAATTAATCAAGAAAAATAGGAATGCCAACTTAGGTTTGGGCATTTTCTTGAAGCACTTTGAGTAATCTAGGTTTAGATTTTAAGTTAGCTAAGGTGTTAAGGATACTTAGATAGGTAATCTAGGTATTTTATTTGTGCTAACTTACCATGGTTGTTTGCCATATGTCATGCCATGATTTCATGTTTAACTTATTATCATTCGAAATGTCATGATCATGCTTAGGCTAATTATATGTCATGCTTATTTTAAGTTTTATACTTTATGCCATGACATCATGAAATTGGAACATGCTTCTATTTACGACATCATTTTATGCCATGTTATCATCTCTTGCATTAATAATCAATGAAATTGATTTAAGGATAAAAACACAATTTGATATTGAGATCAAATTGGTGTTTAGAAAATGCATGAGAACTTAGCCTAAGATAACCTAAACCCATATCTCACATCAAAATTGACTTGGATGTGTTTGATACACTTTAGATGTGTGTGAGATATTAGGATCATGAGTTAGGATCAAGGTACATAGTTCTTGTACCTAGATGAGCCTAATTCAAGAGATTGGAGGATTATAGGGAAAACTTGTGTACAAGTCATGTACATATAGTCCTAAGATTATGGTCATAAATTAAAGGGTTTAAAATCATTTTAAACTTGATTTGAAAAACCTTGATGAAGCTTTTCTAGTGATAGCATTCATCATTGAGTAAGATGATACAAAGATGAGTTAAACTTTGAACTATTTCAAAAGTTTTTGAACTTTGTATCAAGATTTGAAAATGGAAGTTATTTTCATCAAAAATTATTTTTCCATGATAGTATATGGTATGAGGAATGTATCCTCAAAATTTTACGATTTTTGGAATTTTCTGTAATTTTCTGTGAGTTTCTGAATTTCTCCTGGGGAGAAAAATCAGAAATCTCTGATTTCAGAGGCTGGATCGGTCACCGGACCGATCCAGAGAAGTCCTGATCGGTCTGGTGACCGATCAGTGACGATCCAGAAAGCGAGGATCGATTTGGGAATCGATCCAATGGGTTCCTGATCGGTCTGGGGACCGATCAGTGCGTGCCGAATTTCTGATTTTCAGCAGGTGTCTAAAATTTCAATTTTTGGGAGTTGAGTTTCGGATCTCTAAAGGATTGAAACTCTCCAAGACATTGTTGGTGCAATGGTCAAGGGGGAGTTGGCCTTTAGGGGGAGTTTTACCTATCAGTCAAGGAGGAGTTGACTTTTAGGGGGAGTTTTTACTCCTAAAGACTTGAGTGATATGGGATTATCACTAAGTTGAGTGTTGACTCTAGTGTCAAGGGGGAAATTAAGAGTTTCAATGAAAGGTATGATACTTTCATTAGGAAGAAACTCTTGACCTTGATTCACTCCTTTTGATGTGTGTCAAAAAAAAAAAGGGGAAGAATGTCTAGAGAATGTTCAAGGAAGAACATTGGAATTAGTGGGAGAGTTTGTTGATCCCGACGAGTGAAGTTGTGAACAACGATAACTTACTCTTCAGGGGGAGAGTTTGTTGATGTGTGCCAATAGGGGGAGAATGAAGGGTTTAAGTTAGGCCTTCATTATCTAAGAAGGAGGTTGCCTTCTTAGAAGGAGAATGTAAGGTTGTAACTTATGTTTCATTACCTAGTGGCATGAGGAAAGTTGAGGCTATTGGATTAGCCTAACTTAAAAGGTATTGTCAAACATCAAAAAGGGGGAGATTGTTGGTGAAACCTTAGGTCAAGGTTGACCTGGTTGACCCGACTCGAGTTGACCTGACTCGAGTTGTATTTTGATGTTTGACAAAACCAGAAGAGTTGTATTTTGATGGGAGAGTGTTGGTGCAACCTTATGGTCAAGGTTGACCTGGTTGACCCGAGGTGAATTGACCTGACTGGGAAAAGTCCAAGCAGGGAGCTTGGCATGGGAAAAGTCCAAGCAGGGAGTTTGGCATGGTGAAAAGTCCAAGCAGGGAGCTTGGCACGGGAAAAGTCCAAGTATGGAGACTTGGCACGGAGAAGTCTAAGTATGGAAGCTTGGCACATGGGAAGTCGGAGAGGGCTCGGTAGCTCGTTCTCCGGACTGAGGTCAGAGAGGGCTCGGGAGCTCATTCTCTGGACCGGATGTGGAAAGTCCTGGTGAGTGAAGCCAGGCAAGGGAAAGTCCTGGTGAGTGAAGCCAGGTGAAAATCCTAGTGAGTGAAGCTAGGTGAATGGGAAAGTCCTGGTGAGTGAAGCCAGGCAGTGGGAAAGTCCTGGTGAGTGAATCCGGGCAGATTGGAAATCTGGTGAGTGAAGCCGGTGAAAACCCTAGTGAGTGAAGTGAAAGTCACAGTGAGTGAAGCCGGGCAAGAAAATCCAGATGGATCAAGGATGATCACATCGTGTTGAGAAGGTCAAGTAGGGAAGTTGCCTGTTTACTAAAAGTCTGAAAGGTCCGAGTGAACACTTTGAGATCATAAGTCTTAGGAAATAGTGATGCTTGTAGATCCAACAGGTCAAGGTACTGACCTTGGAAGCTGTTTGGAGACACTTCTACGAATTATCGAACATCTCTCGAACTTCAGTTCTGATACTGAAAACGTTATGTATCAGACACTGATCGGTCTACGGACCGATCTATCATGGTTCTGTGTAATCTGATCGGTGCGGGGACCGATCAGGTAAGCCTGGGACGCAGAGCCCGGACCGATCATGGCGGATCGGTCGACGGACCGATCAGGATTCCCTGATCAGTCCGGGGATCGATTAGGTCATCTGGGACGAGCAGGGCCTGATCGGTCCCCACGACCGATCAGGCAAGGCCTAGACCGATCAGGCTGAAGCCTGATCGGTCTGGATCTAGCCGTTGTGAGTAACAATGGCTAGGTTCTGCGTCTTCTGTCTTCGTTGCAGGTTCTTCGCAGGTATAAATCTAGGTGAAGGGCTGCTGCTGCGTGCTGCTTCTTTTCTTAGAACTTCTGTTCTGGTGCTCTAGAGCTTCTGCTCTTTCGCGTGAGCTTCTCGACTGGATTCTCGTCAGCTGCCGCTGGTGTGAAGTTGCTGCTTCATCACTCCAGTCAACAAGAAAGGCAAGCAAGTGTTTCATATTGTCTTTTGCTTTCTTGTATCTGTTGTACTCCTTTCTTGTTGTTACAAGTATTGTGGCAAGGTTTCTCCACCCACAAGGAGTAGTTATTAGCCGGTTCTCCGGGGACTCATCCACCGACGGATTGGTAGGCTTCGTCCACCTTACGGACACGTCGAGGAGTAGGAGTATCATCTCCGAACCTCGTTACATCGACGCGTTGAGGTTTGATCTTCTTGTTTTCGTTTCTTGTGTTTATTTCCGCTGCGCTAACCTAATTCGTAGGAAGAAACGGGAGAATTTGGGGTCGGCTATTCACACTCCCCTCTCTAGCCGCGATCATCGATCCTAACAAACGCTCTGTGTACCTGTTTGAGTGTGTAGAGAGCCCAAGTACCGTCGGTTTCGTCACCACTGTCCCTAAGCTCCACGTGGGGGGTCCATTTTCCGGTGCACATATGCTAGGTATGTCCAAGTCGCCTCTCCATCAACACTGACACCTTCTCAACCGGCCTTTGTCTGTCTCAGATTCCAGACAGGATTAATTTGGTGCCGTCTGTGGTAACTTCCTTCACCTGTTCTGGAGCTGACGATGGAGGATACCTGAAAGATCAACGTCACTATGACAGCAGGAGAGTACGAACTGTTCAAGGAGGCCAAGAGGTGAGCGGCTACCAAAAAACACACCACTGCTTCACATCCACACAAGATGCCTGTAGTTTCAAAGGACCAGACCAGCGTTTCTGACATGGGATCTAAGAGGAAACAACCTGTAGATTTTCCTCAAACCTTCTATCGCGAGCCTTGCCCGGGCAATTATAACATGGGTCTGGACTATTATAATCAGAAGGAGCAACACCAGGCCTCTATGGCCGAGAGTTCCCCACCCAGAGATTCGAAGAAAGGGAAAGCCATAGTCCTCCGAGAGAAGCTAGGGAGATGTCCGACGAGTAAATGTCATTCTCTCTAAAGGTACTCGAGGAAAAGCTACTGAAGGGGTACAAGCCCCCATCTATTGGAGAATATGATGGTAGTAAGGATCTAGAGGATTATCTTCAAAAATTTTGGAACGCTGCATTGCTGCACCAGTACAGTGACGCCATCAAGTGCCGAGGGTTCTTAAACACTCTTTCTGGCTCGACACAAAAGTGGTTCGATGGATTGTCGAACGGATCCATCACCTGCTTTCAAGACTTCAAGAATGTTTTCCTACGTCATTTCACCAGCAGTAAGAAATATCAGAAGACGGATCATTGTCTCTTCGCCCTTAAGTAAGGGTTTGCGGAACCCTTGAGAAGCTATATCAAACGCTTCAACCAGGTAGCCCAGGATGCCCCGTTTGCTACCGCGGAGATCTTGATGAGCGCCTTCTCCCACTATCTGGTGGAGGGGGAGTTCATCCGAGCTCTCATCCGAGAGCTAGCAAAGAATTTTAATGAGATGCTGGGAAAGACAACTAACTACATTAATGTAGAAGAAGCCCAGACAAGGCGCCTGCACCTGCTAGCAAGCCGGAGAGAAGGCCACCCCAACCTCCAGCTCGACCCTTTCCCCGCTCTAAGGAGGCCCGACCAGGATATCTGCCTAGTCAGGAATCCAGGGCAGAGTAACGAGTCGCAGCTATCCAAGCCCCTAGACCTAGCCAGTGGGGGCCTCGCTACTACACTTATCATAAGTCCCACACTCACTATACGGGAGTCTACGTTCAGTTCACCCGTGACTCTCGGCGGGTAGCCAAACTGGGCCTACCTCCACCCGAGATTGCGCCTAAGCTTCAGAAGCTGCCATAGGTCAGTCAGGTAAATCTCTGCCCGAAAGTACAGGTCAGGGAAGCTAGCAGCCAGACTAGGGCAAGGAGCTAACGGAATCCTTGGAAGAAGAAAATAGAGGAAATATCTGTTAGGATCTTAGATGGCTAGAGGGGGGTGAATAGCCTCTTAAAAACTTAAACAAAACTTTCTACAGAGAAACTTGTTAGCACAGCGGAATTAGGAAACTAAAACAAAAGGAAACAAGCACACTAACACACGGATTTACGAGGTTCGGGGATACCTTGCCCCTACTCCTCGGCGTGTCCGTAAGGTGGACGACTCCTTGATCTTCGGTAGATCGCACCCCGGATAAATTCCGGCTAAAGATCCTCCTTCTCGGTGGAGTAACCTCTCCACAAAGTCTCAAGAAATATATATGTTAAAGCACAAGACTTACAGAGCTCGGTGGCAAAGAAGAATGAACTAATCGCTTACAACCACGCGAGGATCAGTGGAAACAGAGAACTCACAGATCACAGTTTCTCACACGAGAGCTCAAGAACTTAGCACACGCAGTTTTTTTTCTTTCTTACTTGCTTGTATTTCTTTCCTCTCGCTTTTTACTGCTTCTTAAGCCCCTATTCTCCGCTGTCACGAATCGTGGTCAAGCTGCACAGAATCATCGCTGCAGCCAATCCCTCTTCCTCCTTCCCTGGTTCTCTGAACTCACGCCAATGAAATCACAGTCTTCACTGGTGTCTTCTGAGCTCGAACCAATCACCAGGAGTCAAGCGAATCGCAGCCAGATCACACCAGTAGCCGTTGATGCTTCAAATGCACCATCCGCCGCGAATCACAGCAGAAAGGCCATTTGTCGTATTCCTCTTATGGACTAAATTTGAAATTAGGCTTGGAATGATACCTGTGATCCTGCAAACTCAAAAGCTAACAGCACAGAGGGTTATATGAATCAACCAGATCAAACGCAGGGGAGGAATCGCAGAAACAAATCTGATTGTGTGTGGATCGGTCACCAGACCGATCCATGGACCGATTAGGACATATCCTGATCGGTCCACACTTTGTCTGATCGGTCGTGGAGACCGAACAGGCCGCAGCTAGATCGGTCTCCACGACCGATCCCTGCCTTCTTCTCTTCGCAATACCATCTTCTGATCGGTCTCCAAGACCGATCAGATTACACTCAGTGTGCTACTGAGTGTTTCCTGATCGATCCACAGACCGATCAGATTACACTCAGTGTGCTACTGAGTGTTTCCTGATCGATCCACAGACCGATCAGGAAACTTAGTTTCACTGGATCGGTGCGCCGATCCACATCTTATGTATCCGGATCGGTGCGGCCGATCCAATGTACCATGGAATGTCCACTTGGGTCCTCTCGACCTAATCGGAGAGCAGACTCAGAGCCCTCTCCGTCGGTCCGGAGGCGAGCTGGGCCCTCTCGGTCTGGTCAGGAGAGCGATCTGAGCCCTCTCCGGCTTTGTCGGTCTAGAGAGCGAGCTACAGAGCCCTCTCGGCCTAGTCAGGAGGCGAGCTCGAGCCCTCTCCGTCGGGTCCGGAGAGCGAGGGCCCTCTCGGCCTGGTCAGGAGGCGAGCTACGAGCCCTCTCCGGCCGTCGGGTCCGGAGAGCGAGCTCAGGGCCCTCTCTGACCTAGTCCGGAGAACGAGCTACCGAGCCCTCTCCGACTTCGTCAGGTCCAAGTTTCCAACTTGAACTTTTCCCTTCCACACGATCAACCTTGATCAGTAATCAATCCGAGTTCAATTAACATCTGATACAAACTTAAATCAGTGTCAACATCAAAACAACAGCCAGGTCAGACTGTATCAACAATCTTCCCCTTTTTGTTGTTTGACAACACGATTTAAGTTTAGATCAGAAATGTTCTTATTTTCATAATTTTAGGGGAATCAAGATCCTCCCCCTAAGATGAATATACCATGATGTAAGGAAGTCAATAACGAGAATCAAGATCCTCCCCGTTATCTTCTCCCCTAAAATCAAACCTTCAAACATCTCTAAACTTAGATATCTCTCCCCCTTTGTCAAACACCAAAAAGGTGCGAATGGGGGGATAAGACTCAAAAGACTCCCCCTTAACCCATACTGTCTTTTCTTAATGCACCTAGAGTTCCCTCTAAGTGTACTATGTGACAGTAAGAAAGAGATAAGATACAATCAAGTCATGGCATAGGAACAGCATATTAATATGAACTGAAGCATAAGGAAAAACTAGAAATAGACAAATGAATAGCAAAAATATATGAGTAGCATAAGTATCCAGGTCAGACAAAGATATCCAACAAGTATCATCCAAAACACAGACAGGCAAAATAACACATAGAATGTATCAATCAATTTCCTCAATACGAGGAACATCATCATCATCCGCGGGAGGCTCGTAACCCTGAGGCGGCATGATGGAGCTCGAAGGTGGATGACCCGAGAAACGCTGTGGAGGTGGGTAGTTGGCCATCTAGCCCAGAAGCAGCTGCTGCGTCACCAGCTGCTGACTGCGTAGATCATCATAGCGCTGGTCGATCCGAACGCGCAGTCCATGGAGCTCAGCAGCCAGCAACTCATCGTGCTGATCGAAGCGGCTCTCTAGCTCAGCGATCTGCCAGCGCAGATCAGGATCGGCCTCATCAGCAGCAGGAGGAGGAACAGCAACCTGTCGAGGAAGTGCCCGTGGTAACTCTCCCAGACCTCTCCCATCCTTCCACCGAACAGTCCCAAGATACCGGACTTGGAAAATGCCCGTTTCCCAAGTCTGCAATCCTGTCGGACCATCTTCACTATCCTACCCTTAGACACATCTATCAGAAGGGTCTCGAGCCAATCTGTAATTATATGCCCATAAGGCATATAAATAGTGGAGCTGCTAGGCTGAGAATACGAGATGATCGAAGTATAGATGCTGGACATAATGTCAAAGTCGAGACGCCGACGCAACCCATAAAACATCAAACAATGATAGGGTCGGATCTCTGCTAGAGGTTTGGATGTGATTGGAAGAAGACAGTTTGTTACTATCTTAAAAAGAATATAGTCAGGAGGAGATAGTCGTAGGGCGGCAAAGGTGGGAAACTCAACATCCAACTCATCCAGTCCATCTGGTCTAGGATGACCGAAGAAGTATTCATAGATGGAATCAGGTGAGACATCAAGTGGAGGAAGTAATGGGTCTGGTAAATCAGGATAAATGGAAAAAAGATCTCCTGAACACATTCGGCAACCTAGATACCTAAAGAATTCTACGATGGAGAAATCGATAGTTCTCTTAGCGACTCTGGTTTTATAGGCACCATCACTGTTCTGATGAAGATTGTTGTAGAATTCAGACAATAGGTCATGGTTGATGTCCCTTTCCAGGTAGACTATCGAGTCAAGTTTGTAATATGCCAAGGTTTCGGATACAGAGGGACAAAACTCATCCATGTATTTTCGATCCACAGATCAACATGGGAGTAGCTTGAATGCCCTCTGTTGAAACGCCTGTTCAAACTGGCGATTCGGGAATCTCGAAGATGAGGAAGGTTGAGGTCGGGAGGGTGTTTGGGACTTGGATTTTTCAGCAGAAGACTTAGACGTACCCTCACCGGTTGATTTCTTCCTAAATAGGTCAAAAATAGGACATGGTCGGGGCAAATGGGAGTCCACGGGAGCCACAGCGTCGAGAACAGAGACAACATACAGAGATACACTGTCAAAAGAAACTAAAATGCCAAAAATGAACAGATTTCGGGGAGAAAGGAAGTTACCTGGGCGCCATTTGAGGTTTTCGGAGAAGATGGAGAGAAGAGTCGGGACTGAGGAGTGGTTCGGCTAGGGTTTTCGGCGTGAAATGAGAGGACGAAGGATCGGGGGAAGTTAAAGAAGGTGATCATAAGATCATAGGATCGGACGGCTGTCCGATCAGGAGAAATCCTGACCGATCAGGGAACATCCTGATCGGTCAGGGAGTGTCCTGATTGGTCGTGGAGACCGATCAAGGAGCTTCCTGATCGGTCCCTGGACCAATTAGATGTGATCCGTGCCAGAGCCTCCTGATCGGTCGTGAGGACCGATCAGGGAACCTCCTGATCGGTCCCCGGACCGATCAGAGGTCGATTGATAGTGCCAGAACCGGAACTCTCCTGATCGGTCGTAGAGACCGATCAGATATCATCCTGATCGGTCCCTGGACCGATCAGTGTCTGATAATCAGTGATTTCAGTCTCTGAAATTCGTATCGAAAACTCTGAAACTTGGTTCAACAACTTCCAAGTTCAGAGCCTAGGATCTGAAGAGCCCACAGATTATATTCAGTGATACCAATGAATATTTCCTAATGATGAGCTCTAATGATTTGGAATTATTTAGGGCTCGAAAGTTTCAGACACTTCATAACAAATGTGTTGAATCTCAAAGTTTCAAAACCAGAGAAGTTTGTTTTGTTTGTTTGCTGAAACGATGATCTATAGTGACCCAAGGTAATAAATCTGACTCAGGCTATCGGTTCAAAATATATCCTTGCTATGAGTAGTTACAAGTTTGTCAAAATATGTCAAAATTTCTTCACCAACTTGTCCTATTTTCAATCAAAATCAGGAAGATATCAATCAAGGGTATCAATCAACACATCAACAAGGTTAGATGATTTCTAGACACAGATCCAACCAAGATTCCTTGGTTGGAATATATGAGTAAGATCTAGGAGCCAAATACACATGAATTATGTAATGACCTTCCCCATACTCAATTTATGTCTCTTCAACCTAATTATTCAAGGGATGCATGATACATTTTGAATAATTTGGTTGATCCTAGCATCTCACCCCATTTCTAGCAAACAAAAATATTTTGTTAAACCTTATAGTTTGTGTGAGATGTCCCCAAGTTGCCCAAATTAATTTCCCAATTTCTCTTGTCATTTTAATGGTCCTTATTGATCATGATGTGGTCAAAATGACTTATTGAGCCAAACACATTCCCAATTCCCTCCTTAAATGACTAAATTCATTTTCCGGAAGGGGTTTGGTGAAAATATCGGCTAGGTTTGACTTTGACTCAACATATGTGAGTGCAATGTCTCCCCTAGCTACGTGATCTCTAATGAAGTGATGATGCACTTCAATGTGTTTGGTCCTAGAATGATGGACTGGATTTTTCGTTAGGTTTATTGTGCTAATGTTGTCACACAACACTTGCACTCCTTTATATGAAAGTCCATAATCTTCTAGAGTGTGAATCATCCACAACAATTGTGATACACTCTCTCCCATGGCAATGTATTCAGCCTCGGTCGTGGAGAGAGCAACACAATGTTGCTTCCGACTTGACCAACTAATCAACGATGAACCTAAAAATTGGCAACCCCCACTAGTGCTTTTCCGATCCAATTTGCATCCAGCATAATCGGAATCGGTATAACCTATCAAATCAAAAGACTCCGTACGAGGGTACCACAGTCCTACTCTAATTGTGCCCTTGAGATATCTTAGAATTCTCTTAACTGCAGTTAAATGAGATTCCTTGGCACAAACTTGATATCTAGCGCACATGCCCACAGCAAAAAGTATGTCCGGTCGACTAGCTGTGAGATATAGAAGACTACCGATCATGCTTCTATATTGCGTTAGATCAACTAGTTTCCCACTCTCATCATTGTCAAGATGAGTGTTTGTCACCATTGGAGTGGACACTTCCTTAGAGTCACTCATGTTGAATTTTTTGAGCATCTCTTGAGTGTATTTCGTCCGATGGACATAAATTCCATCTCGAGTTTGTTTGATTTCAAGTCCAAGGAAGAATGTCAATTCTCCTACTAGACTCATCTCAAACTCACTTTCCATGTGAGAAATAAATTCATTCAAATATCCCTTGTTATTTGATCCACAAATTATGTCATCGACATACACTTGGGCTACAAAAATGTTTTCACTATCTCTACCCAGAAATAATGTTGGGTCTATTTGGCCTCTTACAAAACCCTTTTCTAGTAAATATGTTGACAACCTTTCGTACCAAGCTCGTGGTGCTTGTTTAAGCCCATAAAGTGCTTTCTTGAGCTTGTACACGTGGTTTGGAGCTTCGGTATTCACAAACCCCGGTGGTTGTTCAATATAGACTTCTTCTTTAATAAAGCCATTTAAGAAGGCAGATTTAACATCCATTTGATAGAGCTTGAAACCTCTATGTGAAGCAAAAGCTATCATTAAATGAATGGACTCTAATCGGGCCACGGGAGCATAAGTCTCATCATAATCGAGACCTTCGACTTGACTATAGCCCTTGGCTACAAGTCTTACCTTGTTTCTTACAACTTCTCCCTCTGATTTAACTTATTTTTGAAGACCCATTTAGTTCCAATAATGGTGGTCTTCTTAGGTCTAGGAACTAAGTCCCACACTTGGCTCCTTTCAAATTGACCTAACTCATCTTGCATAGCTATGATCCAATCAGGATCGCGCAATGCCTCATCAACTAATTTTGGTTCAATCTCTGAAATCATTGCGACTTCATTAGACTCATTTCTAAAGAATGACCTAGTCCTAACCCCTTGTTGGATGTCTCCCACAATTTGGTCTTGGGGATGACTGGTGGTTATTCTAGATTGTCTTGGTGTTGGTGGTGCCTCATGAATGGTCTCACTAGGCACAGGCAAGGACTCAATATCAGGTAAAGGATCAGATTGAGTTCTTTGTTACCTTTGCTCATCATCATCAGAGTCAACTTCGACTCTTTCTATGTTTCGATCATTCAAACTTAGCCTTCTAAGTTCAAATTGAATTTCTCCTACATCCCTTGATTGATCATTTAAGTTAGGGATTTCTTCAAAAGCTACATCAAAGGACTCCTCAATCAATTTAGTCCTATTGTTGTAGACTCGATAGGCTTTGCTGGTGAGCGAGTACCCGACCAGTATCCCTTCATCAGCCTTGGCCGAAAATTTTCCAAGATGGTCCTTGGTGTTCAAAATAAACACCTTACAACCAAACACCCTAAGATGTTTAATTATAGGGGGTTTTCCAAACCAAAGTTCATGGGGAGTCTTTCCTAAAAACCTATGTATCAGGATTCGGTTTTGCACATAGCAAGCTGTATTTACAGCTTCAGCCCATAAGTAACTCGGTAGTGAGTACTCATTGAGCATACTTCGTGCAGCCTCTTGTAGGACTCGGTTCTTTCTCTCCACAACCCCATTTTGCTGAGGGGTCCTTGGAGTAGAGAACTCATGCCTATATCCCTTTTCTTGACAGAATTCTAAAAACCTATGATTTTGAAATTCCCCACCATGATCACTTCTAATGGTTTTAATTGTTGTTGATTTTTCATTTTCAGTTCTTCTACAAAAGGAAATAAAAATATCTAAGGATATAGGCATCTAATGGCAAGGGACCTTCTAATTGGCACTCATGGCACTCAACGCTTTTACCTTTATGAGGCGCTTTAGTTTGTTTACCCTTCTGACATGCATCACACAATTTGGTCTTTTGGTACTTGATGCTTGGTAAGCCTCGCACTAACCCTTTGTTGACCAGCTTCCGGATATTCTTCATGTTCACATGAGCCAACCTCCTATGCTAAAGCCACGATTCTTCTTCTTTCGACATGAAACACTTAGCAAGAGCATTAGTAGCACTTTTAAAAGAAACTTGATAAATGTTATCTACCCTTGTGCCTACTAGTACCGTGTCAAGTGTGTCAATGTTTTTGACTAGACATTGACTCGAATGAAACTCAATTGTGTAACCCGTATCACACAATTGACTGACACTTAGGAGATTAAAAGTCATCCCCTTGACTAGAAGGACATTCTTGATTTGGAGGCATTCGGATATATGAATGTCTCCAACTCCTATAACCTTAAGACTACCATTGTTACCAAATGACACATTACCTCTATTTTTATTTTGAATGGTAGAAAATAGTGACTTGTCCCCGGTCATGTGCTTGGAGCATCCACTATCAACAAACCAAGTTGATAGACGCTCCCCCTTTACCAATGCCTACAAGACACAAAAGATAGATGTTTTAGGTACCCAAATCTTGGGACCTAATGCATCTACAATGAAAGACTTAGGTACCCATGCCTTTGTTACCTTCTTCCTAGTCTCATGAACCCTAGAAACATGCGATCTATGGAATTGGGTTCTTGACACTAAAGAAATAAAGCTAGACTCCTTAGGTTGGTATCCTAATCCAGCCTTGTTGTAGACCGCCCTTTGGGCATTTAGAATCATGTCTAATGTCTTGGAGCTAGTTGAGAATTTCTCAAGCATTTTCTTGAGTTTCTCAACCTCACCCTTCAAGGCCTTGTTTTCATCTTCAAGGAGCTCTAGATGTAGGTCATCAACCTCATCTTCCCTAAGAGCTCTCAAGTTCTCTACTTCTTCTTTTAATGATTTATTTTCTGTTTTTGATTTTTTAAGCAAGGTAGACAAATGTGTAATAGTCTTATAGAATTTTTCTAAGTGAGAAGAGGTTACCTCTTCATCATCCGAAGATGATGAAGCCGCGGCTGAAGTGCTTGAGTCATCACTCTCGGACTCGGACTCCTCCCTTGCCATGAGTGCCAATTGCCGAGTACTCTTCTCCTTCTTCTCTTCCTCCTCCGATGAGCTTGAGGAAGATTCATCCCAAGTGGCCTTGAGAGCTTTCTTCTTCTTGGCTCTTTCCTCCTTCTTCTTGGCCCGTTCCTCCTTCTTGAGTTTTGGACACTCACTCCGGTAGTGGCCTTTCTTGCTACACTCATAACATGTAACATTAGTCTTATCGATATTTTGATCATTAGGTTTACCTTTTCCTTTGTATCTTCGGCTTCTTCTCATAATTCTCCTTACGAAGTTGGCCATCTCGCTTGATGATGATCTGCCTTCATCATCAAACTCGGAGGAGGATGAAGATGAAAGAATCTCTTTCTCCTTCTTCTTTCATTTCTTTCTTCTCCCATCCTTGCTCTTTTCTCCTGCAACCAAAGCTATACCTTTCTCCTTTTGACCTTTGTTAGCAAGTTCATGAAGTTCCATTTCACAAAAGAATTCATCTAACTTTACAATGGAAAGATCCTTGGAAACCTTGTAGGCATCTACCATAGATGACCACAAGGCATTCCTTGGAAAGGATTTAAGAGCGTACCTTACTAGATCACGATTCTCCACGCGTTCATCTACGGAATGTAGACCATTGATGATTTCCTTGAACCTCCCATGTAGTTCACTTACTGTTTCGTTTTCCTTCATGGTGAGATTTTGTAGTTGATTCAAGAATAGGTCCCTCTTGACTATCCGAGAATCTCGAGTTCCTTCTTGGAGCTCGATAAGCTTGTTCCATAAATCTTTTGCACTCGAGAATGGACCTACCTTGACGAGTTGGTCCTTGACAATCCCACATTGTAAGGTGACTACCGCCTTGGCATCGGCTTGCCCTTTACGAGTTTGTTCAGTAGACCACCTTGATGAATCGAGTTCCTTACCTTCTTCGTCCTTCGGTGGTGTGAATCCTTCCTTGACCGAGAACCCTATTCCGGATGGCAGAAATCACCCAAGCGAGCGAAAGACTCGGTCTGAGGCGAACGGAGTCGGAGCAGAAGACCCGGGACTGGAAAAAGTCAATGGGGTTGACTTTTTCCCTCCGGGGCGCTCGGAACGTACCGGGGCGCCCGGAAGTCGATATTTGACCAGATCGAGATTTGACTCAATCTAAACATTAGGAATAAAGTTTTATCCCCCTCAGGGCACCCGGAACCCTTCAGGGCACCCCGACCAAGACTATAAATATAGCCTTGGTCCAGAAGCTTTTCAACGAACTCAAGAATTGTAATTCCAACGCTTGTGTGCTTTAGTTTAGAGTTGAACTTCTGTTTCTGTGCTTAAACGCTGTAAAAGACTTCTTCGCCTGAAGGAGATACTAGTGCTTCATCTTCCTTGGATTAACAACCTCCCCGGTTGTAACCAAGTAAATCTCGGTGTGTCTTTTACTTCCTTTATGTTTTATTGTTTACTTTATTTATGCAAGTGTTAGTTTAAGAGTTCGAGAAGGGTTGATTTTTGTTTTTTTGTTTACAGGCTATCCAACCTCCCCTTCTAGCAGGCCGCAATGGTCCTACAGGTGGTATCAGAGCCGAGACGTCTCAGAAGGACTAATCGCCGTCTGAAGCAACAAAACGATGGTTGGAGATAGCATCTACCCACTAGCATTCAAGGGGGAGTTTTCTTTATGGAAGAAATAAATGGAGGTATACCTAAACACTGATTTTGGTATTTGTTTAATAATGAAATCTGGTTATGAAGTACCAAAGACAACGAATGGAGAAGAACTCGATAAACGCCTCTGGAACGAGAAGCAACATAACGAGTGTATGGCAAACGCTCGGGCGGAATTTCATCTTCTAACTGTAATACCAAATGAAGATATCGACAGAGTCGAAGAGTACAAAAGCGCAAAAGAACTTTGGGAAAAGTTCTTGAAACTCTACGAAGAACCTTTGGAAGCCGACAACTCAATGGACACCGAGTCGCAGACAGAACAATCCGAGAATGAGGAAACCACCGAGACAGCCGAACTCCATCCCGAGGACACGGAAAGTTCATCCCAGATGAGCATCGATGAAGGGGGAGAGACTTCGGAAGAAAGAAACTCGACAGGGGGAGAATCAACTGTTGACAAGGTAAGTTAGGTATGGTCTCCACCTTCTGAATAATTAGTTAAATCAATCGAAAAATCACCAAAAGAATTTTGCGAATTAGAAATTGAATCATCGAAAGAGTTTTTCGGATTAGAAAATCTTCTTTCGAATAAATTTTGCAAATTACAAAATATTTTGTCGAACAAATTTTGCAAATTAGAAATACTGTTGAAAAACTTTATCAAGTTAGAATTTATATTATCGAAATATTTTTGTGAATTAGAAATTCAAAATGTAACAAAAAATATTAAGTCAAAAGAAATAGTTTGTTGATTAAAGAATCTCGACAAACTGATAATAGAAATTAACATGATACAATTTTTTTGTATGTTTAATATTGGTTGCTTTAAATCTGAAAAAGTGTGATTTAAGAAGTTATGATAAATTAAAATGAAAATTTTAAAATTTTCTGAAAAAAGCATTAGGATTAAAAAAATAAAATAAATACATAGAAATTTTTTTAATTTTTCTAAATGTTCTCAAAAATTTTTAAAATTTTCTTGCATAAAGTTTTCGGCTTAAAAAGTTCTTAATTCTTGATGACGAAAACTTAGAATTTTTTCAAAAGTTATGTTTGACTTAGAAATTTTCCTTGACTTAGAAAAATTTTCCAGAAAATCATTGAAATAGATTTTTATAATTTTTCTAAGTGTCAACCCTTAGATTTTTCTTGCAACCCCAATTTTTTATGTGATAAAAGGGGGAGAAAAAAAAAATATAAGTCTAGGGGAGGTAGAAATTAAAAATTAAAAATTAAAATTTAATTTTTTCTATCTTGTTGCACGTTATTGCAATATAAATTGTTTATTTTTATGTCTATTTTAACCCTAGCTTAACTTGTGTTGATCACATCAAAAAGGGAGAGATTGTTGGAACCCCAAGGTTGTTTTGGTGTGATCAAGAAGTTAAGTTAGGTCCTGTGTGTTTCTAACCTTGTGTTTAAGTGTACAGGAGCTTAGGAGCACAGGTAGTCGAGCGGAAGACGCAACTAGCAAGAAGGACGGCACGCGGTGCGTCCGAGGGACGAGGCGTTGCGGAAGAGTACACCTGCGGACGAGAAGGAAGCGTGCGGTGGTTCCGAGGGACGAAAGCCAGAGCGAAAGACTGCTCGGGGAGCAAGAGACGTAGCTAGCGAGAAGGTTGACACGGGGTGCGACCGAGGGACGAAGACTGCGGATGAGTACGCTGGTGGACGAGAAGGAAACACGCGGCGATTCCGAGGGACGAGAAGCCGGAGCGGAAGACTGCTCGAGAAGACTGGAAGTTAGGTTCGGGTGAGCCCTATTCCGGATGGCAGAAATCACCCAAGCGAGCGGAAAAATCGGTCTGAGGCGAACAGAGCCGGAGCAGAAGACCCGAGGCTGGAAAAAGTCAACGGGGTTGACTTTTTCCCTCTGAGGCGCCCAGAGCTGTTTGGGGCGCCCGGAACGTACCGGGGCTCCCGGAAGTCTATATTTTACCAGATCGAGATTTGACTCGATCTAAACATTGGAGATTAAGTTTTATCCACCCAGGACGCTCGGAACCCTTCGGGGCGTCCCGACCAAGGCTATACATATGGCCTTAGTCTAGAAGTTTTTCAACGAACTCAAGAATTGTAATTCCAATGCTTGTGTGCTTTAGTTTAGAGTTGAGCTTCTGTTTCTGTGCTTAAACGCTGTAAAAGGCTTCTCCGCCTGAAGGAGATACTAGTGCTTCATCTTCCTTAGATTAACAACCTCCCCGATTGTAACCAAGTAAATCCCGGTGTGCCTTTTACTTCTTTTATGTTTTATTGTTTACTTTATTTATGCAAGCGTTAGTTTAAGAGTTCGAGAAGGGTTGGTTTTTATTTTTGTGTTTACAGGCTATCCAACCTCCTCTTTTAGCCGACCGCAATGGTCCTACACTACTTCTCAGCGGATGATAGACAAGATCTTCTGGGAGCAGATAGGTCGAAACGTAGAGGTGTACGTAGACGACATACTCATCAAATCCACCTTAGCAATACATTTGATTTCTGACATAGAAGAGACCTGTGGTACATTGCGACAATATGGGTTAAAATTAAAGCCATTAAAGTGCTTGCTTAGAGCTCAAGGGGAAAAATTCCTGGGATACCTCGTTACTGAGCGGGGAATTGAGACCAACCTGGAGAAGGTTCAAGCGCTTCGAGACATGCATGCACCTCAAAATTTGAAAGAAGCCCAGAAGTTAGTGGGCAGAATAATTGCACTGTCCAGGTTTATATCTCGGTCAGCAGATCGGGCATTGCCTTTCTTTAAGGTGCTCCGAAGAGTTACCAAGTTCCAGTGGGATGAAGAATGCCGCAAAGCCTTCGAAGAACTGAAGCACCACCTGGAGACCCTGCCCTCACTCTTTTAACCTATTACTGGGGAGCCGCTTTGGGTATATCTGTCAGCTACCCCTGAGGCCGTGGGGCAGTGTTGGTAATAGAATAGGATGATGTACAATGGCTAGTGTACTTCTTCAACCATCTATTAAAAGGGGTCGAGTTTCGATACATAACCATGGAAAAGTTGGTCTATGGATTAGTTTTCATAGCTCGTCACCTAAGACCTTATTTCCTAGCACACCCAATCACATTCTGACCAATAGTACCATGGAGAAGGCCCTTACCAACAGGGAGGTAGCTGGCTGTCTCATCAAGTGGACAACTGAGTTGGGAGAATATGATATACATTATCAACCCTGAACAACGATTAAAGCACAAGCCCTGGCAGATTTTCTAACGGAGGTTCATCAACCTGACTCTGAGGAAACATGGAGAATATACGTAAATGGGTCATCCACCCAACAGAGAAGTGGGGTGGGGATATCAAGCTACTTCTCATATCTCCTTAGGAGGATATCATGCAGCTGACTGTTAGATTAAACTTCAGAGCTACCAACAATGAGGCGGAGTATGAAGCATTGTAGGTCAATTTATAGGCAGCTCGACATGTAGGGGTAGCTTGGGTAATCATTTACTCAGATTCTCAACTGGTAAAACTGGTAGCTCAACAAGTGGTCGGTAACTTTGAACTCAACAATGAGAAGCTACAGCTATATAGAGAAGCGTATGATAAAATGAGGGAGGGCTTCAAGGAAGTTACAGTGACCAAGATTCCTCAAGCAGACAATCAGAGAGCAGATGAATTAGCTAAAATGATCAGTTCTTTGACTATTTGGGTGTTGGATAAGTCGATAACCTAGAGCTTCTGATAGCTCAGATTGACCTATAGAACAACTTGGAGGAACTGATCGGCTGGAGAGCCCCAATGAGCATTTATCTTCAGTAAGGAGTTTTACCTGTTGATGCCGAAGAAGCCAGAGCAATTAATAAGAGGGCTCATGCATATACACTGATCAGGGATCAATTATATAAGAGGATATTTTCTCAACCACTGCTTAAATGCCTAGGTCCGGACAAGGTGTAGTATGCCCTGCAGGAAATTCATCAGGGATGTTGCGGTAGTCATGTTGGAGGAAGGATGCTAGCCCAAAAAGTACTGCTGGCCGGGTGTTTCTGGCATACTTTACAAAGAGATGCCCAGCGGTTGGTAGACACTTGCCTCTCTTGTCAAAAGCATCAAAACATGATTCATCGACCAACCGAGATTTTGAAGACCTCAATAGTCTCTTGTCCCTTTAATCAATGGGGTATGGACACCGTGGGATCCTTCCCCATGGCTCCCGAGCAATGACACTTTTTGCTTGTAGCAGTAGATTACTTCTCTAATTGGGTAGAGGCAAAAGCACTAGCCAGGATAACTGAAGGAGCTGTCATCCAGTTCTTATGGAGAAACATTTTGTGCCGATTTGGAATCCCCCACAAGCTGGTCTCAGACAATGGTCGGCAATTCCAAGGGCGCAAATCCATGAATAGTGCAGGGATTTGGCATCTCGCAGGCATTCGCGTACGTGGCCTATCCGCAAAGCAATGGACAGACCGAGGTCACTAACAGGGAAATAGTTCATGGGCTGAAAGTCAAATTGGACCACGTGGGCGGTCATTTGGTGGAAGAACTTCCTAGTATCCTCTGGGCATACTGAACGACTCCCCAAGAGAGCATAGGGCTTACTCCCTTTCACCTTGTTTATTTCAACAAAGTTGTCATGCCGATCGAGGTCAGGGTTCCATCCGCCTGGCGATTATTGTATGGCCCGGAGAACATCGAGTGGCGGTTGTTAGAGTTGGATCTTATCAGTGAGACCCACGAGAGGACGGTCACCCGGCTAACCGCATACTGACAACGAATATGGCAAACCTATGATAAGAAGGTGATCTCTCACTTCTTTGGAGAGGGGGATTTAGTATGGAAAAGGATCAGACCGGTCGGGGAGGTAACAAAGTTAGCACCTTAGTGGGACGACTCTTATAAGGTCATCAAAAAACTAGCGTCTGGTGCCTACTACCTACAGGACACTCAGGGTAGAAAGTTGGATCATCCCTGGAGTTCTAATTACCTCGAGCCTTATCATATCTGATAACGTTACTCTTTGTACTAACTCTTGTTTGAGAGAAAGATCTAAGGCCAAGGAATGAGCCCTACAGGCATACGTGTAAAAAACCTGGTCGGGTAATCCTGACCTGGATAAAACTTAATTCCTTCAATGAGGCACTTTGGAAGTCCTCAAGCCATAGATACAAGACTTAGTCGGGTCCTAATACCCTCATCCTTGTGTAGCCCTGAGCATAGCTCTTCTTGACCCTGAAGAACTACCTCATTATCTTATCAGTCTTAATGGTTCTTAGCCGAGTGGGTTCCGCCTCACTCGCGCTTATATGTTGTAGAGACCAGAAACAAGCTTTTATAAATAGATAATAGATGTACAATATAAAGAGTCACTTGAACTTTGAGAAAACATCATCAGACATTTCTTTAATAATTCGATGATGGTCTAGGAAATCTTCAGGAGGGTTGGACGACAAGTACCCTCCCTCTTAGAGTTATTGGACTGCTCCTACTGCTCCATAAGCCAGCGATCAGACGAAGCAGTCTCCTACTTGAGAGACAAACTCTAGAGAGCACAGGTACTCTGCCCGATCAGCCAGGAGTCGCTTGTCCTCCCCCGCCTTATAAGTTTCCAAGGCCTGGGTTGAATGAGACAAGGCAGATCGAGCTTAAGACAACTCTGCCTGTAAGGAGCCTAGCACTGCAGCTTGAGATTCCAGATCCCTTCTATGATATATGAGGAGCACATCCTTAGAGTTAAGTTCCTTAATTAAGCGGTCCACCTCTTGCTTATGAACGAGCTTGAAGTTCTCCAGGGCGGCAGCTTGTTGAGCTAGCTCTAACTGAGCCCTCTCCTTGAGGATCAACTCTTCTTGATACTTAGCATCAGTTGATCGGTGGAGGGCTTCCAGTTTCTTCTTATCACCCCAAAGTCAGTTGGCCTCCAGTAAGGCCTTGCCTAGGTTCTGTTCTTGGATGCATTCAACTTTTTTAGAGACTCCACCTCCGCCTTTAGCTAGAGTACAGCTGGAGATGAGTCAAGACGATGAGACTCTAGGTTCTCAATATGATCCTTCAAGACCTTATTTTGCTGATACATATCCAGGGACGTCTGACTCAAGTGTAGCATCTCGTCACAGATCTAGTCATATAAAAAGGATAGTCAGAATCGGAAGAAAAGAAAACAACAATAAAAGAAGGTGAGGGCTTGCCACAATAGTATGCTCGAAGAGCAGATCCACTTGAGTGGGCACTGGGATGGAATCTATCTGCTTCATAGTTTCCATTCAAATAGTCGATAGTTTCCCCCATAGAAGGATACTACCAGCCTGAATAGAAGGGTTGTGACGCAATCCCCGTTCTGAAGGCATAGAAGCATTAAAATGGAAACACTGAGACTTGGGAGGAACAGAAGCGGTTCCGCTAGTGGTAGGACGAGTGGAGGTAGATGGTCTGGCTAAGGGCCCAACCTGCGCAGCTGGTGTAGATTGCAACTCTGGATTGATCTCTTCTTTCATGATCAGGCTTTTCCCTCTAGGGGCCTCGGGTGGAACTTCCAGAGGAGCAATAGGGTCGCCGAAGACTTGTGGCTCTGGAACGGAAGACAGAGCTGGCCTGGGTATTTGGGTAACAGTAGATTGCTCGGCTACTGGGCGAGACTCAGCAGGTTTGCACCTTGGTCGATGAGAAAGTGATTGATCGTCCGAATCTGACCCCTCTCTTGGGGTCAAGGGGCGGCAAGATGGGGGAGTCGGATGAATCCACTGAGCAGGTTCAACGACAGAGCGGGTAGGTAGCGTTGTTTGAGGAGCGGTAGGAGAGGCATTATTTGTGGCCATCCTGGGCGCACGTGCAGTGGAGTGTGAGAGGCCCCATCTGCCTAAGATTATGCACCCTCGGTGATTTATCTTCAAAACGCTTAGTGGAAGAGGCCTGATCAGAGACGCTCGGGCAAGAGTGTTCGCTATGACAAAGCAAGAGTCAGAGTCAGAAAGCAAAAGCAGGTCAGAGTAGGGTAATGCTTACCAAGGGAATGTGGAAGCTCCGAAGGGATGACGCTCAACCTGAACAGAAACAACACATCTTCAGTCAGTAGCATAAGCAGATCGAATCGCCAGCCCTCCAATTGCACTGACGCCTCTATAAAGGTGGGGTCTACATGATAGTCCCCCAGATAGGGCACTAAAGGAAGGGATGATCACCACTGGCTAGGTCACTCCATGGTGAAGGGAAAGTGAAGGAAAAATACTTATCTTTCCACTCTGGCTCTGAAGATGGAAGGCGAGCAAAGAGGGTGGTCCGGGTACGAGCCTGGAAGCAAAAAAGACCCTCACTATGACGCCGGGGGATGAAGAAGTAATGGAAAAGCGAGGGTCCAACGGATATCACACAATTCGTAGAGGAAAACAAACCCACACAAAATCCGGATGGAATTATGAGTAAACTGACAAAGGGGAAGGTGGAAGTAGCGACTCACGTCGGAGAAGAAAGGGTTGATAGGAAAACAAAGACCAGCCACAATCTGTTCTTTGAAAAAAGTCACATAACCCTGAAGAGGGGGGAAGAGTCGATGAACCTCAGAGAGTATGATGATATGTATGGCCGGGGATACTTCATACATAAAGCGGAGATCATCCAGATCTACGCCAGTAAAGGTTGAGACCCCTAGAGTGTACGTAGGTGTTGGGGAAGCCATGAAGAAGTCGCAAAAAGGAGGCATGAAAGAAGAAGAGGAGGGAGGATGACTCTGGCTAGTGGGAAGAGGCCCAAGTGAGAGGGCGAAGTAGGTTATTTATAGATGTCTGAGGGTACGCCTGGAAGAATGCTTCGACATCAGCGTCAATCATGCGATCCGTAGGCGAAGTATCTTACGTCAGTCATGGGCATGAAATGGTAAAAAAGTGGTCTTGTCAAAAAAAGCTGGATCAAAGGACACGTGTTAAGAATTGGGGGGGGGGGGAATCGAGGTCACAGGCGATGATACAATAATCTACGCTTGGGAAGGGGGAGGACCCCAGAATCACTGTGGTGTGTGATCGAGCGATTAGTTATACTACGACACCCATTCGGGAGACAACGTGACAGTAAAGATTAATGCCCGATTAGGTGAAATGACCTTTGCTGATGCCTGCCCGGGTGATGAGCTGACCAGGCATCCATGAATAGGTCAAACACTTAACGGGGTATGTAATCATGCAAGGTGAAATGTCTAAGGGCCTCAGCCAGGCCTAGTAGACATTTAAGCACTACATTGACACTGATAACAAGTTCATTTGCACAACACTTCACAACATAAAGAAATTTCAAGATCAAAGTCACAAAGAGGTTTGGAAGCTCACATCATCATTCAAAATAGAGATAATTACAAGGGACAGAGACTATTCAAAAGAAGGGAAGGCTTCGCCAGGAAGCTCATTGAGAAGGCGGGTCCAGTCCAGGAAGTTTTTAGGAGGAGTCGACCGGAGCAAACCTTTCTCTTGCAGCTGTAGCAAGGCCCCTGCGCTACCATAACAAAGCATCTGGTCAATAAGGTGTCCAATCTTAGCTCCAAAGTCTTTGGAAGCTATGAAGGAAGTTCTGTGAGCTTCCAGACGAGAAGCCTCGCCCGCCTGGTAGTCCTGCATCTCGTCCCTTGCCTTGCCGGTGTCATCCCATGCCTTAGCTAACTCCTGGTGAGCAGTTGTTGTCTCTGCCTTGGCCGCTAAGAGCTCTGCTTGTGCAGACTTGAGAGAAGCCAGGGCCGCATTCAACTGCTTCTGCAGGGAAGCCTCCCAATTAGTGCTGGCAGACAGGTCTGCCGTTTTAGCAGCCAGGTATGTCCGCAGGGAGGCATGTGCCATTTGAAGGTCATGTAATTGGGAGGAGAGGTTGGTAACCTCTATGTCACTTGCTTCTAAGTCGGCCAGGATCTGGACGCGCCTAAGGCCCTCAGACTTAAGCTTTGCAGAGTTGATCTTCTGGGTGACCTCCAGGGACTTCACTTTCTTAGACATTGCATGGGCCAAGTCCCGAGCAGTGCGAGTCTGGTCTTCCGCTATCTGCAAGTGGGATTGAATCAGGTTCTTAGGGGTCGTCAAGTCAAAAGTCCGACCCGCAGTTGTAGGAGACGCCATCTCCTGAATTCGAGCCCTCAGGGACTCATTTTCTCGATACAAACCGACTATGTACTATGAGAGGCTCAACCCCATGACATAGGTCTATAAAGAGTGTGGATAGGATTAGCAGTATGCTAAGAACCTGAAGAGGAAGTAGATAAAACTTACCAACACTAGTCGTTGGGAGAACTGGTCAACCAAGTCCAGTTTATGGCATTGCAAAATTTGATCGACAGTGCTTTTCCATGAATTAGCAAGGGCACCATGAAGTTACACCTGACCGCGGTTAGGGGAAGTGCCCGAAGAAGGAGATGGACCTAACACCTAGAGGGACGTCAGTTGAAAGGAGGAAGTGAATGCATACTGTCTCTTAGAGCATTCCTTGGTGCAAAAAGAAGGTATAGGAAACACAGGTGATTAGGGGCTCGAAGAAGGAGGAGTGGGAGCTGCTGAAGTCCCGGGCTGGCTTTTTGCTTGGGAGGTTGCCTGATCTTGAACTGGAATGGGGACAGGAGAGGAGGCTGCAACCTTTGACGAAGCTGGAGTGCCTGCCCGAGCGGGAATTTTGGCTCTAGAAGGTGCCCGTGACACAGGAGGCCTCGGAGGGGAACATTGGACGGATGGAGCAACACGTCGTCTCTTGCGCTGGAGGGGCAAGGGCCGCTCGGGAGCTAGAGAGGAGGCTTGCTCGCCGACAGTTGCCTCTATAGGCAGCGATTCATCTCCGGGGGCCTCAGGGTCCCCTGACTGTTGAGAGGAGGCCCCTGCTGAGCCGTTGGTCTAGGGAACCTCCTGACCAGACATAATCTCCCTGCCTCTCTTTCGCAGGATTTCGCTAGGCATTGCAGAAGAGTCGAGGGCGAAGGCTTAGAATATGATAACTTCTGCAAGCAAAAGAGAATACCTCAGTTAGTGAAGACATGAAAGAAGATGCAGGCAATCTTATCGAAAGGGGCGCTCAAAGGCGTCTGAATGGGGCTCAACCCGAAAGTGTACAGTTTTGATTGAGTTTCTTTTGTTTTCGCAATACTTGGTCTTGTTTGGTGTTCAGTTATTCGTGAACACAATTTGTTCTATCATCATGAATGATCGCACAGAAGATTCACTTCAATCGATCAGTGTTCGATTGGATGGAAAAAATTATTCATATTAGGGATATATGATAATTAGCATTTTTATGTAATATTTTAGCTCTCATACTTAGCATTTTTATCCTCTTATTCACTTAAATCTTGCTTAATATTATGATTCATGAGTTAGGATATATTTACGAGCTTTTTATACACTTTCCCTAATTTTGCTATTATTTCATGATTTTTGTAGGGAATTAAAGAGGAGCCATAGACATAAGTGGAGTCAAATTAATTGGATCTAATGCTAAGGTTGAGCATGAGCTAATTTGAAGAGCTTGACTCATTTCATTCCAATTTGGAGAAAGAAGTAGAGCTCCACTCTTCAAGCCCAATCACAAAAGCCCAACTCATCCAATTTGAAGCCCAATTTTGAACCCTATTCTTAATGGATCCGGATTCCATTCCTAATGGATCTATTTTCCTTAACCCAAACCCGATCCGTTAAGAAACCCTCTCCTTTTCTTCCTCATGCGACGGAACAGTGGAGATCTCTCGCGTTTTCTGCGGCTAGGGGACATCGGCACCGCAACCTCCTCTCCCTTCTTCCTCACCACCGGTCGGTGGCTTCATTCCTTCACTGCCACCGGCCGGTTCTCCACAGTTGTTCTTCATCTTCCCGATTACAATCGAGCTCCTCTGTTCTTGATTCCAGCAGCGACATCAAGCAATTCCAGGCGGCAACCTTCGACTCCGATCATTCTCCTCGCCGGAGGGGTTCTCCGGTGAGATCTTCCCCCTATTGACTTCCTTCCGTCAGCTTCTACCTTCTGGGGTTTAGGCGGCAGAGCAAGAAAAAGAAAGCGGTAATCATCCCATTTCACAACACCTCCATTACTTCCGTTCATCTTCCATCGAGGGGGTTCTTCGGTGGAAGCTTCGTTCATCATCACCGTTGTTGAAGCAAGCACAGCCGGTATTTGGTTGCTGTTCATCGGTTCCGGGAGTTCAGGAGTTGGGTGTTTTGTGTGAAGCCTTTTCGTTCCTCCAAGTCCGAGCAGCAATTCTTCTTCATCAGATTCCAAACAACAAGTTTATTATCCAATTGTTGATACTTTGGTTTGCATGGTTGTTAATTTGGTGTAATTGATATTTCTTTTAGTTTGTTGATGAATGCTTGTATTGAGCTGTTTTCCCTTGTTTTTAGATTTGCACGTACGTTGCTTAGTTTACTTAATGCTCACCAAGTGTTTGTTGAAATGCCCCAACCATCTTTGTCATCCTAGTTTTGCATTTTTCTTAGCTTAGACTCTTGCAATGCTTAGTTAATTGAATGGTTGATAGTTCTCTTATGCTTATGTCTTGATTTAATTGCAATTAGGTAAGGTTAGATTTTGTTCCATGCTTAATTTCATTATTTGCTTACTTTATGTTGTCTTTAATTTCTTTGCAATCATAGTTTAAGTTAGATTAGATTTTCTTATTTGCATCGTCTTTCATTTACTAGATTAGGTTCATTTAATGTTTTGCTATTTTATTCCTTAGTTTAATTCCGTTAATGGTGAAATCGTAGCGTAGAGCGACAATGCGCTATGAGATCACTACTAATGGATAGATAGGATGTCTTTCATTAATTAGGATTAGATTTCATACTTGCTTTGCTCTTTTGTTCCTTAGGTTTAATTTCATACTTGTTTTGTTATTTCATATCGTAGTTCAAAATTCAAAACCCAAACCCCCAGTTTCATATCAAAAATCCAAAAGTCATAACCAATCCTGAAGTTATCAGCCTATCGTTACATTCTTTGGGAGACGACCCGAGTCATCTCTATACTACTTTAGTGTAGAGGGGTTTGGTAAACTTTAATTGTAATTTGATAAGCTCCCGTAGCACGACACTCGAGCTCACATCAAATTTTGACGCCGTTGCCGTGGAACTTGTAGTGGTGTTTGATAATTTTAGGATTGCTTTCTTATTTTTCTACAAAAATTTCTAAAAAAAAAATTGTCAAATGCTTTAATGTTCATAGATTCATGTGTTTGATATTATATACTCCTGTGTCTTCTAATTTTGTTTGTTAGTGTTTCAGTGTAAGACCAGGACAATTCTTTCAGTTCAACATGGATCTTTATTCTCAACAATTTGGAAGCTTCAATGAATATCACAATTTGGATACTAGGCAAGTGAGACACATATGTACTAATTGTGGCAGTCCATCACATCCAGTTGCTATATGTCATCTCATTCAAAAGACTGCTAGATTTCCTATGGAACCCCAGTATTTCCAACATCAATATCAACAGGCATATGATCCAGCTCCTAATACCTATAGTCATGACTGGGGCAATTATTCGACTCAGTACTTTCAACCCTAGATTCCAGAGCAGCATGGATACTTCCAACCACAATATTATCAACCCCAACAATAGTATGGGAATGAGCAACAATAATTGGATCAATCTTTTCCATAATATCAAAGGCCACAAGTATTTCAGGATGATTCTATATCCACATGGCCACATTTAGTCCAGCAGATCGAACCAGCTCCTTGGAGGACATTTCAAGAGAGCACTGAAGAAGTTCATGTCCCTAGTCAATCAATATTTCAAGATTTGAAGGATGTAATGTAGCAGATGCAGCAACAACAAGAGGTATATACTCAGTCTCAACAAAGAAATGAAGCATCACTACAGAATCGTCAGATGTATCTGGATCAAATTGCAACATCCATCAGCCAACGACAAGCCCAATTATCTAGTGAGGAGATGGATTCTAGAGAATGTCATAGCCCTACGCCCCTGATTCTACTCCTATACAGGACTCCTCTAGCCTTTTGTGTGATGATGTTGCAATTTGTGATTATTTTAATTCTGATGATATTGTTGCTGTAGATATTGTTGATGCAAGTGTTGTTGGTGATGTTGAGGAGCTAGCTGAGCCGGATCATGCATCTATCGATAAGGAAAGTGTAGGGACTTGCATGGTGGAAGCAATGTCTCAAGAATCACCTAGTTTTGTTGCACGACCACCTGATGATAAGAGTGTAGGGACTTGTGCTGTGGAGGCAGAGCCCCAAGAATCACTTCATTTTGATGCACCACCAGAGCCTGAGCTATTATTTGATGAAGAGGAAGTCACATCCATTGTTCTAGAACCTCCAGGTATATTTCAGTACAGTAAGTTAGTATTTCTTGTGATCTTTTAGAGAATTCCAAAGAGGTTCCGAATATTGATTTTATTGGATGTGACTCATATTTGGATTCATGCTTGTCTAAGTTTGATATTGTTTCATCTCTTCCTTACCCCACATGCGTGTGGAAGTTGCGTTCTGTCCTTGGCCTTGCAGGTTTTTATAGGCCCCTGAAGTGGATGCTTAAGTTTAACCGCCTTCAACCTCCGGGAAGAACTTTCAAAAAGAATAGGGTGAAGGGAGTGATCTTTACTTTAAATGCAAACATTCCACTCCCAACTTGGATTTTGCACCTTAACCGTTTGCAACCACCGGGATGGATTGTTTATCAAGTTGTTCCCTTTCCTACATGGATTCTACTTCTGAATCGTCTTCAGCCGCCAGGAATAAAGGGGAGTTCGTTCCTTTCCTTTCTTTTTTTTTTGCTTTTCTTTATCTTTACACTTACATGTTTGTTTGCTTCCTTACTTTGCTTCCATACTTTGCTTTCATACTTTGTTTTCTTGTTTTACATTTTGTTTGGTCTTGTTTATACCTTGCTTGATTTTGAGTCATATCTCCCTAGATGTCCCTTTATAATGCTTTGAGAATCGAAAAAGACAGTTAAGTTTGACTATCAAGATTTGGTTTCCTTGGTATTGTTGGGTACATTAATTGCATTAGTCATTTATGTTAGGATCTCTTCGTACGGCTAGAGAGGGGGGTGTGAATAGCCGACCCAAATTGCTCTTTTCTTTCTACAAACTAGGGTTAGCGCAGCGGAAAAATAGATGCAGAAAGAAAACAGGAGAAGAAAGACAAACCATATAACGAGGTTCGGAGATGAACTCCTACTCCTCGGCGTGTCCGTAAGGTGGACGAAGCCTACCAATCCGTCGGTGGATGAGTCCCCGGAAACCCGGCTAATAGATACTCCTTGTGGGTGGAGAAACCTCACCACAATCTTTGCAACAGCAATAGGAGTACAAATAGGAACAAGAAAACAAGAACAGAAATGTAAACAACACTTGCTTGCCTTCTTGAAGTTAGCAGGAACCCTGGTGAAGCAGCAGCTTCTCGGATCCAAGCTTAGCTAGAAAACCAGCAACAAGAAGAAGCTCACGCGAAGCTTTAGCACCCAGAGCTCAACAAAGCTCAGCGGAAGAAGAAGCAGGTTCAGAGTACTTCGAAGGAAGAAGAAGAAGAAGGCCCTCGACCCCTTTATACTGCGAAGAAGAAAGCTGAGAAACTAGCCGTTGCGTCATAGCAGCTAGAACTCGATCGATCCGCACCGATCGGGAAGATGGATCGTCTCGATCGGTGCGTGGACCGATCGAGAGAGGAGATGATTGGTCCACGACCGATCCCTTCCTTTTCCCTTCCGATGCTGCGTCTCGATCGATCCACGACCGATCGGGACATGGCCTGATCGGTCCGTGGACCGATCACCGCTTCTATCTGGTTACCGATCGGTCACGAGACCGATCGGATAAGCACGCCCGATCGGTCACCGGACCGATCGAGGAAACAAAGACATTGGATCGGTCGGTGACCGATCCATTGGATTTTGTCCAAACCAAGTTCCAAGACTTCCAAACCAATATCCGGTCAACCTTGACCTATTGGTACTTCATCCCAAGCATCTGGTCACTCCCTTGACCTGCTAGAACTCCCTGCCAAGTGTCCGGTCAATCCCTTTGACCTACTTGGACTTTCCAACACCAGAAGTCCGATCATCCCTGATCCATCTGGATTTTCCCTTGCCTGGCTTCACTCACCAGGACTTTCACCTGGCTTCACTCACCAGGATTTCCACACTGCCTAACATCCCAGTTAGGACTTTCTCACTGCCTGGCTTCACTCACCAGGACTTTCCACACTGCCTAACATCCCAGTTAGGACTTTCTCATTCACCTAGCTTCACTCACTAGGATTTTCACCTGGCTTCACTCACCAGGATTTTCCCGAATGCCTGGCTTCACTCACCAGGACTTCCACCTTCACCTAGCTTCACTCACTAGGATTTTTCCCCGTGCCAAACTCCCTGTTTGGACTTTCCCCGTGCCAAGTCTCCATACTTGGACTTTTCCAGTGCCAAGTCTCCATACTTGGACTTTTCGCGTGCCAAGCTCCCTGCTTGGACTTTTCCGTGCCAAGTCTTCATACTTGGACTTTTCCCGAATCAGGTCAACCAGGTCAACCTTGACCTACGGTTGCATCAATAATCTCCCAAACATCTATTCTTGTCCCACATCAAGAATAGAACTCTCTCACGAGTGTCAAACATCAACATGCAACACAACTAGGTCAACCTTGACCTAAGGTTGCACCGACAATCTTCCCAAGTCAAACATCAAAATACAACTCGAGTCACGTCAACTCGAGCCGGGTCAACCAGGTCAACCTTTACCTAAGGTTGCACCAACAATCTCCCCCTTTTTGATGTTTGACAAAACCATAATCAAGTTAGGTTAACCCGATAACCTAACTTAGGTTTTCAATCATCTTCCAATGTCCAATGTTCTTTCCTTGAACATTCTCTGGACATTCTCCCCTTAGGTTAACCCGATAACCTAACTTGGGTTCTCCAATAATTCTCCCCCTTTTTGACATACATCAAAAAGAATTCCAATGTTCTTCCTTGAACATTCCTTGACATTCTTTCCCTAGCTTAGGTTAACCCGATAACCTAACTTGGGTTCTCCAATAATTCTCCAATGAACACTCTCCCCTTTTTGACACACATCAAAAAGAACAAGGAGGGTATCAAGGTCAAGAGTTTCTTCCTAATGAAAGTCCCATACCTTTCATTTGAAACTCTTAATTTCCCCCTTGATACTAAACTCAACAATCAACTTAGTGATAATCCCATATCACTAATCCTCAAGAGTCTTAAGGAGTACAAACTCCCCCTAAAAGTCAACTCCTCTTGACAATTAGGTAAAACTCCCCCTAGAGGTCAACTCCCCCTTGACCATTGCACCAACAATGTCTTTGAGAGTTCCAAACCTTTAGAAATCCAAAAACACCACTTCCATAACTGAAATTTCAGACAACAGCTGAATAATCAGAAATTCGGCACGCTTTGATCGGTCCCCAGACCAATCAGCCCTTCACCAGATCGCACTCGTGCTACTGGAACTCACTGGATCGGTCTGCAGACCGATCCACAACTCTCTGGATCGGTCCGGTGACCGATCACAGCTTCACTGGATCGATTTCCCTTCTCCGGAAATTCGAAACTCCTAATAAATTCCAGAAAATTCCAAAATCGTAAAATTTTGAGGATACACTCCTCATACCATATACTATCATGGAAAATAATTTTCTATGAAAATAGTTTCCATTTTTCAATCTTGATACAAAGTTCAAAAACTTTGAAATAGTTCAAGTTTAACTCAACTTTGTATCACAATGTTCAATGATGAATGCTATCACTAGGAAAGCTTCATCAAGGTTTTTCAAATCAATTTTAAAATGCTTTTAAAACCATTTGAATTTAGGACCATAATCTTAGGGCTAGATGTACATGACTTGTACACAAGCTTTCCCTATGATCCTCCTTTTCTTGAATTAGGCTCATCTAGGTACAAAACTATGCACCTTGATCCTAACTCATGATCCTAATATCTCACACACATATAAGGTGTATCAAACCACATTCAAGTCAATTTGATGTGAGATATGGGTTAAGGTCAACTTAGGCTAAGTTCTCATGCATTTTCTAAACATCAATTTGATCTCAATATCAAATTATATGTTTGTCCTTAAATCAATTTTATTGATTATAATGCAAGAGATGATGACATGGCATATAATGATATCATAAGTAAAAACATGTGCCAATGTCATGATGTCATGGCATAAAGTTTGAATTTTAACTAAAGCATGACATATAAATAACCTAAGCATTATCATGACATTTCAAATGATCATAAATTAAATATGATGTCATGACATGGCATATGGCAAACAATCATGGTAAGTTAGCACAAATGAAATACCTAGATTACCTATCTAAGTATCCTTAATCACTTAGCTAATTTAACATCTAATCCTAGATTGCCCTTATATCCCTAAGAGAAACCAAAATCCCAATTATGGTATTTCCCTAGGTTTTCCTCAAATTGTGCCACTTAAGATTAAAAATGATATTTCCACCATTAGGCACATTTAGCTCTTCAAGGAGTAACTAGTAATTCTATTTCATTTTCAAAGGTTAACAAAACCTTGAAAATACTCCTTGAGTGTCAATTTCCTCAAAGTTGGGCTAACTACCCTTCTAATCGGAGTTGACACTCTCTAACCCATCTATGGGGTAGAGAAGATGCTCCTAGGAACCCAATACCTATTCGAGCTCATTGGGTTCACTAAATATTTACTAGGGATAACTTCCCTAGCAACCCTCCTAATGACCCTCTTAGGCTTTGAAGCCTTGGTCATTTGGGTCTCATCAAGGTCAACTATAGGGGTGATTCCCCTTGTAACCTTGGTAATGGTCTTCCTAGCCCTAAGTTTTGTTCCATAATCGAATGGAACATTGTGGTAAGTGGGCTTGACCACTTGGGACTTAGATTTGTGACCCAAACCTTTCTTGTCCTGGGAATTTTGACCCTTATACCCTAGAGTTGACTTCTCTAAATTTTTAAGGGCCTTTTCTAGGGTATCAAGCCTTGACCTCAAGACTTGATTCTCCTTTTCTAATACCTCAAGTTTTGATTTGTCATTCTTTCTTGAGGTGTTCCTAGGCATGTGTCTAGTTGATTTAGGGTTTCTACCTAGGTTTTCCTTAACCTTAGAAGTGTTAATCCTAGGGTTAGCATTCCTAGTAGTATCCCTATCTAGGTTGACATGTTTAGCACCTAAGCACATGTATTGATTTCTAGTGTTAACATGCTTATCATTATTGACTAATGCAATAAATTACTAGCATGTATCCTACTAGAATTGCACGAATGAGCCTTAAAAGATACCTTAGGGTTTGCCTTCGCTCCCCCTTTACACGTGCTTGGTCTTTTGTCCTTGTGAGATTGCCTCCCCCTTGGACATTGACTCCTATAATGTCCCCGTTGCTTGGATTGGAAGCACACCACGTGCTCCTTGCCCTTGCGTTTTGGGACTCCGACTTCCTTGATCTTTGGCGCCGGTGGAGTCTTCTTAGTCTTCTTTGGACATTTACTCTTGTAATGTCCAAATTCCCTACACTCAAAACACATTATATGCAATTTACTTGAACTTAAAGTGTTTGAGTTACCTAGGGTCGAGGATGGATGGATGCTCTCTTCTTCATCCCTCCCGGAGGTAGAAGCTTCTTCTTCGTACTCCGATCTTAAAGAAGAACTCACCTCCTCTTCTTCTTTAGATGTTGAGTAGCCCTCAACTTCTAATTCCTCACCTCCATGATGTGAGCTACTTGATGACTCACTTGTCTCCTCTCCATGATTTGAAGTGGAGCTCTCCTCATGGAGTTTGGCCAAGTTGTTCCACAACTCCTTAGCATTATTGTATTCACCTATCCTACACAACACATCATTAGGTAAAGAGAATTCAATGATTTTCGTTACCTCATCATTGATGGTTGATTGGTGGATTTGCTCCTTCGTCCACTCCTTCTTCTTGATAGGTTTTCCTTCCTCATCCATCGGAGGGGAAAACCCTTCTTGTACACAGAACCAATTTAACATATTAGTCCTAAGAAAATACATCATCCTTACCTTCCAATATGTGAAGTTGTCGTGAGACTCGTAGAAGGGTTGAATCGTGACATCTTCTCCATAGAGATCCATCTCTAGCCCGTGCTCCCCCGGGTGTTGATCCGTCGAAGAGCGACCTCGCTCTGATACCACTTGTTAGGATCTCTTCGTACGGCTAGAGAGGGGGGTGTGAATAGCCGACCCAAATTGCTCTTTTCTTTCTACAAACTAGGGTTAGCGCAGCGGAAAAATAGATGCAGAAAGAAAACAGGAGAAGAAAGACAAACCATATAACGAGGTTCGGAGATGAACTCCTACTCCTCGGCGTGTCCGTAAGGTGGACGAAGCCTACCAATCCGTCGGTGGATGAGTCCCCGGAAACCCGGCTAATAGATACTCCTTGTGGGTGGAGAAACCTCACCACAATCTTTGCAACAGCAATAGGAGTACAAATAGGAACAAGAAAACAAGAACAGAAATGTAAACAACACTTGCTTGCCTTCTTGAAGTTAGCAGGAACCCTGGTGAAGCAGCAGCTTCTCGGATCCAAGCTTAGCTAGAAAACCAGCAACAAGAAGAAGCTCACGCGAAGCTTTAGCACCCAACGAGCTCAACAAAGCTCAGCAGGAAGAAGAAGCAGAAGCTTCAGGCAGAAGAGTACTTCCAGAAGGAAGAAGAAGAAGCCCTGTAGAAGCCCTCAGCCCCTTTATACCTGCGAAGAAGAAACAGCTAAGAAACTAGCCGTTGCGTCGCAACGGCTAGAACTCTGATCGGTCCGCATCCGATCGGGAAGTGGATCGTCTCGATCGGTCGTGGACCGATCGGGAGAGGTGATTGGTCTCCACGACCGATCCCTTCCTTTCCCCTTCTCGCGATGCTCGTCTCGATCGATCCACGGACCGATCGGACCATGAGCGATCGATCCAGTCCCGCTTTCCTTTCACCTCCGTTGCTTGCGATCGGTCACCGATCGATGGAACAGAGTTTCTGTTCGGTATCGATCGGTCACCGCCGATCGAGCAAACAAGTATCATCGATGCGGTGCCGATCCGAGCAATTTTGCCCAAACCAAGTTCCAAGACTTCCAAACCAATATCCGGTCAACCTTGACCTATTGGTACTTCATCCCAAGCATCTGGTCACTCCCTTGACCTGCTAGAACTCCCTGCCAAGTGTCCGGTCAATCCCTTTGACCTACTTGGACTTTCCAACACCAGAAGTCCGATCATCCCTGATCCATCTGGATTTTCCCTTGCCTGGCTTCACTCACCAGGACTTTCACCTGGCTTCACTCACCAGGATTTCCACACTGCCTAACATCCCAGTTAGGACTTTCTCACTGCCTGGCTTCACTCACCAGGACTTTCCACACTGCCTAACATCCCAGTTAGGACTTTCTCATTCACCTAGCTTCACTCACTAGGATTTTCACCTGGCTTCACTCACCAGGATTTTCCCGAATGCCTGGCTTCACTCACCAGGACTTCCACCTTCACCTAGCTTCACTCACTAGGATTTTTCCCCCCGTGCCAAACTCCCTGTTTGGACTTTCCCCGTGCCAAGTCTCCATACTTGGACTTTTCCCGTGCCAAGTCTCCATACTTGGACTTTTCGCGTGCCAAGCTCCCTGCTTGGACTTTTCCGTGCCAAGTCTTCATACTTGGACTTTTCCCGAATCAGGTCAACCAGGTCAACCTTGACCTACGGTTGCATCAATAATCTCCCAAACATCTATTCTTGTCCCACATCAAGAATAGAACTCTCTCACGAGTGTCAAACATCAACATGCAACACAACTAGGTCAACCTTGACCTAAGGTTGCACCGACAATCTTCCCAAGTCAAACATCAAAATACAACTCGAGTCACGTCAACTCGAGCCGGGTCAACCAGGTCAACCTTGACCTAAGGTTGCACCAACAATTTGTTGTGGTGATGGACTCTATCTTGTTAGATTATGCATGATATTTTGTTATTCACCTAGTGAGGTTGTTTCCATGCTTATCCTTAATCCTCTTGTGTGTGATAGCACTTGTGATACTTGACACTCTAGAACTTGCTTTGATTCTTTTGAAATTATTGTAACATAAGCTTGCATGAATATGATAGAGGCAAATTTTCTTATTTATCTCTTAGTTGTTCCTATACTTTGTTGTTCTTACCAGTAAACATTTCACCTATTGTTTTCATGTTTCATTGTACTTCCCTTGTCATATCTTCTCATTGCCATTATATTTTCATTATCATTATCATTGTACTTCCCTTGTCATATCTTCTCATTGTCATTATATTTTCACTAGCATATCTTTATCGATTCATTCTTTCCTTGGTCATGTGATGAGAGCATTGGGTGATTGCATGAAGAGTTACATTTTCTTTGGCATATCTTTATTATTTTTTTAAGCCCCCTATTGTTGAGTTTTAGATGATATCATAATGTGTTATATTGTCCGAGACGGACAAGTTTAAGTGTGGGGGATGCAAATATGTATGGACGAATGCTTGTTGAAAAAAAAAAATCTCTCTATGCTTGTTGAAAAAAAAAGAAAAGAAAAGAAAGAAAAGAAAAAAAAAAGGAAAAAAAACAAAGAAAAGGAAAAAAAACAAAGAAGAAAGAAAAAAGTTGAAAAAGAATAAAAGGAGAGGAAAAAAAAAAGTTCTCAAGCATTTGTTATTTTGTTAGTGATGAACAAGAAGGAACTTCTCCATGGAAAGATTGATGTATACTCATTTAACATTGTTATTAAGAGTTCTCTTGAGTTAAGTTGTTAATACATACATATATTTTGGAGATGTTATAGTGGTTGATGTATATCGTATTGAGAATGTGTAAAGAGATTTGAGTGTTGGATGTTTGGGTGAATTTTTGAGCATATTATTTGATTGTATTCTTCATGTTGATTATCCCAATGCTCTCATATTCTCTTTGAATTCCTTTGTTGTCTATCTTTCTTGTTCTATTGTTTACATTTGTGGTTTCATTATTATTCATGACAAGTCCTCTTGATTTGTGTGCACTTATGTTTACATTAGTGGAGAAGTAGAAAATAAGCAAGCATATGGTAGGGCAATGTCATGAGTTGCTTTAGAGAGAGCTCCACTTTCATGTCTATTATTTATGTGAGCATGAGTGTATATATTGTCCTTGTGAGGCTTTATCATGCTTAGTCTATTTAAGTTGATTGAAATTACCATGCTTGTTGACTTTTGTGAGAATTGGAACCATGAATACCTTAATTCTTAAAATTTGATGATCCTAAATAACTTTCTTTTACTATTTTCAGAGTATTGCTAGGGAATTGATAGGGAGATAAGTTTTTGGTTGCTTCCTAGTTTTATTTTACTTGCCCGAGACGTGCAAGAATAAGTGTGGGGGAATTGATAATTAGCATTTTTATGTAATATTTTAGCTCTCATACTTAGCATTTTTATCCTCTCATTCACTTAAATCTTGCTTAATATTAAGATTCATGAGTTAGGATATACTTATGAGCTTTTTATACACTTCCCTAATTTTTCTATTATTTCATGATTTTTGTAGGAAATTAAAGAGGAGCCATAAACATGAGTGGAGTCAAATTAATTGGATCTAATGCTAAGGTTGAGCATGAGCTAATTTGAAGAGCTTGACTCATTTCATTCCAATTTGGATCAAGAAAGAAGTAGAGCTCCACTCTTCAAGCCCAATCACAAAAGCCCAACTCATCCAATTTGGAGCCCAATTTTGAACCCTATTCTTAATGGATCCAGATTCCATTCCTAATGGATCTATTTTCCTTAACCCAAACCCGATCCGTTAAGAAACCCTCTCCTTTTCTTCCTCACTCGACGGAACAGTGGAGATCTCTCGCGTTTTCTGTGGCTAGGGCACATCGACACCGCAACCTCCTCTCCCTTCTTCCTCACCACCGGTCGGCGGCTTCATTCCTTCACTGCCGCCGGCCGATTCTCAACGGTTGTTCTTCTTCTTCCCGATTACAATCGAGCTCCTCTGTTCTTGATTCCAGCAGTGATATTAAGCAATTCCAGGCGGCAACCTTCGACTCCGATCATTCTCCTCGCCGGAGGGGTTCTCCGGTGAGATCTTCCCCCTATCGACTTCCTTCAGTCAGCTTCTACCTTCTGGGGTTCAGGCGGCAGAGCAAGAAAAAGAAAGCGGTAATCATCCCATTTCACAGCACCTCCATTACTTCCATTCATCTTCCATCGAGGGGGTTCTTCGGTGGAAGCTTCGTTCATCATCACCGTTGTTGAAGCAAGCACAACCGGTATTTGGTTGCTGTTCATCGGTTCCGGGAGTTCAGGAGCTGGGTGTTTTGTGTGAAGCCTTTTCGTTCCACCAAGTCTGAGCAGCAATTCTTCTTCATCAGATTCCGAACAACAAGTTTATTCTCTAATTGTTGATACTTTGGTTTGCATGGTTGTTAGTTTGGTGTAATTGATGTTTCTTTTAGTTTGTTGATGAATGCTTGTATTGAGTTGTTCTCCCTTGTTTTTAGATTTGCACGTACGTTGCTTAGTTTACTTAATGCTCACCAAGTGTTTGTTGAAATGTCCCAACCATCTTTGTCATCCTAGTTTTGCATTTTTCTTAGCTTAGATTCTTGCAATGCTTAGTTAATTGAATGGTTGATAGTTCTCTTATGCTTATGTCTTGATTTAATTGCAATTAGGTAAGGTTAGATTTTGTTCCATGCTTAATTTCATTATTTGCTTACTTTATGTTGTCTTTAATTTCTTTGCAATCATAGTTTAAGTTAGACTAGATTTTCTTATTTGCATCGTCTTTCATTTACTAGATTAGGTTCATTTAATGCTTTGCTATTTTATTCCTTAGTTTAATTTCGTTAATGGTGAAATCGTAGCGTAGAGTGACAATGCGCTATGAGATCACTACTAATGGATAGATAGGTTGTCTTTCATTAATTAGGATTAGATTTTATACTTGCTTTGCTCTTTTGTTCCTTAGGTTTAATTTCATACTTGTTTTGTTATTTCATATCGTAGTTCAAAATTCAAAACCCAAACCCCTAGTTTCATATCAAAAATCCAAAAGTCATAACCAATCCTGAAGTTATCAGCCTATCGTTACATTCTTTGGGAGACGACCCGAGTCATCTCTATACTACTTTAGTGTAGAGGGGTTCGGTAAACTTTAATTGTAATTTGATAAGCTCCCGTAGCACGACACTCGAGCTCACATCAATATGTTATGAAAATTTTTTTACAAGGAAAATCTATGTGGGGATATGTTTCAGGTGTGCGAGTTCAACCTATGGACATTAATGCTGATGATTATGCAAAGTCGTTGGATGTTTGGGAGACCGATAATGCGAAGATTATTGCATGGATAAATAATTCTGTTTCACACTCCATTGGTGCTCAGTTGGCCAAGTATGAGACAACCAAAGAGGTTTGGGATCATTTGGCAAGATTATACATGCAGTCAAAGAGGTTTATGATCATCTAGCTTGGAGAGCGAGGTCGCAGCCAGACGCTCCAGGCGAAGCCGAGGATGATTTTCCTCCTATCATTCCGACCGAGGGAGAGGAGTTGCCGACATTCATGGGCGAGGAGCTCTTTGGACATCCTTTGACTCTGACCCAGCCCTCGACCTTGACCCAGACCTCGACCTTGCTATCCGTTGAGGACCCACTAGCTCGACTCAAGGAGTCTTCCACACAACTCCGATAGTTAGTCTCGAATGGATTCAACGCTATTCAAGGAGAGATGACCACCGGATTCTCCTCTCTCTAGGAGGAGATGTCTACCATATTTCAATAGATTCTTCAGGCTTATCGGACACCTAAGCAGCCCCCACCTCCATCTGCTGACGATGACCAAATTTGATTATGTCTATTGCACTGTTATATATTATATATTTAATTGACTTGATCTACACCTTTATTTTTTTTTGCCTCTCTATTTCCTAATCCTTAAGAAAGATATGCCAATATTGGTCGAGATAATACCTTAAGAAAGATGGGTCAAGTATCGACCGGGTTTACACGTTTAAGATAGATAAACCAAGATTGTTTGAATTAGTACATCTGGATGTATATTAGCATTGGGCAGGCTTATATGATCGCCTGGGTGTGAAAAGATACAAGGCCTTACAAGATCTATAGTATATTATCGGACGATTAGGACGTATGTTGAACAATAGTAGTAACTCACCCAGACATAACTTAAGTTCAATTCCGTCCGATACAAATCATAGTATAAGATCGGACTGTCTGTAACATAATAAAAACAGGGTAAGCAGGTATGGACGATAAATATATCTCCATATAGCTTATAAGACAGGGCGAGAACAAATATTTTGACAATATTCATAAATATCTTAATGAAGATATCTGTAGTATATGATTGTATAACAGGTTTGCTAATTTGGTGGGAAGCATGTTTCTAGACTCTTCTATGGGCACTAGGCGACAAAGAAGGTACATCTGGGGTACAAAAAAGATTCCTTAAAAGTTATTTTCTGTAAGTACATGGCTTACGTCATCTCAGAATAAACTCTAACAAATCGGGGTCCACTTCATGACTACGGAGGTTATATGAAGTGGTATAAAAAGGAGAATCCTCTCCGTTGGCCAGGTATGCTCTCGCTCACAACACACATAGTCATCTATTGCAAGCCCTAGTTTTAGCTACTGTTCATCTTCTTCCTTCCACACTAAGAGAGATCACTGACTTGAGCATCAGAGGGTCTAGCCAGGGATTCCCACCTCGGTCTTAGGTCACTAACGATAGTGTTGGCTGGTCTCTTGTGCGTAGGAAGTCATCGGAGCTCCAGATCTTGGTATTCTTCACATGGTCCTTCCTTCTGTCCTTGGATCTTTGCACAAGGTGGTGTTCTGTGACTTTATTCTTCCGGATCCGCTTTGGTTTTCTCGGATCGGAAGTCCTCAGGTATTCTTCTTCATCAGGAGTAAGTTCTCTCCCCATCTTTCCATTTTGTTAAGTTTCTCAGACAAGATCGGACGTCTATTGTTCCCTCAATGAAGAACGCGTCCTCACCTACTCCTCTCAAGAGAAATTACCTTTTACCAGACTGATCCTCCAGACCGACTGGACTTTTGCTCAGCACACGAGACTTCAGGACTTTCTCGGTGGGTGTCTGATTCCCGACCCGTCCAGTCTTTCACCTGGTCCGCGACCACCAGAATTTTTACTTAGAGTCGGGGATTCTAGGATTTCACCCAAAGTGCTCGACCCACCAAGACTTTCCACCTAGGGTTACCACCCCTAGGACCTAGGGTCACCTCCCCCTAAGGTTTTTCACCTATCAAGAATCCACTAGGATTTTTGCCTAAGAACGCTTAAGACTTTCCTGCAAGCTCATTCACACTTGTTAGATAACAAGACATCTTAACTTTGGACCCTTTGCCATAATCAAAACTTAGGTTTGATCGTATGGTGCTCCCTACACCAATAATCTCCTCTTTTTTGATTATGATAACTTGGTTCAAAGTTAAGTAAAACATAACAATTAAGTAAATGACTTAAGAATGATCATAAGTGAAACAAAAAAAACTATGATAATTTGAAAAAAAATCTCCCTTATACTCCCCCTTAATCAAAAGTTTTAATTTTAACTTTTCTCTCCTCCTTTGACATACATCAAGAAGATATTAAGTTAGAGAGAAAATTGATTTGTAAAGATAGTTAAAAAAACTAACTTAAAAAAATAATTTGAAACTCCCTTTGAATTTAGCATTTTAAATTTAGCTTAAAAGGGATTTTAAAAACTTAGCTTTTAAAAGATTTTCTTTAAAAAAATTAAACTAAATACTCAAATTTAGAAAGATTTTTCTTAAAAAAAGTTAACTAAATACTTAGCTTTAGAAAGGTTTTCTTTTAAAAAAATTTAACTAAATACCTAACTTTAGAAAAAAATTTCTTTAAAAAAGTTTAACTAGATACTTAGCTTTAGAAAGATTTTTCTTTAAAAAAGTTTAACAAAATAGTTAACTTTAAAAAAAACTTAGTTAAGTATTTAGCTTTAAGAAGATAAAAAAAAACAATTAAAATACTTAGTTTTAAAAAGATTTTGATTTAAAAACTAAGTTAAGTACTTTAGCTTTAAAAAGATTTTGAAAAAATTAAGTACTTTAATTTTTTTAAAAAAAAAATTGATAAAAACATAGTTAAGTACTTAGCTTTCTTAAAACAAAAATTGATAGAAACATAGTTAAGTACTTAAGTTTTAAAAAGATTTTGAACTTGCTTTTTCAAGTAAAATATTTAAGGTTTATTTTCAAAAATTGTTAAATATAAAAAGAACTTCCTTTTTCAAAAATGCTTTGAACTTTTTTTTAAAATAAAATAAAATTTGAAATTTTAAAAAAGAATACTTTAACTTTTAAAAAATGCTTTAGCTTTTTTCACTCCCCCTTAATTAATGCAATTTTTTTTTTGAGTTTTAGGGTTCTAGAGTCCAAGGATGTGGGGGTAAAGCAAAAAAAATCTTTAAAACAAATCATCTACCTTCCTTATTAAACTGTCTAACCTTTAACTACTAGTTGTTCACCATAAGATTGTAGCTTTCACTTGGCTAGTTAAGTTAAGTAAGTGTTCCAGTTCGTTTGACTAAATTGGATAACTTAACTTGATCAATTTAACTTAGTATTTATTATCCGGACTTATGTCGATGCATAGACATAAGCATTCTGAAGTCCAAGCAGCACCCTATGCATCTCACACCATTTTAAATATTATCATACACAAGCAAGATATTCCTAGCTAGTGTGCTTGTGAGATGCTCTGGCTGAAATCTAGGGTACATGCTTTCTAGGGGGTAGATACCTAAGCTAAGTCTAATTTTTTGAAAATACTAATAAAATAGAATTTTAAAAACATTTTCCCTATAATTTTAAAACCAAGTTGATTTTAAAAAAAAACATAACTTTTGAAAGAGCAATAATATAAAGGAATAATTTTAAAATTTATTCTACTAAGCACATACCTAATTATCTTCTAAGTGCATTGGACTCAAGTTCAGGTAAGGGTTTTATGAAAATGTCAGCTAGGTTTGACTTAAACTCAACATAGTCAAGTACAATGTCACCCTTAACTACATGATCCCTTACAAAGTGATCTTTTTCTTCTGTGTTTAGTTCTTGAGTGGTGGATTGGATTTTTAGTTAAGTTGATGAAGCTTATGTTATCAATTGAACTTTTTTTATTTTTATATTGTAGTTGATACTCTTTTAAGATATGCATCATCCATAGCAATTGAAATGCACATTCTCCCATCGCTTTGTATTATTCTTCAGTAGTGGATAAAGTAACACAGTGTTGCTTTCTACTGGACCAGCTTACTAGGCACTGTCCTAGAAATTGGCAGCTTCCACTTATACTTTTTCTATCTAATTTACACCCAGTATAGTTTGAGTTAGAGTGTCCAACTAAGTTGAATGTATTAGTTCTAGAGTACCAAAGTCCTACATACAAAGTATTTGTTTTGGATCCAATTTTGACGGATTAAAAGATAGTTTGATTGAATTCAGCTTCTTAATTTTCCATCTCACCCAGTCTAGATTGTTAGTCATGTTATACCTATGGGTGATTGTGAGATGATTAATTTTTATCTTGAGTTTATTTGATTTGAGTTTGGTTTAAATTAAATGTAATTAAGTTTAAGTTTAACTTAATTTTAGTTAAGTTTAAGTTAGTTTAGATGTAAATTTAAGTTTAAGTTAGTTTAATTTTAATTTAATTTTAAGTTAGTTTGATTTTAATTTAATTTAAAGTTAGTTTAATTACATAAGATTAATTAAGTAAGTTTTAATTAAGTTAGTTTAATTAAGTAAGTTTTAATTAAGTTAGTTTAATAAAGTAAGATTAATTAAGTAAAATTTAATTAAGTTTAATTAAGTTAGTTTAATTAAGTAAGATTAATTAAGTAAGTTTTAATTTAGTTTAATTTTAATTTTGTTTAATTAAGTTGTCAACTAATTTAAACCTAGATCTATCTCACCTTTTTTTCTAGATTATCAATCAGGAAACCTTATTTGTTTTGTGATATGGTTAATTTTATCTTTACTTTAAATTAAAATCTAAGGATTTATTCACATTTGAGTTAAACTAAGGTTTAACAGTTAGTTAATTAAATATTCATTTCAATAATTGACTTCTAGGCTATGGTAAGCATTGAGCCTTCTTGGGTATTGAATCATCAACTACTTTTATACAAAGTCTTTTAAAAAAATTAAATATTTAATTTTCTTTTTGAAAATCCTAGGTCTAACTAGTTAAGTATGAATCAAACCTAAGTCCTTATCTACCCTAATCTAAGCATGAATAATAGAAAGTAGTAAAAACATACATCAAGCAAGTTTATCTATTGAATGTGGTCTTTCTATTGGCTCCCTAGGATCATAGCCTCGATAGGGTCTATCAAGGTAATGGATTTGATCCTTGAGGATCCAATATTGACCAAGTCCAACTTGATTAATCAAGTTAGACTTGGGGACCCATGCTTGGACTATTCTCGTATTTGTTCAATTCACAAGTGATAAATAGGATTTCAATTTATGCTTAGCCTTGTATCTAAGTCTGGATCGATTGCATATTGCTCTTTGTTTTCCAAGAATCAGATCAAGATTCTTGAAACCCAAAGTGAACTATTCCAATGTATCCTTTAGTTCTTTGACTTGACTTTTCAGATTGAAATTTTCTTCCTCAAGTTTTTAGACATGAGTTGAAGTTCCAGCATAAACCAATTATGTCAAGAAGCTTGGGATAGTCACTTCCTTGAGGGCTTTGTGTTGGTGCAGGAAGCATCCGATGATCGAACCTGTGTTTTGATAATGTCAAAGGATCCAAAGTTAAGTTGTTTTATTATTTAATGTGTTTGAATGAGTTTACAAGAAAGTCCTAAGTGTACTTAGGTAAAAGTCCTAGCTACGGTTAGGCAGATGGAAAACCCTAGTGGGTGGTAACCCTGGGTCATAGGGGGTGGTAACGCTAGGTGAGGAAAAGTCCTAGCTGTTGGGGTTGCAAGGTTGGAAACATAGTCCCATATTGGAAACACATGAGAAAGATCATGGGTTTATAAGAGAAAAGATATCTCTATTGGCATGAGGCCTTTTGGGGAGAGCCCAAGAGCAAAACCATGAGGGCTTAGGCCCAAAGTGGACAATATCATGCAATTGTGGAGATATCTAAATTCTTTTCGATCCAACAATTGGTATCAGAGCCCAGACTGCCAGAAGGTTTAACCACCGACTGTGCACAAGAGCTATGGTCTGATTGAGCCATGTGGGTATAATATTGACCTCGAACAAAGAAAGTGGGGGCTCCTATGTTTGGATCAAGAGGACCAGACACCAGGCAGGAAGTCCTAGTTGCGACTAGGCAAGGAAGTCCTAGTAGGTCGGGTGGACCGAGGGGCAGGAAGACCTGGTGGGTCAAGGATCGGACATGGGACGCCTATGGTCCTTTGTTTGAGGGGGGGATTGTTGGGGTTGCAAGGTTGCAAACATAGTCCCATATTGGAAACACATGAGAAAGATCATGGGTTTATAAGAGAAAAGATATCTCTATTGGCATGAGGCCTTTTGGGGAGAGCCCAAGAGCAAAACCATGAGGGCTTAGGCCCAAAGTGGACAATATCATGCAATTGTGGAGATATCTAAATTCTTTTCGATCCAACACTAGCTGCGGTTATGCAAAGGGAAAACCCTAGGGGGCGATAATCCTAGGTCCTAGGAGGTGGTAACCCTAGGTGGAAAGCCTTGGCGGATTGAGGGCTTTGGGCAAAAGTCCTAGAGTCGATGACTCTAGGTGGAAAGTCCTGGTGTCGCGAACCAGGTGGAAAGACTGGGCGGGTCGTGGAGTGGATGCCCAGCAAAAAGTCCAGGAGCCTTAGGCGTTGAGTAAAAGTCCAGTCGATCTGGAGGACCGACCTAGCAACAGGTATACTCTCTTGAGTGGAGTAGGTGAGGACGCGTTCCCTGGTGAGAGAACAGTAGGCGTCGGTTCGACCTAGTGTTTCTGGTCGGGAATCCGAAGTTAAAACCGAACAGTCCAATGACTGTCAAATACTTTATTTTACATATCTATATTGTGCTAACTTTATTTTACAGGGTATGTTGGTTTGTTGGACTAACATATTTTGTGGAAGCGAATTGGACATCCTTGCCTTGGATAAACAGTACCCAAGGCGCCCTCCATGGAGCTAAGAGGCACCTCGGGTTGTATGCGGAGACCTCCTTGCAACAAGGATTTGTATCTCGAAACTGCTCAAAAACTTTTGGATAGCGATTGGAGAATAATATCGACCTAGGTTTCCCCATCGATTTCAGCTCCAAAGATTTGTATCTCTTTCAAGTAAGCCATCATTTTGATGATATGATCCCTTACGGGTGTCCCCTCTGACATGGTGGTTGTCATTAAGTTTCTCATAGCCAGTTGCCTAGCAGCCCGATTTTGGTGTTTGAAGAGATCCTTGAGATTGGTCATCACATCATAGGCAGTTGGCATGTCCTGATGCTAATGTTGCAGCACATTTGACATTGAAGCCAAAATGTAACACTGCGTCATCTCATCTGCCTTGACCCATTTCCTATGATGCTCAATCTCCTCTTCACTAGAATCACTATTAGGTACATTAGGGCAAACCTCCATCAGTACAAACTTATAGCCTTCAGCAATTAGGACAATGTCCAGGTTTTTTTCCAATCTATGTAATTGGGACCAGTAAGTTTGTTCTCTTTCAGAATAATAGCTAGTGGGTTGAAAGTCATCCTAAGAATCACAAAATAAGTTTTAGTCAAAACTTTAGAATTTAGAATAATATTGAGTCCTCAAACAATATTATTTAAATTCACCAACACCTCAAAACACCGTGAATTTTGAATGCCACGATAGTGTGGACGTATACAAATTCAAACATTTGTAAGAGGAGATTTTACCCATTAATTTTATTCTTATCAACCTAACTTTATGACAAATAAAATTAATAGTTGGTATTTCTTTAGTCACACATATAATAGCAGTGACTCCGATGGGGAGGATACTATTAAATGTGCCTAAGTGTATACTATTACTTGATACTTAGTCCATTAAATAGGATTGTGCCCCTTCAGATGGAGAAGATCACACGCTTCTAAATAATTTCCTATAATCATCCTAAAGGAAGTTTGATCTAGTGATCCGCAAACAAACTCATCTGATGTGGAGGAAGGCACTCAGAGCCAACGCGCAAGTTTGTTTGCATCACTTACAAACCAGTAATGAAGACCGTGGAATTTATTTACAAATCCCTCTCCCACTTAGTTATTTAAGATGAGGATTTTAACATGCACACACACATCACAGTAAATAAAAGCAATAAATATCGAAAAACAATTTTCCAACTATTATGGCCTCTTCCATCACTGTCCTCCGTTTGCTGCCAACCCTAGCTGCAGCCATCTTTAGCCACCGCAATCGGGTCTAGTCATCGCATCTATCTTGCTTCTTTTTCCACTGCGCCTCTGGTCCTCAAATAGCACCACACCTCGCAAGGATACGATCTGAGACAAAAATAAAATTTTACATATATCGATCCTATATTCCACAAAGGAATTTACATAAAGTCTAGATCGAACAAAATGTAAAATCCTAAAACTAATACAGCTCCTGCTATATTTAATAAATACAATCATGCACACACATAAAATGCCCTCGACATGTCTGAGGGTCCAATCACACATAATCATAATAGGCCATAATAGTTGGAGCTTGCAACCACATAATTAATCTATTTTCACATCCTACTATTATCCTGCCTAAAATATGTATGACATGTGCATAATTAAACTAAAAACCAAACATACAGAGGTATAACCTAGCTCTGATACTAATTTTTAGTTGCTACTCGGAATATCGTCCTAGTTCCCCTGTACAAAAATTTATACAAGCATAGAACTATCCTAGCTACCCATGTACTCTACTGAAGTTAAATTTGGATTGCAAACGATGCTTAACATTATTAATCCAAATTATCCTTCAGAAGTTAAACTTGGATTGGAAATGATACTTAACATTTTTACTCCAAGTTTAACTGATGTGATCTTCCTAAATTAAACCATATTACAGAAGTTATCAAATATCTATTCAAAGATCAGCTTCCAGGTTAAACATGGCGAGGACTAGGCCTTCTTGGGTATGAGATCATCCACCACTTCCTAGACAAAGCCTCACAAAGAAATTAGATATTTAACTTCTTACAGTAAACTAGGTTTAACTATAGAGACCTCAATAGAAACACAATATCGAAACATGAAATCGATCAATAAAATCGATAACAAAAACGATAACTTAAAACCGATAACCTCTTGCGTTTGATTTTTTTAAGATCTATACAAAAGATGAACTAGTTATAATGCGTAAATTAATAACTAGTTATACCTTTTGTAGCTTATATACCTCTTGATCTTTTATTGTATTCCTCACCTTCTCTTGGACACCGTGTGGGCGACGATCTTCCAAGATGAAATCCACTCAAGCTTCTTCCAAGGCTTCCAAGATCCAGTCACCAACTAACCTCCAAGGGATGTTAGACAAGAGAGCTTCATTCTCTTCTTCTTCTTCTCCTTCAAGCAACCGGCCACCAAGAGACTACCACAATTGATGTCGCCGGCCTCCATGGAAGAAAACAAAAGGAGAAGAGAGAAGGACAAGGGCCGACCACCAAGGATTGGAAGAGAAGAATAGAAGAGGTGTTGTCTCATGAGGCACCCCTCCATCTCTTTTATAATCCTTGGTCTTGGCAAAAAAGGAAAGTTTTAAACATAATTAAAACTTCCTTATATTCCTTGCCAATGACTAAAAAGGAAAGTTTTAAAACAAAAAAAATTAAAACTTCCTATAATGGTTGTCATGGCCAGCCACCTACTTGTGCTCCAAATAAGGAAAGTTTTAAACACAAAATTAAAACTTTCTTATTTGTTTCCGGTAAGAAATTTTAAAAGAAAATTTTCTCCTTTAAATCCCTTGTTGGTTATAAAAGGAAAATTTTATAAATTAAAATCTCTCTTTTAAAACATGTGGATGGTTACAAAAAAGGAAAGTTTTATCAAAAATTAAAATCTTTCTTTTAACTACAAATAAGGAAAGATATCAAACCTTTCTCTTAATCCTTCGTAGAAAGCTATAAAAGGAAAGATTTAAAATTTTTAAACTCTCTTTTAAAACCATAGCTTCCACAAAAGAAAAGATTTTAAAAAATTAAAATACCCTTTTATTTTAATGTGGTCAGCCACCTAGCTTGGGCTCCAAGCTTGGCCGGCCATATAACTTGGCTCCAATACTTGGCTTGGCCGGCCCTAGCTTGGACTCCAAGCTTGGCTTGGCCGACCACTATAAGATGGGTAAGAAGCTTGGCTTTAAGTGGATATAAGGCTTTATAAATAAGAGGCTACAATAGGGACCGAGAGGAGGAATTGGTTTTGGTCTCCCGATGAGTTTGAGCTTCCCGTGTTCGCCTCGAACACCCAACTCAAGTTTATCAATAATATCTCATTCTACTAAAGAGTTATTATTGCATTACCGCACCAATACCATATTACAATATGGGCTTATTCTTATCATGAGTGTGTTAGTCTCCCTGTGTTTAAGATATCGAATGCCCACTAATTAAATGAGTTACTGTCAACTCACTTAATTAATATCTAACTACAAGAGTAGTACCACTCAAGCTTATTGTCATGTCGGACTAAGTTCACCTACAGGGTTTACATGACAATCCTTATGAGCTCCTCAAGGGGACATCATCAACCTAGATTATTAGGACACAGTTTCATTCTATAATCAACAACACACCATATAAATAATATCATTTCCCAACTTATCGGGCCTATTGATTTAACGAACTAAACCACACCCTTTGATAAATTAAAGAAATAAATATTAAGTATACGTGCTTGTTATTATATCATGATTAAGAGTACACACTTCCATAATAACAGAGGTCTTATTCTTTTTAACAGTCAGTATAAAAAGAACAACCTCAAATGGTCCTGCTCAATACACTCAGAGTGTACTAGTGTAATTTTATAGTTAAGATAAACTAATACCAAATTACACTACAACCATTCCAATGGTTTGTCCCATTCAATTTTGGTTGTGAGCAACTATTTATAATTTATAAGGAACTGATAACATGATTTTCTGTGTGACACCACACACCATGTTATCTTCAATATAAATTAAATGAACAACTACACTTAGCATATAAATGTAGACATTTGACCAATGTGATTCTTATTTCAAAATAAATATTTATACAAAAGCTAGACTTTTAGTATACACTCTAGCAATCTCCCACTTATACTAAAAGACTATGCTGCCATAAACGTTGCCATACATCTGATTCCCATCCCCTCAACATGTCGATCAAAAGCTTTCGCCGGAAGGGCCTTAGTGAAAGGATATGCCAGGTTATCTGCTGATGCAATCTTGGCGACAACAACTTCTCCTCGCTTTACGATGTCTCGTATCAAGTGGTACTTGCGCTCAATGTATTTACTCGCCTTATGGTCTTGTGGTTCCTTGGAGTTTGCTGCTGCAACGTAATTATCACAATAAATTGTGATGATTTTGGGCAAACCAAGAATCACATCTAAGTCCATCAAAAAGTTCCTGAGCCATACAGCTTCTTTGACTGTCTCAGAGGCTGCCACATACTCAGCTTCCATGGTTGAGTCTAAAACACATTTCTGCTTAACACTCCTCCATGCTATGGCTCCACCTCCTAAAGTAAACACATAGCCTTATGTAGACTTATTATTGCCCCTATCTAATTGGAAGTCAGAATCCGTGTAACCCACAGGGAGCAAATCATTTGCTTGGTAAACCAGCATATAATCTCTAGTCCTTCTCAGGTACTTTAATATATGCTTTACAGCAGCCCAATGTCCCAGTCTTGGATTACTTTGATATTTACTAACCATGCCCACGGCAAAACAGATATCCGGTCTCGTGCATAACATTGCATACATTAAGTTTCCTACAGCTGAAGCATAAGGAACTGCATTCATTTCTTCTATCTCTTTTGATGTCTTAGGAGACATCTCTTTAGATAAAGATACTCCAAGGTAGAAAACCTTTCTTGGAATCTTGCATGCTAAAACGAGTTAGGATTGTATCGATATATGAAACTTGGGATAAGCACAATATTCTTTTCTTGCGATCCCTTATTACTTTGATCCCGAGAATATGTGCGCATTCTCCCAAGTCCTTCATATCGAATTGCTTGGACAACCATACCCTTACTTCTGACAACACTTTGATATTGTTGCCAACCAACAAAATGTCATCTATGTATAGTACAAGAAATACCATCACGTTTCCTTCACACTTCTTGTATACACAAGACTCATCCAGACACTGAATAAATCCATAAGACTGGATTACTTCATTAAACCAGATGTTCCAAGATCTTGAAGTTTGCTTCAGTCCATAAATCGACTGATTGAGCTTACATACAAGATGCTGATGCTCTTTCCCCTTTGCAATAAACCCCTCTGGTTGTTTCATATGGATGTTTTCTTCAAGACTTCCGTTAAACAAAGCTGTCTTAGCCATCCATTTGCCAAACCTCATAATCCATATGAGCAGCAATAGATAAGAGTATCCGGATAGATTTAAGCATAGCTACTGGCAAAAAAGTTTCCTCATAATCGATTCCCTCTTTCTGAGTATACCCTGTAGGGATTTTCGGGCCGCAAAAATCGCCTTTTTGCGTTGCGAAAACCCCGAATCTCATGCCACCGGATCCGTGCGAAGTTTAAAATTTCGTGTACGATTTTCCCTACTCCTAGATGTACATTAGATCTACAAGATCAGAAGGTATACCTTTGAAGCGATGCCCTTCGCTTAATCTCACTCGTCCAAATGATACCGGATCTCGAGAATGTCAAAGTAGACACTCCTCTATGTGTATCCACATGAACAAGGAGATGGAGAAAAGACACTAGAGTGTGATAGCACCCTTTGTGGCTCTCGGCAATGGAGGAAGAGAGGGAGAGAAGAGAGCTTGAGGAAGAAGATGAGAGTTACACAAAATAAAATGAAACTCACACAAGCACTAAAGTGGCCGGCCACATTAAGAGGTTAATAACCTCCATGGAATACCAAGAGTCACAACTCTTGGTAACACCCATGAGGTGGCATCCCACTTAAGCAATCATGATGATGTGGAGCATCATCATTGGTCCACTCTTTGCCAACTCACCAATGAGGTGGCAAATGGTTAAGTCAAACTTGACTCTTCATCTTCCTCTTAAGTCAAGTCAAACTTGACCACTTCTCTCCCATGGTTGATCAAATCTAACCATTGGTTCAAGTCAATTTTAATTTAATGAATCTCTATTCATTGAATTAAATTGACTCAATGAGTCTAAGTCCAAATTAGACTCATCTAACACATGAAACAAATTGAGTCCAACTCAATTAGCCTAATTTGGATTACTCTTAATCCAATTTGGTTCATCACATGGACCTAATCCTTTAGGTTCATCAAATGAACCTAATCTCCATCTAATTGCCCTTTGTGTGTGACCCTATAGGTTCTTATAACATTGGCAATGCTCCTGAACCCATTTAGAAACATAAGTAATGAGCGGTATCTAGTAACACATCATTACTACCCAAGTTATACGAATGTTGAGATCCAACATCACCTTGTGACTACAAATTGTGACTCTTCACAATATATGACAAGTGTCCTTCTATCCTTGATATCTAGATTGATCAATGTGGGCATAAACTGTGTCATCCTCTAATCAATCTAAATCTTGAATCCCAAGTAGACTCACTTAATCAAATGAGCTCAACATCTCATATTGACTCATTTGGGCATGATCATGCACTTAGTGGTCTCACTCTATCAAGAATATCGATGTCTCTCCCGTCATATAGGAGGGATAGATCCCATCTACATCACTCACATCCCTCCGCATAATTTGTTACATACCCAGTAATCGCATTTATAGTCCACCCAGTTACGAGTGACGTTTGATGAAGCCAAAATATGTAACTCCTTATATAGGGAACCATGGTGACTTCAGGTCCAAGGACTAATAGTCATACTAATAGCCACATGAGAAAGTATATGACACTCATATAACGATCCATGATACTTTCTCATGGAGGGTCATTCAGTATACATTCTCCAATGCATACCCATGTGTCAACTTGATATCTCTATATCCATGACTTGTGAAATCAAGTCATCGAGTTGACCTACATGCTAGTCTCGTCGCATTAACATTGTCCCTGAATGCTAATACTTGACTAGGAATGATTAAGAGTAGTGTTCCCTATATCATCTCACTATCGATTCAACTAACCGATTGATATACGTAAAAACCTTCTACTCAAGGACGCTATTATACTTAGTTATTTGGCACCAATACAAGTAAGCATAATAACCATAAACAAATGCCTTTATATATATAAGAATATGATACAACGAGTCCATACAATAATCATCAAATGATTGACTCTAGGGCTCTAACTAACAATCTCCCACTAGCACTAGTGCCAATCAGTATAGGCTCTAAGGCCCAAAGACCTAGTGTGACCATCATGCTTTTGTTGGGTTTTTCGGACCGCGAAAACCGCTTTTTCGCATCGCGAAAAGTCCGAAACCCCGCCACCGGATCCGTGCGAAGAATAAAACTTTCGAAAACTACGAGTACGAGTTTACCAACCTATAGATCTACACTAGAACTATATGTTAAAGAGTTTTACCCTCTTAGCGTGCCCTTCGCGAGTCCCGCTTGTCCAAGGAGATGCCGGATCTCAAGTTGTCAAGGTAGACAACTCTCTATGCGTATCCACACGAACTAATTAGGTGGAGAAGACCAAACAATAGGTGTGCTAGCACCTAGGTGGTTCGGCCAAGGAGAAGAGGGAGAGGAGAAGGAGAGCTTGAGAAAGAAGATAGAATGAATGAGAATTACTCACAAAATAAAAACCCCTCTCCTAGCATTAGTGTGGCCGGCCACAATTGTAACTCATTCTCATTTAATGTGGCCGGCCACATTAAATGGAAGGAGACTTGTAACCTCCATGAGATGGCACACACATGTGCTAGCTTTGATGATGTGGCACATCATCATTGGTTCTCCTAATGCCAACTCACAAATGATGTGGCATAAAGTCAAGTCAAACTTGACTCTTCCTCTTCCTCTCAAGTCAAGTCAAACTTGACTTAATCTCTCTCATGGTTGATCTAATCCAACCATTTAATTCAAGCCAATTTAATATAATGAATCTAATTCATTTAATTAAATTGATTCAATGAGTCATAATCTAAATTAGACTCATTGAACACATGAATCAACTTGAGTCCAACTCAATTAGCCCAATTAGGATTACTCTTAATCCAATTTGATTCATCACATGAATCTAATCCTCTTGGTTCATCATATGAACCTAATCTCCATCTAATTGTCCTTAGTGTGTGACCCTATAGGTTCTTGTAACGTTGGCAATGCCCCTAAACCCATTTAGGAGCATAAGTAATGAGCGATATCTAGCAACACATCATTACTACCCAAGTTACAAGAATATTGAGATCCAACATCACCTTGTGACTACTAATTGTGACTCCTCACAATATATGACAAGTGTCCTTCTATCCTAGACATCTAGATTGATCAATGTGAGGCATAGACCGTGTCATCCTCTGACCAATCTAAATCTTGAACTCCAAGTAGACTCACTAAATCAAATGAGCTCAATATCTCATATTGACTCATTTGGGCATGGTCATGCACTTCGTGGTCTCACTCTATCAAGAATATCGATGTCTCTCCCGTCATATAGGAGGGATAGATCCCATCTACATCACTCACATCCCTCTGCATAATTCGTTACATACCTAGTAATCGCCTTTATAGTCCACCCAGTTACGGGTGACGTTTGACGAAATCAAAGTACATAACTACTTATGTAGGGATCCATGGTGACTTCAGGTCTAAGGACTAGTAGTCATACTAATAGTCACATGAGAAAGTATATGACACTCATATAACGATCCATGATACTTTCTCATGACGGGTCATTCAGTATACATTCTCCAATGCATACCCATGTGTCAACTTGATATCTCTATATCCATGACTTGTGAGATCAAGTCATCGAGTTGACCTACATGCTAGTCTTATTGCATTAACATTGTCCCTGAATGTTAATACTCGACTAGGAATGATTAAGAGTAGTGTTCCCTATATCATCTCACTATCGGTTCAACTAACCGATTGATATAGGTAAGAACCTTCAACTCAAGGACGTTATTATACTCAGTTTATTTGGCACCAATACAAGTAAGTATAATAACCAACAAATGTCTTTATTTATATAAGAATATGATACAACAAGTCCATAATACAATCATCAAATGATTGGCTCTAGGGCTCTAACTAACAGCTTTCTCTGTGCCAAAGCCTTGGTCAAGGGATCTGCGATGTTAGCCTCTGTGGGTATTATGCAAATCTTCACATCTCCTCTATCGATAATCTCTCAAATAAGATGGAAGCGCCATAGTATGTGTTTGGTTCGCTGGTGTGAGCGAGGTTCCTTAGCCTATGCTATTGCTCCATTGTTGTCACAATAGAGCTCTATGGGATCAGCTATGCTAGGAACCACCCCAAGTTCAGTAATGAACTTGCGGATCCAAACTGTCTCCTTTGCTACTTCTGATGCAGCAATATACTCGGCCTCTGTTGTAGAATCAGCGACTGTGTCCTACTTCAAACTCTTCCAGCTCACAACACCACCATTTATGCAAAACACGAACCCAAACTGCGATCGATAATCATCCTGGTCAGTTTGGGAGCTATCATCACTGTAACCCTTTACAGCTAGCTCGTCATCGCCTCCATATATCAAGAAATATTATTTAGTCCTTCTCAAGTACTTAAGAATATTCTTGACCGCTATCCAGTGACTTTCACCTAGATCTGACTGGTATCTGCTCGTCATGCTCAAAGCATACGAGACATCAGGACGAGTACATAGCATGGCGTACATGATAGATCCTATGGCCGAAGCATAAGGGATCTGATCCATGCGGTCTCTCTCCTCTCTAGAAGAGGGACCTTGAGTCTTCAAAAGACTCACACCATGTGACATCGGCAGAAATCCCTTCTTAGAGTTCTGCATGGCAAACCGTAGTAGTACCTTGTCAATGTATGTACTCTGACTTAGGCCAAGCAATCTCTTAGATATATCTCTATAGATCTGTATGCCTAGAATGTGGGATGCTTCACCTAATTCCTTCATTGAGAAACAAGTCTCTAGCCAAGTCTTGACAGACTGCAGCAAAGGGATGCCTTTCCCAATGAGTAGTATGTCATCCACATACAATATAAGGAAGACAACTGTGCTCCCAACAACCTTCTTGTAGACATAAGGTTCATCTTAATTCATGATGAAACCAAACTGTTTGATTGCATCATCAAATCGAAGATTCCAGCTCCGAGAAGCTTGCTTTAGTCCATAAATGGACCTATGCAACTTGCATACTCTGCCAGTATGCTGTGGATCTACAAAACCCTCAGGTTGTGTCATGTACACATCCTCTGGCAGGTTTCCATTCAGAAACGTGGTTTTGACATCTATCTGTCAGATCTCATAATCGTGGTATGCTGCAATAGCAAGCATAATCCGAATAGATTTAAACATCGCTACTGGAGAAAAGGTTTCATCATAGTCAATACCATGAATTTGCTTGAAACCTTTAGCTACCAAGCGATCCTTATAAATAAGTCCATCCATGTCAGTCTTTCTCTTAAAGACCCACTTACACCCAATGGGTTTGACCCCTTCAGGTGGATCAACCAAAGTCCATACTTGGTTAGTGTACATGGATTCCATCTCGGATCTCATAGCCTCTAGCCATTTCTCGGAATCTGGTCTCATCACAGCTTCCTGATAGGAGGTAGGCTCATCCTCAATGAGCACAACGTTATCATGGTCAGACAAGAGAAATGAATATCTCTCAGGCTGACGACGCACCCTATCAGACCTGCAAAGAGGTAGGTCTACTTGAACTGATTGTTGTTCATCAACTCCTTGTGGAACAACATCATCCACAACACTTTGTGATTCCAGTTCAACTTCCATCGAGGTTTCAGTGCTATGGTTCACATCTTGAACTTCTTCAAGATCGAACGTACTCCCACTAGTCTTTCTAGAAACAAAATCCCTTTCTAAAAATTCCCCAGTCTTAGTCACAACTATCTTGTGTTGACTGAGAATGTAGAAGTAATATCCCTTCGTTTCCTTGGGATATCCAATAAAATAGCACTTATCAGATTTGAGTCCCAATTTGTCCGAGACTTGACGTCAAACGTAAGCCTCACAACCCCAAATCCTCATAAAAGACACCTGAGCATCTCTCCCAGTCCATATCCTATATGGTATCTTTATTACAGCCTTAGATGGAACTCGGTTGAAAATGAAGGTTGTTGTGTCTAGAGCATAGCCCCAAAGATACATAGGAAGATCTGTGTGACTCATCATAGACCGTACCATATCTAATAAGGTATGATTCCTCCTTTCAGATACACCATTCCACTGTGGTGTTTCAGGAGGAGTGAGTTGGGATAGGATCCCACACTCAGCTAGATAGTCACGAAACTCATGGCTAAGGTATTCTCCACCTCGATCTGATCGAAGTATCTTAATCCTCTTGCCAAGTTGGTTTTGTAATTCATTCTTGAATTCTTTGAACTTTTCAAAGGATTCTGACTTATGTGTCATCAGGTACACATAACCATATCTACTGAAGTCATCAGTAAATGTAATGAAGTACCTATAACCACCTCTAGCCGCGACATTGAAAGGTCCACATATATCACTATGTATAAGTCCTAACAAGTCAGTCGCTCTCTCGCTGTGTCCACTAAAGGGAGTCTTGGTCATCTTGCCCAGTAGGCATGACTCACATGTCTCATATGATTCAAAATCAAATGAGTCCAGCAAACCATCTTTATGGAGCTGGGATAAGTGTTTGTCATTTATATGACCTAAGCGACAGTGCCAGATATAGGTTTGGTTCATGTCATTTAACTTGAACCTCTTGGTACTTATGTTATAGATAGGGTTCTCAAGGTCTAGAATATAGAGTCCATTCATCAAAAGTGCACTACAATAGAACATATTATTTAAATAAACTGAACAACATTTATTCTTTATTATAAATGAAAAGCCTTTCTTGTCTAAACAAGAAACTGATATAATGTTCTTAGTCAAAGCAGACACATAACAACAATCATCTAATTCTAGTACAAGCCCAGAGGGTAGAGATAGAGAATAAGTTCCTACAGCAACAGCAGCAACCCGTGCTCCATTGCCTACTCGTAGGTCCACCTCGTCCTTCGTCAATGTCCTGCTATTTCTCAGCGCCTGCACATTAGTACAAATGTGAGAAGCACATTCGGTATCTAATACCCGTGATGAAGAAATAGATAGATTGACTTCTATAACATATATACCTGAAGTGGAAGTCTCACTTCTCTTCTTCTTAAGATCTTCCAGGTACACTTTGCAGTTCCTCTTCCAGTGCCCGGTCTGACCGCAGTGGAAATAGGTAGCATCCTTGGCAACTCCTCCTTTGGGTTTCAGTGCTTGCCTTTGCCCTTGGCTTGGGACTTTCCCTTACCTTTGGGCTTGCCCTTGCCCTTGTGTTTCTGAACCATCAGAATAGAGTTGGGCTTAACCTTATTAAGGTTGAGCTCAGCAGTTCTTAACATGCTAAGTAGCTCGGGCAGTGGCTTGTCAATTTCGTTCATGTTATAATTTAGAACGAATTAACTATAGCTATCTGGCAAGGATTTCAAGATCAGGTCAGTGGCCAGCTCTTGGCCAAGCGGGAATCCCAACCTCTGTAGGTTTTCTATATACTCAATCATTTTGAGTACATATGGGCCTATGGGAGTCCTATCTTGCATCTTGCATTGAAATAGTGCCTTAGAGATCTCGAATCTCTCATGCCTCGCTTGTCCTTGATATAGTTGACGAAGATGTTCAACCATATCATAAGCGCTCATCAACTTGTGTTGCTTCTGAAGCTCAGAGTTCATGGTCGCGAGCATAAGACATGACACATCTAATGCGTCATCTTGATGCTTCTTGTAAGCATCACGATCAGCTCGCGTGGCAGTGGCAGGAGGTGCCTCAGGAATGGGTTGCTCCAAGACGTACAGTTTTCGTTCCTGTGTGAGAACTATTCTCAGGTTCCGGTACCAGTCCAGGAAGTTAGCTCCATTAAGCTTGTCCTTATCGAGGACAGAACGCAGGGAGAAGGAGTTCGTGTTTGATGACATGGTAATCTACAACAGAAAAATACAGAAAAATAAATATCATATTCCAATTAATCATCTAATTAGGCCTTTAATTAAATGATGCTTCCACTGAATTCTATAATTCAAGTAGGACAAGATCCACATCATACTACGCCTTGAGTTAGCTTTAGCTAAATCGCCCAAGACTTAGTATGATCGGTAGGTAACTAATTACCAATTACATCTCTATGCAACTCTTGTTTATAGGATCAAGATCCACATATATATTAAAACTTGAGTTAGCTTTGGCTAAATCGCCCAAGAATTAATATAAATGTGATTTTGACCTATCTACCAACCATTGGAAAATGCATATAGTTAAACTTGATCCAATTGAGTTAACTAGTTACTCAATCTAATTGAGTTGTACTCACCCATGCGTTGATAGGCGGGACCAAGATTGTCCCTCCGCACACTACCAAGATAATATGCGTTGCTCTGCTTTGGCAGATTCAACAACAACATGTGATCGAGGTAGTGATGGGTATCATGGCATGGTAGGTATTTCGAGTTGACACGATTGAGATCTAATCTAATCGTCAATGTGTATTATATACTCGATTTAGATCTAATCTAATTGTGGAGGTGCATCATGTGCGCGACTTAGATCTAATCTAATCGTTAAGGTACTAATTAATTACTAATCTAGCATGTATCACATATACACACACAAGCAATTAATTAAACTTTTTGTGATTAGTCATGGCCCTACTACGTTCTTCTCAAGCCAATGAGAAGATCGGATGGTCAACCTAAGGTCAACAGCTTCTCTAGCTCCTTCCGGTGACCACCTTGTGTTGCTCGCACCCTCCTCGTAACTCCGTCTTGAGTGGACCTTCCACCGCTTCATTTTGTACATTACAAAGGTGAAACTTGAGTTACATTCGAGTCTAAACTATTTTACAACAGGAAATAAAATAGGAAAGGCACGATGCGCAGGTCGTGTATCCTATACAACACGCACATCATAGAAAATGGCACGCAGGCCATAATATAAATTACAACACAAATTTTTTTTTAATCAAACTAGGGTTTTTGGGACATGACCATCACAAAATGATACATAATTCTAAATTATATAATTTCTATAAATTTCTGTAAATTTTCCCACAATTTTTACAATTTTATGAGTAAAAATTCCCGACGGTCCCGTTTAGCGATTTTCGGGCGCAATCGCGGAACGAAGCCCCTTGCGGGGTTAGGGGCAGCACCCCTACCCATGATATAACCATCGCGAGTGTTCCTAAGCGATCCTATAGCGCCTTAGTCCACTGTCCCAAAATGAATTGGGAGAAACCTTGCCGTTTCGGAAAGGTTTTCTCGGTAGTCGAAGCCTACAAGTGTCGAAACATTTGTTGCTTCGCTTCTACGAGAAAATTACCCATAAAACACATAAAATTAGGAAATTCACAGAAAGTTACAGAACTGAAAGTTTTTCATAAAAACACAAAATAAACACGTACGCGCTTCGCACGTGGCTCTGATACCACTATAGGGATTTTCGGGCCGCAAAAATCGCCTTTTTTCGTTGCGGAAACCCCAAATCCCGTGCCACCGGATCCGTGCGAAGTTTAAAATTTCGTGTACGAGTTTATCTACTCCTAGATCTACATTAGATCTACAAGATCAGAAGGTATACCTTTGAAGCGATGCCCTTCGCTTAATCCCGCTCGTCCAAATGATGCTGGATCTCGAGAATGTCAAAGTAGACACTCCTCTATATGTATCCACACGAACAAGGAGATGGAGAAAAGACACTAGAGTGTGCTAGCACCCTTTGTGGCTCTCGGCAATGGAGGAAGAGAGGGAGAGAAGAGAGCTTGAGGAAGAAGATGAGAGTTACACAAAACAAAATGAAACTCACACAAGCACTAAAGTGGCCAGCCACATTAAGAGGTTAATAACCTCCATGGAATACCAAGAGTCACAACTCTTGGTAACTCCCATGAGATGGCATCCCACTTAAGCAACCATGATGATGTGGAGCATCATCATTGGTCCACTCTTTGTCAACTCACCAATGAGGTGGCAAATGGTCAAGTCAAACTTGACTCTTCATCTTCCTCTCAAGTCAAGTCAAACTTGACCACTTCTCTCCCATGGTTGATCAAATCTAACCATTGGTTCAAGTCAATTTTAATTTAATGAATCTCTATTCATTGAATTAAATTGACGCAATGAGTCTAAGTCCAAATTAGACTCATCTAACACATGAACCAAATTGAGTCCAACTCAATTAGCCTAATTTGGATTACTCTTAATCCAATTTGGTTCATCATATGGACCTAATCCTTTAGGTTCATCAAATGAACCTAATCTCCATCTAATTTCCCTTTGTGTGTGACCCTATAGGTTCTTATAACATTGGCAATGCTCCTAAACCCATTTAGAAACATAAGTAATGAGCGGTATCTAGCAACACATCATTACTACCTAAGTTATAAGAATGTTGAGATCCAACATCACCTTGTGACTACTAATTGTGACTCTTCACAATATATGACAAGTGTCCTTCTATCCTTGAAATCTAGATTGATCAATGTGAGGCATAGACCGTGTCATCCTCTAATCAATCTAAATCTTGAATCCCAAGTAGACTCACTTAATCAAATGAGCTCAACATCTCATATTGACTCATTTGGGCATGGTCATGCACTTAGTGGTCTCACTCTATCAAGAATATCGATGTCTCTTCCGTCATATAGGAGGGATAGATCCCATCTACATCATTCACATCCCTCCGCATAATTTGTTACATACTCAGTAATCGCCTTTATAATCCACCCAGTTACGAGTGACGTTTGACGAAGCCAAAGTATGTAACTCCTTATGTAGGGAACCATGGTGACTTCAGATCCAAGGACTAATAGTCATACTAATAGCCACATGAGAAAGTATATGACACTTATATAACGATCCATGATACTTTCTCATGATGGGTCATTCAGTATACATTCTCCAATGCATATCCATGTGTCAACTTGATATCTCTATATCCATGACTTGTGAGATCAAGTCATCGAGTTGACCTACATGCTAGTCTCGTCGCATTAACATTGTCCCTGAATGCTAATACTTGACTAGAAATGATTAAGAGTAGTATTCCCTATATCATCTCACTATCGATTCAACTAACCGATTGATATAGGTAAGAACCTTCTACTCAAGGACGCTATTATACTTAGTTATTTGGTACCAATACAAGTAAGCATAATAACCATAAACAAATGCCTTTATATATATAAGAATATGATACAATGAGTTCATACAACAATCATCAAATGATTGGCTCTAGGGCTCTAACTAACATACCCCTTCGCAACAAGCCTTGCTTTGAAGGTTTCCACCTTCCCGTCTGTCCCTCTTTTTCTTTTGTAGATCCATTTACATCCACTAGCTTTTACACCATTTGATGGTTCTACAAGCTCCTAGACTTTGTTAGAATACATAGATTCTATTTCTGAATTCATTGCTCTTTGCCAAGATGCTGCATCTTTATCTTGAAGTGCTTCGTCATATGTTCGGGGATCAGGTTCATGTTTACCCTAGATCAAGTCCGAAGACTCTCCCAAAAATATGAATCTTTCAGGTTGCCTCACAACCCTCCCACTACGATGAGGCACTGTCTGTAGTTGTGTATCATTTGTGATACATGTTGAAGTTTCTTGTGATATTTCATCTTACACTATTGGTACTAAAGTAGACGTGTCCTCTCTCATTTCTTCTAGAGCAATTTCACTCATGGGCTTGTGGTTTATTACATAGTCATCTTCTAAAAATCGGGCATTAATGCTAACAATGACCTTCTGATCTTTAGGACTATAAAACAAACCATCTTTTGTTCCTTTATGATAACCTATAAATAGGCGAACTTCTGTATGAGATTCCAACTTATCAGCTTCTCCCTTCAGTACATGTGCTGGACTACCCTAAATCCGAACATGACTCAGACTAGGCTTACACCCGTTCCATAATTCTATGGGAGTAGAGGGTACTAATTTAGAAGGTACCAAGTTTAGAATGTACAATGTCGTTTCTAAAGCATATCCCCAGAACGAATTTGGTAATACTGAATAACTCATCATCGATCTAACCATTTCCATAAGAGTCCTTTTCCTTCGTTTTGCCACACCATTCTATTGGGGTGTACCAGGTGTAGACAATTGGAATTGAATCCCAACCTCTGATAAGTGATTCCTAAACTCTCCTGAGAGGTACTCGCCACCACGATCAGACCGTAGTGCCTTGATACTTTTACCATGATTTTTCTCCACATCAGCCTTGTACTCTTTGAACTTACCAAAGCACTCAGACTTACGGCGCATCAAGTAAATGTATCCATATCTCGAATAGTCATCTATAAAAGAGATAAAATATTCGAAATCACCTCTCGCCTGGATAGTCATAGGTCCACACAAATTAGAATGAACCAATTCCAACACATCTTTCACTCTATACCCCTTGGCCTTAAAAGGTCTCTTGATCATTTTTCCTTCCAAGCAAGATTCGCAGGTTGGAAAGTTTTCCAACATTAATGAACCCAAGAGTCCATTGGCTATTAGCCTTTGAATCATACTTAAGTTAATATGACCAAGTCTTAGATGCCAAAGATATGTTTGGTTCATTTTTGAAGGTTCCTTTCTCTTATTAGAATTAGAAGATGTGTTATTAATTTCCATTTGTTGCTTTGTGGGAGTTATTGGATTTAGAGTATACAAATTGCCAACTTATGTAACAGAATAGATAACTACCCTATTCTTCTTGATAATCACTTTGTCATCAAAAGAAATAGTATATCCATCCAAAAACACCTTAGAAACTGAAATTAATTTTTTTTTTAAAACTTGGTACATAAAGACAATTTCTCAAAATCAAAGTTCTATTCCTATCAAATGATTAGTAAGCATCTCCCACTGCAACAGCCGCCACTTTCGTCGCATTGCCCATGTAGACGGTTATCTCTCCTTCACATAGTTGTCGGGTTTCCTGGAACTCCTGCAATGTATTACAGACATGATCAGTAGCTCCTATATCTACACACCAGGTACTGGTAGATAACACCGCTAAGGATGTTTCACTACAAGAAAACCCCTCATAGACATCGGTGGAACAACAATGATTTTACACAAAAACCGATGTCTTTGAGTATTTTACACCGGTTTTTCCAAAAACCGGTGTCTATAAGCACATATTTTCGCTCATAGATATCGGTTTTTTAAGCCGATGTCTATTAGCGCCTTTTTTTTCGTTAATAGACACCGATTTTAACAGCGGTTTTTAAAACCCGGTGTCTATGATACAATAAAATAATTTAATTTTTCCACCAATACTTAGCCGAAATTTGCAACACTTTACTCTTCCCTCCAAACCTAAACCTATATCGCGTCGTCCCCTTCCTCTCCCGATCAGGATCAAGATGCCCCTTGCTTCGTCCAACCACACCGCTCCTCCAACTCCTCCCTCTGGGTAAGAAGAAGAGGAGCCCTTCTCCGCCCTTGCTTCTCCTTACTTTTTGATGTTTATCGTTGAAATCTGAAGACTTAGTGGAGACTTAGCAACTAAGGCTTGTTGGAGACGGCAGCCTTTGGTCAGGTCCTCAAGCTAAGGTTGGAGCCGCCCGATCTATTTTCTTTTATGCCTTGCTTTTGTTGGTTATTGTGGAGCTGCATTATGGAGGTGATGGTCGAGTTGGATCTTTTTGTTGGGCTTTTCGAATAGCATTTTTTTTTGTTTCCAATATGGTGATTTTATGAGAGAAAGCTGGGGTTTTTGTTTGATTTGCGGAGGTGTTGTGGTTCTTGCTATGGATTTTAGGTCTGGCAGCTTGTTAGGGCAGCAGAAAGAGTTGATGATTGTTAGATCCAACTCGATCCGCCACGAACAATGCAGGTAACAACATTGCTTCCGTGCTCCACGTTCTTTGCTAATCGTTGGTAGAAATGCTTGTTAGAGCTTTGATATGTGTCCTTCCGTTGCACATTTTGTGTGGGAGGCTTTTTTCCCCTTCTGTTACCCTTCTCGATTTGCTAAGAATCCCACATTCGGGTCGATTTTTGATCTCTACTTTTATTGGTTGTCGTTAGCACATTAAATTCATTTATGATGTATGAGTCTATAACATAGGGTTTCTTGGAATGTTTGGTTGCAGTTTGGTAAGGAAAGGTTTGATTTCACCGCGTCTTAGGAGAAAAGGGTCGTGTTAATATAGATGACCTGGGTGAAGATTGGTTGTGAAATGGAGCAGTATGAGGTTTTGGAGAAGATAGGGAAAGGTGCATTTGGGTCAGCTCAACTGGCGAAGCATAAGGTCGAGAACAAGAGGTGAGGGTTGTGATCTATCTTTTCTACTGTTGTAGTTCTTTGCTTTCTCTATCTCCATATCATTCTCTTCCTTTCTCTTGTCTGACTCATTTCTTGGGTTCTATCTTAGTCTTTCCATTTATACTACAGGTATGTCTTGAAAAAGATGCGCTTGGCACGCCAAACCAACAGGTCCCGTTGGTCAACTCATCTGGAAGTGAGCACTTTTACTTGGCCCATGTTGAGCATATTCATGGCTGAGCCCTGTATCCTAATCTTCAGCAAAATTTGTTATACTATCAGACTATTTTCCTTTGATGACTCATTTAGAATTGTGATGGTTATTGCATTGAAACTGGATCACTATTTAGAAATTATTAGACCCCTAACCCCATAGATAATTGATATTTTCAAGTTTGAGCCTTCTTCATTCATTATGATGTTGTACACGACATTTGTTTTCTTCAGGTCTTATGGTATGCCTTTAAAATAATTTTTTTGGAACTCATGGGTATGCCAGGTTTAAATGTTGACTGCCATTCATAACTGAATGTGGATACTCAAATGATAGCTATCTCAAGTCAAAATTTGTTCTTTATGGTCGCTTCGTTTGCTTGCTACCTCATCTATATAGAAAAATAGTCAATAGCCATCTTGTTCATATGCTCGTAATAGCATGTGTTCTGTATAGTGTTTGCGTGCTATTTATTCATTTTGTTTATCTTTGCCACTATTGCAAATGGAGCTAATTTCAAAAGTAAGAAGCCCATTTATTGTGGATTATAAAGATTCCTGGGTTGAAAAGGTTTCTAAAAGTTTACTTCCCCTTGATTTATTATGATAAGTTTCTTTTATGTTTTAGCATTTAGATTGTAAATGGATGTTTTATGACTGCATGTTATATGTATTAGAACTCTAATTATTTAATCCATGTTTATTCATTCAGTCAATATTCTATGATTTCTTAAACTAGCATTGTTCTTGCAACTGAAAAGATATTTTACATGCACTCTTTGATTAATAACTATATTGGTTATAGGAGCAGAGTGAAGAGCTTGCGCATACTTTTGTGGACTAGATTGACTCTGAGAATAGCTGCCTAGGCTATATGGTTTCAGGGTCTAAAACTAATAGTGCTTCAATTCATCAAAGTGCTGCTATAAATAGCAGTAGAGTTGTCCATGCCCAAGAGTTTGATGTTTCAGTAACAATGTTGAATATTGTATGTAGTTCAACGCATTTTGTCAAAAATTTTCTTTCCATAATTAGTGAATGAGTTAATAAATTGCTCTCTTCTTAGTATTTTTGTTAATTTGGTTCTTCACAGGCAATCATTCTCTACCATATCCATGAGTATGCACATTCATTATCTGTTCTCAAAAAGCTGTTCCAGAATATCGAGCCAATTAAAGAGGTATGCCTTAATTTAATCATCTTATGAGTTATTGATAAGATGATTCTTTTTATTCTGCCTTGCTATTTTTTCCTATACAGCAAATAGCTCTCCGTGTATGCCTTCTTCTACTGGATGTTGCATTAGCTTGTGAAGATATTTTACAAGTCTCAGTAAGTTTCTTTGTAATTAACACCTTTTACTTTTTTATTTTTCTCAATGATGTCTCTTTTATTTTTTTTTAAATTCACAAAATGAAAGTGCTGCAATATCTATTTTTTAGTTACTCAACCTGATTTAGATTTTTAAACTTGAATAGTTCAGGGATTATTATCAGTAGCTTTTAACATATGGGTAATTTGGCTTGGCTGGTCAAATTTCCCCTTGTGCTTGATGTGTTTCTATGTAGTCTTTGAACTTCTCTTATTTGAGATGAACAAGTAGATAGATCCCTTTTAGATATTCGTTGCTCCAGTTGTTGCGCTTGGGGTTTATGATCTGATCTTTCATTTGATTTCCTCTAGTTCTACAAAGTTTATGTCTGATTGAAAGAACAGTCTTGAATTAGTCAAGTTTGTTCTTAGAAATGATTTCATAAGCCTAGCTCGAAGAGGATAAAGTTTGAAATTAGTGTTGACTAGTTAACATTTTATGCCATGAGACCATAGAGAGATGTCTGGGGACTAACCATGTGCAGCCATTATGCTTTAGAAAATGTCATTGTTTTACAGTGGAATGAGATGGTTATGCTGAGTACCCGTCATGGGAAATTCAAGATAACAAGCAACTATGAGAAAACTTTGTTATGCTGATATCATTGTTGCTACACCAGGACGTTTGAATGATATTCTGAATATGAAAAGATTGAACCTCCATCAAGTACTGATTAATTAAATTGCAACTATGAGAAAACATTGTTGTAATAATTTCTGGTTTGGCATATATTAAGTTCTCAGGAATAAATTCAGTACTGGATAAACTTGAATTGGCTTGGACCTTTTGATGTAATTAACAATTCAATTTTAATTATTGTTCCTATTTTTCCTGCGTTTGTAAGAATTCTATTGTAATTCTTATTACTATTTTTCTGCATTTGGATCCTCTGTATGAATATGTTTTCCTTCGTAAATCAGTAGTCTTAACTCTTATCAGTTCACTTCTATTAATCGCTTGTTAATTCTTTGGTACTCTTTCATATTATCCCATTTTCTGAAAAGACAATAACAGTTTTGTTTTATAGAAGAATAGGACACATTACTGGTAGATTGTTCTAATACAAGTTGCCTTATAACAGATCATTTCAAATGTGTAGATTAAAGAAGCTGAGCAAACAAGTAAAAATTACCAGCAAAAGGTTACTTATCTCATTTTCAATATCTATTTGAGTAGAATTTACAGCATCTTTAATTTCCCTTATGTAAGCAACAAAATGTTTTATATCCATATTGACTATTTTATTCTATTTAGGTAAGAGAACTAGAGAATCAATTAAATGGTGAGAGGACAACCATGAAGGATGTTGCAAAGTTCCCAAAGCCTCCAGTGACTCCTTTAAGATGGAGGCCTCCTTTACAAAGAATCACCAATCAATTGTCACCCTCAGGACATCAAACAAGCAGAGGTGCCCATCCAGTAATAGATAAAGAGAATTGTCTATTAACAAATAAAACTACTGGGAAGATTTAGTTAAATCTCTGCACAGAGCAAGAAGGATAACGTTGGCACCAGTAAGAAGAATATTTGTATACTATCTATTACCTTTTGATGTTATAAGAAGAATAGTTATGTGTAATTTGTGGATACTGACTTGATGTGCACAATATCTATTATCTTTTTATGTTGTAAGAAGAATATTTATGTGTTGGTTATATGGATATTGACTTGGTGTGTTTAGATACATCAGTGCATTTTTATTTGTGATTTTCTTAGTGAATTAATAACATTAACTTAATTTTATGATTTGCTTGGTGATAATATTGGTTTTTCACTATTTCGGAAATCGAATTTGTGTCGTTAAACAATACTGATATTACATCGGTTTTCCACCGCTGTAAAACCAGTGTCCTTAACTAATATTACATCGGTCGTATACCGCTGCCAAAATTGGTGTTATTAACATATAATATTACATCGGTTTTACACCCGATGTCGTTAAGTGATATTACACCGGTTTTAACCCAATGTCTAAAATGGCAGACCTTTTACATCGTCTTCATAGACATCGGTCGAAAATGTAATAGACATCGATGGAAAACCGATGTCTATGAGGGTTTTTGTTGTAGTGTTTCAACTACTAGAGAATAAGATATATCTTTATTGTTCTCTTTCCTACGAGGACAATCCGCCTTCCAATGTCCAGACTGCTTGCAAATGAAGTACTTGCCCTTCAGCTTCTTCATTCCTGCTTTTAGTCTAGTACCTAGAGATCGATTTACTTTCTTTGTCGAGCCAGCTTGTTTCTTCTTCTTCTTCTTCTTGCCTTTCGACTTAGAAGTAGAAACTTTTTCAACAAAGTGGATTTGAGAACTATGACGAAATAGCCCTTCTGCTGCTCGAAGTTCTGTTAGTAGTTCCGCCAATGAATAAATCCTTTTATTCATATTGTAGTTCAGGCGGAACTTCTCAAAACTTTTAGGTAGCGATTGGAGAATAATATCGACCTGGGTTTCCACATCGATTTCAGCTCCAAGGATTTGTATCTCATTCAAGTAAGCAATCATTTTGAGGATATGATCCCTTACGGGTGTCCCCTCTGACATGGTGGTTGTCATTATGTTTCTCATAGCCAGTTGCTAGCAGCCTGATTCTGGTGTCCGAAGAGATCCTTGAGATTGCTCATCATGTCATAGGCAGTTGGCATGTCCTGATGCTGATGTTGCAGCACATTTGACATTGAAGCCAAAATGTAACACCGCACCATCTCATCTGCCTTGACCCATTTCCTATGATGCTCAATCTCCTCTTCACTAGAATCGCTATTAGGTACATTAGGGCAGACCTCCATCAGGTTAAACTTATAGCCTTCAGCAATTAGGACAATGTCCAGGTTTTTTTTCCCGATCTATGTAATTGGGACCAGTAAGTTTGTTCTCTTTCAGAATAATAACCAGTGGGTTGAAAGTCATCCTAAGAATCACAAAATAAGTTTTGGTCAAAACTTTAGAATTTAGAATAATATTGAGTCCTCAAACAATATTATTTGAATTCACCAACACCTCAAAACACCGTGAATTTTGTATACCATGATAGTGTGGACGTATAAAAATTCAAACATTTGTAAGAGGAGGTTTTACCCATTAATTTTATTCTTGTCAACCTAACTTTATGACAAATAAAATTAATAGTTGGTATTCCTTTGGTTACACATATAATACCAGTGACTCCGATGGGGAGGATACTACTAAATGTGCCTAAGTGTATACCATTACTTGATACTTAGTCCATTAAATAGGATTGTGCCCCTTCAGATGGAGAAGATCACACGCTCCTAAATAATTTCCTATAATCATCCTAAAGGAAGTTTGATCTAGTGATCCGTAAACAAACTCATCCGATGGGGAGGAAGGCACTCAGAGCCAACACGCAAGTTTGTTTGCATCACTTACAAACCAGTAATAGAGACCGTGGAATTTATTTACAAATCCCTCTCCCACTTAGTTATTTAAGATGAGGATTTTAACATGCACACACACATCACAGCAAATAAAAGCAATAAATATGGAAAAATAATTTTCCAACTATTATGGCCTCTTCCATCACTATCCTCCATGTATTGTCAACCTTAGCTGCTGCCATCTTTAGCCACTGCAATTGGGTCTAGTCGTCGCATCTATCTTGCTTTTTTTTTCTGCTGCGCCTCTGGTCCTCAAATAGCACCACGCCTCGCAAGGATACGATCCGCGATAAAAATAAAATTTTACATATATTGATCCTATATTCCACAAAGGAATGTGCATAAAGTCTAGATCGAACAAAATGTAAAATCCTAAAACTAATACAGCTCCTGCTATATTTAATAAATACAATCATGCACACACATAAAATACACTCGACATGTCCGAGAGTCCAATCACACATAATCACAATAGGCCATAATAGTTGGAGCCTGCAACCACAGAGTTAATCTATTTGCACATCCTACTATTATCCTGCCTAAAATATGTATGACATGTGCATAATTAAACTAAAAACCAAACACACAGAGGTATAACCTATCTTTTATACCAATTGTTGGTTGCTACTCGGAATACCGTCCTAGTTCCCCTGTACAAAAATTTGTACAAGCATAGAACTATCCTAGCTACCCATGTGCTCTACTGAAGTTAAATTTGGATTACAAACGATGCTTAATATTATTAATCCAAATTGTCCTTCAGAAGTTAAACTTGGATTGGAAACAATACTTAACATTTTTACTCCAAGTTTAACCGATGTGATCTTCCTAAATTAAATCATATTACAGAAGTTATCAAATATCTATTTCAAAGATCGACTTCCCGGTTAAACATGGCGAGGCACTAGGCCTTCTTGGGTATGGGATCATCCACCACTTCCTAGACAAAGCCTCACAAAGAAATTAGATATTTAACTTCTTACAGTAAACTAGGTTTAACTATAGAGACCTCAATAGAAACACAATATCGAAACATGAAATCGATCAATAAAATTGATAACAAAAACAATAACTTAAAACTGATAACCTCTTGTGTTTGGTTTTTTTAAGATCTATACAAAAGATGAACTAGTTATGATGCAGAAATTAATAACTAGTTATACCTTTTGTAGCTTATAGACCTCTTGATCTTCTATTATATTCCTCTCCTTCTCTTGGATGTCGTGTGGGCGACGATCTTCCATGATGAAATCCACTCAAGCTTCTTCCAAGGCTTCCAAGATTCGGCCACCAACTAACCTCCAAGGGATGCTAGACAAGAGAGCTTCCTTCTCTTCTTCTTCTCCTTCAAGCAACCGGCCACCAAGAGACTACCACAATTGATGTCGCCGGCCTCCAAGGAAGAAAATAATCGGAGAAGAGAGAAGGACAAGGGTCGGCCACCAAGGATTGGAAGAGAGGAATAGAAGATGTGTTGTCTCATAAGGCACCCCTCCATCTCTTTTATAATCCTTGGTCTTGGCAAAAAAGGAAAGTTTTAAACATAATTAAAACTTCCTTATATTCCTTGTCAATGACTAAAAAGGAAAGTTTTAAAACAAAAAATTAAAACTTCCTATAATGCTTGTCATGGCCGACCACCTACTTGTGCTCCAAAAAAGGAAAGTTTTAAACACAAAATTAAAACTTCCTTATTTATTTCCGGTAAGAAATTTTAATAGAAAATTTATCTTTTAAATCCCTTGTTAGTTATAAAAGAAAAATTTTATAAATTAAAATCTCTCTTTTAAAACATGTGGATGGTTACAAAAAAAGAAAGTTTTATCAAAAATTAAAATCTTTCTTTTAACTACAAATAAGTAAAGATATCAAACCTTTCTCTTAATCCTTTGTAGAAAGCTATAAAAGGGAAGATTTAAAATTTAAAAACTCTCTTTTAAATCCATGGCTTCCGCAAAAGGAAAGATTTTAAAAAATTAAAATACCCTTTTATTTTAATGTGGTCGGCCACCTAGCTTGGGCTCCAAGCTTGGCCGGCCCTAGCTTGGACTCCAAGCTTGGCTTGGCCGACCACCATAAGATGGGTAAGAAGCTTGGCTTTAAGTGGATATAAGGCTTTATAAATAAGAGGCTACAATAGGGACCGAGAGGAGGAATTGGTTTTGGTCTCTCGATGAGCTTGAGCTTCCCGTGTTCGCCTCGAACACCCAACTCAAGTTTATCAATAATATCTCATTCCACTAAAGAGTTATTATTGCATTACCGCACCAATACCATATTACAATATGGGCTCCTTCTTATCATGAGTGTGTTAGTCTTCCTGTGTTTAAGATATCGAATGCTCACTAATTAAATGAGTTACTGACAACTCACTTAATTAATATCTAGCTATAAGAGTAGTACCACTCAAGCTTATTGTCATGTCGGACTAAGTCCACCTACAGGGTTTACATGACAATCCTTATGAGCTCCTCAAGGGGACATCATCAACCTTGATTATTAGGACACAGTTTCATTCTATAATCAACAGCACACCATATAAATAATATCATTTCCCAACTTATCGGATCTATTGATTTAACGAACTAAACCACACCCTTTGATAAATTAAAGAAATAAATATTAAGTATACGTGCTTGTTATTATATCATGATTAAGAGTACACACTTCCATAATAACAGAGGTCTTATTCTTTTTAACAGACAGTATAAAAAGAACAACCTCAAATGGTCCTGCTCAATACACTCAAGAGTGTATTAGTGTAATTTTATAGTTAAGATAAACTAATACCAAATTACACTACAACCATTCCAATGGTTTGTCTCATTCCATCTTGGTTGTGAGCAACTATTTATAATTTATAAGGAACTGATAACATGATTTTCTGTGTGACACCACAGACCATATAATCTTTAATATAAATTAAATATGAACCTCCCTCCATATCCGTGGGGCCGGCACTAGGGGGGCCGCTAAGGTAGCGTATCTACCTTTTTTTTTAATATAAATTAAATGGTGTACCTGCATGAACCTCCCTTCATATCCGTGGTGCCGGCACTAGGGGGCAGCTAAGGTAGTGGATCTACCTTTTTTTTAATATAAATTAAATGAACAACTACACTTAGCATATAAATGTAGACATTTGACCAATGTGATTCTTATTTCAAAATAAATGTTTATACAAATAGCTAGACTTTTAGTATACACTCTAACAAGTCAAGCCACGGCCGACCAAGTCACGGTCAGCCCAACAAAGGTCTCCCAAGATGAGGCCATCCTTGTTGCAACCAGGGTTGAGGTAGCAAGCTTGGCAAGCCAAGCCACGACCGGCTCAGCTGAGGCCACCCAAGCTTGTTAGAGCAATCGGTGTACTCTTAGATTTTGATGTTTGGACAAAGGATATAAGTTAGGGTTTGCTGGTGTGCGTAAATATTATGATCGTTTATGCATGTTTTAACACACATTCACTTGCTTTATACTTATATATTTTTTGCATGATCGACTCTTTTATCATGTACTCATCATATATACTCTTTTGTTTGGATATCTGCTCTTTGTTTGGTTTTGTGCTGACAGGGATAACTTTCGACGATTGTTGATGCACCGAAACAAGCCAGAGAACATGGTCGTGCAATCTCGCACAGTCGTGTGGCCAAACAGAAGAGGAGCAGTGCACGGTCGTGCAACTCTTGCACGACCGTGCGGCCAACCAGAGGCAGATCAGAGCATGGTCGTGCCCTCCCTCCCCCCCCCCCAAGAACGAAGCTAAGCAAGGAATGGTCGTGCAACCCTGCACGGCCGTGTCCCAAGAGCCGAGCCCGAAGTTCACACGCCGTGCCAATTGGCACGGCCGTGCAGCGCGGTCATAGAGAAGAAAGGGCACAGCCATGCCATATTGGCATGACCTTGCTGCCGCAGCCGTGCCTTAGCCTATAAAAGGGTTTTAACCCTTCTTCTCAAGGGGGGAGAGCCGGGAAGCGAGCCGTCAGCGGGAGAATCGTCTTGGTGTCGTTCCACGTCATCCAGGACCTTCGTCCAGCGATCCTTCATCACTACATTAACTCCAGAAGCAAAGGATTGGATCTGAAGACCACTCCTCGTCATTGGATAAGCATTCTTTTCTCTTCCTCTCTTCATGTTTGGGAATTGTATGTTTAAATACACTATGTCTTCGGATTTTTCTCCGACATCTATGGAGTAGAGTTCTTGTTCTAGGATGAGGGAGTAATTGTGGATTGGTTTTGATGTAAGACTCATATCTTTGCTTTATTTCATTGGATGATTTCGCTTGCTTCGTTTCGACTACTCGATCTTTATATCGTGTTAATTGATTATGTAGGAATTACCAACCTCGTAGAGAGAATATCTTAGATCGTACACCCGTGGGGCCCTAGTGACAAGGGTAACCCGTTCATGGACATCTAGGGTACTTCCTTGAAAGGAGAGGCAACTTCTCCACAAGGAAGTAAGAGACCAAACTAAGCTCCTTATTTCTATCCTTAATGATACCAACTAGAGTTGCGTTCTTGTGATCTACCGAGGCGCCCTAGTGACAGGAGTTAACCGTAACAGGATTTTATAGGGGTCTCCTCTATTTGGTACTTAAGGATAGTTGCTTTAGCTTCCGGCAAATGCATGTTGATGGACAATGAGTAAAGGATAGAATGCGATACATCACACCACCACAATGAAACCAAACTCCTAGGAATCTTCATAAACCAAGTCAATTACTTCTGCTTTGCTAATTCTCATTTCCACTTCCCAATCTCTTTTCTTTAGATAACTTACAACCATCGGTAGTTTAGCTAATCCAAAGTGAGCCATCGCTAGTGCTTATAACCAGTCCTCGTGGGATCAATAATCTTTATTACTGATGACGAATCCGTGCACTTACGATTCGTAACAAGTTTTTGGCGTCGTTGCCGAGGACTACGTCTATAACATTAGCGAAAGTCATATTAGATTAGACTAGACTTAGTTTTTTTTCCTTTATCTTTGTTTTTTTCTAATATTCTGCATTTTAGAAATAGATAATTTTATTTTTATTTATTTTCTACAATTCTATTAAGATGAAATATTCCATATCTTATTCTTGCATGTGAAGAGCTAACCTTGCAGGGATTCAACTACCCCACATGACTACCTATTTCGCACTCCCGGTCTGTTCAGATAGGACATGATGCTAAGACCATTAAAGGATTATGGAGCCCCGAAGTCTGCTAAAGAGCTAGGGCCCATTGTGTTTCCAGAAATCCCAGTGAAGAACTTTATGCTCAGACCTTCGTCCATCTCTAAAGTTCAAAAAAATCAGTTTGGGGGATTAAATTCAGAAAATCCTTACTTGCATCTCCTAGATTTCCATAGTTATTGCAATACACTAAGAGTTGAGGGGGTTTCGGCTGATTCAATACAACTCATAGCTTTTCCATTCAACCTCAGAAGTAATGCGAAGGTTTGGTTCAACACTCTGCAACCGAGAAGCATCAGGACATGGGATGAATCAGAGAAAATTTTTTTAAATAGATACTTTCCTCCAAAAAGGACTACTCAGTTGAGGGATGAGATTCTGCACTTCAAGCAACGTGACGAAGAAGCACTGCATCAAGCTTGGGATAGGTACGTATCAATTCTATATCATTGCCCGCATCACAGTATTGAGAGTTTGTTGATTCTTCATGTATTTTACATTGGACTTTCGTTCCAGAACAAGAGCCTTCTAGACGCAGCAACTGGGGGGCACTCATGAAAAAGAGTTTGGATGAAGCACAAGAAATAATGCATATGGTGGTATCAAATCTCAGCGAGTGGTCAGGATAAGATGTGCTAAACTTATCTCTACACCCGATCTAAGAAGGAGAGGATATAGGAGTGCCGATGGATGAAAATAAGTTAAGACACGCAAGAAATGAGGTTCAGAAGGAATTAGAGGAATCCATCAGTGTACGGTGCAAGGATGTACAAAAAATATTTCCTTAGTGTGGAGAGGCCTTATTAAAGTCGCCGGGAGGTTTGATATCAACCTCAGCATCATTTATGGAGGAGGACTTGAATGATGATGATAATATTGAAAGAATAGCTCAAGAAATTGAGGGAGCGCCAGAAGAAGTCATGGTAAACGAGGAAATACGGTTATTAGAACAGGAACCAGCCTTGCCTGAGATTGTACCACCTCAAGTGGAGTTAAAACCTCTGCCACCTAACCTTAAATGTGTTCCTTGGTCCAGATTCCACCTTCCCAGTAATAATCAATGCAAATTTGACTGAGATGGAGACACAGAAATTGATCAAGGAGCTGAGAGTACACAGAAAAGTAATCGGATATACCATTGATAACATAAAAGGGATCAGCCCTTCGATCTGTATGCACAGAATTCTACTCGAAGAAGGATATAAAAATTTGATTGAGCATCAAAGAAGATTAAATCCGAATCTAAAAGAAGTTGTGAAGAAAGAAGTATTGAAACTTCTTGACGCCGGAATCATTTATCCTATATCAGATAGTGAGTGGGTAAGTCCGGTCCATGTGGTCCCCAAGAGAGGGGGAATGACGGTGGCTAGAAATGAAAACAACGAATTGATTCCAACAAGGACAGTTACAGGATGACGGATGTGTATTGATTACAGGAAGCTAAATAAGGAGACTAGGAAAGATCATTTTCCCTTACCATTCATTGACGAGATGCTAGAAAGATTGGCAAACATTCCTATTTTTGCTATCTGGATGGATACTCTGGCTTCTTTTAAATTCCAATACATCCCCTAGATCAAGAAAAGACCACCTTCACGTGCCCTTTTGGTACCTATGCTTATCAATGAATGTCGTTTGGACTCTGCAACACACCAGCTACATTTAAGCGATGTATGATGGCAATATTTTCAGATTTTACAGAAAAGATTATGGAGCTATTCATGGGCGATTTCTCAGTCTATGGGAATGACTTTGACTCCTGTCTTCTGAATCTTTCTAAAGTTCTCCAGAGATGTGAAGATGTGAACTTAGTTCTGAACTGGGAAAAATATTACTTCATGGTCAAAGAGGGAATTATTTTAGGACATCAGATTTCAGAACGAGGAATTGAGGTAGATAAAGCCAAAATAGAGACAATTGAGAAACTACCTCCACCTCTTAACGTAAAAGGGGTTAGGAACTTTCTAGGGCATGCTGGATTTTTCAGGCGTTTCATCAAGGATTTCTCAAAAATTTCCAAGCCACTAACTAACCTGTTGATCAAAGATGTTGAATTCTGTTTTGATGATGACTACAATGAGGCATTTAAGAAAATCAAGAGTGCTCTCATCTCAACTCCCGTAATTCAAGCTCCAGACTGGAAACTCCCATTCGAAATCATGTGTGACGCCAGTGACTTTGCAGTGGGTGCAGTTTTAGGACAAAGAAAGGACAAAGTACTGCATGCAATCCACTATATGAGCAAGACATTGGATGCATCCCAAATGAATTATTCTACCACTGAAAAAAAATTATTGGCCATAGTGTTTGCAATCGACAAGTTCAGGTCCTATCTAGTGGGCTAAAAAGTGATAGTGTATTCTGATCATGTTGTCATAAGATATTTGCTTACTAAGAAAGATGTCAAACCTCGTTTGATTAGGTGGATTTTGCTTCTTCAGGAATTTAATCTGGAAATTAAAGACAAGAAAGGGGCTGAAAATGTTGTGGCAGATCATCTATCCCGAGTATGGCCAAATGGACAGAAAGATGTAGATTTTGATCCTCCTATAAATGATGTTTTCCCTGATGAGCATCTGTTGGCAGTAAATTCTGAGAGAGTTCCTTGGTATGCAGATTTTGTTAACTATCTTGCAAGTGGAGTACTTCCCCCAAAATTCACCTGGCAGTAGAAGAAGAAATTTTTCTCAGACGTCAAACACTACATATGGGATGAACCCCTATTTTTTAGGAAATGCGGAGATACAATCTACTGAAGGTGTGTGCCGGAAGATGAGATCAAAGACATTTTATTTCACTGTCACTCATCATCTTACAGTGGATATTTGGGAGTGTCAAAAATAGCTGCAAAGATTTTACAAGCAGGATTTTTTTGGCCAAGTCTATTTAAAGACATGAAAAATTTTGTGCAGTCTTGCGACCAATGTCAAAAGGCCGGGAACATCACTAGGAGAAGTGAGATGCCACTGAATTGCATCCTCGAAGTGGAACTGTTCGATGTATGGGGAGTAGACTTTATGGGACCCTTTCCTTCATCATGTGGAAACAATTATATTCTAGTGGCAGTGGACTATGTATTGAAATGGGTAGAAGCCATAGCTTCCCCTGCCAGTGACGCCAAAACAGTAATTAAATCGTTTAAAAAGGTGATTTTTCCACGGTTCGGTGTGCCTAAGGCAGTTATTAGCGACAAGGGTTCACACTTTATTGAAAGACAGTTTGAAAATTTGCTAAAGAAATACGGAGTGAGTCACAAAGTAGTGACACCCTACCATCCCCAGACCAATGGACAAGCCGAGATTTCCAACTGGGAGATTAAGGTAATATTAGAAAAGACAATGTCCAATTCCCACAAGGACTGATCATTGAAATTGGATGATGCTTTATGGGCATACCGTACTGCTTTCAAGACTCCAATCGGTATGACCTCATTCCGACTTATGTACGGGAAGTCGTGTCATCTTCCAGTAGAATTAGAACACAAGACTTACTGGGCGATAAAATAGCTTAACATGGACCTGAAGTTAGCAGGAAATAAAAGGAAACTCCAATTAAATGAGTTTGATGAGTTGAGGATGGATGCCTACGAACATGCCAAATCCTACAAAGAGAAAACAAAGAGATGGCATAATCAACATATCATGCGGAGAGAATTCAAGGAAGGGGACTCAGTGTTATTGTTTAATTCAAGATTGAGGCTTTTTCCTGGAAAGTTAAAATCGAGATGAACAAGACCATTCCAAGTCAAAAAGGTTTATCCATTCGGAGCTGTTGACATTTGGAGCGAGGAGCGTGGAGAATTTAAAGTAAACGGGCAGCATTTAAAAAAATACCTCTACGATATGCCGGCAGAGGAAGATATGCGGATATACTTCTCGGATCCGTGCCTACCTGAATGAGTTAAAATGGGGTCGAGCTAAAGACCTAAAATAAGCACTTCTTGGGAGGCAGCCCAAGGTTTTTTCATTTTAATTCATCATTCCATTTATCGTTTTATTTCTCTAGTAAGTTCAAGTCGAGTACTTTTATTATTTTTGGGTATTCGTTTTCAGGATGTGCAGAGCCTCCACGAGATGGCCGTGAGCGAGTCACCGTGCGCTTAAAGGAGTCAGTTGTGTGATCCCGCATGGTCGTGCGAAGCTGATAGAGGGACAAAGGTCATTGGTCGTGCAACCTTGCACAGTCGTGTGGCCTGAGTAGAAAGGAAGAGGGCACGGGTTGTGCCAATTGGCACGGCCGTGCAAGAAATCCAAAGGAAAAAGAGACACAGGTTGTGCCAATAGGCACAACCGTGCGATCAATACAGAAAAAAAAGAAGGCACGGGCCGTGCCAACCGGCACTGCCATGCGACCTTGGCCGAGGGGAGAAGAGAGGGGGACGTGCCAATTGGCACGGCCGTGTAGTGTCACCAAGAGGGGGGTGTGTAACCCTACACGACCCAGTCCAAAATCCCTCCTATTTAGGTCACGGGTGTGCGAAGGCTTGCACGCCCGTGCCGCCACCTTTACCCCCTCTCCCTCATACCTCCTCTCTTCTCCTTCCTTCCTCCAACTTCCCAAGGTGCTACCACTCTTTCCCCACATTCATCTCACTCAAATCTACCTTTCTCGTCATCCGTGATGTCGAACTTCATCGAAAGGAACTCTCGTCAAAGGAAAGGAATAGAATTGTTGGTTGTCTCAAACAAGGAGAATGCACACTTCAAAGGTATATCAAACAACTTCGGCATTATTTTCTCTAATGACGAACAATTGCATCGTTATCATTCTTTATCTAAACATTCCATTTTGAGCACTAGGTTTATGGACCGAGAAATCTTAGAAGTATTGGGGCTTAGAAATGATATTGATTGGTTGCTTGATAGAATAGGTTGGACTAGCGTAATGGCCCTAAGGTACCCAACTTATCCTCGTATTGTCTTGGAAATTTTAAGCTCCATCACTGTTGATAATGTTCAAGGAGGAGGAAAATTAACATTTCGTTTATTTAATGATGACTATGAACGGAGTCTTGAGGATTTTAATATATGCTATGATTTGTCTAGGGATGGAGCTTATATAATCCTACCTGCTTTTGAAAATTCAAATTTATAGGAGCAAATTGGTGGACAGTCTTGCTTTAATCCACATGTTTCTAATGGTAGTAGTATCATTAACCCAATTTTTCGATATGTCCATATGATGATGAGGAACACGATATTTGGAAGGGGCGGTAAAGAAGGAATTGTAAGACTTTCAGACTTATATTATTTATGGGGAATGGTAGAAAATATGTGTATTAATTCAGGATATTCCTTTTTAAAGTATTTGGTAAAATTAGGAAAAATTTCTTCCCCTACCCCCATTGTTTTAGGTGGATTGCTTACTCATATTACAGTAGTATTAGGTTATGATTTGAGTGGTCTTGAGATGATTGAAGATGTTTATCGAATGGATTTAAATTTTTGTTTAACTGTTAGAGTGTATACTAAAATCCTAGCTTTTGTAAACATTTATTTGTTGAAATAAAAGAATCACATTGGTCAATATCTGCATTTATTTGTTAAATGTAATTGTTCAATTAATTTATATAGTAGACAACATGGAGTGTGGTGTCATACTCAGAAGATCATGTTGTCGGTTCTCTATTAATTATAAACAAGTTGCTTACGACTAAAATGGAAAGGAACAAACCATCAAAATAGTCGTAGTGTAATTAAGTATTAGTTTATCTTAACTAATAAATTAAACTGATACACTTTAAGTGTATTGAGTAGGATCATTTAGGTAAGTTCTTTTTGTACTGACTTAGTAAAAGAACTAGACCTTAGTTATTATGGAAGTGTGTGCTCTTAATCCTAATATAATAATAAGCACATATATTTAATATTTATTTCTTTGACTTATCAAAGGGTGAGGTTTAGCTCGATAAATCAATATGCCCGATAAGTTGGGAAATGATATTACTTATAGTGTGTGTTGTTGATTATAGAAGGAATCTGTGTCCTAGTTATCTAGGTTGAGAATGTCCCCAAGAGGAGCTCATAAGGATTGTCATGTTAAACCCTGCAGGTGGACCTAGTCCGACATGACAATAAAGTTGAGTGGTACTACTCTTGGAGCTAGATATTAATTAAGTGAGTTGTCAGTAACTTACTTAATTAGTGGACATTCGTAATTTGAAACACAGGGAGACTAACACACTCATGATAAGAAGGAGCCCATAATGTAATTTGGGGTTGGTGCGGTAGTGCGGTAATAACTCTCTAGTGGAATGAGTTACTATAGATGAACTTGAGTTGTGTGTTCGGGGCGAACACGGGATACTCGAGCTCATCGGAAGGCCAAAATCAATTTCTCCTCTAGGTCCCTGTCGTAGCCTCATTATAGCTTCAAGTCCATCCAAATGTAAGGCTCTTCTTGGTGTCCAAGAAGTGGGCCGGTCCAATGCTTGGTGACCAAGCAAGGGCCGGCCACATCCTCTCCTATAGGGGCCGGCCCTTTGCTTGGTGACCAAGCATGAAGGGGCCGGCCATAATAATTCAAAAAGGGAGGGTTGTTTTGAATTTTTAAAATCTTCTCTTTGTAGAAAACTATAAGTTTTAAAAGAGAGATTTTAATTTTTAAAACTTTCCTTATTTGAATTAGGTCACATGTTTTAATAGAGAGTTTTAAAAGTTTTAAAACTTTCCTTTTTTAACCATCCTCATGGTTTAAGAAAAAAAGGGAGATAAGTTTTAAAATTAAAATTTTCTATCATCATGTTAAAAAAGGAAATTTTATAAGAGAGTTTTTAAATTTAAAACATGGTTTTAATTTTTAGAAACTTTCCTTTTTTTTAACTCCTACTTTAGGAAAGAGAGCTTGTAAAATTTTATTAAAAAAATTATTATTCCTTTCCTAAATATAGTGGCCGGCCACCTTGCTTGGTGCCCAAGCAAGGGGCCGGCCAAACTTAATCCTAAACCATATAGGATTGATCACAACCATTGATTGGTGATTGATTGAATCAAGAGGAAAGAAAAGGAAAAATAAAAAGGGAAAAGGAAAAACTCTTGGATGATTTTATTTTTTGTAAAAGATTTTTCCTTATTTGCCTTGGGCAAGTAATATAAAAGAAGGGGTGAGGGAGCTTCATGAGATACAACTCTTATTCTCTTGCTCGGAGATCTCTTGGTGGCCGGCCCTCTCTCTTCTCCCTTTCCCTTTGCTCTCTTCTCCTTGGTGGTGGTGGTGGCCGAATTCTAGAGGAAGAGGAAGGAGTCTTTTGGGTGGTGTTCATCTTGGAGGATCATCGCCGAGGATCATCGCCCACACGACGTCCAAGGCAAGGCGAGGAATACGGCAGAAGATCTCGAGGTTATTAGCTTACAAAGAGAAGGTATAACTAGTAGTTTTCTTCCGCATTATACTAGTTATTTTCTTTGTAAGAATTCTAAATACAAGAGGCAATTAGATCTAGTTTTTCGAAATAATTTTTTCGAGTTTGTGTTTTCTTCTTTTTCGAATTTGTGATTCGATTGTTCTTTTTGGTTAACCTAGAGTTATTTAAGGAAATAAATATTAGCTTTCCTTAAAAGGCTTTGCCTAGGCGGTGGTGGTTGCTCCCATATCCAAGAAGGTCATGTGCCTCGCCATGCAGTCCTGGAAGCCAATTTTGGAAATTAATATTTATGGAATTAATAACTTAGGTAGATTTGAATCAATAGTGTTAAGTTCCGCTTGCTATTCAAATCTAAACCATTAAGAACAGATAAGTTAAATTTGGAATCAATGATGTTAAGTTCTGTCTGCGATTCCTTATTTAACTTCTAAAGAACACAATAGGTTATTTAAGGAAAGGTTCGACACTTGTACAAAAAAATTTGTACAGTGGAACCGGTACGTTTTCCTAGGATTAACCAACAATTGGTATCAGAGCTAGGGTTTGCCTCTGTGTATTTTTAGAATTCAAATAGGTTATGCACATGTCATACATAATTTAGGTAGGATAGTAGTAGGATGTGCTAACTTTTTGGTTGCAGACTCCAACTATTATGGCTTATTGTTATTGTGTGTGATTGGACCCTTGGACATGTCAAGGGGATTATTTGTGTGCATGATTGTATGTATAAAATACAGCAGGAGCTGTATTATTTTTAGAATTTTATTTTTGTTCAATCTAGAATACATGTACATTCCCTCGTGGAATATAGGATCGATATATGTAAAATTCTATTTTTGTCGTGGATCGGATTCTTGTGATGCGAGGTAGTTTTGGAGCACCAGAGGCGCAGCAGAATAAGAAGCAAGAAGGATGCGACAACTCGACCCGATGGCGGTGGCTAAAGATGGCAGCAACTAGGGTTGGAGCATACTAAAGACAGTGATGAAAAAGGTCATAATAGTTGGAAAATTAATTTCCAAATTTATTGCTTTTATTTACTGTGATGTTTATATGCATGTGATGTATGCTAGGATAGGTTAAAAATCCTCATTTTTAAATAACTAAGTGGGAGAGGGATTTTAATAAATCTCATATTCTCTATTACTGGTTTGTAAGTGATGCAACAAGCCTGCGTGTTGGCTCTAAGTGCCTCCCTCCACAACGGATGGGTTTGTTGCGGATCACTAGATCAAACTTCCTTTTATGGATGGTTATAGGAAATTATTTAGGAGCGTGTGATCTTCTCCAACTGAAGGGGCACAATCCTATTTAATGGACTTAGTATCAAGTAATGTTATACACTTAAACGCATTCAATAGTATCCTCCCCAACGGAGTCACTGCTATTGTCTTGTGTGACCAAAGTGAAACCAACTATTAATTTTATTTGTCATAAAGTTAGGATGACAAGATAATAAAATTAATGGGTCACACCCTCCCCTTACAAATGATGAATTTGTATACGCCCACACTAACGTGGCATGCAATATTCACGGTGATTTGAGGTGTTGGTTAATTTAAAATAATATTGTTTGAGGAATCAATATTATCCTAAATTTAAAGTCTTGACCAAAGTTTATTTTTGTGATTCTTAGGAAGACTTTCAACCCACTAGCCATTATACTGAAAGAGAACAAACTTACTGGTCCCAACTATATTGATTGGAAAAGAAACCTGGACATTGTTCTTACTGCTGAAAGCTATAAGTTTGTACTGACTGAGGTTTGCCCTGATACACCTGACGGTGACTCTACCCCAGAGGAGATTGAGTATCATAAGAAATGGGTAAAAACTGATGAGATGACGCGGTGTTACATTTTGGCATCTATGTCAAATGTATTACAACATCAGCATCAAGATTTACCAACAGCTTATGATATAATGAACAATCTCAAAGAACTCTTTAGGCACCAGAGTCGGACTGATAGGCAAGAGGCAATGAGAAAGCTAATGACAGCCACCATCTCTGAGGGAACACCCGTAAGGGATCATATCCTCAAAATGATGGCCTATCTGAACGAAATACAAGTTCTTAGAGGAGAAATCGATGGGGAAACCCAGGTCGATATAATTCTCCAAACGCTATTCAAAAGTTTTGAGCAGTTCCGCCTGAACTATAACATGAACAAAAGAGAGTATACGTTGTCGGAACTTCTGACAGAACTACAGGCAGCAGAAGGAATATTTCGTTACAGTTCTCAGATTCACTATGCTGAAAATGGTTCTACTTCTAAGTCGAAAGGCAAGAAGAAGAAGAAACAGGTCTTTTCAGCAAAGAAGGTGAATAAACCTTAGAGTATAGGACAGAAAGCTGGAATGAAGAAGCCGAAGGGCAAGTGCTTCATCTGCAAGCAGTCTAGACATTGGAAAGCGGACTGTCCTCGTAGGAACCAGAACAATAAAGGTATATCTCATACTCTAGTAGTTGAAACATGTTTAGCGGTATTATCTACCAGCACCTGGTGTGTAGATACGGGAGCCACTGATCATGTCTGCAATTCTTTGCAGGGGTTCCAGGAAACCCGACGACTATTTGATGGAGAGATAACCGTCTACATGGGCAATGCTACTAAGGTGGCGGCTGTTGTAGTGGGAGACGTCTACTTATCTTTTGATAGGAATAGAAATATGATTTTAAGAAATTGTCTTTATGTACCCATTTTTAGAAAGAATTTAATTTCAGTTTCTAAACTGTATATGGATGGATATTCAATTTCCTTTAGTAACAATGTCGTTATAAAGAGAAATAAGGTGATTATCTGTTCTAGTGCATTGATTGGCAATTTATACACTTTAAATCCAATTTCTCCCACAAAGCAAAATATGGAAATTAATAACACATCTTCTAACTCTAATAAGAGAAAAGAACCTTCGGAGATGAACCAAACGTATCTTTGGCATCTAAGGCTTGGACATATTAACTTAAGTAGGATTCAAAGGCTTGTAGCCGATGGACTCTTGGGTTCATTAGAGTTGAAAAACTTTCCAACATGTGAATCCTGCTTGGAAGATAAAATGACCAAGAGTCCTTTTAAGGCCAAGGGGTATAGAGCTAAAGATGCGTTAGAACTGGTTCATTCTGATTTGTGTGGTCCTATGTCTATCCAGGCAAGAGGTGGTTATGAATACTTCGTCTCCTTTATAGACGATTATTCAAGATACGGATACATTTACCTGATGCGTCGAAAGTCTGAATGCTTTGACAAGTTCAAAGAATATAGGGCTGATGTGGAGAAACGTCTTGGTAAAAGTATCTAGACACTACGGTCTGACCGTGGTGGCGAATACCTCTTTGGAGAGTTTAGGAATTACTTATCAGAAGTCTGGATTCAATCCCAATTGACTGCACCTGGTACACCCCAGCAGAATGGTGTGGTAGAACGAAGGAATAGGACACTTATGGAAATGGTTAGATCGATGATGAGTTATTTAGAATTACCAAATTCGTTTTGGGGATATGCTTTAGAAACAGCAGTGTATATTCTGAATATGGTACCTTCTAAAACAGTTCCTTCTACTTCCATGGAATTATGGAATGGGCGTAAGCCTAGTTTGAATCATATCCGGATATGGGGTAGTCAAGCACATGTGCTGAAGGGAGATACTGACAAGTTGGAATCACGTACAGAAGTTTGTCTGTTTGTGGGATATCCTAAGGGAATGAAAGGTGGTTTGTTTTATAATCCTAAAAATCAGAAGATCATTGTTAGCACCAATGCTCGATTTTTAGAAGAAGATTATGTAATGAACCATAAGCCCATGAGTGAAATAGTTCTAGAAGAAATTAGAGAGGACACGTCTACTTCAGTACCAACAGTACAAGATGAAGTAACACAAGAGACTGCAACACGTGTCACACATGATACACAACCACAGACGGTGCCTCGTCGTAGTGGGAGGGTTGTAAGGCAACCTGAGAGATTCATGTTTTTGGGAGAGTCTTCGGACTTGATCCCGGGTAAACATGAACCTGATCCCCGGACATATAATGAAGCACTCCAAGATATAGATGCAGTATCTTGGCAAAAGGCAATGAATTCTGAAATAGAGTCTATGTACTCTAATAAGGTCTGGGAGCTTGTAGAACCACCTGATGGTGTAAAAGCCGTTGGATGCAAGTGGATCTACAAAAGGAAAAGAAGGACAGATGGGAAGGTAAAAACCTTCAAAGCAAGGCTTGTTGCGAAAGGGTATACTCAGAAAGAGGGAATCGACTATGAGGAGACTTTTTCGCCGGTAGCCATGCTTAAGTCTATCCGGATACTCTTATCCATTGCTGCTCATATGGATTATGAGATTTGGCAAATGGATGTCAAGACAGCTTTCCTTAATGGAAGTCTTGAAGAAAACATCCATATGAAGCAACCAGAAGGGTTCATTGAAAAGGGCAAAGAGCATCTAGTGTGTAAGCTCAATCGGTCCATTTATGGACTGAAGCAAGCTTCAAGATCTTGGAACATCCGGTTTAATGAAGTAATCCAGTCTTATGGGTTTATTCAGTGTCCGGATGAGTCTTGTGTATACAAGAAGTGTAACGGAAACGTGGTGGTATTTCTTGTACTATACGTAGATGATATTTTGTTAATTGGCAACAATGTCAAGGTATTATCGGACGTAAGGGTATGGTTGTCCAAACAATTTGATATGAAGGACTTAGGAGAATGTGCACACATTCTTGGGATCAAAGTTATAAGGGATCGCAAGAAAAGAATGTTGTGCCTATCCCAAGCTTTATATATAGATACAATCCTTGCTCGTTTTAGCATGCAAAACTCCAAGAAAGGTTTCTTACCTTTTAGGCATGGAGTAGCCTTATCTAAAGAGATGCCCCCAAAGACATCAAAGGAGGTTGAGAACATGAAGGCAGTTCCTTATGCTTTGGCTGTAGGAAGCCTTATGTATGCAATGCTGTGTACGAGACCTGATATCTGTTTTACCGTGGGCATGGTTAGCAGATATCAAAGTAACCCTGGACAAGGACATTGGACTGCTGTGAAGCATATTTTAAAGTACCTGAGAAGGACTAGAGATTATATGCTAGCCTACCAAGCAGACGATTTGCTCCCTGTGGGTTACACGGATTTGGATTTCCAATCAGATAGGGACAATAGTAAGTCTACGTCAGGCTATGTGTTTACTCTAGGAGGTGGAGCCATTGCATGGAGGAGTGTTAAGCAGAAATGCGTCTCGGACTCAACCATGGAAGCTGAGTATGTGGCAGCCTCTGAGGCAGCCAAAGAAGCTGTATGGCTCAGGAACTTTCTAATGGACTTAGATGTGATTCCTGGTTTGCCCAAGATCATTACAATTTATTGTGATAATAGCGGTGCAGTTGAAAACTCGAAGGAACCACGAGCTCATAAGGCAAGTAAACATATAGAGCAAAAGTACCACCTGATACGAGACATCGTCAAGCGAGGAGAAGTTGTCGTCGCCAAGATTGCATCAGAAGATAACCTAGCAGATCCTTTCACAAAGGCCCTTCCGGCGAAGGCTTTTGATCGGCATGTGGAGGGATGGGAATAAGATGTAAGGCAATAGATATGGCAGCTTAGTCTTTTAGTATAAGTGGGAGATTGTTAGAGTGTATACTAAAAGTCTAGCTTTTGTAAACATTTATTTGTTGAAATAAAAGAATCACATTGGTCAATATCTGCATTTATTTGTTAAATGTAATTGTTCAATTAATTTATATAGTAGACAACATGGAGTGTGGTGTCATACTCAGAAGATCATGTTGTCGGTTCTCTATTAATTATAAACAAGTTGCTCACGACTAAAATGGAAAGGAACAAACCATCAGAATAGTCGTAGTGTAATTAAGTATTAGTTTATCTTAACTAATAGATTACACTGATACACTTTAAGTGTATTGAGTAGGATCATTTAGGTAAAGTTCTTTTTGTACTAACTTAGTAAAAGAACTAGACCTTAGTTATTATGGAAGTGTATGCTCTTAATCCTAATATAATAACAAGCGCATATATTTAATATTTATTTCTTTGACTTATCAAAGGGTGAGGTTTAGCTCGATAAATCAATATGCCCGATAAGTTGGGAAATGATATTACTTATAGTGTGTGTTGTTGATTATAGAAGGAATCTGTGTCCTAGTTATCTAGGTTGAGAATGTCCCCAAGAGGAGCTCATAAGGATTGTCATGTTAAACCCTACAGGTGGACCTAGTCCGACATGACAATAAAGTTGAGTGGTACTACTCTTGGAGCTAGATATTAATTAAGTGAGTTGTCAGTAACTTACTTAATTAGTGGGCATTCGTAATCTTAAACACAGGGAGACTAACACACTCATGATAAGAAGGATCCCATAATGTAATTTGGGATTGGTGTGGTAGTGCGGTAATAACTCTCTAGTGGAATGAGTTATTATCGATGAACTTGAGTTATGTGTTCGGGGCGAACACGGGATACTCAAGCTCATCGGAAGGCCAAAACCAATTTCTCCTCTAGGTCCCTATCGTAGCCTCATTATACCCTCAAGTCCATCCAAATGTAAGGCTCTTCTTGGTGTCCAAGAAGTGGGCCGGTCCAATGCTTGGTGACCAAGCAAGGGCCGGCCACATCCTCTCCTATAGGGGTCGGCCCTTTGCTTGGTGACCAAGCATGAAGGGGCCGGCCACAATAATTCAAAAAGGGAGGGTTGTTTTGAATTTTTAAAATCTTCTCTTTGTAGAAAACTATAAGTTTTAAAAGAGAGATTTTAATTTTTAAAACTTTCCTTATTTGAATTAGGCCACATGTTTTAATAGAGAGTTTTAAAAGTTTTAAAACTTTCCTTTTTTAACCATCCTCATGGTTTAAGAAAAAAAGGGAGATAAGTTTTAAAATTAAAATTTTCTATCATCATGTTAAAAAAGGAAATTTTATAAGAGAGTTTTTAAATTTAAAACATGGTTTTAATTTTTAGAAACTTTCCTTTTTTAACTCCTACTTTAGGAAAGAGAGCTTGTAAAATTTTATTAAAAAAAATTATTATTCCTTTCCTAAATATGGTGGCCGACCACCTTGCTTGGTGCCCAAGCAAGGGGCCGACCAAACTTAATCCTAAACCATATAGGATTGATCACAACCATTGATTGGTGATTGATTCAATCAAGAGGAAAGAAAAGGAAAACTAAAAAGGAAAAAGGAAAAACTCTTGGATGATTTTATTTTTTGTAAAAGGTTTTTCCTTATTTGCCTTGGGCAAGTAATATAAAAGAAGGGGTGAGGGGGCTTCATGAGATACAACTCTTATTCTCTTTCTTGGAGATCTCTTGGTGGTCGGCCCTCTCTCTTCTCCCTTTCCCTTTTCTCACTTCTCCTTGGTAGTGGTGGTGGCCGAATTCTAGAGGAAGAGGAAGGAGTCTTTTGGGTAGTGTTCATCTTGGAGGATCGTCGCCCACACGACGTCCAAGGCAAGGCGAGGAATACGACAGAAGATCTCGAGGTTATTAGCTTACAAAGAGAAGGAATAACTAGTAGTTTTCTTCCGCATCATACTAGTTATTTTCTTTATAAGAATTCTAAATACAAGAGGCAATTAGATCTAGTTTTTCGAAATAGTTTTTTCGAGTTTGTGTTATCTTCTTTTTCAAATTTGTGATTCGATTGTTCTTTTTGGTTAACCTAGAGTTATTTAAGGAAATAAATATTAGCTTTCCTTAAAAGGCTTTGTTTGGGCGGTGGTGGTTGCTCCCATATCCAAGAAGGCCATGTGCCTCGCCATGCAGTCCTGGAAGCCAATTTTGGAAATTAATATTTATGGAATTAATAACTTAGGTAGATTTGAATCAATAGTGTTAAGTTCCGCTTGCGATTCAAATCTAAACCATTAAGAACAGATAAGTTAAATTTGGAATCAATGATGTTAAGTTCCGTCTGTGATTCTTTATTTAACTTCTAAAGAACACAATAAGTTATTTAAGGAAAGGTTCGACACTTGTACAAAAAATTTTGTACAGTGGAACCGGTACGTTTTCCTTGGATTAACCAACATTAACCACTCGTTTGATTTGCCAAGAGGAATATGGGTATAGTCTTGTGATTAAGGATAGTTTTCCCCTTAGATTTCCCAACTCGGCTTTGACCACGATCCATGTTAAGGAGAATTGGCATTTGACTTTAGCAAAGCAACAGATTAACCGTTAGAATGTATACTAAAAGTCTAGCTTTTTGTATAAACACATTGTTTGAAATAAGAATCACATTGGTCAAATATCTGCATTTATGTTAAATACAGTTATCCGTTTAATTTATATTGTAGATAACATAGTGTGAGGTGTCACACAGAAGATCATGTTATCAGTTCCTTATAAATTATAAATAATAGCTCACAACCCAAATATAATGGGACAAACCATTGGAGTGGTTGTAGTGTAATTTGGTATTAGTTTATCTTAACTATAAAATTACACTAGTACACTCTGAGTGTATTGAGCAGGACCATTTGAGGTTGTTCTTTTTATACTGACTGTTAAAAGAATAAGACCTCTGTTATTATGGAAGTGTGTACTTTAATCATGATATAATAACAAGCATGTATACTTAATATTTATTTCTTTAATTTATCAAAGGGTGCGATTTAGTTCGTTAAATCAATAGGCCCGATAAGTTGGGAAAGGATATTATTTATATGGTGTGTTATTGATTATAAAATGAAATTGTGTCCTAGTAATCTAGGTTAAAATGTCCCCTTGAGGAGCTCATAAGGATTGTCATGTAAACCTTGCAGGTGGACTTAGTCCGACATGACAATAAGGTTGAGTGGTACTACTCTTGGAGCTAGATATTAATTAAGTGAGTTGTCAGTAACTCGTTTAATTAGTGGACATTCAATATCTTAAACACAGGGAGACTAACACACTTATGATAAGAAGGAGCCTATATTGTAATATGAGATTGGTGCGGTAGTACAATAATAACTCTTTAGTGGAATGAGATATTATTGATGAACTTGAGTTGGATGTTCGAGGCTAACATGGGAAGCTCAAGCTCATCGGGAGACCAAAACCAATTCCTCCTCTCGGCCCCTATTGTAGCCTCTTATTTATAAATCTTTATATCCACTTAGAGCCAAGCTTCTTATACATCTTGGTGGCCGACCAAGCCTAGCTTGGAGCCCAAGCTAGGGCCGGTCAAACCAAACCAAGATGGGAGCTAAGTTATGGCCGGCCCTAGCTTGGAGCCCAAGCAAGGTGGCCGGCCACACCAAATTAAAAACGGTGTTTTAATTTTTTTAAATCTTTCCTTTTGTGGAAGTCATGGTTTTAAAAGAGAGTTTTAAAAATTTTAAATCTTTCCTTTTATAGCTTTCTACAAAGGATTAAGAGAAAGGTTTGATATCTTTCCTTATTTGTAGTTAAAAGAAATATTTTAATTTTTTGATAAAACTTTCCTTTTTGGTAACCATCCACATGTTTTAAAAGAGAGATTTTAATTTATAAAATTTTCCTTTTTTAACTAACAAGGGATTTAAAAAGAGAAATTTTTTAATTAAAATTTCTTACCGGAAACAAATAAGGAAGTTTTAATTTTGTGTTTAAAACTTTCCTTGTTTGGAGCACTTGAATATGGCCGATCATGACAAGCTTAAAAGGAAGTTTTAATTTTATATTTTAAAACTTTCCTTTTTAGTCATTGGCAAGGAATATAAGGAAGTTTTAATTATGTTTAAAACTTTCCTTTTTTGCCAAGACCAAGGATTATAAAAGAGAAGGAGGGGGTGCCTCACCTAAAAAACACATCTTCTATTCCTCTCTTCCAATCCTTGGTGGCTGGCCCTTGTCCTTCTCTCTTCTCCTTTTGTTTTCCCTCTTGGTGGTCGGCGGCATCTTGTGGAGATCTCTTGGTGGCCGGTTGCTTGAAGGAGAAGAAGAAGAGAAGGAAGCTCTCGTGTCTAGCATCCCTTGAAGGTTAGTTGGTGGCCGGATCTTGGAAGCCTTGGAAGAAGCTTGAGTGGATTTCATCTTGGAATATCGTCACCCACACAACGTCCAAGAGAAGAAGAGGAATACAATAGAAGATCAAGAGATATATAAGCTACAAAAGGTATAACTAGTTATTAGTTTCCTCATCATGACTAGTTCATCTTTTGTATAGATCTTGGAAACCAAACACAAGTGGTTAACAGTTTTAAGTTATCGTTTTTGTTATCGATTTTATTATTTCAATTTCATGTTTCGATATTGTGTTTCTAGTGAGGTCTCTATAGTTAAACCTAGTTTACTGTAAGAAGTTAAATATTTGATTTCTTTGTGAGGCTTTGTCTAGGAAGTGGTGGATGATCCCATACTCAAGAAGGCCTAGTGCCTTGCCATATTTAACTTGGAAGCCGATCTTTGAAATAAATATTTGATAACTTCTGTAATATGGTTTAACTTAGGAAGATCACATCGGTTAAACTTGGAGTAAAAATGTTAATTATTGTTTCCAATCCAAGTTTAACTTCTGAAGGATAATTTGGATTAATAATGTTAAGCATCATTTGCAATCCAAATTTAACTTCAGTAGAGCACATGGGTAGCTAGGATAGTTCTATGCTTGTACAAATTTTTTTACAAGGGAACTAGGATGGTATTTCGAGTAGCAACCAACATAACCCACCTCCAACCTCCCAACCTCCCTAACTAGAAATATACCTTCGGTTAGTCGAGATATTTTACGATTCGATTTCCAAGAATTTCGCCCTATTATTGACTCTCTTCATCATGACTTAGAACAAAATAATGGATTGTTCACTAGTAATATTTGCATGGCGAATGAGCAATTTAAGTGTTTGCAGGACTGTTTTAAGAGTGAGAGAGAGTTATGCACACGAATGCTTGAATTTATGGAGGCTCATAGAAAGATAATGCTTTGGAACGAAGATTTTAGGTGGTATATGAGGAACTTTCAGAGTAATATTGATGAGTTGTTCGCGTATCATAAACGGGTAAGGGATTTGAGATGGGTAGTTGAGACTTATCCTGAGCTTCCAGATCTCCCCGACCTTTGGCCTCATCAACCATTTTGATTTCATCGGGACAATGAAAAGTCTAAATCTGAGGGGTGTTGTGTCTACACCACCTAAGTCGAGTCGAGTTTTTCTTCTCTGTTTTTCATATTTTATTGGTCTGCTTTGTTTATTCACATTTTATTAGTTTCATATTTCTATTTACATCTCATTTTATTAGTTTCATTGCTTTGAGGCATAATTGAGAACATCAAACCTTCTACTTTTTCTGCTACTTGTCCGATAGCAAAATGACTAGCATTTTCTTAGTTCATGTGTTGTCAAGATAGTATTAGTATGTTTGGTGTATCTCCTTTTTCTATCTTTAGTAGCATGAATTAAGCTAAGTATTGTATGGAGTTTGGTATAAGTTTTGGCCTAACCTTAAGGATCTTATTTTCACTACACTTAAGTACTTAAGCTTGAATAGTAGAAATATTTTTGAAATAGTTACGATTCATCCAAATTGTTTAGTACTTTTGTTCCCATGGTGATTTCTTATTTACATTTTGGTTACTGGATGACCTCGGATCATGGAAGCTCATTTGGAAAAATCTAAATCCAAACATATGCATCTCGCATTTGTGACTAGTGCTACACCTCTATAGCACCAAATAAAATAAAAAAAATGAATAAGGGATAAAAAAAAATAGTTATCGTGAGTGGAAACTAACAATTCACCCCTTTGAGACCGAGTTAGGTTACTGGGGAAATGAATGTTATGTTTCTTTTGATTCCGAGTAGTATCCTTTAAGACCTTGTGTAATTTAAGGAAAACGAACCAAGTGTGTGGCAGGTAAGTGCCTATCACCGGGAACATTAGGAACTTAATTGTATGACGACTTAACTAGGACAAAAAATTGAAACTTGAAGAGTTTAAGTTACTTATTGCACCGAGCACAAAGAACTTATGATTAGGTCATACTTTGGTTACTCCACAATCGTGCTTATCAATGAAACTAGTTGATAGAGTTAGGCGAATGCACTAGGGATTATGAAACACTGTCAGACGCTCATAAACATAGTTTGTAGTGTTTTGCTTGAGGACAAGGAAAGGTTCAAGTCTGGGTGTGTGATGTGCATAAATATTATGATCGTTTATGCATGTTTTAACGCATATTCACTTGCTTTATATTTATATATTCTTTGCATGATCGCCTCTTTTATCATGTACTCATCATATATACTCTTTTGTTCGGATATCTGCTCTTTGTTTGGTTTTGTGTTGACATGGACAACTTTCGGTGATTGTCGACGCACCGGAACGAGCCAGAGAACACAATCGTGCAACCTCGCACGACCGTGTGGCCAAATAGAAGAGGAGCAGTGCACGACCGTGCAAGAGTTGCACAGCCGTGCGGCCAACCAGAGGTAGATCAGAGCATGGTCGTGCAAACCTGCATGATCGTGCCCCCCCCAAGACCGAAGCCAAGCAAGGAACGGTCGTGCAACCCTGCACGGCCGTGTCCCAGGAGCCGAGCCCAAAGTTCACATGGCCGTGCCAATTGGCACGGCCGTGCAGCGCGACCAGATACAAGAAAGGGCACAGCCGTGCCATATTGGCATGGTCGTGCCACCGCAGCCGTGCCCTAGCCTATAAAAGGGTTTTAACCCTTCTTCTCAAGGGGGGAGAGCCGGGAAGCCACCCGTCAGTGGGAGAATCACCTTGGTGTCGTTCTACGTCATCCAGGACCTTCGTCCAGCGATCCTTCATCACTACATCAACTCCAGGAGCAAAGGATTGGATCCGTAGACCACTCGTCGTCGTTGGATAAGCATTCTTTTCTCTTCCTCTCTTCGTGTTTGGGAATTATATGTTTAAGTACACTATGTCTTCGGGTTTTTCTCTGACGTCTATGGAGTAGAGTCCTTGTTCTAGTATGAGGAAGTAATTGTGGATTGGTTTTGATGTAAGACTCATATCTATGCTTTATTTCATTGGATGATTTCGCTTGCTTTATTTCAACTACTCGATGTTTGTATCGTGTTAATTGATTGTGTAGGAATTACCAACCTCGTAGAGAGAATATCTTAGATCGTACACCCGAGGGGCCCTAGTGACAGGGGTAACCCGTTCACGGATATCTAGGGTACTCCCTTGAAAGGAGAGGCAACTTCTCCACAAGGAAGTAAGAGACCAAACTAAGCTCTTTATTTCTATCCTTAATGATACCAACTAGAGTTGCGTTCTATCCTTAGTGGCAGGGGTTAACCGTAACAGGATTTCATAGGGATCTCCTCTATTTGGTACTTAAGGATAGTTGCTTTAGCTTCCGACAAATGTATGTTGATGGACAATGAGTAAAGGATAGAATGCGATACATCACACCACCACAATGAAACCGAACTCCTAGGACTCTTCATAAACCAAGTCAATTACTTCTGCTTTGCTAGTTCTCGTTTCTGATTCCCAATCTCTTTTCTTTAGATAACTTACAACCATCGGTACCTTAGCTAATCCAAAGTGAGTCATCGCCAGTGCTTATAATGAGTCATCGTGGGATCGATAATCTTTATTACTGATGAAGAATCTGTGCACTTGCGGTTCATAACATTTGCATCTGTATTTGATATGCGTTGTTAAGTGTGCAGGTGACAGGTAAAAGGAAAGATAGTGTGATCTTGACAAAGGTGAAGTCTAAACATGGGAGTCTTGCTGGTGTAAGCCTAAGCTTGAGGCTTGGTCATGTAAGTCCAAGTGTGACTTGGCAAAGAAAGACCCAACAACAAGATTAAGGCTGAAGGAAACTTTTGAAGGTAAGGTGTGAAGGATGGAGAAGTATCTATGGGATACAAGACTGATGGAGGAGGCTAGAAGGCAAGATTAAGGTTGTGCTGGCAAAGGAATATCTAATAACAAGGACAAGGCCGAAGGAAGCTCTTGAAGGCAAGGTGTAAAGGATAGAGAAGTATCCGAGGGACGCAAGGCTGATGGAGGAGGTTAGAAGGCAAGATCAAGGTTGTACGGATGAGGACAAGTGTATAAGTGATTGTACTCATGGGTAAAATCCTAAATTAGAATTTACCAATCGATTGGTATATATCTCAGTTGACTGGTAGTTGAGAACTAGCAAATCTAGGATAAAATTCCAGAATTTATGGTTCTAGGGTTATCAGTTGACTGGGAGCAAACAAAATGCTTATGTTTGCTCAGCCCATGAAGACCAGTCGACTGATCCATGGTGATCAGTCGATTGGAATCAAGCCATTTAGATTGTAACGGTTGAATTCCACAGAGCTCAGTTGATTGGTAAGTATGATAGTCAACAGGTAGTGAAAATATAGTTTGGGTGTTTTCTCCCAAACTCTGTATAATGAAACTTGGATTGGCTAGCTTTAGTGACAAAATTAGAGGTAGTTAACCCCTAATAAATTCTCCAAATCTCAGTACAATCCAAGAATTCTTGATCAAGTTTATGGTTAGGTTTCTTCACTGAAAAGGAGGATTGAGCTAGCCAGAGTTCCGAGGAGTAATCCATCGATGGATTGAGGAATCATCCACCTTATGGACAACTGTGGGGTAGAAGCATTATCTCCGAACCACGTAAACAAATGTGTTAGGATTTGTTTTCTCTCTTCTTGTCTCTAGGATTAGCTTTCATATCTATTTGTGTGTATTTTCTCTACACTAACAAGTATAGGAAAGTAAATGAAGTGGATGACCGTCTATTCACTCCCCTCTAGCTGATGATCAAGGCTCCAATAATTAATATCAAAGCGAGGAGCGCTCTTGAAGGACTAACCGTTGAGAGGAGCAAGCGCTAGAGAAGAAGGTGACGATTTTAGAAATCGTTCGATACCAATAGGTGGTATCGCAATGGAATCAGAAGGAGTACTAGGATGGGATATCCGAATTCCACTTCCATATTAGTGCAAAGACTTTGAGTATTGGAGGAAGTGCTTGGAGACATGGTTCTAAATGGATTGGAACCATTGGATAGCGTTGGAGGAACCTTTTGAAGCTTCGACGAACAAGAAGGAAAAGCATTTTCGACCACGGTATTGGTGTTAGAATGTATACTAAAAGCCTAGCTTTTTGTATAAACATTTATTAAGAAATAAAAATCACATCGGTCAAATGTCTACATTTATATGCTAAGTGTAGTTGTTCAATTAATTTATATTATAGATAACATGGTGTGTGGTGTCACACACAGAAGATCATGTTATCAGTTCCTTATAAGTTATAAAAAGTAGCTCACTACTAAGATGGAAAGGAACAAACCATTGGAATAGTCGTAGTGTAATTTAGTATTAGTTTATCATGACTATAAAATTGCACTAGTACACTCTGAGTGTATTGAGCAGGACCATTTGAGATAGTATCTTTTTATACTGACTATATAAAAGAGCAATACCTCTATTATTATGGAAGTGTGTACTCTTAATCATGATATAAGAACAAACACATATACTTAATATTTATTTCTTTAATTTATCAAAGGGTGTGATTTAGCTCGTTAAATCAATAGGCTCGATAAGTTGGGAAATGATATTATTTATATGGTGTGTTGTTGATTATAGAATGAAATTGTGTCCTAGTAATCTAGGTTGATGATGTCCCCTTGAGGAGTTCATAAGGATTATCATGTAAACCCTGTAGGTGGACTTATCCGACATGACGATAAGGTTGAGTGGTACTACTCTTGGAGCTAGATATTAATTAAGTGAGTTGTCAGTAACTCATTTAATTAGTGGGCATTCAATATCTTAAACACAAGGAGACTAACACACTCATGATAAGAAGTAGCACATATAGTAATATGGGATTGGTGCAGTAGTGTAATAATAACTTTTTAGTGGAATGAGATATTATTGATGAACTCGAGTTGGGTGTTCGGGGCGAACATGGGAAGCTCAAGTTCATTGGGAGACCAAAACTAATTCCTCCTCTCGGTCCCTGTCATAGCCTCTTATTTATAAAGTCTTAAATCCACCTAAACCCAGCTTCTTACCCACCTTAAGGTGGTCGGCCAAGCCTAGCTTGGAGCCCAAGCTAGGGCCAGCCAAACCAAGGTTAGATGGGATCAAGTGGTGGTCGGCCCTAGCTTGGAACCCAAGCTTAGGTGGCCGGCCACAATAAAAATAAAAGGGAGTTTATTTTAAAATATTTCCTTATGTGGAAGCCATGATTTTAAAAGAGAGTTTTAAATTAAGTCTTTCCTTTTATAGTTTCTACAAAGAATTAAGAGAAAGGTTTGATATCTTTCTTTATTTGTAGTTAAAAGAAAGATTTTAATTTTGGAGAAAACTTTCCTTTTTGTAATCATCCACATGTTTTAAAAGAGAGATTTTAATTTATAAAAGTTTCCTTTTATAACCAACCATGAAGGAAATTTTAAAAGAGAAATTTTTCTTTTAAAAATTTTCGGAAACAAATTAGGAAGTTTTAATTTTGTGTTTAAAACTTTCCTTATTTGGAGGACTTGTAGGGGTCGGCCACAAGATGGGTTAAAAGGAAATTTTAATTAAATTTTCCTTATTAGCCATGGGCAAGGAAAATAAGGAAGTTTTAATTATGTTTAAAACTTTTTATATTTGCCAAGACCAAGGAATATAAAAGAAAGGGTAGAGGTGTCACACCTTAACAACACATCTATTATTTCCTCTCCTCTCTTCCTTGGTGTGATCGGCCCTCTTCCATTGCTCTTCCTCTTCTCTTCTTCTTTAGTGGCCGGCGGCATCTAGTCTCTAGGAGATTTTTGGTGGCCGGATTTTGCTTGGAGAAGAAGGAGAGATAGGAGGCATTGTTTCTTAGCATCCCTTGGAGCTTGGTTGGTGGTCGAAGTTCTTCATCCCTAGGAGATTGTTGGTGGTCGAAACTTGCAAGGAGAAGAAGGAGGCTTGGGTGGATTCTCATCTTGGTATATCGTCGCCCACACGACGTCCGAGATAAGAAGAGGAATATGACAGAAGATCGTGAGGTCTATAAGCTACAAAAGGTATAACTAGTTTTTTGCCACATCATAACTAGTTCATCTTTTGTATGGATTTTGAAATACCAAACACAAGAGGCTAACGATTCTAGGTTTCGGATTTATGATTCGATTTTGTGTTTCTTTTGTTTTTTTGATCTTGTGATTCGATTGTTCTTAATGGTTAAACCTAGGGTTACTATAAGGAGATTAAATATTGAATTTCGTTGAAAAGCTTTGTCTAGGAAGTGGTGGATGATCCCATACCCAAGAAGGCCTAGTGCCTCTCCATGTTTAACCTGGAAGTCGATCTCTGAAATAAATATTTAATCAAATTTGTAACATGGGTGGATTTGGATTAATAATGTTAAGCATCATTTGCGATCCAAGTCTAAACCTCTAAGAACAGATAAGTTGAATTTAGAATCAATAATTTTAAGTTCTATTTGGGATTCCAAATTTAATTTCTTAAGAACACAATAGGTTGTTAGGAAAGGTTCAGGACTTGTACAAAATTTTGTACAGGGAACCAGTACGATATTCCGAGTAGCAACCAACAATTGGTATCAGAGCTAGGGTTTGCCTCTGTGTGTTTGGTTTTCAGTTTAATTATGCACATGTCATACATATTTTAGGCAAGATAATAGTAGGATGTGCAAATAGATTTAACTCTGTGGTTGCAGGCATCCTAAATCCAACTATTATGACCCTAATGTGATTGTGTGTGATTGGACCCTCGGTCATGTCGAGGGCATTTTTTTTGTGTGCATGATTGTATGTATTAAATACGGCAGGACCTGTATTAGTTTTAGTATTTTACATTATTGTTTGATCTATACTCTATGTACATTCCTTTGTGGAATATAGGATCGATATATATAAAATTCTATTTTGTCGCGAATCGTATTCATGCAAGGCATGGTACTATTTGAGTACTAGAGGTGCAGCGAAAAAAAAGCAAGATAGATGCGGCGACTAAACCCGATTACGGTGGCTAAAGATGGCAGCAGCTAGGGTTGGTAGCACACGGAGGACAGTGATGAAAGAGGCCATAATAGTTGGAAAATTATTTTTCCATATTTATTACTTTTATTTTCTGTGATGTGTGTGTGCATGATAAAATCCTCATCTTAAATAACTAAGTGGGAGAGGGATTAGTAAATAAATTCCACGATCTCCATTACTGGTTTGAAAGTGATGCAAACAAACTTGCGTGTTGGCTCTGAGTGCCTTCCTCTACAACGGATGAGTTTGTTTGCAGATCGCTAGATCAAACTTTCTTTATGGATGGTTATAGGAAATTATTTAGGAGCATGTGATCTTCTCCAACTGAAGGGACACAATCCTATTTAATGGACTAAGTATCAAGTAATGGTATACACTTAGGCGCATTTAATAATATCCTCCCCAACAGAGTCACTGCTATTATCTGTGTGACCGAAGAAAAACCAACTATTAATTTGTCATAAAGCTAGGTGAAACCCCCTCTTACAAATGTTTGAATTTGTATACGTCCACACTAACGTGGCATATATAATTCACGGTGTTTGAGGTAATTTTATTTGTCATAAAGTTAGGTTGACAAGATAATAAAATTAATGGGTAAAACCTTCTCATACAAATGTTTGAATTTGTATACGTCCACGCTAACGTGGCATACATAATTCACGGTGTTTGAGGTAATTTAAGGTTGACAAGATAATTAATGGGTAAGACCCTCCTCTTACAAATGTTTGATTTTGTATACGTCCACACTAACGTGACATACAAAATTCACGGTGTTTAAGGTGTTGGTTAATTTAAATGATATTGTTTTGAGGAATCAATATTATTTTAAATTCTAAAGTTTTGACTAAATATTTGATCGAAGGAAGACCAACTATTAATTTTATTTGTCATAAAGATAGGTTGACAAGACAATAAAATTAATAAAATCTCCTCTTACAAATGTTTGAATTTGTATACGTCCACACTAACGTGGCATACAAAATTCATGGGGGTTTTGAGGTGTTGGTCTTGACCAAATATTTTTGTAATTCTTAGGATTTCAAATGTTTTTCAATTCCCTAGCTGTTATACTAGAGAATAGACTTACTAGTCCCAATTATAATGATTGGAAACAAAACTTAGACACTAAAGTGGATTGTCCTCTCAGGAATGAAAACAATAAAGGTGTATCTTATTAGTTGTTGAAACATGTTTAGTGGTGTTATCTACCGGTACCTGGCGTGTAGATACGAGAACCACTGATCATGTCTGCAAATCATTGCAGGGGTTCCAGGAAACCCGACAACTACACGAAGGAGAAATCACTGTTTACATGGGCAATGCTACAGAAGTAGCAGCTGTTGCAGTGGGAGATGTTTATAGGAATAAAATATTGGTTTTGAGAAATTATCTTTACGTACCAAGTTTTAGAAAGAACTTGATTTCAGTTTCTAAACTATACAAGGATGGATATTCTGTCTATTTTGATAACAAAGGTATTATCAAGAAAAATAGGGAAGTTATCTGTTCTGGTACGTTGGTTGGTAATTTGTATACTCTAAATCCAATAACTCCCACGATGCAACAAATGGAAATTAATAACACATCTTCTAATTCTAATAAGAGAAAGCAATCTTCGAAAATGAACCAAACATATCTTTGGCATCTAAGGCTAGGTCATATTAACTTGAGTAGGATTCAAAGGTTAAAAGCCGATGGACTTTTGGGTTCATTGGTGGTGGAAAACTTTCCAACCTCCGAGTCTTGCTTGAAAGGAAAAATGACCAAGAGACCTTTTAAGGCCAAGGGGTATAAAGCCAAAGAAGTGTTAGAACTGGTTCATTCTGATTTGTGTGGTCCTATGTCTATCCAGGCAAGAGGTGGTTTCAAATATTTTGTCTCTTTTATAGACGACTATTCGAGATATGGGTACATTTACTTGATACGCCGCAAGTCTGAATGCTTTGATAAGTTCAAAGAGTACAAGGCTGATGTGGAGAAATGTCATGGTAAAAGTATCAAGATACTACGGCCTGATCATGGTGGTAAATACCTCTTTAGAGAGTTTAGGAATTACTTATCAGAAGTTGGGATTCAATCCCAATTGTCTGCACCAGGTACACCCCAACAGAATGGTGTGGCAGAACGAAGGAATAGAACTCTTATGGAAATGGTTAGATCGATGATGAGTTATTCAGAATTACCAAATTTGTTTTAGGGATATGCTTTGGAAACAACAATGTACATTCTGAATATGGTACCTTCTAAATTAGTACCCATTACTCCCATAGAATTGTGGAATGGGCGTAAGCCTAGTCTGAAACACATTCAGATTTGGGGTAGTCCAGCATATGTGCTGAAGGGAGACACTGACAAGTTGGAATCACGTATAGAAGTTTGTTTGTTTGTGGGATATCCTAAAGGAACGAAAGGTGGTTTGTTTTATAATCCTAAAAATTAGAAGATCATTGTTAGCACCAATGCTCGATTTTTAGAGGAAGATTATGTAATGGACCATAAGCCCATGAGTGAAATTGTTCTAGAAGAAATTAGAGAGGACACGTCTAGTCTAGTACCAACAGTACAAGATGAAATATCACAAGAAACTACAACACGTGTCACAAATGATGCACAGTTACAGACAGTGCCTCGTCGTAGTGGGAGGGTTGTGAGGCAACCTGAAAAATTCATGTTTTTGGGAGAGTCTTTGGACTTGATCCCAGGTGAACATGAACCTGATCCCCGGACATATGACGAAGCACTCCAAGATATAGATGCAGTATCTTGGCAAAAGGCAATGAATTCTGAAATAGAGTCTATGTATTCTAATAAGGTATGGGAGCTTGTAGAACCACCAAATGATGTAAAAGTCGTTGGATGCAAGTGGATCTACAAAAGGAAAAGAGGGACAGACGGGAAGGTAGAAACCTTCAAAGCAAGACTTGTTACGAAAGGGTATACTTAGAAAGAGGGAATCGATTATGAGGATACTTTTTCACGAGTAGCTATGCTTAAGTCTATCCAGATACTTTTATCTATTGTCGCTCATATGGATTATGAGGTTTGGCAAATGGATGTCAAGACAGATTTCCTTAATGGAAGTCTTGAAGAAAACATCCATATGAAGCAACCAAAGGGATTTATTGCAAAAAAGGCAAAGAGCATCTAGTATGTAAGCTCAATCGGTCAATTTATGAATTGAAGCAAGCTTCAAGATCTTGGAACATCCGGTTTAATGAAGTAATCCAGTCATATGGATTTATTCAGTGGCAAAGAGCAAATCGTCTGCTTGGTAAACTAGAATATAATCTCTAGTCCTTCTCAGGTACTTTAATATATGTTTTACAGCAGTCCAATGTCCTTGTCCAGGGTTACTTTGATATCTGCTAACCATGCCCACGGCAAACCAGATATCCGGTCTCGTACACAGCATTGCATACATTAGACTCCCACAGCCGAAGCATAAGGAACTGCCTTCATGTCCTCTATCTCCTTTGATGTCTTTGGAGACATCTCTTTGGATAAAGCTACTCCATGCCTAAAAGGTAAGAAACCTTTCTTGGAGTTCTGCATACTAAAACGAGCAAGGATTGTATCTATATATGAAGCTTGAGATAGGCACAACATCCTTTTCTTGTGATCCCTTATAACTTTGATCCCAAGAATGTGTGCACATTCTCCTAAGTCCTTCATATCAAATTATTTGGATAATCATACCCTTACGTCCGATAACACTTTGACATTGTTGCCAATTAACAAAATATCATCTACGTATAGTACAAGAAATACCACCACATTTCCGTTACACTTCTTGTATACACAAGATTCATCCAGACACTGAATAAATCCATATGACTAGATTACTTCGTTAAATCGGATGTTCCAAGATCTTGAAGTTTGCTTCAGTCCATAAATGGACTGATTCAGCTTGCACACTAGATGTTCTTTACTTTTTTCAATGAATCCCTCTGGTTGCTTCATATGGATGTTTTCTTCAAGACTTTCATTAAGGAAAGTTGTCTTGACATCCATTTACCAAATCTCATAATCCATATGAGCGGTAATAGATAAAAGTATCCAGATAGACTTAAGCATAGCTACTCGTGAAAAAGTATCCTCATAATCGATTCCCTCTTTCTAAGTATACCCTTTCGTAACAAGTCTTGCTTTGAAGGTTTCTACCTTCCCGTCTGTCCCTCTTTTCCTTTTGTAGATCCACTTGCATCCAACGACTTTTACACCATCTGATGGTTCTACAAGCTCCCATACCTTATTAGAATACATAGACTCTATTTCAGAATTCATTGCCTTTTGCCAAGATACTGCATCTATATCTTGGAGTGCTTCATCATATGTTCAGGGATCAGGTTCATATTTACCCGGGATCAAATCAAAAGATTCTCCCAAAAACATGAATCTCTCAGGTTGCCTTACAACCCTCCCACTACGATGAGGCACTGTCTCTGGTTGTGTATCATGTGTGACACGTGTTGCAGTCTCTTGTAGTACTTCATCTTGTACTGTTGGTACTAAAGTAGACGTGTCCTCTCTTATTTCTTCTAGTACAATTTCACTCATGGGCTTATGGTTCATTACATAATCTTCCTCTAAAAATCGAGCATTGGTGCTAACAATGATCTTTTGATTTTTAGGATTATAAAACAAACTCTCTTTTGTTCCCTTAGGATATCCCACAAACAGGCATACTTCTGTACGTGATTCCAACTTGTCAGTATCTCCCTTCAAAACATGTGCTGGACTACCCCATACCCGGATATGATTCAGGCTAGGCTTACGCCCATTTCATAATTCCATGGGTGTAGAAGGAACTATTTTGGAAGGTACCATATTCAGAATGTACACTGTTGTTTCTAAAGCATATCCCCAAAATGGATTTGGTAATTCTGAATAACTCATCATCGATCTAACCATTTTCATAAGAGTCTTATTCCTTCGTTCTACCACACCATTCTGTTGGGGTGTACCAGGTGCAGATAATTGGGATTGAATCTCGGCTTCTGATAAGTAATTGCTAAACTCTCCAAAGAGGTATTCGCCACCACGGTCAGACCGTAGTGTCTTGATACTTTTACCAAGATGTTTCTCCACATCAGCCCTATATTCTTTGAACTTATCAAAGCATTCAGACTTGCGGCGCATCAAGTAAATATATCCGTATCTTGAATAATCGTCTATAAAGGAGACAAAATATTCATAACCACCTTTTGCCTTGATAGACATAGGACCACACAAATCAGAATAAATCAGTTCTAACGCATCTTTGGCTCTATACCCCTTAGCCTTAAAAGGTCTCTTGGTCATTTTACCTTCCAAACAAGATTCACATGTTGGAAAGTTTTCCAACTCTAATGTACCCAAGAGTCCATCGGCTATAAGCCTTTGAATCCTACTTAAGTTAATATGACCAAGCCTTAGATGTCAAAGATATGTTTGGTTCATTTCCGAAGGTTCTTTTCTCTTATTAGAGTTAGAAGATGTGTTATTAATTTCCATTTGTTGCTTTATGGGAGAAATTAGATTTAATGTATATAAATTGCCAACCAATGCACCAGAATAGATAATAACCCTATTTCTCTTTATAACCACATTGAAATTAAAAGAAACAGAATATCCATCCAAATACAGTTTAGAAACTGAAATTAATTTCTTTCTCAAACTGGGTGCATAAAGACAATTTTTTAAAATCAAACTTCTATTCCTATCAAAAGATAAGTAGACATCTCCCACTGCAACAGCCGCCACCTTAGTAGCATTGCCCATGTAGACGGTTATCTCTCCTTCAAATAGTCGTCGGGTTTCCTGGAACCCCTACAAAGAGTTGCAGACATGATCAGTGGCTCCCGTATCTACACACCAGGTGTTGGTAGATAACACCGCTAAACATGTTTCAACTACTAGAGAATGAGATATACCTTTATTGTTCTGATTCCTACGAGGACAGTCCGCCTTCCAATGTCCTGACTGCTTTCAGATGAAGCACTTGCCCTTCGACTTCTTCATTCTAGCTTTTTGTCCCTGAGGTTTATTCACTCTCTTTGTTGAAAAGACCTGTTTCTTCTTCTTCTTGCCTTTCGGCTTAGAAGTAGAACCATTTTCAGCATAGTGAATCTGAGAACTTTGACGAAATATACATTCTACTGCCTGTAGTTCTGTCAGAAGCTCTGCCAACGTATACTCTCTTTTGTTCATGTTATAGTTCAGGCGGAACTACTCAAAACTTCTGGGCAGCATTTGGAGAATTATATCGACCTGGGTTTCCCCATCAATTTCACCTCCAAGGACTTGTATTTCGTTTAGATAAGCCATCATTTTGAGGATATGATCCCTTACGGGTGTCCCCTCTGACATGGTAGTTGTCATTAAATTTCTCATTGCCTCTTGCCTAACAGTTCGACTCTGGTATCCAAAGAGTTCTTTGAGATTGTTCATTATATCATAAGCAGTTGGTAAATCTTGATGCTGATGTTGCAATACATTTGACATTGAAGCCAATATGTAACACCGCGCCATCTCATCTGCTTTTACCCATTTCTTATGATACTCAATCTCTCTGGAGTAGAATCGCTGTTAGGTGTATCTGGGCATCCCTCTGACAGTACAAACTTATAGCTTTCAGTGGTTAAGATAATATCCATGTTTCTTTTCCAATCTATATAGTTGGGACCAGTAAGTCTGTTCTCTTTTAGTATGATGGCTAATGGGTTGAAAGACATCCTAAAAATCACAAAATAAACTTTGGTCAGGTCTCTAAATTTAGAATAATATTGATTCCTCAAAAAATATTATTTAAATTTACCAACACCTCAAAACACCGTGAATATTGCATGTCACGTTAGTGTGGACGTATATAAATTCAACATTTGTAAGAGGAGGGTCTTACCCATTAATTTTATTATCTTGTCAACCTAACTTTATGACAAATAAAATTAATAGTTGGTTTTACTTTGGTCATGCAAAACAATAGTAGTGACTCTGTTGGGGAGGATACTATTGAATGCGTCTAAGTGTATATCATTACTTGATACTTAGTCCATTAAATAGGATTGTGCCCCTTCAGTTGGAGAAGATCACACGCTCCTAAATAATTTCCTATAACCATCCATAAAGGAAGTTTGATCTAGTGATCCGCAACAAACACATCTGTTGTGGAGGGAGGCACTCAGAGCCAACACGCAAACTTGTTGCATAACTTACAAACCAGTAATGGAGACCGTGGAATTTATTTAAAAATTCCTCTCCCACTTAGTTATTTAAGGTGAGGAATTTTAATCTATGCTAGCATATATCACATGCACACACACACATCACAGTAAATAAAAGTAATAAATATGGAAATTAATTTTCCAACTATTATGGCATTTTCCATCACTGTCCTCTGTGTGTTCCAACCCTAGTTGCTGCCATCTTTAGCCACCGCCATCGGGTCCAGTCATCGCATCTATCTTGCTTCTTATTCCGCTACGCCTCTGGTCCTCCAATAGCACCACGCCTCGCAAGGATACGATCCGCGACAAAAATAGAATTTTACATATATCGATCTTATATTCCACAAAGGAATGTACATGTATTCTAGATCGAACAAAAAGTACAATTCTAAAACTAATACAGCTCCTACTGTATTTGATACATACAATCATGCACACATAAAATAATTCCCTTGACATGTCCAAGGGTCTAATCACACACAATATCTATAAGTCATAATAGTTGGAGCCTGCAACCACAAAGTTAGCACATCCTACCATTATCCTGCCTAAATTATGTATGACATGTACATAATTAATTGAAAACCAAAACACACAGAGGCAAACCCTAGCTCTGATATCAATTGTTAGTTGGTCCTAGGAAGATCGTACGGTTCCACTGTATAAAAATTTTGTACAAGTGTCGAGCCTTTCCTAAACAACCTATTGTGTTCTTTAGAAGTTAAATTAGGAATCACAGACGGAACTTAACATCATTGATTCTAAATTTAACTTATCTGTTCTTAATGTTTTAGATTTGAATCGTAAGCGGAACTTAACACTATTGATACAAATCAACCTATGTTATAAATTCAATTAAATATTAATTTCCAAAATTGGCTTCCAAGTTAAACATAGCGAGGCACTAGACCTTCTTGGATATGGGAGCAACCATCACTTCCTAGACAAAGCATTTTAAGGAAAGCTAATATTTAATTTCCTTATATAACTCTAGGTTTAACCAAAAAGAATAATCGAATCACAAATTCGAAAAACAAAAAGAAACACAACTTCGAAACAAATCCGAAAAACTAGAATCTAATGCCTCTTGTGTTTGGAACTCATACAAAAAAAAAATAACTAGCATGATGCGGAAGAAAATTACTAGTTATACCTCTTCTTCGTAAGCTAAGAACCTTGAGATCTTCTGCCGTATTCCTCGCCTCACCTTGGACGTCATGTGGGTGACGATCCTCCAAGATGAACACCACCCAAAAGCCTTCTTCCTCCTTCCAGTATTCGGACACCGCCACCACCAAGGAGCAAAAGAGAGCAAGGGGAAAAGAGATGAAGAGAGGGCCGACTACAATGAAGAACTCCACCAAGAGAATAAGAATTGTTGTATCATGAGGTCTCACCTCCCCTTCTTTTATATTACTTGCCCAAGGCAAATAAGGAAAGACTTTTTACAAAAAAATAAAATCTTCCTCTTGTTTTTCCTTTTCCCCTTTTATTTTTCCTTTTCCTTTCCCTTGATTGATTCAATCATCAAATCAATAATTGGATGATTTATTGATTGGCCGACCCTTGCTTGGGCACAAGCAAGGGTGGCCAGCCACTTAAAAGGAAGGAAATACTTTTGTAAAAACTTTATAAGCAAAGAAGAAAACTCTTATAAAATTTTACAAGCTCTCTTTTAATTTCCTAAAGTGAATGTTAAAAAAGGAAAGTTTTTAAAAAATTAAAATCAAGTTTTAAAATTTAAAACTTCTCTTCTAAAATTTCCTTTTTTAACATGGTTACAAAAATAGAAAGTTTCAATTTAAAACTTCTCTTCCTTTTTTTTTCTAAAACCATGAGGATGGTTATAAAAGGAAAGTTTTAAAACTTTTAAACTTTCTTTTAAACCATGTGGCCTAATTCAAATAAGGAAAGTTTTATATTTTAAAAACTCTCTTTTAAAACTTGTAGATATCTACAAAGAGAAGATTTTAAAAATTCAAAACACCCCTCCTTATTTGAAATATGTGACCGGCACCCTTGAAACTTCTTGTGGCCGACCACCTTAAGGAGATTATGGTCGGCCCCTTTGGCTTGGTCACCAAGTCATGGGTTGGCCTCTTCTTGGACACCAAGATGGGCTTTTTATGGATGGGCTTGAGGCTTTAATGAGGCTACGACAGGGACCTAGAGGAGAAATTAGTTTTGGCCTTCCGGTGAGCTTGAGTATCCCGTGTTCGCCCCGAACACACAACTCAAGTTCATCAATAATAACTCATTCCACTAGAGAATTATTATTGCACTACCGCACCAATCCCAAATTACATTATGGGCTCCTTCTTATCATGAGTGTGTTAGTCTCCCTGTGTTTAAGATAACGAATGTCCACTAATTAAGTAAGTTACTAACAACTCACTTAATTAATATCTAGCTCCAAGAGTAGTACCACTCAACCTCATTGTCATGTCGGACTAAGTCCACCTGCAGTGTTTAACATGACAATCCTTATGAGCTCCTCTTGGGGACATTCTCAACCTAGATAACTAGGGCACAGTTTCCTTCTATAATTAACAACACACACTATAAGTAATATCATCTCTCAACTTATCGGGCCTATTGATTTATCGAGCTAAATCTCACCCTTTTATAAGTTAAAGAAATAAATACTAAATATATGTGCTTGTTATTATATTAGGATTAAGAGCACACACTTCCATAATAACTAAGGTCTAGTTCTTTTATTAAGTCAATATAAAAAGAGCTTACCTAAAATGGTCCTACTCAATACACTTAGAGTGTACTAGTGTAATTTATTAGTCAATATAAACTAATACCTAATTACACTACGACTATTCCAATGGTTTTTTCCTTTTCATCTTAGTCATGAGCAACTGTTTATAATTTATAAAGAACTGATAACATGATCTTCTGTGTGTGACACCACACACCATGTTATCTACAATATAAATTAATTGAACAACTACACTTAACAAATAAAATGTAGACATTTGACCAATGTGATTCTTTTATTTCATAAATAAATGTTTATAAAAGCTAGGCTTTTAGTATACACTCTAACAGGTATACCAAGCAGATGATATGCTCCCTGTCAGTTACACGGATTCTGACTTCCAATCAGATAGGGACAAATAGTAAGTCAACCTCGGAGTTTTGTGTTTACTTTAGGAGGTAAAGCCATAATAATGAAGGAGTGTTAAGCATAGATGCTTTTTCGGACTCCACCATAGAAGCTGAGTATGTGGCAGTCTTTGAGACAGCAATAGAAGCTTAATGGCTCAGTAACTTCATGAAGGACTTAGATGTGATTCCTGGTTTGCCCAAAATTATTGGTGCAGTAACAAACTCGAAGGAACCACGAGCTCATAAGGCAAGTAAACACATAGAGCGCAAGTACCACCCAATACGAGACATCGTATAATGAGGAGAAGTTGTTGTCGCCTAGATTGCATCAGATGATAACCTGGAAGATCCTTTCACTAAGGCCCTTAAGGCAAAAGCTTTTGATGGGCATGTTGAGGGGTTGGGAATCAAATGTATGGCAGGGTATATGGCAGCATAGTCTTTTAATATAAGTGGAAGATTGTTAGAATGTATACTAAAAGCGTAGCTTTTTGTATAAACATTTATTAAGAAATAAGAATCACATTAGTCAAATGTCTATATTTATATGCTAAGTGTAGTTGTTCAATTAATTTAAATTGTAGATAATATGGTGTGTGGTGTCACACATGGAAGATCATTTTATCAGTTCCGTATAAGTTATAAAAAGTAGCTCACGACTAAGATGGAAAGGAACAAAGCATTGGAATAGTTGTAGTGTAATTTGGTATTAGTTTATCTTGACTATAAAATTACACTAGTACACTCTGAGTGTATTGAGCAGGACCATTTGAGATAGTATCTTTTTATACTAACTATATAAAAGAACAATACTTCTGTTATTATGGAAGTGTGTACTCTTAATCATGATATAATAACAAGCACATATACTTCATATTTATTTCTTTAATTTATCAAAGGGTGTGATTTAGCTTGTTAAATCAATAGGCTCGATAAGTTGGGAAATGATATTATTTATATGGTGTGTTGTTGATTATAGAATGAAACTATGTCCTAGTAATCTAGGTTGATGATGTCCCCTTAAGGAGCTCATAAGGATTGTCATGTAAACCCTGTAGGTGGACTTATCCGACATGACGATAAGGTTGAGTGGTACTACTCTTGGAACTAGATATTAATTAAGTGAGTTGTCAGTAACTCATTTAATTAGTGGCATTCAATATCTTAAAGATAGAGAAACTAACACACTCATGATAAGAAAGAGCTCATATAATAATATGGTATTGGTGTGGTAGTGCAATAATAACTCTTTAGTGGAATGAGATATTATTGATGAACTCAAGTTGAGTGTTCGGGGCTAACACGGGAAGCTCAAGTTCATCAGGAGACCAAAACCAATTCCTCCTCTCAGTCCCTGTCGTAGCCTCTTATTTATAAAGTCTTATATCCACCTAAACCCACCTTCTTACCCACCTTAAGGTGGCCAGCCAAGCCAAGCTTGGAGCCCAAGCAAGGGCCGACCCGGCCAAGGTTAGATGGGATCAAGTGGTGGTCGGCCCTAGCTTGGAACCTAAGCTTAGGTGGTCGGCCACAATAAAAATAAAAGGGAGTTTATTTTAAAATCTTTCCTTATGTGGAAGCCATGATTTTAAAAGAGAGTTTTAAATTAAATCTTTCCTTTTATAGTTTCTACAAAGGATTAAGAGAAAGGTTTGATATCTTTCCTTATTTGTAGTTAAAAGGAAGATTTTAATTTTGGAGAAAACTTTCCTTTTTGTAATCATCCACATGTTTTAAAAGAGAGATTTTAATTTATAAAAGTTTCCTTTTATAACCAACCATGAAGGGAATTTTAAAAGAGAAATTTTTATTTTAAAAATTTCCGAAAACAAATTAGGAAGTTTTAATTTTATGTTTAAAACTTTCCTTATTTGGAGGATTTGTAGGGGTCGACCACAAGATGGGTTAAAAGGAAATTTTAATTAAATTTTCCTTATTAGCCATTGGTAAGGAAAATAAGGAAGTTTTAATTATGTTTAAAACTTTCCATATTTGCCAAGACCAAGGAATATAAAAGAGAGGGTAGAGGTGCCTCACCTTAACAACACATCTATTATTTCCTCTCCTCTCGTCCTTGGTGTGGTCGGCCCTCTTCTATTGCTCTTTCTCTTCTCTTCTTCTTTGGTGGTCGGCGACATCTAGTCTCTAGGAGATTTTTGGTGGCCGGATTTTGCTTGGAGAAGAAGGAGAGATAGGAGGCATTGTTTCTTAGCATCCCTTGGAGCTTGGTTGGTGGCTGAAGTTCTTCATCTCTTTGAGATTGTTGGTGGCCGAAACTTGCAAGGAGAAGAAGGAGGCTTGGGTGGATTCTCATCTCGGTATATCGTCGCTCACACGACGTCCGAGATAAGAAGAGGAATACGACAGAAGATCGTGAGGTCTATAAGCTACAAAAGGTATATCTAGTTTTGTTTCCGCATCATAACTAGTTCATCTTTTGTATGGATTTCGAAATACCAAACACAAGAGGCTAACGATTCTAGGTTTTGGATTTATGATTCGATTTTGTATTTCTTTTGTTTTTTCGATCTTGTGATTCGATTGTTCTTAATGGTTAAACCTAGGGTTACTATAAGGAGATTAAATATTGAATTTCGTTGAAAAGCTTTGTCTAGAAAGTGGTGGATGATCCCATACCCAAGAAGGCCTAGTACCTCGCCATGTTTAACCTGGAAGCAGATCTCTGAAATAAATATTTAATCAAATTTGTAACATGGGTGGATTTGGATTAATAATGTTAAGCATCGTTTGTGATCCAAGTCTAAACCTCTAAGAACAGATAAGTTGAATTTGGAATCAATAATGTTAAGTTCTGTTTGTGATTCCAAATTTAATTTCTAAAAAACACAATAGGTTGTTAGGAAAGGTTCAGGACTTGTACAAAATTTTTTACAGGGGAACCAGTACGATATTCCGAGTAGCAACCAACAATTGGACCAAGGAGCAAAGAGAACAATCGGAGACAAACATAAAGGTAACAAAAATTTTGATAAATTTATTGTCTCCTAATGTGTTATCTTGTGTAGGTGAGTACAAGTGTGCTCATGAGATATGGAGCAAAGTGATTGCTCTTCATGAAAATTCTACACAAATCAACAAGTGGAGGAGCTCAAAGAGAAGGGCTTATTGGTCCAAAAGGATGAGAAGGATGAATCAGATATTGAAATGTGCTCAACATCCAAAGAGGAAGAAGTGGAATCATCCACATCTTTGAGGAAAGAAGTAGAATCATCCATATCTTCAAGTGATGAAGAAGAGTCCAAGACAAGCGAAAAAGAAGTCTTAGAAGAACAACTCTTAACTACCTTTACCAAGAAGAGCTGGAAGAACCACATCAAGTATTTTGAGTGTGGTAAAATGGGACACTACAATAGTAGCTGTCCTTCACTCAAAAAGGAAAAAGAGGTAACTCTTAAACTCAATTTAATTCATTTAGAATTTAATTTGAGTTTTACGAAGAAGAAGGAGAAGATGCACATAGTGTGCTTCACATGTGGTGAGCGGGGACACTACCATACAAAATGCCCAAGGAAGGGAGCGCTCAAGAAGATGGAGAGGATGAAGCAATGGAGGAAGTGGAAGAAGTATGTGGATGCTCGTTTCAAGAGGGAGCTCCAATGGTAAGTAGAAAGGTAAACCCTAACTTAAATTTTAATTCAAGTTCTTGGGAAATGCATGCTAGAAATAACAATGTCGTTTATTTACCCATGCATAATTTTAGATTTAGATAGCATGATAGGAATAGGATTAACATGGTTGGCAACCCTAGGAAATCAAATTTAAAGGTTAGACCTAACAAAAAATAACCCACTTTGCCTAAGGAGAGGAAGGTGGTGGAAAATGTTGGAGCAATCTGGGTACCCTAGGTTTTGATGTTTGGGCAAAGGTTTAAGTTAGGTTTATTGTTGTATTTGATATGCATTGTGAGTGTGCAAGATACAGGTACAACAAGGAAAGTCCAAGGGTGATCTTGGCAAAGGAGGAAAGTCCAAGGATGAGTCTTGACGGTGTAAGTCCAAGCATGTAGTCTTGGCAACGTAAGTCCAAGTGTGACTTGGCAATGGATGAAGTCCCGGAGGCGCGACCTCCTGGTAAAGGAAGACCTGACAACAATGACAAGGCCGATGGAAGCTTCAGAATGCAAGACGTGAAGGATGGGGAGGCATCCGAGGGACGCAAGGCTGATGGAGGAGGCTAGAAGGCTAGGTCTAGGTTGGTCGGCCGAGGACGAGTGCTGAGTGAATGTACTCGGGGGTTAAATCCTAGGTTTAGGGTTTTACTGTAGCGTCACTGTAGCAATACTGTATGTAACGACCCACCTTCTGGGTACTAGGCTGTAAGGCCGATCGCTACAGTTATGCTATGCTATACTGCGCGGAAAGCTGGGCTAATTAAAATTTTTACTCTACTAATGGCGGATACAACTGATAAGAAAGGTCTAAAGACCTTCTTTGCTGGTATACATATGCTAAGGAGGGGAAACTGAACATCCCAACCGAGCTAGGGACTAGAAACTGAACTCCCCAACTACCTACTGACCTGCCGATCGATCCGCAGATCGATCGAAGCTGGGGAACATTCTGTTCCCAACTGGATCGGTCGGCAGACCGATCCAGGTGTGGCTGGATCGGTCGACAGACCGATCCAGGTGTGTGATCGGATCGGCGACATCGATCCAGTATGTCTGATCGGTCGGATGGCCGATCCGTGCACCAAATACCGGAACTCGCTCTTGTATCGTCTGGATCGGTCGGTGACCGATCGAGGAGAATCTGATAACATCTTATCTGTCGGATCGGTCGGTGGCCGATCCGTGAGAAAATCTGATAGCATCAGATCTGTCGGATCGGTCGGTGGACCGATCCAATGGAACTGCCCAGACCCGATCGGTCCGGAGACCGTCAGTAGCTGATTTCACTCGATTTCAGCACTTTGGCTTGCCAATATCTCACACAACAATTCTAAAATCAATGGAAATACATTCTAACAACTATTAACCAGCATTCTATCATAATTGCCAACAAACTAAATAAATCTCCCATGATTTAAACACTCTAAGGTTCAAAATTGCATAAAAGAAGAAATACTAAGACTTCTACTAGTTAAGCTTGCTAAAACCCCTGAGGATCTTTTATTCCAGTTCCTTCCACACACATCTTGATCTGCATTGACCTCCAGCCTCCGCTACTGGTCCACTTTTCCTTTACCTTTATCTGCAGTATAAGAAAAGTAGTATCTATAAGCTAAAAAGCTTAGTAAAAAACCATCTACCTCACAAAAACATACAACGATGCAAATATGATTTTAAATCATGCTGTTTAAAACATATGCTGGATATACTGAATAAACTAAGCATGGCATGGCATATAAGCATACAATCATGGCATATCTAAAGTTGAACATATATTCACAGGGAAAAACTAAGCTGATACTAAGAACTGAGCTACGCTAATACTGAGCTACTGCTAGAACTGTACTGAATTCACGAACTAATTTGTGAAAGGTTGAAAACCATATACATATAGTAAGTGAAAATACTAAACATGTTGTTTGGGCCCGGCAACGTGCTATGCGCGCATCTCTAACTAGATCCGGGGTTGCAAGTCCCGAATTTAGTAGAGCTACTAGGTTATCTAAACCTAGGGACCGACTATGGGAGCCCAGCCCAATGGATATCTAATCCAGTACAGTGCCAACTGAAAAGTAAAATACTGAGTATAGCTAAACTGTTCTAAATTGCTGTTTCTAGGTTATCTGAACCTAGAGCTAGGTTGTCTGAACCTAGAGGCGACTGTGGGAGCCCACCCATTGGACCGTAGTCCCATATAAGCTAGAATAAACTGATTTACTAATTTAGATGCTTCTAATGCATTCAACTGTGCTAATAAAAATGCCTAAGTTGCATTCTTTTCTAAGCTGGTTATTTAATCGAACACCTAGTGTGCTTTAACTCCCCTCTCTATTAGGGAGACTACCTTTAGGCACCCAACAACATCTAAACCTCCAACTGAAGGAGAAAAGACGTGTCCGGCCCATCTAAAGGTACTCACTAAATCCCTAAACCTGCGAGGAGAGTTAAATACACCCTATGTGTCGAAAACATACGCATATAACTAAACTAATGCACAGAAAATCAAACGGTAGCTATTATACTGCAGGTGAGGGGTTTCTTACCTCCTGTTCGTAATTTCTTACGATTCTATTCGCTAGAATTCCGGTGGAGATGATCTTCTCGACGATCCGCTCACGTCTTCGCGTTCCTCTCGCGGAGAAGAACCTTTTTCGTGTTGAAATCGTCGCCGGAAAGTGTCCTTGGGGCCCTAGAGAAAGAACCCTAGGTCTTCCTTGGTGTGGCGCTAAAAGAAGGAGGAAGAAAAGGGAGAGGTGGCGTGAGAGGGTTTCGGTGGAGAAGGATGTGCCGAACCAAAATAAAATAAACCAAACCCTCTTTAAGTGTCCTATTTATATTAAGTGGGTATTTTGGCTCAACTCAATTATAATTATATTTGGTTCTCCTTCCTCTCAGCACGGCCCTGCTGGGTTCACCGGTTACTAAGGCTAACTAAAGGTTTAGCAGACCCGAGAGGTCCCGGGTTCGATTCCCGCGGAAGCCTTTTTATTCTTCTAATTATTTTTTTGCTATTTCCGCTACTCGGAAAATTCCGGAAAAATATCTAAAAATTCCAGAAAAATCATAGAATATTTATAATGCAAGTTTGAGAATTTTCGGGCCTTACAATCCCCCATACCTTATAAAAAGTTCATCCTCGAACTTAGAACAATTCTGGGGTACTTCTGTCTCATGCTGACTTCTGCCTCCCAAGTTGCCTCTTCTGCTGTGTGACTGTGCCAAATAACTTTGACTAATGGTACTTCCTTGTTCCGCAACTTCTTAACTGCTCGGTCTATTATCTGAATAGGCCGACTATCATAGCTGAGGTCTTCGCGGATCTGTACCGACTGGGGCTCAATCACCTGGGTGGCATCTGGGGTATGCTTCTTCAGCATAGAGACATGAAATACGTTGTGGACAGCTGACATTTCCTGGGGTAGCTCTAGCTCATATGCTACCTTGTCCACTCTTCTGCTGATAAGGTATGGTCCCACATATCTGGGACTTAGCTTGCCCTTCTTCCCAAAACGCATTACTCCCTTCATGGGAGCTACTCTGAGAAACGTCCCCAACTGAAAATTCTAAGGGTCTACGCGTGTATCAGCTCTGGCGGCTCTGAGCATCTCTATCCTCTGGCGGATCTGTTCTGCTGTGGTATCTGCTACTAGATCTGTCTGCTCTAGTTCTTCTGCTCACCACTCTCATACCGATTTGAGATCTACACCTCCGCCCATAGAGAGCCTCGTAGGTGTCATGCCGATAGTGGCACGATAGTTGTTGTCTGCAAAGCTCAGATATTTGCACCAACTTCCCTTGAAGTCTAGGGCACACGCTCGGAGCATATCTTCGAGTACCCGATTTACTCGCTCCGTCTGACCATCTGTCTGAGGATGGAATGTTGTGCTGAATTTAACTTAGTGCCCAATGCTGACTGTACACACTCCCAGAAGTGTGATGTGAATCTGCTGTCTCTGTCTGAAATGATGGTTCGTGGGACTTCATGTAGTCTGACGATCTCCTGGAGATACAACTGAGCTAGCTTCTCCATGGAGTAGGATATCTTGATAGCTAAGAAGTGGGCTGATTTAGTCAACCTGTCGACTACTACCCAGATGGCGTCAAAACCATTCGTGGTTCTGGGCAGTCCCACTATGAAATCCATAGAGATATCCTCCCACTTCCATTCTGGAATCTGTATAGGCTGCAGAACTCCTCCTGGTCGCTGATGTTCTGCCTTGACCCTCTGACAGGTGAGGCAGATGCTAACGTATCTGGCGATGTCTCGCTTCATCTCGGGCCACCAAAAATGGTTCTTTAGGTCTTGGTACATTTTGGTGGAACCTGGATGCATCGCATAGGGAGTCTTTGTTGGTGCAGGAAGCATCCGACGATCGAACCTAAGTTTTGATAATGGCAAAGGGATTCAAAGTTAAGATTCTCTGTTATCTAACATGTTGAATGAGTGTTTCAGGAAAGTCCTAACTGCGGTTAGGCATGTGAAAATCCTAGGGGGTGGTAACCCTAGGTCCTAGGGGGTGGTAACCCTAGGTCCTAGGGGGTGGTAACCCTAGGTCTTAGGGGGTGGTAACCCTAGGTGGAGGAAAGTCCTAACTGCGGTTAGGTAAGGGAAAATCCTAAGGGGGGTAACCTTAGGTCCTAGGGGGCGGTAACCCTAGGTGGAGGAAAACCCTAAGGGGCGGCAACCTTAGGTCCTAGGCGGCGGTAACCCTAGGTGGAGGAAAACCCTAAGGGGCGACAACCTTAGGTCCTAGGGGGTGGTAACCCTAGGTGGAGAAAAACCCTAGGGGGCGGTAACCCTAGGTCCTAGGGGGTGGTAACCCTAGGCGGAAAGTCCAGTCGATCTGGAGGATCGTACTGGCAACAGGTAAATCTCCTGAGTGGAGTAGGTGAGGACGCGTTCCCCGTAGAGGGAACAGTAGGCGTCGGGTCGACCTAGGGTTTCCGGTTGGAAACCTGAAGTCAGACTCGGACAGTCCGCAGACTGTCGAACTTTCATTCATATTTATGATATTATAGGTGCTAACTTTGTCTTGCAGGATATGTGTGTATTTTGTGGACTAACACATTGTGCAGGGACAAAAGAGCAACATTAGCCTCGGATGAACAGTGTCCGAGGCGCCTCCATGGAGCTTGGAGGCGCCTCGGGTACAAAGGAAGAGCTGGCTGCGAAACAGTGTTCAAGGCGCCTTGAGTGGTGATGGAGGCGCCTTGGACCTGTTGAAGGCGCCTTGAGTGGTGATGGAGGCGCCTTCAACTATGATAAGCGCAGAATGGTCAGCGCTTATCTGCACGATGGAATCGGAGCGGTGGAGGCGCCTTGGATGCCCTTTATAAGGGGACTTCGAGCAGCTTCTTGGATCAACAACTTCCAAGCAATCTTTCTGCTACAAGCTGCTCACGAGACGATCCCGAAGTGCTGCTACGAGACACCGACGACCCGGAGCTCCGAATTTTCAGATTACGATATTGTCGTCGGTATAATTAATTGTTGTCATTTATTGTACTTCAAATTGTAATCATTATCGAGCTTATAGTTGTTGCCCACCGGAAGCGATCAAGGATCGCGGGCCTTCGAGTAGGAGTCGATCAAGGCTCCGAACGAAGTAAAATCGACCTGTCTCTGTGTGATTATTTCCTTTATTCCGCTGCGTATTTAACTCTGATAGTTTTCCGATACGAACGATTTAGCCACGAGCGCTATTCTCCCCCCCCCTCTAGCGCGTCTCGATCCAACAGTCTTGTGAGCCTCATCTAAGATCTGTCTCCGTAGCTCCTCCTGATCTGGAACACAGAGTCTATCACCAAAATACAACACCCCGCTGTCGGACACTTTGAATTCTCCACTTTCTGATTCTGCTAGCCCTTCCTTGATTTTCTGAATTTCAGGGTCCTGCTCCTGAGCTGACTGAATATCACCAAGCAAGGTAGACTCTAAGGTCATAGTAGAGAGCTGTCCAACGATGAGTTCGAGACCGAAATCTACGATCTCCTTCTGTAGGGGCGGTGACATGGCTGTAAGAGATAATAAGGTAGCACTGGATTTTCTGCTAAGTGCATCTGCTACCTTATTGGCTTTCCCTGGATGATAGAGGATGTCTATATCGTAGTCTTTGACCAGCTCAAGCCATCTGCGTTGTCGCATGTTCAGATCCTTCTGAGTGAAGAAGTACTTCAGACTTTGATGATCTGTATACACTCTGCACTGAGCTCCATATAAGTAATGTCTCCAAATTTTGAGAGCGGACACTACTGCTGCAAGCTCAAGGTCATGAGTAGGGTAATTCTTCTCATAATCCTTGAGTTGTCTGGAGGCATAGGCGATCACCTTGCCGTTTTGCATCAGTACTTCTCCTAGTCCCAACTTAGAGGCATCACTATAGATGTCAAAGCTGCTGGTGTTGTCTGGTAGAGCCAAAATGGGAGCACTGGTCAATCTCCTTTTTAGCTCGCTGAAGCTGTCCTCTGTCCACTGAAATTTCCTGTTCTTCCTGGTAAGAGCTGTCAGTGGGGAGGCTATCCTGGAGAAGTCCTCTACAAACTTTCTGTAATATCCTGCTAATCCCAGAAAGCTCCTGATCTCGCTGGCGTTCTTAGGTCTCTTCCAGTTACTTACTGCTTCTATCTTGCTGGGATCTACCATAATACCATCCTTTGAGATGATGTGACCCAGGAAGGACACCTGATCTAGCCAAAATTCACATTTCGTGAACTTGGCGTATAGTTGGTTCTGCTGAAGGGTCTGCAATACTAGTTTCAGGTGCTCTGAGTGTTCTTCCTGAGTTCCTGAGTAAATAAGAATGTCATCGATAAACACAATAACAAACTTATCTAAATACTCCCTGAATACTCTATTCATGAGATCCATGAATGTAGCTGGAGCATTGGTCACGCCAAAGGGCATGACTACGAATAGGGATGGCAATGGGTCGGGTTCGGGTCGGATTCTATATCCTCCGTACCCATACCCATCGGGTATAGGATATCCAATGGGTATACCCATACCCATTAAAGGACCGGATATATTCTATACGTGTAATTTTTCTTCTTTCTATCGAGCTATTATCATTCAACAAAAACATATTAAAATTAACATCCTATTAAAATATATATATATAATTAAAAAAATAGATTAAACATCTATATAAACCTACTAATATCAACAAAAAATAGTAAGTTGATTTTAAAAAAAGAAAATTTTCTTTAATATATGTATATATATTATTTAATCGGGTATTCGGGTCGGGTATCGGGTATTGATAGTCCCTCCATACCCTCCTCCATTCGGGTCGGATGTCGGATCCTCCATCGGGTTCGGGTGGAATTGCCATCCCTAACTACGAACTCGTAGTGTCCATATCTGGTTCTGAATGTTGTCTTCGGTATATCACCCTCCTTGACTCTGACTTGGTGATATCCTGATCTGAGGTCAATCTTAGAGAACACTGCTGCTCCCTTTAATTGGTCGAACAGGTCATCTATTCTGGGAAGAGGATACCTGTTCTTGATTGTGACTTGGTTCAGTGATCTGTAGTCTATGCACAGTCGCATGCTTCCATCCTTCTTCTTCACGAACAATACAGGCGCTCCCCATGGTGAGTGACTCGGGCGTATGAAACCCTTGTCAAGCAGCTCCTGTAGTTGCTCCTGAAGTTCCTTCAGTTCTGCTGGAGCCATGCGATAAGACGCTTTGGAGATAGGATTTGTACCAGGAATGAGCTCTATCTCAAAGTCAATCTCCCTGTCTAGTGCTAAGCCTGGTAACTCTTCAGGGAAGACTGCTGGGTAGTCACGTACGACTCGAACATCTGCTAGCTGTTGGTTCTTGTCCTGGCTGGCGTTGACTACGTGTGCTAGGAATCCTGTACATCCTGAATCCAATAGCTTCTGTGCTTTCATAGCTGAGAGAAACTTCTTGGCCTTTCTCTTTGGTTCCCACGTATTCAAATTGCACTGCCGCTTGAAGATGACTTTACGTTTACGACACTCTATGGTAGCACCGTACTTGATCGAAAGTCCATTCCAAAGATAACGTCATAGTCGGTCATCTCTAGCACTATCGGATCACAAAAGAGCTCTCTGCCTATGAATGACACTGCTCTGAGCCAGTGCGTGGATGCCATGATCTCTCCTGAAGGTAGTGCCGTCAAAAACTGACCACTGAGTACTTCTGAGGGTATTTCTAACTTTTCGGAGAACATCCTGGCTATATATGAATGGGTTGCCCCAGTATCAAATAGAACAGTAGCACTATACTGAAAAATGCTTATCTGACCTGTGACGACTGTCGAGGCATTGGCTACGTCCTCCCTGGTGAGTGAGTAGATCCTCGCATTCGCCATAGCTGGAGGGGTTTCTAATCTGCCCTGGCTGATAAGTGGACCTTCTAGAGCGGCCTGCATCTGATATAACTGAGCTGGCTGGCCTGCATACTGAATCTGCTGTGGCTGAGGAAGACCGGTCTTGTTCGGGCACTGCTTGGCCATATGCCCTTCTTGTCCACATTCAAAGCATCCTCGTGTGCCCTTGTGACAAACCCCTGGGTGGAATTTCCCACAAGTAGCACACTTTGGATAACTGGGTCGCTTGTTAGATGGTCCTCCTTTTGGGTCACTCCCTAATTTGTGCTTGCTATTGGAGTTCCCTTTCCAGTTAGAGCTGTGACCTTGCTATTTCTGAGTGTGAGAGTTTCCTTGGCCTTTGGACTCTGAGGAGACTTGCTTCTGTTGCTTTATGCTGTTCTGGTAATGCTCCGTGGTCAAGGCACTGCTCACTAACTCCTCTGTGGTTTGTGGTCTATGTATGCCACCAGCCACGTTCACTGCTATCTCTGGCCTCAGCATCTTGAGCATCAACCGGATTCGTTCCTTCTCTGTGCTGACTAGCTCTGGGCACAGACGAGCCAACCTGTTGAATTTCTTCACGGCTTCCTCAACTGAAAGGTTGCCCTGACGAAACTTAGTGAACTCGTCGTAGTGGCGGTTCATAACCCATATGTGGAAGAACTCCTTCTCGAAGTCAGCCCATGACATCTGGTTTACTGGGCGCTTCGTTCTGATTCTTTCCCACCACATGCGTGCGTCTCCTGTCAGGCAGAAGGAGGCACACTTCACCTTCTCGTGTTCTGGCCAGTCCAGAAGCTCCATCGTGCTCTCCAGTGTTTTGAACCAGGCTTGTGCATCCCATGGTTCACTAGTGCCTGAGAAGTTCTCTGGCTTGACTCGCTGCCACTGGATCAGATAGGCTTCCTTTCTTGGCTCAGCTGCTGGGGCTACTGGTGCTGGTGCTGGTACTGTAGGCTGAGCTGATGGAACCTCTAAGACTACCGGAGTCGTCAAATTTGGTTCCGGGGTGACTGTGGGGGTACTCTGCTGATTAGCCTTTAAGGTGGCTATTTCCTGTTGTTGTTCAGCTAGCTGCTGCTGTAACTGAGGCACTGAACTGCCTGCCTCTTGCTGGGGCTCAGTAGCTAGTGCCCTTCTAGCTGGGCGTCCTCGTGCCATTTCTAAAGACATTGAGAACATAACATAACTAATGTAATCACAGTTATATAACTACTGATGTCATGTTTAAAAACTATCACATACTAACAAGCAGTAGCCATAGAAATATGAACTGTAATAACAAAACAAGGAGCATAAATAAAGTAGAGGCATTCTTACTTGGAAGCTGCAGGTACAATGCTGATGTGTGTGTAGGAAGTATGGAATTCTGCTCTGATACCACTCTGTAACGACCCACCTTCTGGGTACTAGGCTGTAAGGCCGATCGCTACAGTTATGCTGTGCTATACTGCGCGGAAAGCTGGGCTAATTAAAATTTTTACTCTACTAATGGCAGATACAACTGATAAGAAAGGTCTAAAGATCTTCTTTGCTGGTATACATATGCTAAGGAGGGGAAACTGAACATCCCAACCGAGCTAGGGACTAGAAACTGAACTCCCCAACTACCTACTGACCTGCCGATCGATCCGCAGATCGATCGAAGCTGGGGAACATTCTGTTCCCAACTGGATCGGTCGGCAGACCGATCCAGGTGTCGCTGGATCGGTCGGCACACCGATCCAGGTATGTCTGGATCGGTCGGCTGACCGATCCAGGCACCTGAAATACCTGGAACTCGCTACTGTATCGTGCTGGATCGGTCGGCTGACCGATCCAGGAGGATACAGTAGCATACTGTATCTGTCTGGATCGGTCGGCTGACCGATCCAGTGGCACTGCCCAGACCCTGATCGGTCTGGAGACCGATCAGAGTTCTGATTTCGCCCGGGAACTCTGATTTCAGCACTTTGGCGTGCCAATATCTCACACAACAATTCTAAAATCAATGGAAATACATTCTAACAACTATTAACCAGCATTCTATCATAATTACCAACAAACTAAATAAATCTCCCATGATTTAAACACTCTAAGGTTCAAAATTGCATAAAAGAAGAAATACTAAGACTTCTACTAGTTAAGCTTGCTAAAACCCCTGAGGATCTTTTATTCCAGTTCCTTCCACACACATCTTGATCTGCATTGACCTCCAGCCTCCGCTACTGGTCCACTTTTCCTTTACCTTTATCTGCAGTATAAGAAAAGTAGTATCTATAAGCTAAAAAGCTTAGTAAAAAACCATCTACCTCACAAAAACATGCAACGATGCAAATATGATTTTAAATCATGCTGTTTAAAACATATGCTGGATATACTGAATAAACTAAGCATGGCATGGCATATAAGCATACAATCATGGCATATCTAAAGCTGAACATATATTCACAGGGAAAAACTAAGCTGATACTAAGAACTGAGCTACGCTAATACTGAGCTACTGCTAGAACTGTACTGAATTCACGAACTAATTTGTGAAAGGTTGAAAACCATATACATATAGTAAGTGAAAATACTAAACATGTTGCTGATGGGCCCGGCAACTGTACGTGCTATGCGCGCATCTCTAACTAGACCCGGGGTTGCAAGTCCCGAATTTAGTAGAGCTACTAGGTTATCTAAACCTAGGGACCGACTATGGGAGCCCAGCCCAATGGATATCTAATCCAGTACAGTGCCAACTGAAAAGTAAAATACTGAGTATAGCTAAACTGTTCTAAATTGCTGTTTCTAGGTTATCTGAACCTAGAGCTAGGTTGTCTGAACCTAGAGGCGACTGTGGGAGCCCACCCATTGGACCGTAGTCCCATATAAGCTAGAATAAACTGATTTACTAATTTAGATGCTTCTAATGCATTCAACTGTGCTAATAAAAATGCCTAAGTTGCATTCTTTTCTAAGCTGGTTATTTAATCGAACACCTAGTGTGCTTTAACTCCCCTCTCTATTAGGGAGACTACCTTTAGGCACCCAACAACATCTAAACCTCCAACTGAAGGAGAAAAGACGTGTCCGGCCCATCTAAAGGTACTCACTAAATCCCTAAACCTGCGAGGAGGGTTAAATACACCCTATGTGTCGAAAACATACGCATATAACTAAACTAATGCACAGAAAATCAAACGGTAGCTATTATACTGCAGGTGAGGGGTTTCTTACCTCCTGTTCGTAATTTCTTACGATTCTATTCGCTAGAATTCCGGTGGAGATGATCTTCTCGACGATCCGCTCACGTCTTCACGTTCCTCTCGCGGAGAAGAACCTTTTTCGTGTTGAAATCGTCGCCGGAAAGTGTCCTTGGGGCCCTAGAGAAAGAACCCTAGGTCTTCCTTGGTGTGGCGCCGAAAGAAGGAGGAAGAAAAGGGAGAGGTGGCGTGAGAGGGTTTCGGTGGAGAAGGATGTGCCGAACCAAAATAAAATAAACCAAACCCTCTTTAAGTTTCCTATTTATATTATGTGGGTATTTTGGCCCAACTCAATTATAATTTTATTTGGTTCTCCTTCCTCTCAGCACGGCCCTGCTGGGTTCACCGATTACTAAGGGTAACTAAAGGTTTAGCGGACCCGAGAGGTCCCGGGTTCGATTCCCGCGGAAGCCTTTTTATTCTTCTAATTATTTTTTTGTTATTTCCGCTACTCGGAAAATTCCGGAAAAATATCTAAAAATTCCAGAAAAATCATAGAATATTTATAATGCAAGTTTGAGAATTTTCGGGCATTACACTGTAGCATACTATAGCAGTACTGTAGCGTTACTGTAGTAGTACTGTAGTAATCGATTGGTATTTTCATTAGTCGACTAGTGCGGTCGATCGGGCAGTCGACTGGGAGTGAACGGAATGCTTCTGTTCATTCTGTTAGTATGGAGCAGTCGACTGATGGAAGTATCAGTCGATTGGTATTGAGCCGTTGAGTTGTAACGGTCGAATCTCCATAGAGGGCAATCAACTGATGGTTTTGGCAGTCGACTGGCAGGCGGGGTTTTCCAACTCGTGGCCTGTATAACTAAGCATTGGAAGTTTGGTTAAGGTTGATGAAAATAGAGGTGGTTAACCCCTATTAGAGTCTCCAAGGTCTTCTTGAGTGATCAAGAGCTTGTGCGAGTTTGTGGCGAGATTTCTCCACCCACAAGGAGCTACTCGAGCTAGCTGGAGCTTTTCCGGGGAGTCATCCACTGACGGATCGGAATCGTCCACCTTACGGACAATCGTGGAGTAGAAGTGATCTTTGAACCACATTACATAAACTTGTTAGAGGTTTAATTGCCTTGGTTATTGCCTCTAGGTTTAGCTTTCTATTTGTTAGATTTGTTTTGTATTTTCGCTGTGTACTAACAAGCATAGGAAGTGACGATTTGGGTGATATGCTATTCACCCCCCTCTAGCGGACGTCAAGGTCCCAACAGAAAATCTAGGCATTAATTTCAAGAAGGGGAGACACATACCTAAGAAGTCTAGGTTTAGGAATATCCATAATGGATAGGTTGATTCTAGGGTTAAAACCTAGAATTAGAAAATCAAGCCTTGAAGTCAAAGCTTAAGGACTTAAAAAAAAACTCTAGAAAGATTCAATATTGGATCTAAGAGTTTGGATTTAGTATTGGGTAGTCAATGATCCTATGGTGATAGATCTGATTTAAAGGAAAATTACCCATGGAGTACTTTGGTGGAAATGCAATAGCAAAGTCAACCAAAGCCAAGGAAAAATCATATGCAAGGGTTGCATATAACTATGGCAAGGAGAAGTTATATAAGGATAAGAAATCCAAGGATAAGTCAACCAAGAATAAATCATCCAAGGTTAAGGACAAAGAAAAATTAACCAAAGACAAGATGTCTAAGGTTAAGAGAGTAACATGGTTAGGCCAATTATCACCCGAGATGCATCATAATGGTCTAGCCATAATAGATGAGTCACCTAAAAAGGTGACTAGGGTTAAGAGCTCCAGGGGAGCTCAAAGAGTCAATTTAGGATCTATGGTCAATGGATCTCAAGTGGACCTTGCTTGGGATTTTAGATGGGTCATAAAATGTGTCAAAGGATTTAGAGATGGACTTCAGTCTCTAACCAGTTAGCACAATTGGAATGAGATTCATGCAAAAAATATTAAATGAGATTCATATTGCATGAAAATTAGTTTTATATATATAAATGTCATATAAGCTAATGATAGGAATGCATTATGATTTAGTATGGGCAAATACATCAAGAGGAAGCTAAAACTAGAACTTTAGGTCAAGGTTTAATTGAACCATTTAGATAGTTTTAGATTTTATGTCTATCTTGGGATTTGTGATGAATTAATTTTTAATTCTATATTTTACAAGTATAAAATGGTAAAACATACTTCTCTATAAAATTTAAGTATTATTGGAGGTCTAGGAAATTTCTGGTGTATTTTTTAAATTAGATTCAGAAATGGGTTTAGGCTAAAACTTTGGTGCCAGTCGACTACTATTAGAAACAAGTTGACCAATAATAGTATTCATTAAAAACAAAATGCTTTTGTGAGTTTGATTCAATGAAGGACAGTCGACTGGGGACTAGGTCAGCCGACTGAGATAGGCTGAAATTATCTTTCAGCAATAAGAAATGACTCAAACAATTGGGCTTAACATAATTATACACTTAATTAAATAGACGAATATAATCAAAATAAGTACAAGACAAGCAAGGTTTTTACTTGGTTGATAATCAAAGGATTGCTACTCCAAGGAAAGTAGGCTCAGTAAGAAAATCTTCTTCTTGAACAAAACGTTGAAGGTGGAGAAGTCTTGTACACGAAAATGAAGCTCGAAAGTGAAGAACTTAATAGAACTTGAAGTATAGAGTGTGTTGTTCGAAAAGGAGAAGACCATGGCTCTATTATAGCCCACTGGTTGAAAATAACCATTTACTAACATGGCACAGTCATGGCGCCTCCAGCGTCGCAAATCTTATCGTCACGCAAACGGCTATGCAACATGCACAGGATAAAATTTTATCCCGGTCTGGGCACCCGGACACCCTTCCTCGATGACCTGGGCATTGAGGCACTTCTGGGCTGACCGAGGGGGTCCAAGCGCCCGAAACATCCAGGCGCCTAGACTTGGTCCAGGCATCCAAACAGTCAACATTTCGTTGACTGTCTGGTGCTGCTCTGATTGCTTGGGTGATCTTGGCCATCCAGAATAGGGCTCACCCGAACCTATTATCTAGTCATTTCGAATAGTCTTCCACTCTGATTTCTCGTCCCTTGGAAACTCCGCGCGCTTCCTTATCGTCCCCCAACGTACTCTTTCGCAGAACCTTGTTCCTCAGACGCACATAGCCTGTCGACTCTCTCTTTCTCTCGTGTCGTCCTTCTCACTAGCTACGTCTTTCGCTCGATTTCCTGTGCTCCTAAGTTCCTGCACACTTAGACACAAGGCATCAAAAGATAATAGGATCTAACTTAACTTAGTTGATCACATCAAAATTATCACGGGATACTTACAATCTTCCCCTTTTTGATATGAGCAATCTAAGTTAAGTTAGGGCAAACCAAAAATAAATAACAGTAAAATAACAAGTACTTACAATCTTCCTCCTTTTCTAATTTGACCCTTATGATATCTAAAATGTCAATTAAATCCTTGATAATTTCTAATTTGTTAAACATGTGAGAATGCAAGGTTATTTTTAATTCCTCATTTTCCTTTTTAAAATTTTTATTTTCAATTTCTAATTTATAAGAATTTTTTATATCATTTTTATAAATTTAAATAACTTATCAGGAGGTAGAGATCATATCTGATTTACCTTGTCAATCTCATTATTTGATGCTCCCCTTGTAGTGTTGCTTTCTTCTGACATTGATCCCCTTTCATCAATGCTCTCGATATTCATCTTGGATGAGCTTGCTTCTTCATCTTCTTCTTGACTTGACATCAGCGCAAGTTTGACGTAGGCTTCAAATTTTTACTGATGTTTCATCCCATATCGCTTTTAGGTTCTTGCGCTTCTTCAAGGTCAATATTTTTTGCTTGTCCTTGTCCTTGTCATTATCTTTGTTCTTCAATTTTGGCAGTTGTCTTTGACATGCCCTTCTTCATACAACGATAACATCTCACTCTCCTTTTTCTTCTTTTGGCCTACAGTTGATTGAATTTATTAGCTTTAAAGAATTTTTTAAACTTCCTTACCATAAATGTCATTTTGTCATCATCGAGAGAAGTTTCGGACTCTGGTTTATCCATTTTTGATTATGTTTGGACTCCTTCTTTAGATCTACACATCTAGTTTCATGTATTTCAAATATAGAAAATAATTCCTCTAAATTACTTACCTCCAGGTCCCTAGAGATGTAATATGCATCTATTAGGATTGACCATTCAGGTATTCTAGGGAAAGCATTAAGTGTATACCTTAGCGAATCTCGGTCGGTTACCTTTTCTCAGAAATTCGTGAGTTCGGTTACTAGCTCCTTAGCTTGGAGTGCAGTTGAGGAACTGTTTCATCTTCCTTTAGTCACAGATTCATCAGTTGGTTCCGAAATGGATCTCTCCTTGTGAGATTGGCTTCGAATGATCTTTCATGAAGCTCTAGAAATTTTTTCCAAAGTTCTTTTATAGGCCTGTAGACTCTAATTCGGTTTACCTCATGTAGTGGTAACACGCTTAGAAGATAGAATTCTGCTTTTCCATTTGTCACAAATTTAGCTTGTTTCTTCTTCATCCAGTGTTCTTTTTTAACTCGCCGTTGTTGTAGGTAGGTACTGCAAAATTATCTTTTTTAATTAAAAATATATCAAAATCAATTTTAAAATATACCTCCATTTTTTTCTTTCAGTGTGCGAAGTCTCCCTCGAACTTCTGCGGATGGATGCTTGTTCGGGCCATCATCTTTGTTTCAGTTGGCGGTTAGTCCTTCTGAGGTGACCTTGCTCTGATACTAATTGTAGGTCCCTTACAGCCGACAAGAGAGGGTGAATTGCCATGCATAATAAAACAAACCAATACCTTTCTCAAACAATTGAGTTTAACATAATAACACACTTAATTAAACAGAATAATAGAATCAAAATAAGTACAAGATAAGCAAGGTTTTTACTTGGTTGGCAATCATAGGACTACTATTCCAAGGAAAGCAGACTTAGTAAGAAAATCTCCTTTTTGAACAAAACGTCGAAAGCGGAGAAGCCTCATACACGAAAATGAAGCTCAAAAGTAAAGAACTGAATATAACTTGAAGTACAGAGTGTGATGTTCGAAAAGGAGAAGACCAGGGCTCTATTGATAGCCCACCAGTCGAAAACAACCGTTTTCTAAAGTGGCATGATCTCGGCACCCTTGGTGTGGCAAATCTTAGCGTCACGCAAACGGTAACACAACGGAGGATAAAATTTTATCCCAGTCTTGGCACCCAGAATAGGTCTAGGCACCCGGACACCCTTCCTCAACTAGGCGGGCGTTGAGGCGCCCGGAGCATCAGAGCGCCTGGACTCGGTCCAGGCGCCTAGACAATCAACATCTCGTTGATTGTCTAGTTCTACTCCGATCGCTTAGGTGATCTCAGTCATTCAGAATAGGACTCGCTCAAACATATTTTCTGACATTCTCGAGCAGTCTTCCACTTTGACTTCTCGTCCCTCGGAAAATCTGTGTGCTTCCTTCTCATCCGCCAGCATACTCTTCCGCAGCACCTCGTGCCTTGAACACACCGAGTCTGTCGACTCTCTCCCATGTTGTTCTTCTCGCTAAATCTATCTTTCGCTCGACTTCTTGTGCTCCTAAATTCCTATACACTTAGACACAAGGCAACAAAAGACAACAGGACCTAACTTGACTTGGTTGATCACATCAAAATTATCACTGGATACTTACAGTTAACCCCTAATAGAGTCTCCAAAGCTCAGAGCAATCCAAGAGTTCTTGATTGAAAGGATTGAGCTAGCCGGAGTTCCAGGGACTAATCCACCGATGGATTGAGGAATCGTCTACCTTACGGATAGCTGTGGAGTATGAGCATCCTCTCTGAATCACGTAAACAAATATGTTAGGATTTGTTTTCTCTCTTCTTGTCTCTAGGATTAGCTTTCATATCTGTTTGTATGTATTTCAGCTGCGCTAACAAGTATAGGAAAGCAAACGAAGTGGTGACCATCTATTCAACCCCCCCCCCCCCCCCCCCCCTAGCTAGTGATCAAGACCCCAACAAAGTTGAGGCCATCCTTGGCCCCGGCCAGCCTCGCTTCTAGGGCTAAGGCACGCCAGTCTCATGGCTTGAGGCGGTGGTGAAGAGAGGAGAGCAGATCGGTGACAAAATAGAGAAGGGGAAGTAGAGAAGATTATCTGTGTCGGAGTGGAGCCCACACCAGAGGAGATCACGTCGTTGCCGAAGAGGAGAGGAGAGCATATCGGAGGGGAAGATTAGGATCGAAGGAGGAAGGGAGGGAGCATGCAATGAATTAGGTCTTGGCGGGGTCGGGCATTTTGGAAATTAGAACGAAGACCAAAATTTAATTCAGTTCCTAATGTAGTGATCAAATTTAAATTCGATCCCTAATTAAATTAAATTATAATTCCTAAATTAGGGATCGAATTTAAATTCGGCCCCTAATTTACTCTAAATCCTAATTTTTCACCCGACATCTTAAACCCTAAATTTGGAACGAAAATTAATTAAATTAATGACTGAATTTAAATTTAAGTCCCTAAATCTTTACCCTAAATTTTCAACCTGCAGCCCTGTCCCCTAATTTAGGGATTGAAATTAAATTCAACCCCTAATTTTGGGACCAAATTTAATTCGGTCGCCAAATTCTTACCTCCTAAACGCATGCGTTGTTCCCATTGAGCATCCTAACCTCTAAGCTAGGGACCGAATTTAATTACGGTCACTAATTAGCCATTGAATTAAATTCAGCCCCTAAATTAGGGACCAAAATTAAATTCAGACCTTAAAATAGCGGCCGAATTTGGTCGTTATATTAGGAATATAAATTAAATTCGGTCCCTAATTAGCGACTGAACGTAATTCGGTCATAATAACGACCGAAATTAATTTTTGTCTCTAAATTATCGATCAAATTAAATTCGGTGGCTATTTCCGTCGCTAATTGAGAGTTTTCTTATAGTGACCGGTGCATGTCCTTGAGAGAAAAATCTCTCTCACTCTATAGTCGACTTAGTAGTCAGCTATGATTTGATCTCATGATTTATCTCATTTTACATAATCTGGAGATGTACTATGAGCTAGTGACGTCTTGGATGAGCATAATCACCTTTAGTTACAATTAATTACCACTCTAACGCTAGATTTTACCGATGAAGTCGATGATTAGCCTTTCGTTAGAAAAGCGGCCGGTGGGGTAGTGGAAGAATGTCTTACCATAGGGAAGGCAGCCAACGTTTCTGGAGTTGCCGGCGAGGATTAGAAAGTTACCGGTGTCAACAACAGAGGCTCCAAACCTAAAGATGGAGGTGTAGCCGCCTTCGCCGAGCTCGGCATGAAGGCTGAGCGCAAAGAGGAAGAAGATGGCGGCGACAGAGACGAAGATGGCGGCCATGCTGATTGGAACGGATCGACCAAGTGATACAGTGGCTGGTCGGCACACTGGCCATTTGCAATAAACAGTAAAATATTTAAAATAAACGCCTGCTTCATCACGCCGAAAGCACAATGATAAAAAAAAAAAAATTAAGCAGAGATCTCAAAATCTTTTTTTTCTATAAACAAAAGATTTAATATTTAAATATCATTAAAAAAATATTTAAACTTCTGAAATATTTTTTTTTTCTAAATTAAATATGCTTAATTCATGTCCCACCACGTTGCAATCATGAGAAGAATCGAATAGTTTAAAGCATGGATTCATTTTGCCCTCCGGTATTTTTATCTTTTTCCAAAACGCCACTTAAAAAATTTCAAAATTACTCGAATAATTAGTTCTTTATGACTTCTACCTTTAACTTTCTAAAATGGTGCTCAACTTTTGTAAGCAAATTCAAATAAAAGATTGCTAGAGCTATAAACATCATTAATGATAAAGAAATATATTAAAAGGAAACATAATATCTTGAAAATATTTAGCCTTGTCAAATTGCTTCGCTATACTCGAAATTACTTAGTAATTATATTTAAAATTATTTTAATATTTTAACTATAATTACAAAAGAAAGTTCTAAGATTTATTTTAATATTTTTAAATTTCTAAAAATCCAATCAATGACAAAAGAAAGTTCTAAGATTTTTGTGTAGCCTTTGATAGTACATTCAATTACTTCTCAACTTTATTTGTTTAGAAGTTAATTTAACTTTAGTGCATATTGACATTTAATGGATATATACAAATAGAACTACTCACGTAAGTTTTACTATACATTCACGTAAGTTGGTTGCTAATTAATTGTGAAAGATACAAAATGACAATAAATCAATTTATTTTTGTTCATTTGGTAATACAATTTTTTGGATTTTCTCAAATTAAAATGTAATTGGCACTAATTCTTAAATTAATAAGCTTTATAAATTAGACTTTAATAACTCAAATGACAACACGAAATATGTATGCATGCAATTACCTGACAGACTTTATTTATGTTATGACATAAAGTTTGAATCACATTTCAAAATAACGAAGTGAAATGCTTGGGTAAGAAAAACATTTGAATTTTATTAATGCTATGTTTACTCTAGAGTGTGGATGAGAAAAGATAAGGAATCAACGATAGAAAGTTATTTTTGGAAGAAGAGAAAAGAAAGGGTGAAGAAATCTTTTCCTTTGTATATTTGTTTACCTTGATAGAGGAAGGTGAATACTTATGATGTAATTTTGTAAATAAAAAAGGGTGCATGCGTCATTTTTTTTGGTACATAGTATAATTTCGTGAGTTAAAAAGGTTACATGCGTCATTTTTTTTGGTATATGGTGTAATTTTGTGAATGCAAAAGGGGTACATGCGTTATTTTTTTTTCCATCCGCTGCTTTCCGTCCGATTTTGCGATGATCAATTTTGGCTCCAAAATTATCCGTTGATGGATTGTGTTACTTTTCCTTCGAAAAATTTTAATGAAGTAAACGGCGGAAAAGTTTTCACCGTAGAAACTTTTCCTTAATTTTGCTTTTCACTCTCCCAAGTAAACAGACCCTAAGTGGTTAGACTTTTAGATTTTGACAAAAACGTTTTGGCTATGAGAGCGTGTGAATAGAAGCTGAGGGCGGTAGATGTAAGAATCTTAAAGTGGATGAATGGATATATAGAAAAAAAAAAGTCATAGTTATATTTATTAAAGAAAAATTTTGAGAAATATATTTAAGATGATAAAAATTAATATATATTTAGATGATAAATATATTAGATTATATAATTAGAATTATTTATTTATAATTTTGAGAATAATTTAATTTTTTATTTTTTAAATTTAGGATTTAGATTTTTTGATAATTTACTTATATAACATTTTGTACTCTTTATTTTCTAATCATTCTTTTTTAGATTAATCAATAAAGATAACTATTTTTTTCATTAATTTCTACATTGTATCAAAATTTTCATCTTTATAATTTTGATAATTAAATTAAAAAACTGTTATTTAATTCGATCCATAATTTTCACGGATCGAACTCACTGCGATCTAAAGAAAAGTGAAGAATTCACCGTTTTAATTAATTCTATTACATTTCATCACTTTTTCTATCCAAAGAAAAATCATCTTGGGATTTTCATTTTTTACTGCTCGTCGATCTTTACCATTCTTAAAAAAATACCCTTCAACTAATAAATTTTGGAAAACCTAACACTTCTATATTCGCCCACCTTCTCCATTCACTTGGCCTATTGGTTGGGAAATTGACTTACCCACACAATCACCCTAGGCCGCTTTAAGGAAAATTTAGCCTTTAGTACTTTAGCTGAAGCTCTATCGGTGCACCATTACAAGGTTTCCAAACTTATTGGTGAAGACTTTTATCCTACTATAGGCTGAGTCCTATTGAAACTTCTCTCCATTGTCCTTTAGTTAATCTCTGAAACTACTATATTTATATCAATTATTTTATGCTTATCAAGTGTTATCACAAAACAAAGAATGTGATGGGCCTCCAACATCAATGTCATGGCTACGGTGGATGTAGAACTGAGTGAAGAGTCAGTTCCAGACTCCCCCAAGGCCTTCATTAGCTAGTACAGCCAACATGACTATTACCGTATCAGAGGAATTAAAAATAGTTGTTTCTCTACTCAAATGCTAAATAAATCGCCCTACACAATTAAATGCTCGGTCAGATTCTTCCATAATAGTTATAATTGTTAGATTATATATTTAGAATTATTTATTTATAGTCTGGAGGGTAATTTAATTTTTTACCTTTTAAAAAAAAATTGATGCAATCGTACAGTTTTGATTGAGTTTCTTTTTTTTTACAATACTTGGTTCTATTTGGTGTTCAGTTATTCGTGAACACAATTTGTTCTATCATCATGAGTGGTCGCACAGAAGATTCGCTTCAATCGATCAGTGTCGATTGGATGGAAAAAAATTATTCGTATTAGGGATATGTTATGAAACAAATTTGCGAGGAAAATCTATGTGGGGATATGTTTTAGGAATGCGAGTTCAACCTACGGACATTAATGCTGATGATTATGCAAAGTCATTGGATGTTTGGGAGACCGATAATACGAAGATTATTACATGGATCAATAATTCTGTTTCACACTCTATTTGTGCTCAATTGGCCAAGTACGAGACAGCCAAAGAGATTTGGGATCATCTGGCAAGATTATACACACAGTCTAACTTTGCCAAACAATATCAATTAAAAGCAGATATATGTGCACTTCAGCAGTAAGATATGGGGATTCAAGATTTTTATTCTGCCATGTCAGAACTATGGAACCAGTTAACACTCACAGAATCCTCAGAATTGCGAGCATTCCCAGCTTATGCCACTCGTAGAGAAGAGCAATGTCTGGTCCAATTCTTGATGGCTCTTCGTGATGACTTTAAAGGATTGCGTGGAATAATTTTACATCGTAATCCTCTCCCTTCCGTTGATTCAGTAATACATGAATTGCTAGCTGAGGATATTCGTCTTAAGTCTCAGGTTGATAAGAGGACTGTTGTACCATCTACGCCATCTGTTTTTGCAGCACCATAGCGGTCTATGTCGCATAATCAAAGTAGGTCAACTTCGAAGGTTTCTAGTGATGAGTGTGCTTATTGCAAAGAAAAAGGACATTGGAAGTCTCAATGTCCATTATTGTTGAACAAAGATAAACTACCGCAGCAGCAAAAATGACCACTACAACAACAATATCAGCAGCAACGACCTCAACAGCCACCATTGCTACATCAGAATGCTTCATGAAAATCTGGTAATCAACCATAACAGTCGCCAAATGGACTATCTCAGTTTAGTAATGCAGTGGTCGCCCCCTCTTTAGATCCTTATATGCTTGAGCAGTTTCAACAATTTCTTGCTTCATAGCCCTCTGCCATGTCTACTTCTTCTCATATAGGTTTGTCATCCTCAGGTACATCAGGTATATCTTCCTCTTTATGGATCTTAGATTCTGGAGTCTCTCATCATATATCACCTAACTTATCATCTTTTATCTCCTTATCTTATAATTCATCTTTATCAGTTATAACGACTGATGGTACTCCAATGTCATTATTATGTGTTGGTTCTGTTGTTACAAGTTGCTTGTCTCTTTTTGATGTCTATTATATTCATAGTCTTACACTTACTGTTAGTCAATTGTCTAAGTATGGATATTTAATATCTTTTCCTTCGTCAAATTGTTATGTACATGACCCGCGATCTCAAAAGGTGATTGGGATAGGCCATAGGCAAGGGGGACTCTATCTCTTGGATAAGCTTCAAGTACCAGATGTTGCAGCTTCTAGTATCGATTTGTCATCTTTCCGATTGAGTCGTTCTTCTTTTGATTTTTACTTGTGGCATACTCATCTAGGTCATGTTTCAACCTCTCGTTTACAATTTTTTGTTTCGTCTGGAGTATTAGGAACTTTAAAAAGTCATGATATTTCAAATTGTAGTGGTTGTAAACTGGCAAAATTTTCTGTATTACCTTTTAATAAAAGTCTATCTTTTTCTCCTAATCCATTTGATCTTGTTCATTCTGATGTGTGGGGGTCTTCTCCTGTTACTACAAATGGGGGATCAAAATATTATGTTTCTTTTATTGATGATTGCACTCACTATACTTGGTTTTATTTTATGAAACATAGATCTGATTATCTTACCATTTTCAATATATTTAAAGCTCTTGTCAAAACTCAACATTCAGCAGTTATTAAGTATTTTCATTGTGATTTTGGGGAGGGTGGTGAATACACTTCCAATAATTTTTCTCATTTACTTGCATCAGAAGGTACTATACATCAAACCTCGTGTGGAGAAACACCTAAATAGAATGGGGTTGTAGAGAGAAAACATAGACATCTTATTGAGACAGCCCGTTCATTCTTATTGTCTACAGATGTTCTTAGTATTTTTTGGAATGAAGTAGTTCTTGCTGCTACTCATGTAATTAATAGGATTCCAACTTCTCACGATTCAGGTTTATCTCCTTTTCAAAAACTATATGGTCATGCTCCTGATTATTCCTCTTTACGTGTTTTTGGTTGTACCTGTTTTGTTCTCCGACCACATGTTGAACGTGATAAGTTGTCCTCTAAGTATGCTTTGTGTGTCTTCCTTGGTTATGGTGTTGGTCAAAAGGGATATCGTTGTTTTGATCCAGTTAGTAAAAAATTATATGTCTATCATCATGTTATGTTTCTTGAGCATATTCCTTTCTTCTCCATATCTCTTCCATCACATGACATGACTCATGCAGATCGTATTCGCATTGATCCCTTCAGTACCAACACCGATGAAGCCTCCCCCACGGCTACTCTTCCACATGATGGCTTTACTGAATCTGGTATTCTCATGACATCTCCTCCACCTCCCCCTCCTACGATTGTTCCTTCACCTCTAGAGATTGCGGACAATCCTATTCATCGATATGCACGTCCTTGTAAGTTTACTAAACTATCTGATTTTGCTTATTCATGTTATTCTACTTCCTTTGCCTCTTTTGTTGCCTCTATTCATCACCTTTATGATCCTTTGTCCTATAGAGAATCTATTGGTAACCCTTTTTGACAGATTGTTATGGACGAGGAATTAACTGCTCTGCATTATACTCATACTTGGGATTTGGTAACTCTGCCACCAGGGAAACGTGCCATTGGTTCTCATTGGATCTATTGTTGGTGCAATATCTTTTTTGGTCAATGTTGACCTGGTTGACTAAGCTTGAGTTGGCTCAAGATTGAGTTTTGATGTTTGGGTTTCGATGTTTGACAATACATGAAGATTGCATATGCAATCGTCTGTTTGGGGAGATAGTTGATACAATTCTCCTATGATCAAGATTGGCCAGTTAGATATGAAGAAAAGTCAAGTAGGTCAAAGAATTGACTGGATACTTGACTGGGAAAGTCCTAACTGGAGGTTAGATAGATGGGAAATCCTGATGAGTGAAGGTAGGTGAAAGACCTAGTGAGTGAAGCTAGGCAGTTGGAAAATCCCAGTGGGTGAAGCTAAGTGAAAGTCCTGGTGAGTGAAGCCAAGCAGGTGAAAGTTTCAGTGAGTGAAGTTGGGTAGTGGGAAAGTCCTAGTGAGTGAAGCCAGGTAGGTGAAAGTCCCGGTGAATGAAGTCGGGCAGTGGGAAAATCCTAGTGAGTGAAGCCAGGTAAAAACCCTAGTGAGTGAAGCTAGGTGAAAGTCCTAGTGAGTGAAACAAGGCAGATGGGAAGTCCTAGTGAGTGAAACTAGGCAGATGGAAAGACCTGGTGAGTAAAGTCAGGCACGTAGAAATCTAGGTGGGTCAAGGTTGACCAGACACCTGGTATTGAGAAGTCCAAGTAGGTTAAAGGATTGACCAGACACTTGGCACGAGACGGTAAATCTAAGTAGGTCAAAGAGGACCACACTTGGTGATCAAAAGTTCAATGAGAAGTTGGCAAAGAAAAAGCCCTGATGGGTCAAAAGTTGACTGAACACTTAGCGGTCATAATTCCAATAGGGAGTTGGCATGGAACTAAGAAGTTCGGACGTAGTAAACTTCCGAAGGTCATAACTTTTGACTCGGATATTTAAATGAGATGATTTTGGATGTGAAACGAAGCTTGTTTCAAGCTCTACACAGTTTTCTGCTTGCTAATCGATTGGCCAATCGATTGGGGGGTTCAATCGATCAGCCAATCGATTAGTTGACATGATTTGTCTTGATCGATTGGGTAATCGATCAAAACTTCCCCAATCGATTGGTCAATCGATTGGGAGAGTTTCTGAGCGAACAGTGAGCTTCTGAATCGATCAGTTGATCGATTGAAACCTCCAATTGATCAGTCGATCGATTGGGAAGTTGGAAATCGTGCGATAGAGGCTGAATCGATCGGACAATTGATTCAGGCGCTTTCCAGAGAGCAAAGAGTCGCTCTGAATCGATCAACCGATTGATTCAAAGTCTCCCCAATCGATTGAGAGTCATTCAATCGATTGGGATCTGACCGTTGTGCAGGTTATATCCGTTGGTGAGCATCTTCTTCGGGTATTCCTCTCTAGCGACAATAGCGATTTTAGCGGCGATCTCAGCGAGCTTCTCCAACACTTTCACAGTCAGTTCTTGAAGGCTCTTGGAGACAAGTGTAGTCATACTTCCAAGGTTCAAGAGGCAACAACAAGTAAGCAAGAAGAAAGAGTTTTCATTTGTATCTTTTGTATTTTCTTCTTGTGGGTGTTGTATATTGTTGTGTGAGTTTGTACAAGACTTCTCCACCTCTGGCTGCGACCGAGAAGGAGTCTTTTGATTAGTAGAGTGTGTGTCATGTGTGGATCCTGGATTAGTCACCTCTTCTTGAGGTGGATACCAAGTAAATCCCTTGTGTTAACGTTGTAAGTTTGTTTCTTGTTCATTCCGCTGCACATCATCACCAAGAAGCAAGCAACGAGACGAACGACGAGCTATTCACCCCCTCCCCCCTCTATCACCAAAACGACCCTAACAAGTGGTATCAGAGCGAGGTCCCTTTTCACCAGAATCATCGTCGGAAGGGGCAACAAGGCTAGAGGGTGAAGAAGTTGGAGCAAAATTCATCAAGTTAAAGAATTCATCAATAGCTCAACTTCAAGATAGAATTCTGAGATGGACTCGGATTCGACACAAGGATGGCTCCACCATTCACAATGACGAGCTTCGATTCTTGGAAATCAAGAATCAAAATTTTCTTTATGATGGAGACAGAGCAATGGTTTGCTCTAATGGAAGGCTTTGAAGCTCCAACAGATTCAAAGGGTAAAATTCTCAAGAAGAGCAAATGGAGCCAAGAGCAAATTCAAAGGAGCGAGACAAATGACAAAGTGACCAAGCAATTAGTCAATTTATCGCCAAGCAATATTTTGGCTCAAATTGGAGAATTTAAAGATGCCAAAAAGCTATGGAGAAAATTGGCCAAGTTTCATGAAGAACCCTCCACTGTACCAAATCAAGACAAATCCAAAGAGGGTAACTCATTAGAGCAAGACCAAGAGAAAGAGGTCTCCAAGGTTGAGAGGTGCTCAACATCGAAAGAAGGAGAGGAAAGTCCATCCTCAAGAGGGCATGAAGATAAAGGCAAAGGAGTGTACTCCTTATTTCATATGCATGAGGATTCGGAAGTTGAGAGATTCTCAACATCCGAGGATGAAGAGGAAGAAGCCTCCACCTCTAGGATTGAGGGGGAGTGTGGACCATCATTGCTGGATCAAGAGGAAGGCTCTACATCCGGATCAAAAGAAGAAGATGTCACTGATAACTATCATCTTTATGCATTATTTTTAGCTCTTATACTTGATATTTTCACCTTCTTGCATGCTTATTATTGTGTTTATATCATGAATTGCGAGTAGAAACATATTTTAGACTTTATTATAAATTTTCTATAATTGTGGAATTAATTCTCATAGTTTTAATATGGTTTTGTAGGAAATCAAAAGAGACATCAATTAGGGTCTAATTGGATCAAATTGGACTTGATTTGGAGGTCAAATGAGGGAGATCAAGCAGAATTAATATGAGTCATTGATCTAGATCAAGAGAGATCTTCCTCCTTCATTTAGATCTAAGCCATCCAGCTCTCCATCCAGATTTGAAGCTACATGGACCATTGGATCCAAGCAAGAAGGCAACTAGATCCGCACCACTCATCTCTTCATCAGCTAGATCAAATGGCTAGATCTGCCTCCATCTTCCTTACAAGGATGGACGACCCAGATTAAAGGAAAAAAAAACCCTTTCCTTTTACTCCTTTCACGCGGACAAACAGGGGCAAAAACACATCTCTCGCGAGTTCCTGTTCGCGTCAACTAGGGCTCACGACCGCCGCTTCTTCTTCCTTCTTCACCGACGGTCGACGGCCATCTCTACTTATCCATCGTCGCCGGCCGGACTTCCCTCACCATCCTCTCCATCATCCCTCGGCCAACCACAGCTCATCACTCCTTCCTCTGCTTGATTCCAGCGGCGAAGGCAGCGGCAACAAAGGCAGGAGCAGCGAGCTTCGACAGCGATTCCGATCATCTTCACCTCACCGGAGGGGTTCTCCGGTGTGATCTCCACTGTCCGACTTTCTTCTGGCAGCTCTGCTTCTTGGGGTTCAGGCTGTGGAGCAAGGAGGAGCGGTGGCGGTTCATTCCGGCAGTTCAAATCAATACAAGTACTTAACATTCACATTAACAATCCACATAAATAAACCAATGCATAACCAAATCAACACAACCAACACATGAAGATCAAACTAATGCTAGAAGGAAGCTGTTGTTGAAACCTAGGATCTGATGTGCTGTGGTGGATGATCGATGAAGGTGTTGGCCAGATCTGTGTGAAGAAGTCAGAACTGTCGATGGAGATAGGATGTAGCTATGAGGCTCTGTCCAGATTTGATCCAGATGAAGAATCTAATTGATGGCTCTTTTAATTTCCTACAAAACCATATTAAAAATATGAGAATTAATTCCACAATTATAGAAAATTTATAATAAAGTCTAAAATAGGTTTCTACTCGCAATTCATGATATAAACACAATAATAAGCATGCAAGAAGGTGAAAATATTAAGTATAAGAGCCAAAAATAATGAATAAAGATGATAGTTATCAGTCACCCCTACAAGCAAAGGTATAACAATTTCAATTGTTAATAACAAAAATCATATCATTTGCTTTGAGCGAAGGGAACATGGGCACTATAAGAGCAAGTGCCCTAAATTGGCTAAGAAGAAAGGCCAAGTGGCACAAAAGGGCAAGAAGAAGCTCAAGGAGACCACCCACACAGCAAAGAAGAGCAAGAAACACATTGTGTGTTTCTTGTGCAACCAAAAAGGGCATTATCGAAGTCAATGTCCTAAGGGGAAGAAGTCGATCAAGCCTAAGGGAGGAAGCACAAGTCAAGGGGGAGCTTCCAACGTAAAACCCAAGGTATCATTTATTGAGCATATCCCTTTAAATCATGGGGAAAAGCATGCTAGTTCTAACTTACATCATTTTAATGTCATTTACCATAAAAATAGAAACATGATAGCATTAAGGAAAAACATGTAGCTCTTCATGCTAAAACTACCTCACCTAAAGTTAGAAAGGTAGACAACTACTTGGGCAAGAACACTAAGGATAATAGATACAAGCCCAAAAATATAAATTCTCAAAGATTTAATGACAAACCAAAATCTAGGGATTTATGGAAAGAAAATCAAATCTTGAGGTCAAGACTTGATAAAATGTAAAAGACCCTAAAGAAAATGGAAAACATTCTTAAGGGTCAAAATGAGCATAATCTAGGGTTAGGGAGAGTTAGACAAGAACCATCCAATGGTAGGAGGGGTTTAGGGTACAAATCTCGGGCCAAGAAGGATACTCCTTCTTATCATAGGATTCCACATAGCTATGTGGAACCAACCCTAGGTCTAGTAGTCAAGCCAAAAACACAAGGGAAGCTATCCCTAGAAGTGTTTTTGCAAAGACAAAAGTGACTAAGATTTCTAAGAAGGCTAACAAAGACACTAAAAAGGTCACAAGGGAAGCTATCCCTAGAGTTGACCTAGAAAAAGTGATCAAGGCTTCTAAGAAGCCTAATAAGGTCACTAGGAATGTATCTAAGGACGTCATCCCTAGTGAATACCTAGAGCATCCAAGGAGGACAAATAGATTTTTGAGTTCCTAGGAGCATTTTCTCTAGCCCCTAGATGGGTTAGAGAGTGTCAAGTCTATTTGGAATGGTTAATCTAACTTTAATAAAGTTGACACTTGGAGGCATTTTTAAGGTTTTTGTTAACCTTTGAAAATATAAAGGATTAATTGTTTACTCTTTGAGGAATTGAATTCAATTTAAATTGGCATAATTGGGAAAAGCATAAAAAATACCAAGTTGGGACTTGGATATTTTCTTAGGGAGTTAAGGGCCAATCTAGGCCTTAATTTAAAATGAGTACTCTTTGGAAGAGTAAAATGTGCCAAAAATTTGAGAAATATGCTTAATTTTAAATTGACACAATTAATCATGAGGTAAAGAAATACCAAGTTGGGTATTGACATTTTCTTGAAAAAAATGTGGGCAATCTAGGATTTAATTTTAAGTTAGCTAAGGATTAAGGATACTTAGATAGATAATCTATGTACTTTATTTAAGCCAAATTGTCATGCTTTGTTTTCCCATCATATGCCATGACATCATATTTTGCATTCATGCTTTATTATGAAAAATACAAAAATATCATGTCATGTCACACATACATCATGTAGTTATAGCAAATTTTCTTTTAAAAATTATTCATTTTGATGTGTGCCATGTATCATCATGCATTATTTTAATTTCCTTGTAATTAAGGACAAATGACATTTACTAACAAGTGACATCCTAGGTGGATGTCCAAAATTTCTAAAATACCTAGATAGATATGCATGATCCCTAGTTTAGGGCAAAACCAAACCTTACATCTCACAAAAAACCATAAGGTGACTTGTATGTATTTTAGTACACATTAGATACAAGTGAGGTGTTAGGGTGATGAACAAAACTCAAGATGTTGATTTAGTGCATTCTCTTTGAGTTTTAGGTTCATCAAAACTCATAGTTATGTGTACTTCAATCATTGGAAAAGCTAATGTACAAGTCATGTGCATTGAGCCCAAAGAACATGGTTGGAAATTGGTTTTGAAAAATATTTAAATATACTTTCGAAAATCTTGGTGAATACTATCTTTTGATAGTAATCATCATTGAAGAGTTAGACACAAACTTGGAAGAAAATATTAAAGATTTTACAAGTTTTCAAGTTTGTGTCAATCTTTGAAAATAAGAAGTATTTTCATAGAAAACTATTTTTCCATGATAGTATATACCCTAAGTAATGTCTACATGAATTTTCATGATTTTTAGAATTTTATAGAATTTCTATGGCATTTCTAAATTTCGCTGAAATTAGATTTCAAGAAATCAGAAATCCAATCGATCAGCCGATCGATTGAGAATGTATTTTTCACAACCAGAATGTCATGGAATTGATCAGTTGATCGAGTGACTCAGGCTGGATCGATCAGCCGATCGATTCAAGGGCAATTTTCGTGAACAGAAGCTCGCAAAATCGATCAGTGGATCGATTGAAATAGTTTTAATCGATTGAGACCCAACTTCAATCGATTGAAAATGCTGATTTTGGGTGGGAAAGCCTGATTTCACCATTTTAAATCTTTTTTAGTCTAGGTAACCATTCATAATCCCTTGACACAAATTTGTATACATTTAGGGGGAATTTTCATGATGAAAACACGAATGGATTGGTTAAGGGAGACTAAGTAGGAGCTTAAGTTGAGGTTTGGTTTCAATATTGAAGTTTTGAACCTCAAAACTTCTAAATTTAGATTTCCTAAAGATTTAGGGATTCCAAGTCATTGTTGGTGCAAATGACAAAAGTTACGAGCATGTCTTTAGGGGAAGTCACTCACTAAGGACATGGAAATTATTTCCGAAACCATAGAAGGTGGTATATCCTTCTCTTGAAAATGTTCAAGGATGAGCATTGGATACAAAGAAGGGAATGGGACTTCATTGTGTTTGTGAAGAGATTTAATGCTCAAGGGTGGGCATTGAAGATAATGAAGGGTATGAGGCCTTCATTGTTGGATTGGTTAATACTCAAATGTAAGCATTGGAGATAATGAAGGGTATGGGACCTTCATTGTGGTGTTGTGAACCATGAGTGAAGTTGTGAACAATGATGAGTAACTCTTCATGGGGAGAGTTCTTTTTGATGTGTGCCAATAGGGGGAAAATATAAGATTTAAGTTAGACCTTCATTATCTAAAGAGGGAGTTTGCCCTCTAGGAAAGGGGGAGAATGAAGGAAATCCTCATTATACTTTGACATGAAAGGAAGTTGAGGCTATGAGATTAGCCTAACTTAAAGGTATTGTCAAACATCAAAAATAGGAATATTGTTGGTGCAATATCCTTTTGGTCAAAGTTGACATGGTTGACTAAGCATGAGTTGGCTCAAGCTTGAGTCTTGATGTTTGGGTTTCGATGTTTGACAATACATGGAGATTGCAGATGTAATCATCCATTTGGGGAGATAGTTGATACAATTCCCCTCTGGTCAAGGTTGATCGATTAGATATGAAGAAGAGTTAAGTAGGTCAAAGAGTTGACTGGATACTTGACTGGGAAAGTCCTAACTGGAGGTTAGGCAGATGGGAAATCCTGGTGAGTGAACCCAAGTGAAAGACCTAGTAAGTGAAGCTAGGCAGTTGGAAAATCCTAGTGGGTGAAGCTAGGTGAAAGTCCTGGTGAGTGAAGTCAGGCAGGTGAAAGTCTCAATAAGTGAAGCTGGGCAGTGGAAAAGTCCTAGTGAGTGAAGCTAGAAAGGTGAAAGTCCCGGTGAGTGAAGTCGGACAGTGAAAAAATATTGGTGAGTGAAACCAGGTGAAAACCTTAGTAAGTGAAGGTAGGTGAAAGGTCTAGTGAGTGAAGCCAGGTAGATGGGAAGTCCTAGTGAGTGAAGTTAGGCAGATGAAAAGACCTGGTGAGTGAAACCAGACACGTGGAAATCCAGGTGGGTCAAGGTTGACCGGACACCTGGTATTGAGAAGTCCAAGTAAGTCAAAGGATTGACCGGACACTTGGCACAAGACGATAAATCTAAGTGGGTCAAGGAGGACCGCACTTGGTGATCAGAAGTCCAATGAGAAGTTGACAAAGAGAAAGTCCCAATGGGTCAAAAGTTGACCGAACACTTAGCGGTCGTAAGTCCAATAGGGAGTTGGCATGGAACTAGGAAGTTCGGACGTAGTAAACTTCCGAAGGCCATAACTTTGACTCAGATATCGGAATGAGGTGATCTCGGATATGAAATGAAGCTCGTTTCAAGCTCTACACAGTTTTCTGCTTGCCAATCGATTGGAAAATCGATTGGGGGGTTCAATCGATCAACCAATCGATTGGTTGACTCGATTTTGTGTAGAAACTATTTTGATCGATTGGGAAATCGATCAAAACTTCCCCAATCAATTGGTCAATCAATTGGGAGAGTTTCTGAGTGAACAGTGAGCTTTTGAATCGATCAGTTGATCAATTAAAACCTCCAATCAATCAGCCGATCGATTGGGAAGCTGGAAATCATGCGATAGAGGCTGAATCGATCGAGCAATCGATTCAGGCGCTTTCCAGAGAGCAAAGAGTCGCTCTAAATCGATAAGCCGATTGATTCAAAGTCTCCCCAATCGATTGAGAATCATTCAATCTATTGGGATCCGACCGTTGCGCAGGTTATAGTCGTTGGCAAGCGTCTTCTTCAGGTATTCCTCTCCAGCAACAACAGCGATTTTAGTAGCGATCTCAGTGAGCTTCTCCACACTTTCACAGTCAGTTCTTGAAGGATCTTGGAGACAAGTGTAGTCACACTTCCAAGGTTCAAGAGGCAACAACAAGCAACAAGTAAGCAAGAAGAAAAGGTTTTCATTTGTATCTTTTGTATTTTCTTCTTGTGGGTGTTGTATATTATTGTGTGAGTTTGTACGAAGCTTCTCCGCCTCCGACTGTGACTGAGAAGGAGTCTTTTGATTAGTGGAATGTGTGTCGTGTGTGAATCCTTAGATTAGTCACCTCTTTTTGAGGTAAATATCAAGTAAATCTCTTATGTTAGCGTTGTAACTTTGTTTCTTGTTCATTCCGTTGCACATCATCACCAAGAAGCAAGCAAAGAGATGTGCGACGAGCTATTCACCACCCCCCCCCCCTCTAGCATCAAAATGATCCTAACATCTATAAGATCAAAACTAAATCTAATGGTTCTATCGAACGGTACAAAGCTCGTCTTATTGCTAAAGGTTACTCTCGGGAGCATGGCATAGATTATGAGAAAACTTTTGCCCCTGTTGCTAAAATGACCACTGTTCGTATATTAATTGTCGTTGCCTCTGTTCGTCAATGGAAGATATCTCAGATGGATGTAAAAAATACTTTCTTGAATGGTGATCTTCAAGAAGAAGTGTATATGGTGCCTCCTCCTGGAGTTGCTCACCGATCTAGTAAAGTTTGTAGGCTTCGCGAAGCTCTCTATGGACTCAAACAAGCACCACGTGCTTGGTTTGCCAAGTTCTCCACGGTGGTTATCTTGCTTGATTTTCATCCCAGTAATCATGATTTAGCTTTATTTGTCAAGTACACGGGTGTAGGTCGTATACTTTTATCTTTATATGTGGATGTTATGATAATTATTAGTGATGATTTTGATGGAATTAAGTCTTTGAAGTTTGAATTAGCTCGTTGTTTCGCTATGAAAGACTTAGGTTTACTGCGCTATTTTCTTAGGATTGAGATCGCCTCTTCACCTAAAGGTTATCTCTTGTCTCAGTCAAAGTACATAACTGATCTATTTAAGTGTGCACGTCTCACTAACAACAGGGTAGTTGATACTCCCTTTGAGACTAATGTTAGGTACTCTTCATCAGATGGTTCTCCTTTGCCAAATCCTAACCTCTACCGTACAGTTGTGGGAAGCTTGGTTTATCTCACTGTGACTCGTCCTAATATTGCGTATGCTGTACATGTGGTTAGTCAGTTTGTCACTGCACCCACCACAGTTCATTGGGTTGATGTTCTTCACATTCTTCAGTATCCTCAGGGAACTTAGTTTCAGAGTCTCTTATTCCCTTCTACTTTCTCATTAGAGCTTTGTGCATACTCTAATGTTGATTAGGCGAGTGATCTTATAGATCGTAAGTCAACCATTGGCTTCTGTATTTTTCTTGGAGATTCTCTTATCTCTTAGAAAAGTAAGAAGCAAGATGTTATTTCGAGATCATCCACAAAAGCTGAGTATCGTGTCATGGCTACCACTACTTGTGAGATTGTTTGGCTACGTTGATTGCTTGCAGATATGGGAATTTTTCTTCAGAAACCTACTGCTCTTCATTGTGATAATTGTTTATACAGTTTGACCTGGCTGTTGTTTTGATGTTGACACTGATTTAAGTTTGTATCAGATATCAATTAATGATCAAGGTTGATCATGTGGAAAGGAAAAGTCCAAGTACGGATACTTGGGACGCGAAGTCGGAGAGGGCTCGGTAGCTCGTTCTCTGGACTAGGTCAGAGAGGGCTCGGTAGCTCGTTCTCTGGACCGGACGAAGTCGGAGAGAGCTCGGTAGCTCGTTCTCCGGACTAGGTCAGAGAGGGCTCGGTAGCTCGTTCTCTGGACCGGACGAAGTCGGAGAGGGCTCGGCAGCTCGTTCTCTGGACTAGGTCAGAGAGGGCTCGATAGCTCGTTCTCTGGACCAGACAAAGTAGGAGAGGGCTCGGTAGCTCGTTCTCTGGACCGGACGAAGTCGGAGAGGGCTCGGCAGCTCGTTCTCCGGACTAAGTCAGAGAGGGCTTGGTAGCTCGTTCTCTGGACCAGGAAGACGTTAGGGTTTAGGGATGGAAGACTCTAAAACTAACACAGGGACATTGAATCGGTCTGTTGACCGATCCAGTGATACTTTAGGTATTTGATCGGTCTGTGGACCGATCAGAAACCATACAGAAGCTTTATGTGGATTATCTGATCGGTCTGTGGACCGATCAGTTACCACACAGAAGACTTCTGTGGGCTATCTGATCGGTCTGGTGACCGATCAGGAACAAGCGACGAAGACTCAGAACCGTAAGGGGACCGGTCTGTGGACCGATCCACACACAGGCTGATCGGTCCACAGACCGATCAGAGTCTTCCCAGACCGATCAAGATGAGTCCTGATCGGTCCAGAGAGCTATGGATCGGTCTGTTGACCGATCCACAACATGTCGTTCATTTCTGCTACTTCTCTGATATTTCTGATTCACTTCTGATTCACCTGATCAAATCATCTGCTGTGAGATTTTTAAGTTGCAGGTTGCAGGTATCGTGCCATTGGTTAATTTCAAATGAAGCTCCATCAAAAGAATAAGAACAAGTGCCCTTTATGCTGTATTTCACTGCAAGTGATGCAATTCGAGCTTCAACATTCACTGGCCGCGATCAGTTGGACTCTTGCTCATTGGTTCGAGCTCAGAGACACCAGTGAAGACCATGGATGGTATTGGTGTGAGTTCAGAGAACCAGATGAGAAGGAAGAGTGATTGGCGACGCCTGAGTTGGTTGCAGTGATTCGACACAGGTGACAGTGATTCGGGACAGTGAGAAAGCAGAATAAGAAGAATGAAGAAGAGAGGTTTGCTAAGGTTCTGGAAAAACTCTCTCTGTCGATCAAGCAAGAGGTTGTGTGTTGTTGAGCTCTTGGCTGAAGACTTCCTTCTGTCTTTGCGTGTGTTTTGCTTCGTGGCTGTAAGTTTCATTTGTTCAATCCTTTAGCCACTGAACTTTATAAGTCATTGTGCTTTATTTTCAAATCTATTCTGTGACTTTTGTGGAGAGGTTACTCCATCGAGAAGGAGGAATACTTAGCCAGAATTTGTCCGGGGTGTGATCTACCGAAAGATCAAGGGATCGTCCACCTTACGGACACGCCGAGGAGTAGGGGAAAGTTATCCCCGAACCTCGTACATCGTTTTGTTAGTGGTGATTGTTTTCCTTCTTTGCATCAGTTTTCTTTTTGTTTATTTCCGCTGTGCTAACAAAGTTTTGTGAGAAAATTGATTGAGTTTTAGAGGAGGCTATTCACACCCCCCCTCTCTAGCCATCCGAAGGTACTAACAAGTGGTATCAGAGCTAGGCGCTCTTCATCCGGACTAACATCCTAAAGAGCAAGAAGATGGCTATGAAGGAAGGTTATAGTACCAATCGCCCACCCTACTTCGATGGAGCGGACTTCCAATATTGGAAGAGCCGTATGGAGTATTATCTCAAGACCGACATCTCCATGTGGTTCTCGGTCAAGGAAGGTTTCACACCTCCAAAGGATGAAGAAGGTAAGGAACTAGAATCGTCGAGGTGGTCCGCCGAGCAAACTCGCAAAGGACAAGCCGATGCCAAGGCGGTGGTCACACTACAATGTGGAATAGCCAAAGATCAACTTGTCAAGGTAGGTCCATTTGTGAGTGCAAAGGATTTGTGGAACAAGCTCATCGAGCTCCAAGAAGGAACTCGAGACTCTCGGATCGCCAAGAGAGACTTGTTCCTAAACCAACTACAAAATCTCACCATGAAGGAGAGCGAAACGGTAAGTGAACTACATGGAAGGTTCAAAGAGATCATCAATGGTCTTCACTCCGTAGATGAACGCGTAGAAAATCGCGATCTTGTAAGGTACGCTCTCAAAGCCTTTCAGAGGAATGCCTTGTGGTCATCTATGGTAGATGCCTATAAGGTCTCCAAGGACCTTTCAATTGTTAAGTTAGATGAATTCTTTTGTGAAATGGAATTTCATGAATTTGCTAACAAGGGTCAAAAGGAGAAAGGTATTGCTTTAGTTGCAGGAGAAAAGAGCAAGGATGGAAGAAGGAAGAAAGAAAAGAAGAAGGAGAAAGAAATTCCTACATCCTCATCCTCCTCCGAGTCTGATGATGAAGGTGGATCATCATCAAGCGAAATGGCCAACTTCGTGAGAAGAATCATGAGAAGGAGCCGGAGATTCAAAGGGAAAGGTAAGTCTATTGATCAAAATATTGATAAGACTAACGTTACGTGTTAGGAGTGTAGCAAGAAAGGACACTATCGGAGCGAGTGTCCAAAACTCAAGAAGAAGGAGGAAAGGGCCAAGAAGAAGAAAGCTCTCAAAGCTTCTTGGGATGAATCCTCCTCAAGCTCATCGGAGGAAGAGAAGGAGAAAAGCACTCGTCAATTAGCACTCATGGCAAGGGAGGAATCGGACTCCGGAAGTGATACATCAGCCGCGGTTTCATCATCTTCGGATGATGAAGAGGTAACTTCTCCACATTTAGAAAAATGCTATAAAACTATTGCACATTTATCAACTTTGCTTAAGAAATCAAAAACTGAAATCAAATTATTAAAAGAAGAAGTAGAACACTTGAAGACTCTTAGGAAAGATGAGGTTGATGACCTTCATCAAGAGCTTCTTGAGGATGAAAACAAAGCCTTAAAGAGTGAAGTTGAGAAACTCAAGAAAATGCTTGAGAAATTCTCAACTAGCTCTAAGACCTTAGATATGATTCTAAATGCCCAAAGGGCCGTCTACAACAAGGCTGGATTAGGATATCAACCTAAGGAGTCTAGTTTCATTTCCTTAGTGTCTAGAACCCAATTTCATAGATCACATGCTTCTAGGGTTCATGAGACTAGGAAGGGTGTGACCAAGACATGGGTTCCTAGGTCTTTCATTGTAGATGCATTAGGTCTCAAGATTTGAGTACCTAAAACATCTATCTTTCGTGTCTTGTAGGCATTTGTCAAGGGGGAGCATCTATCAACTTGGTTTGTTGATAGTGGATGCTCCAAGCACATGACCGGGGACAAGTCACTCTTTACTACCTTTCAAAACAAAAATAGAGGTAATGTATCCTTTGGTAATAATGGTAGTCTTAAGGTTATAGGAGTTGGAGATATTCAAATATCCGAATGTCTCCAAATCAAAAATGTCCTTCTAGTCAAGGGGATGACTTTTAATCTCCTAAGTGTCAGCCAATTGTGTGATACGGGTTACACAATTGAGTTTCATTCAAGTCAATGTCTGGTCAATAACATTGACACACTTAACACGGTACTAGTAGGCACAAGGGTAGACAACATTTATCAAGTATCTTTTAAAAGTGCTACTAATGCCTCTACTAAGTGTCTCATGTCAAAAGAAGAAGAATCATGGCTGTGGCATAGAAGGTTGGCCCACATAAACATGAAGAACATTCGAAAGCTGGCCAACAAAGGATTAGTGCGAGATTTACCAAGCATCAAGTATCAAAAGACAAAATTATGTGATGCATGTCAAAAGGGTAAGCAAACAAAAGCGGCTCATAAAGGTAAAAGCGCTGTAAGTACATCTACTGCTTTAGATTTATTGCATATGGATTTGTTTGATTGCAGTAATGTTATTTCATTAAATGGAAGTAGATACTGCTTAGTGATCATTGATGATTTTACTAGATATACATGGACCTTCTTTTTGAAAAATAAGGATCAAACCATAGAGGTTTTTGTTTCTTTTTGTAGAAGAACTGAAAATGAAAAATCAACAACAATTAAAACAATTAGAAGTGATCATGGTGGAGAATTTTAAAACCATAGATTTTTAGAATTTTGTCAAGAAAAAGGATATAGGCATGAGTTCTCTACTCCAAGGACCCCACAACAAAATGGGGTTGTGGAGAGAAAGAACCGAGTCTTGCAAGAGGCTGCACGAAGCATGCTCAATGAGTACTCATTACCGAGCTACTTATGGGCTGAAGCGGTAAATACCGCTTGCTATGTGCAAAACCGAGTCTTGATACATAGGTTTTTAGGAAAGACTCCCCATGAACTTTGGTTTGGGAAACCCCCTACAATTAAACATCTTAGGGTGTTTGGTTGTAAGGTGTTTATCTTGAACACCAAGGATCATCTTGGAAAGTTCACGGCTAAGGCTGACGAAGGGATACTAGTCGGGTACTCTCTCACCAGCAAAGCCTATCGAGTCTACAACAATAGGACTAAATTGATTGAAGAGTCCTCGGATGTAGCATTTGAAGAAATCCCTAAATCAAATGATCAATCAATGGATGTAGGAGAAATTCAATTTGAACTTAGAAATCTAAGTTTAAATTATCAAAACATAGAGAGAGTCGAAGTTGACACCGATGACGATGAGCAAAGGCAAGAGAGAGCTCAGTCTGATCCTTTACCTGATACTGAGCCCTTGCCTGTATCTAGTGAGATCACTCATGAGGCACCGTCAACACCAAGTCAATCTAGGATAGCCTCTAGTCATCCCCAAGACCAGATTGTGGGAGACATTCAACAAGGGGTTAGGACTAGGTCATTCTTTAGAAATGAGTCTAATGAGGTCGCCTTGATCTCAGAAATCGAACCAAAATTAGTTGATGAGGCATTGCATGATCCTGATTGGATCATAGCTATGCAAGATGAGTTAGGTCAATTTGAAAGGAGCCAAGTGTGGGACTTAGTTCCTAGACATAAGAAGACCACCATTATTGGAACCAAATGGGTCTTCAAAAATAAGTTAAACCAAAAGGGAGAAGTCATAAGAAACAAGGCAAGACTTGTAGCCAAGGGCTATAGTCAAATCGAAGGCCTCGATTATGATGAGACTTATGCTCCCGTGGCTCGATTAGAGTCCATTCGTTTAATGCTAGCTTTTGCTGCACATAGAGGTTTCAAGCTCTATCAAATGGACGTTAAATCAGCCTTCTTAAATGGTTTCATTAAAGAAGAGGTCTATGTTGAACAACCACCGGGGTTTGTGAATACCGAAGCTCCAAACCACGTGTACAAGCTCAAGAAAGCTCTCTATGGGCTTAAACAAGCACCTCGAGCTTGGTACGAAAGGTTGTCAACTTACTTACTAGAAAAGGGTTTTGTAAGAGGTCAAATAGACCCAACACTATTTCTGCGTAGAGATGGTGAAAACATATTTGTAGCCCAGGTGTATGTCGATGACATAATTTGTGGCTCAAATAACAAGGGCTATTTGAATGAATTTATCACTCACATGGAAAGTGAGTTTTAGATGAGTCTGGTGGGAGAATTGACATTCTTCCTTGGACTTGAAATCAAACAAACTCGAGATGGTATTTATGTTCATCAGATAAAATACACTCAAGAGATGCTCAAGAAATTCAAAATGAGTGATTCTAAGGAAGTATCCACTCCAATGGCGACGAACACTCACCTTGACAATGATGAGAATGGAAAACCAGTTGATCTAACGCAATATAGAAGCATGATTGGTAGTCTTCTATATCTCACAGCTAGTCGACCAGACATACTTTTTGCTGTGGGCATGTGCGCTAAATATCAAATCTGTGCCAAGGAATCTTATTTAATTGCAGTTAAGAGAATTCTGAGATACCTTAAGGGCACAATTAGAGTAGGTCTATGGTATCCTCGTACGGAGTCTTTTGACTTGATAGGTTATACCGACTCCGATTATGCTGGGTGCAAATTGGATCGGAAAAGCACTAGTGGGGGTTGCCAATTGTTAGGATCATCATTGGTTAGTTGGTCGAGTCGGAAGCAACATTGTGTTGCTCTCTCCACGACCGAGGCTGAATACATTGCCATGGGAGAGAGTGTATCACAATTGTTGTGGATGATCCACACTCTAGAAGATTATGGGCTTTCGTATAAGGGAGTGCAAGTGTTGTGTGACAACATCAGCATAATAAACCTAACGAAAAATCCAGTCCATCATTCAAGGACCAAACACATTGAAGTGCGTCATCACTTCATTAGAGATCACGTAGCTAGGGGAGACATTGCACTCACATATGTTGAGTCAAAGTCAAACCTAGCCGATATTTTCACCAAACCTCTTCCGGAAAATAAATTTAGTCATTTGAGAAGAGAATTGGGAATGTGTTTGGCTCAATAGGTCATTAGGACCCCATCATGATCAATAAGGACAATAAAAACAACAAGAGAAATAGGGAAATTAACTTGGGCAACTTGGGGACATCTCACACAAACTATAAGGTTTAACAAATTATTTTTGTTTGCTAGAAATGGGGTGAGATGCTAGGATCAGCCGAATTATTCAAAATGTATCATGCATCCCTTGAATAATTAGGTTGAAGAGACATAAATTGAGTATGGGAAAGACCATTACATAATTCATGTGTATTTGGTTCCTAGATCTTACTCATATATTCCAACCAAGGAAACTTGGTTGGATCTTTATCTAGAGATAATGTAATTTTGGTTGATGGACTGTTTGATACATTTGAACGATACTTTTCATGATTTTGATTGAAACTAGGACAAGTCTTTGAAAGAATGATAGCAAGTTGGTTATATTTTGACAAACTTGAAACTGAACATAACAAGTCGAAAATTTTAGTTTTCAGGCCTTAAGTTGCCTGTTTTCTAAATGTCTGAAATCTTTGGGCTATAAACAATGATCCTGTCCGAATCGATGAATCAACAGATGCTGGGCACGTGGTGCTCTCCTTGTCGTTGACGTAGATCTTCGGCCGGTCGGACGACGCTCCGGCGAACCTGCAAAGAAGTCGGGCCGGGAAGGGGTTCCCGGCGACGACCCTCCGACGCTCAAGTCAGGCAAGTGGACAGCAAAGAAGTGGCTCCAAATCTCAGAGAATACATACCTCCGGCGAAGGGTGAGGACCCTTTATATAGAGCTGTGAAGAGGCTCGGGCACACATACCGAGGTGCATACGTGTCCTCTGTCCATACCTCGGTATGGGCTTATCAGAAGAGCTTACCTGACACCATACTGCTACATTCCGAGCACATCTATGATGGGACAGCGGGATCCTCTGTTGTAAGATCTTGCGTATGGTCTGGTCGTTGAACATACCCGCTGTCAGGAGATGTTCCCCCGATGTTTCCTTTGTCCTTATCTCTTCTGTTCCCGCGCCGAGCGGCCCGCCGCTCGGCAGACATAGGTCCGACCGGGCGTAGGTATCGGTCCGACCGGGTGCTCGGCTGAGAGTGTTCCACAGCAACGATGCTTTATGCTTCGACCGAGCGGGCTATCCGCTCGGCCAGGTGACCCTTTTCACTATGAGCGTCGGAAACCCGCCCATGGTCGGGTTGTCTTTTGTCCGGCCCAGGAAGCTCCTGGCCGAATGTCAGGTCGGGTCGGCATCCTTCCTTCGGCAGGGCATCCTTCCGTTCGGCCCGGCATCCTTCGTTCGGCCCGGCATCCTTCCGTTCGGCCCGGCATCCTTCCGTTCAGCCCGGCATCCTTCCGTTCGGCCCGGCATCCTTCCGTTCAGCCCGGCATCCTTCCGTTCGGCAGGGCATCCTTCCGTTCGGCCGGGCATCCTTCGTTCGGCAGGGCATCCTTCCGTTCGGCCCGGCATCCTCCCGTTCAGCCCGGCATCCTTCCGTTCGGCAGGGCATCCTTCCGTTCGGCCCGGCATCCTTCGTTCAGCGCAAACTTGGGGTTGACCTCCACGTGTCTTTGACCCTCCGCCCATGAGGGTCCCCCGTCCTTACTACCGGATCAAACAATTTTAAACCATAATTTTTAGGAAATAGTTATGCTTGTAGATCCTCCAGGTTCTAGGTACTGAACTTGGAAGTTTTCCTGGAGACACTTCTACGAATTATCGAACATCTCTACGAATTTCAGTTACTGAAATTACTGAAAAATTTAAGTTTCAGACACTGATCGGTCTACGGACCGATCTCTCCACCCTTCTGTGTGTAATCTAATCGGTCCGGGGACCGATCAGGTCAGCCTGGCACGCAGAGCCCGCTACTGATCATTTTCTGATCGGTCTACAGACCGATCGGGTAGTTCCCTGATCGGTCCGGGGACCGATCAGGTCAATCTGGTACGCAGAGGGCTACTGATCGCCTTCTGATCGGTCTACAGACCGATCAGAAGGTTCCCTGATCGGTCCAGGGGCCGATCAGCGACTACTGATCGTCTCCTGATCGGTCTACAGACTGATCAGGGTGTCCCTGGATCGGTCCAGGGACCGATCAGGAGCCTCCTGATACCTCCTGATCGGACAGCCGTCCGATCATTCCATCATCTGTACACCCATCATCTCCCTTAAAACTTCCCGATCCTTTCTTTTCCCTTTTCACGCGGAAGCCCTAGCCGACTCTTCCCTACTCCTCACTTCTTCTCCTCTCTTTGCACGCCGGAACCCTAGCCAAAGCTCTAGCCATCCCAGCAGCCACATGATACTTCAATGGCACCAAGGTAACTCATTACTTCTCTAGAACTTGGCATTTCGGTTTCATTTCTCACCATATATGTGCTTTTTGGTGTTGGTGGCTCCGGTGCTCACTTACTTGACCCATTATATCACATTGTTACACCTTAGGAAGAAATCAGTGGGTGAGGGGACCTCTAAGTCACCTGAGAAGTCTAAGTCTAAGGCTCCCTCTCGACCTCAACCATCTGTCTCCGGGAGATTTCCAAACCACCAGTTTGAGGAAGCTTTTAAACAAAGAACCTTTAAATTACTCCCCTGTAGGTCTGTGGATCGAAAATTCATGGACGAATTTTGTCCAACTGTGTTAGAAATCATTGCCTACTACAAACTTAATACACTTGTCTATTTAGAACGAGATATCAACTATGACTTAGTATCGGAGTTTTATAACAATCTTCATCAAACTAATGATGTAAGTTATAAAACAAAAGTTGCTAAGCGGACTCTTGATTTCAGTTTCTCAGCCTTCTTTGACTATCTAGGTTGCCGGAGGTGTTCCGGAAATGTCTTTTCGATATATCCTGACTTACCAGACCCCCTACCCTCACCTTTTGATGTCACACCTGACTCCGTCTATGAGTATTTCTTCAGACAACCTAGATCGGGTGGGCTAGATGAATTAGATGTTGATTTTCCTACTTTTGCAGCCTTGAGATTATCTCCTCAAGATTACATTCTTTTTAAAATTGTCACGAACTGCCTTCTGCCTATCACATCTAAACCATTGTCTGAGATCCGACCATATCATTGCCTGATGCTTTATGGATTGCATCAGCGTCTCGACTTTGACATCATGTCCAGCATCTACTCTTCGATCATTTCCTATAGTGAGCCAAACAGCTTCACTGTTTATATGCCTTATGGGCATATCATTACAGATTGACTCGAGACCCTTCAGGTTGATGTCTCCAAGGGTAGAATAGTCAAGATGGTCAGGCAGGACTGCAGACTTGGGAAACGGGCATTTTCCAAGTCTGGCATCATAGGACAGGATGGGGACGTTCGGTGGAAGGATGGGAGAGCACTAGGTGAGTTACCACGGGGACCTCCACGACAGGTTGCTGCTGCTGCTGCTCCTCCTGCTGACGATGGAGAGGCAGATCCTGATCTGCGCTGGCAGATCGCCGAGCTGGAGAGTCGCTTTGATCGGCACGATGAGCTGCTGGTTGCTGAGCTCCACGGGCTGCGCGTTCGGATTGACCAGCGTTACGATGATTTACGCAGTCAGCAGCTGGCGACACATCAGGCGATTATGGGATGGATGGCCAGATACCCACCTCCGCAGGATTTCCCGGGCTATCCATCCTCGAGCGGCGGCATGCCACCTCAGGGACCCACTCCTCCCATTGATGATGCTAATGCTCCTCATGATGAGGAGGCTGATTGATACACATTGTTCTATGCTGTCATTTGATTATCTATGTTTTGGATGTTGTTTGTTGGATATTTATGTCTGACCTGGATACTTGCTGCTTTCATCTATTTATGTTGTTCATTTTCTTGTCTTTCTTTATGTTTCACCTCTTATTGGTTTTTAATATGTTGTTCATATGACATGTCTTGTATGTCTCTTATCTCTTTATCCCTGTCTTATAATACACTTAGAGGGTATTCTAGGTGAATTAAGAAAAAGACAGTATGGGTTAAGGGGGTGTCCTTTAACGTTTTCTTACCTAATTCGCACCTCTTCGGTGTTTGACAAAGGGGGAGAAGATAACTAAGTTTAGAGATAAATGGAAGTTTGGCTTGAGGGGGAGGACCTTGATTCCCCTATCCTTACATGATGTTGTATCTGCTTTAGGGGGAGGATCTTGATTCCCTTAAAATTGAAATATGAACATTTCTGATCTAAACTTAAATCGTGTTGTCAAACAACAAAAAGGGGAAGATTGTTGATACAGTCTGACCTGGCTGTTGTTTTGATGTTGACACTGATTTAAGTTTGTATCAGATATCAATTAATGATCAAGGTTGATCATGTGGAAAGGAAAAGTCCAAGTACGGATACTTGGGACGCGAAGTCGGAGAGGGCTCGGTAGCTCGTTCTCTGGACTAGGTCAGAGAGGGCTCGGTAGCTCGTTCTCTGGACCGGACGAAGTCGGAGAGGGCTCGGTAGCTCGTTCTCCGGACTAGGTCAGAGAGGGCTCGGTAGCTCGTTCTCTGGACCGGACGAAGTCGGAGAGGGCTCGGCAGCTCGTTCTCCGGACTAGGTCAGAGAGGGCTCGGTAGCTCGTTCTCTGGACCGGACGAAGTCGGAGAGGGCTCGGTAGCTCGTTCTCCGGACTAGGTCAGAGAGGGCTCGGTAGCTCGTTCTCTGGACCGGACGAAGTCGGAGAGGGCTCGGCAGCTCGTTCTCCGGACTAAGTTAGAGAGGGCTTGGTAGCTCGTTCTCTGGACCAGGAAGACGTTAGGGTTTAGGGCTGGAAGACTCTAAAACTAACACAGGGACATTGGATCGGTCTGTTGACCGATCCAGTGATACTTTGGTTGACTGGATCGATCGACAGACCGATCCAGTGATACCTTAGGTATCTGATCGGTCTGTGGACCGATCAGAAACCACACAGAAGCTTTCTGTGGGTTATCTGATCGGTCTGTGGACCGATCAGTTACCACACAGAAGACTTCTGTGGGCTATCTGATCGGTCTGGTGACCGATCAGGAACAAGCGACGAAGACTCAGAACCGTAAGGGGACCGGTCTGTGGACTAATCCACACACAGGCTGATCGGTCCACAGACCGATCAGAGTCTTCCCAGACCGATCAGGATGAGTCCTGATCGGTCCAGAGAGCTATGGATCGGTCTGTTGACCGATCCACAACATGTCGTTCTTTTCTGCTGCTTCTCTGATATTTCTGATTCACTTCTGATTCACCTGATCAAATCATCTGCTGTGAGATTTTTAAGTTGCAGGTTGCAGGTATCATGTCATTGGTTAATTTCAAATGAAGCTCCATCAAAAGAATAAGAACAAGCGCCCTTTATGCTGTATTTCACTGCAAGTGATGCAATTCGAGCTTCAACGTTCACTGGCCGCGATCAGTTGGACTTTTGCTCATTGATTCGAGCTCAGAGACACCAGTGAAGACCATGGATGGTATTGGTGTGAGTTCAGAGAACCAGATGAGAAGGAAGAGTGATTGGCGACGCCTGAGTTGGTTGCAGTGATTCGACACAGGTGACAGTGATTCGGGACAGTGAGAAAGCATAATAAGAAGAAGGAAGAAGAGAGGTTTGCTAAGGTTCTGGAAAAACTCTCTCTGTCGATCAAGCAAGAGGCTGTGTGTTGTTGAGCTCTTGGCTGAAGACTTCCTTCTGTCTTTGCGTGCGTTTTGCTTCGTGGCTGTAAGTTTCATTTGTTCAATCCTTTAGCCACTGAACTCTATAAGTCATTGTGCTTTATTTTCAAATCTATTCTGTGACTTTTGTGGAGAGGTTACTCCACCGAGAAGGAGGAATACTTAGCCGGAATTTGTCCGGGGTGTGATCTACCGAAAGATCAAGGGATCGTCCACCTTACGGACACGCCGAGGAGTAGGGGCAAGTTATCCCCGAACCTCGTACATCGTTTTGTTAGTGGTGATTGTTTTCCTTCTTTGCATCAGTTTTCTTTTTGTTTATTTCTGCTGTGCTAACAAAGTTTTGTGAGAAAATTGATTGAGTTTTAGAGGAGGCTATTCACACCGAAGGTCCTAACAACTTAGAAAAGTAAGAAGCAAGATGTTATTTCGAGATCATCCACAAAAGCTGAGTATCGTGTCATGGCTACCACTACTTGTGAGATTGTTTGGCTACGTTGATTGCTTGCAGATATGGGAATTTTTCTTCAGAAACCTACTCCTCTTCATTGTGATAATCAGAGTGTCATTCAGATTGCGCGCAATATAATGTTTCATGAGAGAATGAAGCATATTGAGATAGATTGGCATTTCACTCGTCATCATCTACAAATTGGCACTATCACACATTGCCTTTTGTTTCTTCCTCACTGCAGATAGCTAATATATTTACCAAGGTTCATTCCGCTTCGCGCTTCCGATTTTTATTTGACAAAATCTCAATGCTTCTGATTGTAGCATCGTGAGTTTGAGGGGGGATGTTAGATTATATAATTAGAATTATTTGTTTATAGCCTTGAGGACAATTTAGTCTTTTACATTTTAAATTTAGGGTTTAGATTTTTTGATAATTTACTATATAAAATTAATTTATAATCTTTATTTTTTAACAACCTTATTTTTTTTGGATTCATTAAAAAAGGTGACTATTTTTGTTTGACATCAATTTCAAATGATGACTTACCAATGTTTTGTTGAACCTCGGACGTGTACTTTTCCTGAGTGGATTCTGACTAGGGGTGCAACCGTATTGAATCCAATTGAATATTAAGAAAAATTTAAAGCTCAAATTTAATTTTGAATTAGTTATATTTGAATTCAAGTTCGATTTTCGAAAAGTTTAAAAATTTTAGTGGAGATGTGGCTCAAATAAGAGCTCAGGTTTAAGTTTGGCTTAAAAAATTTAAATTTGTTCATAAATTATTCGAACTATTATTAAAGATATTTGAAAGCTTCAAAATTTATTTATTTAATATATAATTATATTATATTAATAAAATATTGATAACCGTGAATTATCAAATTAAATAATTTTTTACTCCAGTTCTACTTAAAAACAATTCTAATATATTCAAATTCAGCTAAATTTGATAAGTTTAAATACAATTCAAATATTTATTGAACCGACTAAACAACTCGGTGTAAAAAATAATCTTGAAACACTAGGAGTGATGGTGATTCATTCATACTTTTAAATTTATACTGATTCCGGGAGGAAATATTCGCCGACCAATCGATCACTCTCCCGTCTTCATCGATTTGAAAGACTGGGATATTTACATTATAATAATAATAATTATTATTATAAATAATAATTGCTATTTTTATAATCCACGTGTACAGGTATTCATACTTTTCATTCATCTAGAAGTTAATATATTCGGTTCAACTAAAATTTTCTACCTACATAAATCAAGAAAGCATAGATGGACCATAAAGATGGCCAAACAAAAATGATAAAAGAGAGCTTTATAGTAGAATAATAAATCTATTTATATAAATTATTAAGATAAAATATAAAAAATATTATGATAAATATGATAATAAAGATATGTAATTCAAATATAAAAAAAAAAATTTGGATCCTCGTTAATTTCTTTCTAAATTCTTCAAGTAAATAATGTTTTTTTGTCGGAACAGAATGATTTCTTCTAAAATTATCTTTTAATATTATAATAATTTCAAATAATTTTAACAAACATTTAATTAATTTTGATCGCAATTACTAAATTTAATATTGTACCAGTTTTATTTTTAATGAAAATTTAAGACGTTTTTTTTTTTTATATTTTGTCAATATAGAGTATTCTTTTTGCCTGATTATTTTGTTATCTTAATCATATTTTAATTTCGAACACTCATGTGGATCATATTAGTTAATTTTGAACAAACTGTGTCCATGTAAAAATTGGAGTTAGAGAAATGATCGTACAAAGAGAGGAAAAACAGTAGATTTTTTTTAAAAAAAAAAGTTAAGATTTAAAAATAAATAAATAAATATTTAGATGATATGTTTTAAAATATATATAAATTAAGTTTTTATTTTATTATTATTTTAATTGATATTAAGTATTAAGTATTAAGGCTATGCTAATTAATCTTAGGATGGCTAATGATATCTCATAGAAATTTTTTATTAGAAACTAGTGTGATAATTATTTGGGTTTTTGAAAATCCGAATTGTTTGGATTTTCAAGTGTCACCCTTATAAATCAAGAATTAATTATTTGGGTAAGATTCGTCAGACCCTAGAGAATCCCAGCATCAGACCCTAGAGAATCCCAGCAATAAACTATTGTAACGGGCTTCCCTATGCAAAAAATTATTTTAATTTAATATTATACTTGTCTTAGTAAAAAAAACTAAGAAAAATATATTTTTTAACATTATCGGCCTAAAATATTTATAGAAGCTTCTTTGATCATAGTGTTGTCAATTCTAAGATATGGGACTAAAGATAACTATAATTTTTTTTATATAAAACAACCAGAGAAAATTAATGATGAGAAAAATTCATAGTAATACGTTGTAGCTGAGTCTCGAACTCTAGAGCACTGATTGTTTCGCTTGTGGAATTACTAATAAATCTTAGAATTATTTTTAGTGTAAATAGAAAAAAGAACATTAAATGCATTTTAAGCTTCACCAAAATTAATTAGTAAAGGAGGGAGATTTTTAATAAAATAGTAAGATTAAATCAAAAAATACTTATCATAAATTATTCATCATTCTAATATTTTTAAATCACCCGTCTATTACAAAATTTCATTTATTATTATATCAAAATTATACTTAAATATCTAAAAAAATTAAAAAAATATCCCATCACTGTACTGTTGGATAAGGTAAAATTATAAATTGTTTCCATAAGTCTTTTGTTCCGTTGTTTTATAGTGATTTTGTTGCATCATAAATTCGATCTTAAAAAAGCTAATAACTCACCGAATTAATATGGCAAAAGGGTATTTGTTTGTGTCCATTACTCCCATCAATTCATCCCTAGATAAATACGGAGGAGATAAAGTACACATGACTACTAATCATTAGTACAAGTGATCAAATTATGAAAAAAGTATCTTTGGACGTATCAAATTTTGATCCTAAAATTTTAGATGATAATACTTTATATCTTAATTATCGTATCACCTTGATAGGACTAATAATTCACCAAATTAATACACAATGCCAACAAAGCAGTTTATAAATTATTGTTCATCCAACAAGCCGTGCCATGGTTTCTTTTGTCTTGTTTCATTTTTTTTTTAAAAAAACAAAATTATAATTTTATATATTTAGACTATTAATAAATATTCTAATAACAATATAAAAAAATAAGTTGATTGATAATAATAAAATTAAATATATTTAAATATAAATAATGATATAATTAAAAAATTAATATTATTTATTGAAATAAAATTTAATTATGTAACGACCAGCCTTCTACTGACTAGGCTGTGAGGCAGATCGCTACATTATGCTGTGCTAAATTATTATTGCGGAAATCTGGATTGATTAAAATTTTACTAAACTGATTACTGTAAAATCTGAACTTAATATTCTAGGTGTACCTAGGAGTTGTACACATGCTAGGGAAGATAATCTATGCCTCTCGGATGTCCTGCTAGCTGTAATCAGACATTTCAATCGATCCATGAATCGATTGGGCTGTCGGATCGATCCAGCTTGATACTGGAAAACACTGGATCGGTCGGTGACCGATCCATAAGCTATATTGTTTCTGTCAGTGGATCGGTCTGACCGATCCAGAGTACATCGATCGGCTTGGCCGATCGGTGGCTCAGCGATCGATCGGTTGGCCGATCGGTGCTCTGTTCGCATCGGATCGGTGGTGGCCGATCCATAACGACGCTAACTCTGCATGATTGGATTGGTCACCGACCGATCCAATGCCTGTTCAATCGATCGATCAGATCGATTCGGTTCTGATTTCGAATCAGAACCCTTGATTTCAGCATTATTTCGTGCCCAACTCATACACATCAAGTCTATAACAGCTAGAAACATTTTTAACATATATTAGCTAACATTTTAAACATGATATCACGCATGGTTCACTAATTCATGGCATGCAAATGTACTATGTGTAGAATAATAAGGTTCTAACAGTTAACTAATTTTGTTGAAAGTTCTAATGCATAAATAAAGCTTGTTAGATCCCTAAGATCTTTTATTCCAAGTTCCTTCCACACACATCTTCATCGCATTATCCTCCAGCCTCCGCTAGTCCATTTTCCCTTTACCTTTATCTGCAGTATAAGGAAAAAGTATCTGTAAGCTTAAAGCTTAGTAAGAAACCAGCTACCTCACAAAACATGCACACGATGCAATTTATGTTTTGAAACATGCTATTTGAAATACGTACTGAACATAGATAAGCATGACATAGCAAAGTTACTAAGCACAAATACTGAAACATAGCATGCATATCAAAATCTAAGCATGGAGCTAACTCATGGTATCAGTCAGGAAGAACTAAACTGAACTAAACTAAGCTGATACTGAATTAAATCCTGATCACATAGGTGATTGAGAGTTTTGAAAACTGTATACATAAGTAGATTAAAATAATAATCATGCTGCTGAGGGCCCTGGCAACTGTACGTGTCGTGCGAGCACCCCTAGCTAGACCCGGGATTGCAAGTTCCAAATCTAGTAGGGTTTACTAGGTTATCTGAACCTAGGGACGACTGTGGGAGTCCAACCCAATGGATATCTGATCCTGTACAGTGTCACTGCTGAAAATAAAATACTGAATAGCTGTACTGTTTTATTTAACCGTTTCTAGGTTATCTGAACCTAGAGCTAGGTTGTCTGAACCTAGAGGCGACTGTGGGAGCCCACCCATTGAACATCTAGTCCCATGAAAGCTGTAATAAAGCTAATTAACTGGATCAATACGTCTATACGGCATTTGACTGAGCTGAATAAATGCCCACTGAATCAAAAGTTGTCCTAATCTTTTTATCGAGCATTTGGTGTGCTCTAACTCTCCTCTCTAGTAGAGAGACCACCTCTAGGCACCCGACAGCGTCTAACACCTCAAACTGAAGAGGGCAAACGCATCCGGCCCATCTAGAGGTGCTCGACTAATCCCTAAAGCTGCGAGGAGGGCTAAATACACCCTAGATGTCGACAAAAATCCGAGTATAACTAATCTAAAAGCATGCATTCAAATGGAAGCTACTTATACTGCAGGTGAGGGGTTTCTTACCTCCTATTCGTAATTTCTTACGATTCTAATCGCAAGATTTTCCCGGAGGAGACGATCCTTTCGACGATCTTCTCGCGTCTAAGCGTTCCTCTCGCGAAGGGGAACGTCCTCGTGTCGGAGATGTCGCCGGAAGGTGTCCTTGAAGCCCTAGGAAAGGAACCCTAGGTTTCTTCTTGTGGTTGGCGCCGAGAGAAGGAGAGGGAAGGGGGCGGCGTGACTAGGGTGAGGAGAAGGAAAAGTCACGTTAAAAAAAAATAACTCTTCGCCTATTAAATTCCCTATTTATATTAAGTGGGTAATTTCAGCCCAACTCTAATATAAATTTAATTGCCTCCCTTTCCTTTCAGCACGGCCCTGCTGGGTTCAACTGGTTACTAACATTATCCGTAAACCGTAGGTCTCGGGTTCAATTTCCGCTTAGGCCGTTTTCATTTTCTATTTGTTTTTGCTACTTCCGTTATTCTAAAAATTCTGTAAAAATATCCTAAAATTTCAGAAAAATAATAGAATATTTCTAAAATAGTTTTGAAAATTTTCGAGCATTACAATCCCCCATACCTTATAAAAAGTTCGTCCTCGAACTTAGAATAATTCTGGGTACTTCTGTCTCATGCTGGCTTCTGTCTCTCATGTTGCCTCTTCTGCTGTGTGACTGTGCCAAATGACTTTGACTAATGGTACTTCCTTGTTCTGTAATTTCTTAACTGCTCGGTCCATTATCTGAATAGGCCGACTGTCATAGCTGAGGTCTTCGCGGATCTGTACCGACTGGGGCTCAATCACCTGGGTGACATCTGGGATATGCTTCTTCAGCATAGAGACATGAAATACATTGTGGACAGCTGACATTTCCTGGGGTAGCTCTAGCTCATATGCTACCTTGCCCACTCTTCTGCTGATAAGGTATGGTCCCACATATCGGGGACTTAGCTTGCCCTTCTTCCCAAAACGCATTACTCCCTTCATGGGAGCTACTCTAAGGAACACTGAATCCCCAACTGAAAACTCCAAAGGTCTGCGCCGTATATCAGCATAGCTTTTCTGGCGGCTCTGAGCTGTCTCTATCCTCTGGCGGATCTGCTGTATAGCTGCTGTGGTATCTGCCACTAGATCTGTCTGAAGTTCTAGCTCTTTCTGTTCACCACTCTCATACCAGCAGATTGGAGATCTACACCTCCGCCCATAGAGAGCCTCATAAGGTGTCATACCGATAGTGGCCTGATAGCTATTGTTGTATGCAAATTCTGCTAAACTCAGATATTTGCACCAACTTCCCTTAAAATCTAGGGCACATGCTCGGAGCATATCCTCGAGTACCTGATTTACTCGCTCCGTCTCTCCATCTGTCTGCGGATGGAAGATTGTGCTAAACTTTAACTTCGTGCCCAAAGCTGTCTGTACACACTCACAGAAGTGTGACGTGAACCTGCTGTCTCTGTCCGAAATAATGGTTCGTGGGACTCCATGTAATCTAACGATCTCCTTGAGATACAACTGAGCTAGCTGTTCCATGGAGTAGGATATCCTGATAGCTAAGAAGTGGGCTGATTTAGTCAATCTGTCGACTATTACCCAAATGGTATCAAAACCATTCGTGGTTCTGGGTAATCCCACTATAAAATCCATAGAAATGTCTTCTCACTTCCATTCTGGTATCTGTATGGCTCCTCCTGGTCTCTGATGTTCTGCCTTAACCCTCTGACAGGTTAGGCAGGTGTTGACATATCGAGCGATGTCTCTCTTCATCCCAGGCCACCAAAAACGTTTCTTCATGTCCTGGTACATTTTGGTGGAGCCAGGATGCATCGCATAGGGAGTCTTGTGAGCCTCGTCTAGGATTTTCCTCTGTAGTTCCTCCTGATCCGGAACACATAGCCTGTCACCAAAATACAACACCCCGCTATCTGATATTCTGAACTCTCCACCTTCTGATTCTGCTAAACCTTGCTTGATTCTCTGAATTTCAGGATCCTGCTCCTGAGCTGTCTGGATGTCACCGAGCAAGGTAGACTCTAATGTCATAGTAGAGAGCTGTCCGACTATGAGCTCGAGACCGAAATCTGAGATCTCCTTCTGTAGGGGCGGTGACATGGCTGCTAGAGATAATAGGGTAGCGCTGGACTTCCTGCTGATGGCGTCTGCTACCCTATTCGCTTTTCCTGGGTGGTAGAGGATATCTATGTCGTAGTCTTTGACCAGCTCTAGTCATCTGCGCTGTCGTATATTTAGATCCTTCTGAGTGAAGAAGTACTTCAGACTTTTATGATCTGTATAAACTCTGCACTGAGCTCCATACAAGTAATGTCTCCAAATTTTGAGAGCGAACACTACTGCTGCAAGCTCAAGGTCATGAGTAGGATAGTTCTTCTCATAATCCTTGAGTTGTCTGGAGGCGTAGGCGATCACCTTGCCATCTTGCATCAGCACTGCTCCTAGTCCCAACTTAGAGGCATCACTATATATGTCAAAGCTATCTGCGTTCTCTGGTAGAGTCAGAATAGGTGCACTGGTCAATCTCCTTTTCAGCTCGCTGAAACTGTTCTCATGGTCCTCTGTCCACTGAAATTTTCTGTTCTTTCTGGTAAGAGCTGTCAGTGGGGAGGTTATCCTGGAGAAGTCCTCTACGAATTTCCTGTAGTAACCTGCTAATCCCAGAAAGCTTCTGATCTCACTGGCGTTCTTGGGTCTTTTCCAGTTGCTCACAGCTTCTATCTTACTGGGGTCTACCATGATACCATCCTTTGAGATGATGTGACCCAGGAAGGACACCTGATCTAGCCAAAATTCACATTTGGTGAACTTGGCGTACAGCTGATTCTGCTGAAGGGTCTGCAATACTGTTTTCATGTGCTCTACGTGTTCTTCCTGAGTTCTGGAATAGATAAGGATGTCATCGATGAATACGATAACGAACCTATCTAAATATTCTCTGAATACCCTGTTCATAAGGTCCATGAAAGTAGCTGGAGCATTTGTCACGCCAAAGGGCATGACTACGAACTCGTAATGTCCGTAACTAGTCCTGAATGTTGTCTTGGGTATGTCCCCTTCTTTAACCTTCACTTGATGATAACCTGATCTGAGGTCTATTTTAGAGAACACTGCTGCTCCCTTTAGCTGATCAAACAGGTCATCTATTCTGGGAAGAGGATACCTGTTCTTGATTGTGACTTGGTTCAGTGCCCGGTAGTCTATACACAGGCGCATGCTCCCGTCTTTCTTCTTCACGAACAATACAGGTGCTCCCCATGGTGAGTGACTAGGACGGATGAAGCCCTTGTCAAGCAGCTCCTGTAGTTGCTCATGAAGTTCCTTCAGTTCTGCTGGAGCCATGCGGTAAGGTGCTTTGGAGATAGGATTTGTACCGGGAATGAGCTCTATCTCAAATTCGATCTCCCTGTCTGGTGCTAGGCCTGGTAACTCTTCAGGGAAGACTGCTGGGTAGTCACATACGACTCGGACCTCTGCTAGCTGTTGGTCCTTGTCCTGACTGGTGCTGACTACGTGTGCTAAGAACCCCGTACATCCTGAATCCATCAACCTCTGTGCCTTCATAGCTGAGAGAAACTTCTTGGCCTTTCTCCTGGGTTCTCCGACGAATTCGAACTGTGCTTCCGCTTCAGGTTGGAATATGACTTTCTGTTTATGGCACTCGATGGAGGCACCGTATTTGATCAAGAAGTCCATCCCGAAGATGACGTCGTAGTCGGTCATATTAATCACTATCAGATCGCAAAAGAGCTCTCTGTCTGCTATAGTGACTGGCACTGCTCTGAGCCAGTGCGTAGACGCCATGATTTCTCCTGAGGGTAACGTCGTAAGGAACTGGCTACTGAGTACCTCTGGAGGTACTGCTAACTTCTCAGCAAATGCCCTGGATATGTATGAATGGGTTGCCCCAGTATCGAATAAGACAGTTGTACTTTGCTGTAAAATCCTAATCTGACCTGTAACAACTGTCGAGGCATTTGCTGCGTCCTCTCTGGTGAGTGAGTAGATCCTCGCATTGGTCGTAGCTGGAGGGGCTTCTAATCTGCCCTGGCTGATATGTGGACCATCTAAAGCGGCCTGCATCTGATGTAACTGAGCTGGCTAGCCTCCATACTGAATCGGCTGTGGCTGAGGAAGACTGGTCTTGTTTGGACACTGCTTGGCCATATGCCCTTCCTGTCTGCATTCACAGCATCCTCGTGTGCCCTTACGATAAACTCCAGGATGGAATTTCCCACAAGTAGCACACTTTGGATAACTGGGTTGCTTGCTGGCTGGCCCTCCTTTTGGGTAACTCCCTAGTTTGCGCTTGTTGCTGGAGTTCCCTTTCCAGTTAGAGCCATGGGAGCTGTGGCCCTGCTGTTTCTGAGTGCCTGAGCCTCCTTGACCTTTAGCTTCTGAGAGGACTTGCTTCTGATGCTATTCTGGTAATGCTCAGTGATTAGAGCACTGCTCACTAATTCTTCTGTGGTTTGTGGCCTATGAACGCCACCAGCCACGTTCATTGCTATTTCCGGCCTCAGCATCTTGAGCATCAACCGGATTCGTTCCCTTTCTGTGCTGACTAATTCAGGGCATAGACGAGCCAACCTGTTGAATTTCTTCACGGCTTCCTCAACTGATAGATTGCCCTGACGAAACTCAGTGAACTCGTCGTAGTGACGGTTGGTGACCCGCATGTGAAAGAACTCCTCAAAGAATTCCTTCTCGAAGTCAGCCCATGTCATCTGGTTCACTGGGCGCTTCGCTCTGATTCTCTCCCACCACATACGTGCATCTCCTGTCAGACAGGAGGAGGCGCACTTCACCTTCTCATGTTCTGGCCAGTCCAGAAGCTCCATCGTACTTTCCAGTGTTTTGAACCATGCCTGAGCATCCCATGGTTCATTGCTGCCTGAGAAATTCTCTGGCTTGACTCTCTGCCACTGGATCAGATAGGCTTCTCTCTGCGTTCCTGCTGCTGGGGCTACTAGTGCCGTAGGCTGGACTGGTGGAACCTCTAAGACCACTGGTGTCGCTAAGTTAGGCTCCGGGGTGACAGTGGGAGTGTTCTGCTGACTAGCCTTTAAGGTGGCTATTTCCTGTTGCTGTTCAGCTAGCTGCTGCTGTAACTGAGCCACTAGTGCTGTAAGGTCTGGGGGAGGCACTGAACTGCCTGCCTCATGCTGGGGCTCAGTGGCTGGTGCCCTTCTAGCTGGGCGTCCTCGTGCCATTTCTAAAGACATGCAGGACATACATGACTAACACAAGCATAATAGAGAAACTATTGTTATCATGTTAACTACTATCATAAACAAGCACGCTTTAGTTATCTATAACAGAAAAGCAATGAACATACAAAGTGAGAGGTATTCTTACTTGGAAGCTGCAGGTACAATGCTGATGTGTGTGTAGGAAGTATGGAAACTACTCTGATACCACTCTGTAACGACCCGCCTTCTACTGACTAGGCTGTGAGGCCGATCGCTACATTATGCTATGCTAAATTACTATTGCGAAAATCTGGATGGATTAAAATTTTACTAAACTGATTACTGTAAAATCTGAACTTAATATTCTAGGTATACCTAGGAGTTGTACACATGCTAGGGAAGATAATCTATGCCTCTCGGATGTCCTGCTAGTTGTAATCAGGCATTTCAATCGATCCATGAATCGATTGGGCTGTCGGATCGATCCAGTGATCGATCCAGCTTAATACTGGCACGGAGAAAGCTCTGGATCGGTCGGTAGACCGATCCATAAGCTATATTGCTTCAGTATGCGGCGGATCGGTCTACCGACCGATCCAGAGTACACTGATCGGTCGGCTTGACCGATCCAGTGGCTCACCGATCGGTCGGTAGACCGATCCAGTGGCTCACTGATCGGTCGGCTGACCGATCGCATTCTGGATTGGTCAGCTGACCGATCCAGTGGCACAACCCAATTCTGATCGATCTGTAGATCGATCTGGGTTCCTGATTTCGAATCAGAACCCCTGATTTCAGCACTATTTCGTGCCCAACTCATACACATCAAGTCTATAACAGCTAGAAACATTTTTAACATATATTAGCTAACATTTCAAACATGATATCACGCATGGTTCACTAATTCATGGCATGCAAATGTACTATGTGTAGAATAATAAGGTTCTAACAGTTAACTAATTTTGCTAAAAGTTCTAATGCATAAATAAAGTTTGTTAGATCCCTAAGATCTTTTATTCCAAGTTCCTTCCACACACATCTTCATCGCATTGTCCTCCAGCCTCCGCTAGTCCATTTTCCCTTTACCTTTATCTGCAGTATAAGGAAAAAGTATCTGTAAGTTTAAAGCTTAGTAAGAAACCAGCTACCTCACAAAACATGCACACGATGCAATTTATGTTTTGAAAACATGCTATTTGAAATACGTACTGAACATAGATAAGCATGACATAGCAAAGTTACTAAGCACAAATACTGAAACATAGCATGCATATCAAAATCTAAGCATGGAGCTAACTCATGGTATCAGTCAGGAAGAACTAAACTGAAACTGAACTAAACTAAGCTGATACTGAATTAAATCCTGATCACATAGGTGACTGAGAGTTTTGAAAACTGTATACATAAGTAGATTAAAATAATAATCATGCTGCTGAGGGCCCTGGCAACTGTACGTGCCGTGCGCGCACCCCTAGCTAGACCCGGGATTGCAAGTTTCAAATCTAATAGGATTTACTAGGTTATCTGAACCTAGGGACGACTGTGGGAGTCCAACCCAATGGATATATGATCCTGTACAGTGTCACTGCTGAAAATAAAATACTGAATAGATGTACTGTTTTATTTAGCCGTTTCTAGGTTATCTGAACCTAGAGACGACTGTGGGAGCCCACCCATTGAACATCTAGTCCCATGAAAGCTGTAATAAAGCTAATTAACTGGATCAATACGTCTATACGGCATTTGACTGAGCTGAATAAATGCCCACTGAATCAAAAGCTATCCTAATCTTTTTATCGAGCATTTGGTGTGCTCTAACTCTCCTCTCTAGTAGGGAGACCACCTCTAGGCACCCGACAACGTCTAACACCTCAAACTGAAGAGGGCAAACGCGTCCGGCCCATCTAGAGGTGCTCGACTAATCCCTAAAGCTGCGAGGAGGGTTAAATACACCCTAGATGTCGACAAAAATCCGAGTATAACTAATCTAAAAGCATGCATTCAAACAGAAGCTACTTATACTGCAGGTGAGGGGTTTCTTACCTCCTATTCGTAATTTCTTACGATTCTAATCGCGAGATTTTCCCGGAGGAGATGATCCTTTCGACGATCTTCTCGCGTCTAAGCGTTCCCCTCGCGAAGGGGAACGTTCTCATGTCGGAGATGTTGCCGGAAGGTGTCCTTGAAGCCCTAGGAAAGGAACCCTAGGTTTCTTCTTGTGGTTGGTGCCGAGAGAAGGAGAGGGAAGGGGGCGGCGTGGCTAGGGTGAGGAGAAGGAAAAGTCACGTTAAAAAAAAATAACTCTTCACCTATTAAATTCCCTATTTATATTAAGTGGGTAATTTCAGCCCAACTCTAATATAAATTTAATTGCCTCCCTTTCCTTTCAACATGGCCCTGCTGGGTTCAACTGGTTACTAACATTATCCGTAAACCATAGGTCTTGGGTTCAATTCCCACTTAGGCCGTTTTCGTTTTCTATTTGTTTTTGCTACTTCCGTTACTCTAAAAATTCTGTAAAAATATCCTAAAATTCCAGAAAAATCATAGAATATTTCTAAAATAGTTTTGAGAATTTTCGGGCATTACAAATTATTATTATTGTAGTCGTCATATTTTTTGTTGACTTAGTAAGTTGGGTATTTATTGACTCTGCTAACGTCGTCCTCTTTTAAGCAAATGATTGAAGGAAAAAACCATTCAACTCGGTATTTAAGCAATGATGTGTGCAAGTAATTGAACATTTAAATTCTAAGGGTATTCACAATCCATTCTCATTATAATACTCATCACCTCATAAAAAATATAAGATCTACTACCACATATTTATTATAACAATATATTTCTTTCACCCATATTCTTTTTAATATTAACACTTATTATTTATGGGTTTCATAATCCACTCAATTTTCTTAAAATTAGATCATATTAAATAAATAATTTTTAAATATGTTTTAAAATATTAAAATTATTATTATTATTTTTAATAATAATTTTATTTTTAAAAATAATTTTACTATTTTTAAAAAATAATATTAAAATTTATAATTTTTTAATAAATAAATTTTTTTTAAAAAAATAAAAAATAAAAAAACACACACATATGGGGTGCGCCAGCCTGGCCCACCCCACATTTGCTTGAACCCGTTCAAGTGAAGAGGTGTTAGAACACCCCTTCGTAATGACATTAACACTAAGGAAATATTATAAGACACTATTAATACATCCATTGTGGATGCCCAAGAAGAATGGAGAAATAACTCTTGCATTATATTGCTCATGACCTGACTAAATGCACCAGGGAAGAACATATGATACATGTAAATTCACCAACATTTTGACTAGGGGTTACAATTACAGAAGTAATACTGCAATCCAGATCTTAGAATATCAGCAAAGTGATTCTTCGTTCTTCGCGAGAAGGAAGAACAATGCTTTTTCTGAAACCAGAGCAGAATACATACACTGACAAATCTTAGGTCGAATCATCACAAACAATGTTTTTGGATCACAAAGCAAAACAGATAAGTGTAGCGGCAAGAAAAGAATAAACACAATGTGATTACAGAAGCCTACCGGCAAAGCACGATGTTTCGTAGTAAGATGATTCATTCATCATCTCAATACGAGAGCGCCATGGTTAAATCAATCCACATCCATTCTTTCAACAACGAATCTAGTTATTTTCGGTGAAATTACTACCGGTGCCACTGCCGCGATCTCTTGCAGTTGGCTCACCCAATCCAGCAGCCAATGCCAGAACATCAGGTGTCATCTCCCAGCTTCCGCTCCGCCGTCCCCTGCTTGAATGCCTTGGATGGTAAATGGTTCGCCCTTCTGCTGACTCAGGTGGAAAACTCTCCTTGCTCAAATTTGGAGATGTGTCGTGGCCAAGTGCAACATCCTTCTCATCCAACATCTTTGGATTATTTGTAGCTCCTTCCAAGTCATCTAGATGTGCAAATGATCTAGCTTCCTCCCATGATATGGGCTTCCTACCCATTTCGATGTCGCCCATTCCTCTACCCATGTTTGGGCTTAGAAAACCTCGAGCTGCTGATTGTGACGAGAGTCCTTGTTGTCGTGCTGCCTTTACTCTGAATTTGTTCTTTGAGGGTGGTATGCTTGTGAAAAAGACCTCCGTAATATTCCCCACCACTCCTCTGTTATATGGATTAGCCCGCAAATCATAACGGTATCTGAAGTTCTCATAAGTAGTCTGCGAAGAATAGTCATTCACTAACAAGTGTAAGAGAGGATTTCTAATGTGTATTAAACTTTCCACTGAGAATGATGCAGTTTACCTGGTTGGTGCTCATGAGATAGAAATGGAAGCCCGATAAGCCTCCAACAAACCATACTGATATAAAAGTATAGATTATCAAAATTATCGATGCTGGAGTTTTGATCATGGCTCTCCAAATCGATATCTGATCAGCATCTCTTATTTTTATTATATAGACCCAGCAAAAACCAAAGACGTAGAGGCAGAGTAAGGTTGTCGTGAAGACAAACATATAGAAGAACCGATAGTTACGCTGCACCATAGACAACTTAAATGATTGGCAAAACCAACAATAGTAAAATATGAAGAAATTAGAAAAGATAATGCAACGCGTCGATCCTTGCTTCCAGTAAGTTGGCAAACACATGCTAGGAACTCAACTGTTCGAGAAGAACCTCTTGCCTAATTGTCAATTTATTTCTAGTTGCATAACAATTGGAAAGTATATATAGAGTCAAAAAACTATAAAGAAATGTAACATACATTCCCTATGCATTGCCCCACCCATGGGCAGTGATGATCAAACCGCTCCACGCAGTTGTTGCAGATCGAGCAATGTGAACAACGCGGAGGCCGATAAAGCATGCAGGTGTCACAGTATTTACTTTTCACAGTCATCCCATTCACAATGACATCCATAGTTCGAGGAATAGGTATTTGTGGGGTTTGTACGCCTCCCATTTCGTTGTTCCCACCATAACTTTCAGGTTCCGGTGGATGTGTATTTCGAGGGACTATACCTGGATCTCTACCGGAGGTAATTAGCAAAAGAGACAAATCCTGGAAACAAGAGTAACCCTTTCAATTAAGAAGCATTGAACAAAGCATTTTAACTTGAATAAAGTAACATGCAATAAAACATCAAGCATGAATAAAAAATGTAAATACAGTGATGCTAAAGATTTGGCTAACTAAAGATGAAAATCTAAACCAAAAATTAAAGTTTATGAAGAAAGAAAGCAATCCGATCAAAGCTTATGTATATGCTACGTTTTATTATCTTCAGGTTTTAAATTCAGTTGGATTACACGATACCAAATTTGAATCAGGACAACTGGATCAGGTAAAGAGCTACATGCAAGTGGAGATAGAAAAAAAAACATACACAAAGGGTCTGAGAAATTAAGAAGTGGCATAGAAGAAAGAAAAAGAGGAAGGGAAGAAATGTTCTGCATTGTATCACACCTCTGCTGCTGTATGTCATGCTGCCACTGCAATGCCCTCTTTTCCTGCCTTCTCTACTGTTGAATTTATTATAATTCTTCTTATTAGCATATTTTCTTTATTTTCTAATATTCATGCTTCTTTTGGCTATTGACTTTCTTCTTTTAATAATTCACTTCTGGTCTAAAAGTTGGTAGCATTGTTATAATGAACATTCCACTATGATTACTTAGCAAAGGAATGGCCAACTTTTCTATTACCTTGCAATTCTTATTTCTTATTTGTCTAGTGTTCCTAGTACCCAATATCATATCTGGATTTTATATGCTAAATTCAGGCAAAATAGCATCATGTTTGTCTATTAACCATAGAATTTCTGTATTCCTGATTGCCAGAACTGCCATATCAAAACTTAATCACAAAAATACTTTTCATTCATGGCTGAAAAGGTGATCCTAATTCAACTTGTTCCTGTGCAGAAAATAAAATGTAAAATGTAATAAACAATAAGGAGAAACAAAGAGTTAGATCCAATATTTTTCAGACATTCAACTCAGTATACTGAAGAAATTATAGAATTAATACAAATTCTGGTAGAACATTTACCCTTGACATCGATAAGAAAATTAAGTTATCTGCATCAAAATTATAACAGTTTCTGTTCTTCCTAGCAATTTCTCTGGAGTGCTAACACATAGATGAACTTTAAATCTGAGAATATTCTATCAAGTTCACCTTTTACTGAGACAGCTTTATGTAAGTAAATTTAAATGGTCAATCTTCACCGAATTCTAGATGTTGAACTAAAGTTACCATGAGAATACCAAGAGTTCCAAAGCTCCCCTTCTCTTGTTGCTTCTTCCTTAGCACGTTGTGCCTCATATGAGCCACATAAACCTTGTTTACAGGTGTGCACTCATGCACCACATGGACACCACATTGTACCCGATGTTTCATGCTCGTTTGCTTGATGTGTCGGGGTGCACATCACTCATGTGCTTTGCACATCATCCGGTCCTTTCATGTATAAAGCACATGGTATTGCCACTAAATCTACTTTTGCCATTGCATAATTTTATGCATGCATCTATATTTATCTATCTCATATTCTCATTCTCCCGCCATATTCTAGATGTGAAACTATAGTTCCCCAAGAGAATCCCAAGGGGGCTCTCTTTCTTCTTCCTTCTCTATGCTTTCAAAACCTTTTTGAGAACAATTTCCATTTTGAAAAACTCTAAGCAATACAACACATCTGCTGAAAAAAAACAATTTATATAATTCTTTATGCAAAATATTTGAAGTTAAAGAACCCAGCAAGATATACTTTTAATATGCCTAATCAAATAATACCAAAATGAAACAAAAAAAGACAGCCGGTGCACGAAGCTCCCGCCATGCGGGGTCCCGGGGAAGGATCCTTACAATAAACAAATTTAAGTAAGCATGTTTGACTAAAGATATATCTTTACTAATTAAGATTTATGTGCACCCTGACTGCATGAATACATGATCAAGCTCCTTGGCTTCCACGTGACAGGATGGTAGTATGTTTGATAGAACAAATGAGAATTTCAAAACAAATTGTAGCATCATTTGTTATATTCCACCGTATGCATTGGCATAGTCTCGTTCTTCCCACTCTACATAAACATAATATTCTTCATATTCTATAAAAATAAGCAACCACTTGAAAATCAAATAAAAGGAGTTATTGGCACTCACATACAATGTGAAAGCAACAGCCACTATCATTATTGTTATTCCCAAGTTATGAGAGAAATCATCCATCAGTTTTCTTGCAACAAAGGCACAAAACACGGAGACAGGTGCCACAATAAGGAAAATGGTGAGAAACAATGATCTTGCATCAGGTCCAAAAATAAACCTCCCTTCTAGAAGAAATATCTGCAACAAATATGAAGATGGAGAATCAATCAAAAGAAAATGAATGTAAAAGCATAGCTTTTACAACAGTATTAATTAGCAGATTAATCCCCATTCATGTATCCTCAAGACCTCAAGTTTAATTGATCTTAATTAAATGATGTTAGAGACTTGGTGGATCTAACAAGGACAAAGCATGTGTTACTCATCTATTTTGAAGTATCTTAGGAGCCTTGTTAACAACGAATTAGTTATTTCATTAAATTTTTCCAAATGATTTCCTTGAATTAATCATGACGTTGACAAGGTTATCAACTTATGATCATTTTCATTGTGTTTTGAATCTTAGGGGAAAAAATTTGCTATACAGTACAAAGGCGATTCATTCTCAATACAAAATAACGAGGCTTGTCTTCAACATGCTGCTAATCAAGATCAACATACAAATACTTCCTGGAGCAGCAACATGTTATTCACTCGTGATAAAGCAATAGTTTGTCCCCAGGGCGTAGCACAGCTGGGGGCGCATGATTTCGTGGCCGAGAGGTCCAGGGTTCGATCCTCGGGGTGTCATTGCCTGGAGTTAGCGTCCCGATCATGCGCTTTCAGCTGTGTACCTGCATTTACCTCCCTTCATATCCGTGGGACCGACTCTAGGGGGGGCGCTGATATGACAGTTCCACATTTGTGATAAAGCAATAGTGACCAATTTCAAAGTATCATGAGAACCACCAAACTACAGAGGAGGGCAATTTCAAAGGTCATAGTGTTTGATCCAATAATAGCTCTAGCCTTAGCATGATCCAAGTTGAATCTTACCTTCACCAAACTAGATTTCCACATTACAACACTACTGATGATCCCTTCCCTGCTATTAAAGCTGACAGAGTAATGCACTTATCCAAAAGCTCAATTACCTTAATCCTTGGCTTTTTCATCTACCCATCAATACTGATTTCAGTACATCGATACTCCAACACTGAAACTCCAAGTCAAGCACTTGACCATGTGCAAAGAATTCAGAAAGTAGCATGCCTAATACTAATATACAGACGTGTTAGATATTTGTACTTATTCCAAGTAACATAAACTATCAAGAAAAGGACCAATTATATACTTATAGAGATATGTAATATTTCATTTATGAAATATGCTTATTAAAATGCTTCCTTTGATGGTGAAGTAATTAAGATGATTTTTATAAATTATTCACTGAACCACTTAAAAAATGATTAAAGATTGAACATTATCATAAATTTGGGAATCATAATTTTCTTCAAAACATTAGATCAGATGAGCGTAAATAAGCTACAAAAAAAATCTAATGATATCACTATTAAAAATTCAGAATAATTTTGGAGAGAAAAAATATTACATAAACAAATGTATTCAATATCTTAAGAACTAAGAAGACTTTTTATGATAGAAGAAAAGTTTTGTAGAATCAATTATCAGAATAAAGGTTAAGTACAATGTTGCTCTAATTAATAGTTATAGAGAGATCAAGTTGATGAGTGATAATTATAGAGGGATTAAGTTATGAAAAATGTCACATAAGGAAGGATGGCTGAGAGATAAATAACAAGTGAAACAAAAATATCTAAAACTTAATTTGGTTGTATGATCAGAATATTTAAATGTTATTTATCTAATAAGAAAACTAGTGGAGACATTATGAAAAAAAAAAAGAGGATTAGGAATTATGATAAAGTTCATAGACAATTGTTTTGGTGGTTTTTATGAGATAAAATCTATTAAATCTATCGACGTGATAAAAGATGTGTCTTATAATAATTTGGTGGCAACCTTAGAGTTATTATAAATGTAATACATGATGTTGTACATAAATGTATATTTATATTAAGGATTAGCATCATGCCCTTAATAAATGTATATTTTATATTAGTATTGGAGAAGCTTATGAGTCATATTCAAGATAGTTGATAGTATTCTTCTAATTGATGATAATCAAGATAGAGTATATCTTAAAATGTGGAAAGAAACTTGAGAAATCAAAGGTTTAAAAGTAAGTAAAACTAAAAGCGAATATATGAAATAAAATTTCGAGAAAAAGAAAACAATGAGAAGATAATTAAATTGGATGGACAGGAAATCATAGAAGATGCTTAGATACTTGGATCACTTAATGATCAAGAATGAGTTGTTCTGAAGAAATCATTAAGAGGATAAAGATTGGAGATTATTGGAAAGGAGCTTTTAAAGATATGTTATTAATGTATGGCCTTTAGGCTAAAAAAAGTAAATTTTATAAAAAAGTGGTATCTATGAGTCAAGAATGTTGAGAATTAGAAAACAACACAGAAATTAAGGCAACATAAATGAAAAAGCTAACACCATGTGTGAGATTATGAGGGGAAAATTACTTGAGCGTAGTTATGTGCCCGTCCAAGAAATAAAATATTTATGGGCATATTGAAAGATGCCAATCATTTCTAAAATTGAACAAGCTGATCAATTAGGATTGATGATATGGGGCTAAAGAATGACGGAGACCAAGGACAACTTTACTAAACACAATTAAAAGTGACACAAAAGATTTGGATATTGCTAGAGATAGTAATAAATTTCAATTTCAAAATAGGATTCACATAATTGGTCCAACGAGTTGAAATTATACTGTGTTTTCTGTTTTTAACAGTTCCCCACACATGTAAACAGGCAAACAAGACTAGTCCAAGCCCAACATGTGAACTGAATTAGTTAAGCATATATTTCTTAAATACCAACACCATAATGATTAGAACATAGGAACCCAATTGTGGTTAAAGTTGATTGATCATTTATCCCAAAAGATCAAGCTATTAAGCAAGAAATCAATTTTATATAGTTATATTATTAACAATTTACACAAATCTTGCTCATCAAACTATGGTTGCAGTGCAAACAAAAAATTAGCACTAGAGAGAATGCCCCTCGTTAGTGATGAGCCAAGGGCAACATTCCCTACTACTTTACCCACTAAGGTTGAAGAGGATCATCATCATCGAGGAAACCCTCGCAATCGCAATGGTAGAGCATTAGACTCTAGTTCAAAGCTAAGGGCTAGCTTCATAAATAGCAAAACAAGGAGACTAAGCATCACATCTAAGTGAAGGGCACGACGATACTGACAAACACATTGTTATGACATCAAGTAAAGAATTAGAAGTTGAAATATTCCCCACTTTACCTCCTTCTCAGTTCCTCCTCCTCCTCCTCCTCCTCATAGGTATCGAACAACATCACCTCATATCAACACATAGTATGCTAGTTGGTATTAACGCCATCTCATTCTGGTCAAACACTGAAACACTGACATGTGGCGAGACAATAAACCTTCATAACGCCAATGGACAAGAATTAACTAGTTTTAACTAAATTTACCAGTAGAAAAAGAGGACAGCTAGAATGCACAAAATCGTAGCTTCACCTCGAAATAAAAATGAAAGAATAAAACTTGATGACTATTTGTAGAAGATTAATGCCCCAGGATGTAGATTGGACAGAGCACTAATCCAAAATGATTAGCCAACTTTTGGAAGTATATCCCAATCTACTCATAATTTTCATACACAACACTTGGCAATGTGGAACTAAAGAGTCACTTCTTGCCTAACATCAGCACTCTAGTTACTGAATCAGTACCTCTGCAAGTCAATGTACTAGGACACTTGGCTAGTGGAAATGACACCTTAGTGAACCTGCAACGATAGGCAGGCATCACTCTCCCCCCACCCCAAAACCATCTCAGCTCAACCTCAGCTAGTTGAGCGGGGCTTGGACTGAGCCCTCATCGATTAGTTGAACCCATCAACCAGCACAAATACAAGCCTCAATCCTAATTCCTAAATGATTAGACAATGAAAGAGAGAATGCATCAATCTCCAAGAAACGAAACAAATGTTGTCTTAAAGAGTCACTTCCTATCTACCATAACCATTAATCATCTCTTTTCTAAGGGCCTATATGCTGGGGCTCTTAGCCAATAGACACCACTTGCATGACCACAAGAAGAACAAGGATAGCCTCTTCCAATTCCAAATACTAGCTCATTGACGAAAAACAGAAAAGAAAACATGACCACCCAAACAAAAATTCCTCCCACTTTACATTGGATATCACAAGAATCTTATTTGGGAAAAAAAAACCTAATTTTGGAATTTAGCAAGACATGAAGTGATCAACTGCTCACCAACACGCGAGATTACCGACAGAAAGAGCGGGATTCACTTACGTTGTTGCCCTTCCAGACCTGGTAAACCCTTGGCGCGTCTGGATCGTCGACTTCGCCTGAGCCCTCCGTGTCGGAGCACCGAGCCGAGGTGCCCGCGTGCATTCTTGGTCGTCGACGCCCTCACCTCCCAGCGGCACAACTCAGATCTGTACGAGAAATGCCACGAGAGGCCGGAAGACGAAGAAAACAAGAGACTCTAGGTAGCGCACGGGCTTCGACGACTCCCTCGACGGCAGCCACAGCCCAGCTCGCGTCAGATCTCCCCGCCGATGTCACCTCCGACGGTGAATCCGAACCTTTTAGACCCCCGACAAGGGGAGTGCGACTGTGGGAATAGACAGCGACGTGTGTCCGGAAGGAAAGTTAGGTGTCCACACGTTGTCGTACTCGATGAACCAATGGGATAGGACTAGAGGGTCCCAGCGACCATATCGACTGCTGTTCGTAGGATTGGCGGTGAGTGAGTGGGTGAGAAGTAGCGATCCGTTCCTGAGTTGTTAGACGGCCAGTATCCGACTTTATTTATGTTGCGGGACCTGTTTACATGAAATGGAAGTGATTTCCGCAGAAGAACGTCGTCTGTTTACCTAGACGGAAGCTTCTGTTAATTTTAGCAATTTTTTAACTAGATCGCGAGGATTGAACTCCGGCGAGGACAGGTGAGATAGCTGAGATAGAGTGGGTCGAGGGTGGGTAAGCAACTTGGATTGAGTGATCGAGTGAATTCTCAATGGCAAATGTAGGTTTGTTTCAAGGAATATGAATGTCTTAGATGAAATACCGGCTTTAGGTAGATGAAATGGAATACTAACATTTAGAGAGCTTTTTAGATGATATATCAAGATTTAGAAGGGCTTAAGTTGTCTAAGTTAGTGTGTCAATCTTCTAAAGTGCATTATGATAGGATTCAGTCACTAAGAATATTAAGCAGGTCAGCTAAATCCTATAATTAAGGGGTGCATAAAAGATTGGTCACTTAATTGATCGAACTAATCGAATTTAAAAGTTTAGTTCAATTTATTTGGAAATTTATTATTTTATAAAAAAATCTTGGTTATTTCAATTTCATTAATTCAGCCTCGATTTTCAACCAACATTTATTTTTTTTAAAAAAAAAAAGGACCTTTAAAATCTTAATTCCTAACTCGACGGTCCAATAACAACCGATTGATGTGCAAAATTAGTCAATTCATATAAAAATGTGATTAATCCGGTAATCAATCAAATTAACCGATTTTTTATCATTTTATTTGTTTGATTTCTGTAACCAAGTTCTATCAGTTCCATTTGTCTAAAAAAAACTTCAATTTATTTAGTTCAATTTAATTAGTTTGGTCAATTCAATTATTAGTTGCTCACCCCTACCTACAACTATAGCTTATGCCACCCAACCTTAATCCCCAACTTATGTTGTAAATGTGCCGAACTATCGGATTGATGTTCAGTTTGATAAAAAATTATTTATGTTTAAATAATATTCATGAATAATATTCATGTCACCATGAATTATATTCATCAATAAAAACTCTTATCAACATGTTAAATAAATAAAAAAATATAAATGAATAAACAAGTTTACATTATTAATCTCAATAACCAATCAAACAACTTTAAAATGTAAAAGTTTCAAACAATCAATAAATTTGAATCGAGAGCTTGATAACATATAAATGAACCAAGTTCAAGCCAAGCATGTAGCCAAGTTAGTACTCGAGTGGCAGAATTACTTTATTAGGCAAGGGTCAATTCTTATTGGATTCATTTTCTTGAGGATTAAATGTCCTCCCATCTAGGAGATCACTCGATATATGATTTATCTCTTTTTATCTCGTTGTAGGCGACGACAAGAGTCTTTCGGGTGAGCAAAATTATTTTTTTTCTTCATTGAACCAAGCTCATAAGAAGGAAATCAAGCCAAGCTTGAATAATGATTTTAATGACTTGATTCATTTTAAGTTCGGTTTTGTTGGGACCGAAATGTATCAAGAGGGGGGTGAATAGCTCGTTGTGATCGTCGTGGCTCGCTTCTTGGGATGATGTGCAGCGGAAATACAAGAAACACAAACAACAACACTAACTCTAAGGATTTACTTGGTATCCACCTCAAGAAGAGGTGACTAGTTCAAGGATCTACACACTCACGCACCCTCCACTATAAAAACACTCCTTCTCGGTAACTACCGAAGGCGAATAAGCCTTACAACCTCACAATACAACAATGAGAAAGAAATAAACAAAATACAAATGAATCTTACAAGATTACAATGAAAACCCTAGCTTCTTCTTCTTGTTATTGCAACTCGCCTCTTGACTTGGATGAGCCTCCAAGAATCTTCAAGAACTGGCGGTGAGGAAGAAAAGATCGCTGTGGAGAGCTGCTGTAATCGCCCGTGGAGAAGAATCGAAGAAAATTCCGAAGACACGCTCACCAACGGCTTTATCTGCGCCAACGATCGAATCCCAATCGATTGGATTGCTCCCAATCGATTGGGAAGGCTTTGGATCGATCGACCGATCGATCCAGAGCGCCTCTGTGCTCTCTGGAATCGCCCTGAATCGATTACCCAATCGATTCAAGGCTTCTTGAGCAATTTCCAGCGCTCCCATCGATCGGTCAATCGATTGGAGGTTCCAATCGATCAACCATCGATTCAGAAGCTTACTGTTAGCTCAGAAACTCTCCCAATCGATTGGGGAAGTTTTGATCGATTACCCAATCGATTCAGCCCATTTCTGACGAATTCGGGTCAACCAATCAATTGAACCCCCCAATCGATTGGCCAATCGATTGGAAAGCAGAAAACTGGATAGAGCTTGAAATTAGCTTCGTTTTGCATCTGAGATCACCTCATTCCGATATCCGAGTCAAAAATTATGGTTTTCGGAAGTTTACTACGTCCGAACTTCCTAGTTCCATGCCAACTCCCTATTGGACTTACGACCGCTAAGAATTCGGTCAACCTTTGACCCATCTGGACTTTCTCTTTGCGCCAAGTGTCCGGTCAACCTTGACCCACTTGGACTTACCATCTCATGCCAAGTGTCCGGTTCTCCATGACCCACTTGGACTTCCAAACACCAGGTGTCCGGTCAACCTTGACCCACCTAGATTTCCACATGTCTGGCTTCACTCACCAGATCCTTCCATCTGCCTAGTTTCGCTCACTAGGACTTCCCATCTGCCTAGCTTCACTCACCAGGACTTTCACCTAACTTCAAACACTAGAATTTTCACCTAGCTTCACTCACCAAGATTTTTCCACTGCTCGGCTTCACTCACCGGGACTTTCCACCTGCCTGACTTCACTCACCAGGACTTTCACCTAGTTTCACTCACTAGGATTTTTCAGCTGCGTAGCTTCACTCACTAGGTCTTTCACTTGGCTTCACTCACCAGGATTTTTCTTTCTGCCTAGTTTCACTCACTAGGACTTCCCAGTCAAGTATCCGGTCAATTTTGACCTACTTGACTCTTCTTCAAACTCAGACTGGTCAAACCCTAACTAGAGGGGAATTGCTCCAGCAATCTCCCCAATCGGATTATTACACCTATAATCTCCACGTATTATCTGTATTGTCAAATATCGAAACACAAACATAAAGATTCAAGCTTGAGCCAACTCAAACTTAGTCAACCAGGTCATCTTTGACCTAAGGATATTGCACCAACAGGTTTAACTTGACTTGACTTGACTTGACTTGACTTGACTTGATTATCTTATCAATAAGCTAGCTTGAATACCACAAAGTTTAACTTGACTGGTTTACATTCCTACCTCCCATAACACGATAAATTATCATCCCCAAATTGCATATCTAATATACTAAATTGAACTTGAAGTGGCCGCTTTAAGATCCCCCAATGTTAGTTTACTTAGAAGGAAGCCTATCATTTTCCGTCTTCGTCCTTAAATAATCATCAAAATTAATTCATTTTTTTAAGACATAATTTAATATCATCTACCCACGTTAGGTTAGATGCCAACCTCCAACCACAATTTTATATTATTTTACAATATTTATTTGTTTTGTTAGAATGTTAGATAATGTGATATTTATCTGTTTAACGTGTGGCCAAAAACGTGAGACAATCAATCAATTACTAAAACATTTTTTGAAGTCACTCAATAACTTCATTCCTCCCCAAGTTGTTAATTGTTAATCACAAATAGTTAAATTCAAATTAAAGACTTTAAAATCAGAAAAAAGGAATATAAGTGACTAAGTCATATAATTAAAGAACCGAAAGAGTTGAAATTTAATAAACTTTGACCCGGTTCATAGACACCTAATCCAAAATACAAGTCATTCTTAATAAATTAGGATGTAAACAGTTTGGTTTTGGTTAGTTGTCTGTTTTTTTATTTTTTTTCCAACCGGAAGAAAAGTCAAAAATGAATCATTAAATTTAATAAATAATAATAATTTTTTCTATAATTTTTATAATAATTTATATCATAAGAAATACATTTAAAGACCATATTAGATTGAAATTAAACTTAATTATTTCTGTAGTAAAAAAAGGTCTACATCGGACGTCCCCATATTTATACCTAGATAGTTAAATTAGAAACCGAGCAAGATGAAATTAAATTTCATTATGAACCAACTCATGTGGGGAAAAAAATAAATTAATATTTTTTATTGAATATATAGTGTATGATTAAAATAATATAATTTTATGAGCAATTAAATCTTTATAATTAATAGAATATACGAACTTATATATACATTTTTTTAAAGAAATAAAATAGATATGATATATTCGTTGGATTATATATATATATATATATATACTAATGATCGTTATATATATATATATATATATATATATATATATATATACTAATGATCGTGCACACGCGTTGCGTGTGTAATATAATGCATTAAAATTAAGAGAATCCCAGCAACAAACTACTGTAACGGGTTTCCCTATGAAAAAAATTAATTTAATTTAATATTATACTTATCTTAGTAAAAAAATTAAGAAAAATATATTTTTTAACATTGTCGACCTAAAATATTTATAGAAGCTTTTTTGATCATAGTATTGTCAATTCTAAGATGTGGGACTAAAGAGAACTATATTTTTTTATATAAAACAACCAGAGAAAATTAATGATGAGAAAAATTCATAATAATACGCCGCAGCTGAGTCTCGAACTCTAGATCACTGATTGTTTCGCTTGTGGAATTACTAATAAGTCTTGGAATTATTTTTAGTGTGAATAAAAAAAAGATATTAACGTAAATTCATTTTAGGTTTCACCAAAGTTAGTTAGTAAAGGGGGGAGATTTTTAATAAAATAGTAATATATATATATATATATATATATATATCAAATTGATTAATAAATTAATAGTTTAATTGAAAATAATTAAATCAATAGAAAAATCATAGATTCTCAAAAATCTGTAAATCTAAATTTCAATATATTGTTTTTCTAAAAGTATAATGATATTGAACTTAAAGAGCAAAATGCAGATTCTCTAGAACCCATTAATCTAACTTTCAATTTATATCATAAATAATTAATTCATATAGCCAATTAACTATTAATATAAGTTTTATACTTTTTCTGAAAGTAAATAGACATTATAATTTTTTTTACATTTCATAGATTTTCAAGAAACTCCAAAAGAAAGTGCATTAATTATATTAATTGGTTCCAAATAACTATTAACTGAATAATCCTAATTGCTAATAGTTGCCCTGACAAGGTGTCATAGTCAGACTCTCCAGTGATAAATCAAACATCTAAAGTTTGAAATTTAGCTGTGACATATTATGAAGGATTTTCTTTCTAATAGATAGCGGACCCGAGAATAATAGTTATCAGGATAGGTAGCACTTCTCTTCACTCAGATATACACTATGTTCATCAAACATACACTTCTTCGTCATTTCTTCATAGCAACAAGAGATTAAGAGTAAGACTTTTCATTTTTATATTTATTTTCTTGTTATATTCTTATTGTATTCTTTCATTGTATTCTCGCGTTCAAGTTTGTACGATATATCTCAACCTCCGAAAAGGAGGTTTTTATAGTATATTTGTGAGTAAGGAATGGACCCTTGAATTAGTCATTTTAAGGAGGTGGATATCAAGTAAAATTAAAGATTTAGGGATTACTTCAAATTTCCACTGCAACAAATCTTCTAAAAAGTGATTGAAGCTAATCACCTCCCCTTCTAACTCCCAAAATGTACAAATAGAAATTACGTGAGGGCGAGACCGATTGTCCAATGTTACCTGATTGATCAATTTTTTTACAAATAGTTTATCTACACTTTCCTATTAACTAATAAATAATGTTTAATTAAAATGCTAAGATATTAAAGAGGTATTTATTAAATAAGCAGAGTACTTGTGAGCCACTAGAGTTTGCATAAGTTATATCCAGTAGATAATCTAGGGAAGAAGCTCTCATCTAACTATTATATAAAACAGAGAGAGAGAGAGAGTAATTATTTAACCAGCCTAATCAGACCACAAATTTTGTTGTTAGTAGGAAGTTTACCACTAATTAATTGGCGCTTCATGAGAAACTCTTTCTTATGTCTACCTTTCATGAAAATTAACGTCAACTTGGACAAAGAACACTTGTCAGCGTTTAATAGATAAGCAAACAAAAGCTTCAAAAGAATTACAGGAATTTGACTTCTTTTAGTTTTTTCGGTAATTCAAGAAGATCCAACTAATTATAAAGGAGATCAATTTGATCCAATAAAAATTTCATATTTACTATCCGGATATATCAGAAAGCTCAAATGAATCCTGAGTGATGGTCCCTTGTAAATTTTTCAAACCCCCTAAGTATAATATGGATGAGATTTGAATCCTCGTTACTTAGAGAATCCGTCCTATATCTTACCATAGCATCATAACTTCAGGGGCAATTACAGGAAGTTCTTGCCCAATTAAGAGTTCTCATCAAAGGCATATGAATAGACTAAACAATGGCAACTTGGAATAAAACAAGGGAAGATAAAGAGTCGATGGCCACGCAAGCAAGCATGCAGCACACAACTCATATACATGCATGAATAGATCTGAAATGCTATTGGATGAAGGCGGTTGACAATGAGATTGAATAAGATATGAACCACTGCTTTTAGCAGCTAGTGGGGCAGCGCTCTTCCTCCTCCCTCAGTTTATATGCGTGTCGAGGGCTCTTCAACAATTGCACCTTTCTCCACCCTCTTTCTGTACGAATGAGTAAACCTGTTGGGAATCATGAGTAACTCAAAGTTTCCGAGAGCCAGGGTCATGTATTACCAAGTCTACGACAGAGGTTAAGGTCCAGTAAGAAAATCATCTTCTGCATTTTGTTGTTGTTGTTGTTGTAGTAATAGTAGTATATGGGGAGGATGGAGATTAATAACGGGAAAGAGAAGGTTAAGTCGAAGGGGCTGATAAAGAAGACACTGGAGCGGTGCAGGATCAAGAGCAGGAGGCAGGTGGTGGGGATGCCGCCGGAGGGGTGCTTGTCGGTGTACGTGGGGCCGGCGAGGGAGCGGTTCTTGGTGCGGACCGAGTGGCTGAACCATCCTCTGTTCATGGTGCTGCTGGAGGAGGCGGAGATGGAGTTCGGGTACGCCACTGCTGGCCCCCTCGAGCTCCCCTGCGACGTCGCGCTCTTCCGCAGGGTGCTGTGGGAGGTGGAGCAGGAGGCGGTGCAGCTGTTTTCGCCCCGGTGCAACTTCGCCATCGGCCATGCCACCGCCGGATACTTCCTGCTCAGCCCGGTGAGGCCCATGAACATGATCACGACCGGCGGAGTTTGATCGTGATGCCTCTGCAAGCTGATGACTCGTGTCCTCTAATTTCGTGAAGTGGATTATCTGTAATCATCGTGTTAACTACATAGTAAGTGATGTTTGATCCAATAAAGTTTGTATATGAATGTCCACGTTTCTGAAAATTTGTTTTTAGCTTTCCAAATTAGTTTTGCATCGAGCTGCATATTCAGATAATATCGAATATGCGTGGGACTGTTGAGGCTAATCTTTAATACTAATCAAACAGAAGATTTGTAAGTTTATGATGCATCTGGTTCCAGAATTGTCAATAATTACTATGAAAGCACTAGATGCTCCAGGTCAGAGTTAGCAAGATTTTAAGGGCAAAAAACAGTTAAATTAGAACACATGTTATGATGCAATTAAGCTGACACGATCTTCAACAAGATAATAAACACACCCACAGAAATTGGAAATGCTAGCTCTATTTTGAATGATTTCTGAATAATTCATATGCAGATTGTAGTACTATTTTGTAATAATTTTTTTGTTTGGAAGGAATAAAATATAAGAGCACTTGCTTGTATCAAAGAAATCAATATGATGCTATTCGTACAGCCAATTACTCTACGATTGTATCAAAATTCTCAACTTGGCGTATATTGACAGACAATAATACAATTCGTGTTTGTGCATCAATGGACAATTGTTACATCTCGAATGGCATCCTTGGCATCCTAGACCAATGTCTACATAAAAGGTGGAAGCATTCAGTATGTGTATTGTGGGTCAAGCCTCCTCCTGTCCCGCTTATAATATGGAGTTTCATCAATCGTTCTCCTCACATAATCGGTGAATGGTGGTGGCGTGTGAGGAGAAAATTGAACATTTCTAGTGGGTGTGGAATCTGTCGGGGCGGGAAGGGGAGATATTGGTCCTGATTGTCTAGGTCCAGGCTGGTCTGGTTTCTGGAGACACGTTAAGAAGATAATAACTGTGACTATAAACACAATAGCACAGACTAACACTGCAGGCCAGATGAAATTGTTCACGCCAGAGGCAGCTGCTCTTTCTCCATTCTTATAAGAGACACTAATCTCCTCTTGCTGACCTGTATGTAACAAGTACCAGATTTTAGTTACTACCATATTGGTCATCAACAATGCAAAGAACGTCAATTATGGGAGACAGATATTTGATGCAAAGAAGAAAAGAAAAGAAGGATTATATTTCAACATATTTTCCTTAAATTATATTAAGCTTGAATTCTACCAGCTAAAAACAGGGCGTACCAGTGGAAGGAAGATGAACAATTATTGTGTCTTCAAATGGTTTGTTTTGAAGGACTTTGACCTGCGGTGAATGATGCATAAATAATCGTTCAATAAGCAATAAATATATGCTGCTAAGTCACCCACCTCATATTCTGCGAGTCCAACCACACCAAAACTTGTAGTGCTAAGAGAAGTGACGGACAATAGATCTTTCGCATTCCATCTTATTTCGACATCTAGGACAATTAACCATCAAGTCATGTTAAAGCATAGAAAAATGAGACATATAAAAGAAATACGATGAAATCATGAAAAAGTCATTCCTATACCTGTATTCCCCATGATTGTCACAAGACTCCTAGTGGCAATTGGTGTGAAGTTTAGCTGCACAATAAGGTAAGGAGTTTCGATTTGGTATATATTGTCCCAAGAGAGAGAGAGAGAGAGAATTTGCAAAATATCTGTAAAGGCAATAAGAATTAAAAACACTACCTTTTCAGTGCCTAGAGCAAATCCGCCAACATATACTGCATGTGCAGACCCAGTAACAGTTGGAGTCTCTTTCAATGATGCAATAATCGAGAAGTGTACCAATCCGTGACTATTATCATTCTCTTGCCGTCTTGTATTTGACTTGGACATGATACTGAGTAAATGTTTTGGTGAATAAGGAAAGAAGAGACAGTAGGAGTAGCCTGTGACATTGTTGACCCATGCCCTTGCGTACCTATAGTGAAGTGCACATTTTTGAAGTGAAAGAAGTTCAAGTACAACAACAAGTTTTTTCCCACTAGGTGGGGTCGGCTAAGTAAAAAAAGTTCAAATGACATACAAAATTCTGTTCAATGCAATCTGAAAGAAACCTACCCAACTATTGGTGGATCAACCCAACAATTAAATGGGACTTCATGATTTCCTGTAGATTCCAGCTTGGGATCCAAGATTTCACTTCCACTAATATACAAGGAATATCAGATTCATTAAATTGCATAGAACATCATGGAGTTGAAGGATCTATGATTGGATACCAGAGAAAAGTAGGAACTTGGGAACACTATGATTGAAGAAATTTATTCTACACAAGCATAGGTGGATTAGTACCATCCAATATCAGAAAAATATAGAATCCTTATGTTGGTATGTCAAAAGTGCCATAGTTATCAGAAGAAACCAGAAAAACAACCAATTCCACCAAAAAGAGTTCTCTGAAAGAACCAATTCCAATCAACATTAGCAAATATGCCTTGGCTGGCAAAGAATCAGTAGTTGTTACAAGAAACTACACAAAATCAACCAAAATGATGTTTCTTGAATGGAAGACTGGAGATTCTTTTTGCCACTAATATCAGTTTAAGTTGTTTTATGCTGCTCCAGCTGAAATTGAGCAATTCCTATATAACTATTAGATAATTCAATTTACTAAATAATGATTACTTACTGTACACAGATGGAAATACAAGGCAGAAACACATTGTTCACAAGTTTGATTCAAACACCAATGATGAAATCTGAATTGCCATGTTGATCTGTCTAAAGTTCTGGAGATATTCTTAATGATTGTTAAGTAGTCATCTACCAGTCGATACAATTTATCTGGCCAATATTTTACCAATATGCCAATGAATTGGGTGTAGGATTGAGCTTCAACATCATCCAACAAATTAAAAAAAATATTACTATCGCTGTATGACTGTATTACTTTGTCCAATTTGACCCTAGGATTCAACAATACCAGTCATTAAGGGCTCAAGTGTCCAATTTAGGCAAGCGGATGAGTGTTTAGCAATTAGTTTGAGGGTTTATAGCAGACCATTTTGGGTGGGGTGGTATGCCCTATTAATGTTTTAGAGAAAAAAAAGGTGTGCCTTTGACGTTTTGAAAAAAGGGGTGCTCATTTGATCTTTCCCGAATAACTTAACTCTAGTCTATTATATCAATGCTACTAGCAGTATAAACGTTATGCAAAGCTAGACTATATTATTATAAGTTGTTCTGGGAGCATATATAGGACAGTATTGCATACTCAATGAGTTACTCAAGAGCAACTAGAGGTGTTAACTCTATTGATAATAAAATGAGAGAATAAATTGAGATAGTATGAAAACATAAAAAGATGACAAATATTTAAAATGTATTTTATAATTAGACAAGTTATATTACAAGTGTATAAGGCAAAGGGACACCAAAGCAAACTCTAGTTAACATCATGGGTGCTAGTATTGATATTGATATCATAATTCAGAAACCTAAGTATCAGCCTTATAAAATCAATGGGATTGAAATTGGTAAAAGTAAATTCAAAAATCAAAAAATAGTAATTAATAATTAATAATTAATAATCTTAATTATGTTATTGAAATCAATTAATAAATTAATTAGCAATACTATTCATTAATAATCTTAATTAATTAATCACCTTGACTAATAAGTGAAAAGGGGGTTCACAAGGATTCATGATGCATAAGTATGCTCTACTCTGGAGCAAGGGCAAAAGTGATCTTCTCCTTCCTCCTTGAGAACAACACAAAGCCAGAAGAAGACGAGAAGAAGAGAGCATCATTGTCTTCCTCCTCAAGTCAATGGTGAGGAGACGACATATCCCCCTCCACCTCCTAATTCTGGAAAGACGATGAAATCCATCGACACCAACAGATCTGCCTCCACCTTCAGCTCTTCGCCTCTCTGTCGGCCTCTCTGCTTTTGCACAATGTTCACCTGTCCCTTGAATGGAATTGCTTTCTCCCTCCCAAATGCTTGAGATCACAAGGCTCCTTGACTTAGATTTATTATTTATATCGCCAGCACAATGGCCCACATAATCCGGATTTTCCTCATTCTCATCTCTGTTTGTCGGAAAATATTCCTGAGTGGTAATCAAAGAAATCAATGGAACTAAGAAATTTTGCTCTAATTCTACCAATTCTTCCCCTATTCAACTCATTACCAACTATTAATTATGAATTTATATCAATTTGACTTTGATTAATCAAATTTCATTAATCGAGGTGTCCAATTCTTCACTCAAAATCAAATCGCTGATCTAATTCCGATCAAGACCAACTAATTCTACCAAACATGGTTAAAATAATGAAAAATAATTCAATTAATTTGAACATTGCAAGTGATATTGACAAGTATCCACATAGTCAACCCCTAAATAGTTGGGACAAATATAAATCTCCAACTATGATCATCTCTAACATTATCTATATCAGTGAAAGATCACCAAATGAAAATATCTTTTCCATGTTTTCAAAGCCCAGATGATTAAGTTACATAATTTATAATGTATCAAGGTTTGAAATCTAAATGCATAAGGTTTGAAATTTCATTTCGAGTTGGAATTTCGGTCCTTGTCTAGAATAAGATATATTGGTGCACATTGATAATGCCGACATGAGGTGGTACTAAAGATACTGACAAGAAGGAGCAAGGAGAAAAGAAGATTAGAGCAGAAGAAAAACAAGAAAAGACACATTGCCTCATTGCGACCGTAGACCTCATCACAATCAATTCGCATAATCCTTGAACCTTATCAATTATCAATGTGAACTTTACAGGAGCCTTGCATAAAAGATCATGTATCATTGCAGTCATTGTGGATGCCACGTGCATAACTCTTTGATGTCCTTGCAATTGTCATTGGCATCACCAAAGCCTCATGCGAACTATCTGAAGTCACTGAAAGGTCGTCATCATTGTGGACATCATAAAAATCAACCTTGTCATCGTCATTACTATGATCAAGCAAGTTTCATCATCTTGAATAGGTTCATGTCAGCTGGTGGGCAGAACAGTTATGCCAATTGGCACAAACAAATTTTAATCCAAGCAACATATATTCTATCAATAAGATTAAATGATGGCAAAAAGTTCTCTACACAAACATCTATCCTTATCTAAACCAAAGCCAATGGTTAAAAATTAAATTGTCCCAGAACCAACCATGATCACATTCATGGACAAGGGCTTGGTACCTTGTTGAGGTGTTGAATGATTTAGCATAGATGTCAAACATATGGATATGTTATTATTCTTTCCCATCTAATAGGATTCTTGCTTAAGTAAAAACATGTAAATGTATGCGTACACAACAAATTATACAACAAATCTTAGGAATGTTCATATAGATGAAGATCCACATAGATAAAGAGTATCTCAGAGAACAAACCTATATTTCACAAAGAACATGTAACCTTTAGATGAAAATGGCACATTAGTCAAGGCATCTGCTGGAACATCAACTGATATCTGATCAACTTTCATCACGGTTACAGGTGTCTGCAACTTTAATTTTGAACCAAGGAAAATAACTAACAAAAAAGAAAAGAAAGAATGAGGTTCCAGTGATAGCAAAATGCTGATAATAATTGTTATAGCCAATAGGCAAGAAGAGAGTTCAAGAACCTTGAGTTGCACCTTCCCCATGAGCAAATCCTTCTCCAGTTATCTTATTTACCGATAGAACACTTTCATTATCACTCAACCACTTGCCAGAGCCAAATACATCATCTATCAGAAGTATCATAAGCATAGCAACGAGTAAGATACCATAATCAAATACTTGTAAACAAGATTAACCTAGGGCATATATGGTATGCAGGATTGACCCACCCACTGCAAGATACCATAATCAAATATTCCATAAACAAGATTGACCCACTACATATCGCACATGCGGTATACAAGAGCATGCAATCAACATTGAAATATTTATAAAAAAGTATATTAATATCTAAAGTATATGTTACTTGCAAGACAAACACATTTAATTACAAGGTACCAAATTAGATAGCTTAGGGTTTTGAATCAATTTCGTTTATTTTAAATAAAGCAAATAAGTTTTTATCTGCATATATAAACTTGGATGTCCTATACAAATAATTTTCAATTTTAGCAATATGAAAAAGTGATGGTATTTTTTTTTCTTTTTATTATTTTTTAATTTCATCTCCTTTTCTCCCAAAAGCAAAAGTCATAAATTTCATCATTGTCTCTGCCAGCATTTTTATCATCTTCTCTCCCTTTTCCAAGAGAAGACAAAAATCCTAGTACATCTGTCACCTGCAACCCACTATTTTTTTTCCATGTCTACACAAACTTAAGAATAAATTGTAAAATATCTTGCTAAATTTTTAGCTGTACCCACTTTTTTTTGTGTGTGTGTGTGACAGCCAAGATTGGCATCTAAGTTCCAACTTGAAAGGGCGTGTTATAATAAATAATCCCATATGACATTAGTGTAATAACTTTAGGAGCTTCTATATATTGGGTGTGATTGTTTAACAATACAATTAAATTACCTTTTCATCTCAATTTTATTCATATGCATTTTTTTGTTACAATTAAACAGTACATATAAAAATTCTTAATATTAAAAAAGTTAATTAGTTTGACAAGCTAGAGCATGTTCAACATGACTAATCAAAAAGTAAAGTTATATGTGTGCATTAGTTCTACCACTTGTTCCAGTCTCGTGTCCATAATAAATTGGCTACAGGTCAAAACTTTCTCGAACTCTTATTAAGAAATTAAAATCAAAATAAATCTAGTATGCAACCAGCTATAAGACATTTATATTTTATGATTGAACAGCATCAGGGGTTTAGCGCCATTATCCAAGGGACCAGGGCTATAATACAAGTCAATTTAGCATCACAATTTTTAAAATTAAATAAATGTCTGAATGATTTAAGTACACAGTATCATAAAATACCTGTTTACAATAAAGCCAACTTTAAAATCAAAGAGAAGCCAAAGTTTCCACAGATTGATAGTTCTCAAATCTCAAGCAAATACAGAATGGAGGAAAGATTTTACTTAGGACAAGAAGCTTACCATCACCAATTACAGTAAAATTGAGACGCTGACCGACTTGAAGAACTGGACTCCTCGGATAAAGTTGAATGCCAACAGATACCTGGTGATATATATGATCCGTTTCAACTATTGGTACCAGGTTGAAAAGTGAAATATTGAATTGGGTACAAATAGATAAGTTTAGAGTTGCATAAATAATGTTTTGAAAGAAACAACGAAGCCAAAGCATTTTAAAATTGTAAATCATAACAGTAAGACACGAGCATCTTGCTGAGACTATATAAAGTATGTGAAAATTTTGGTTGCCTGCGACAGTCCTAGCAAAGTGTCAGGAAAAATAATCAATACCAATACAAAATCTGCCTTCCTTGGGTCATTATTGATGGATATCCTTACAAGAGCATTGCCAGGATTCTTTGCCTGTATGTCAAGGAAATAAAGAGTAGCTCAGAGAACATTGAAACAAGGACAGGGGCACTGTCAATTGTTATCATTAATGCAGGAAAAAAGGACAGCCATACCTCTAAAATGATACGACCATTGCCAAGCATGCTGTCATCAGACTTCAGTGACGTAAAAATAGAGAGAACATCAGGACGATTAGTTTCAATATCCAGTGGAACTACACCATGGGCCTCAGTGAAAGGATACCCTGACAAGTGACAACAAGGAAGATAAGGTGAAAAGACCTGGTACAGAATGATCAATATTATAAATAAAATTGTTCGATTATTCTGCAGATAGATGTACCTAAATAATCTGAGTAGGTGACAATTAACTCGAGTTTTGAATTAGCAGCAAGGGAAAGAACATGTGATGAAGCTTCAATTGTGTTTACCCTAACTTGTGAAATCTGAGCAAAGAAGAAAAGGCATTCATGTTCATGGTTAGGGTCCATATATCCAGACCTATAGCTATTTAAAATTTGTTATAACAAATAGAGAGGTACACGAGTTTTCAAATAAATGCAAGATTTGCAACAGAATATAGTAAGTGCATAAGATCAAGTTTAGGCAAGATAGGCCTATTGCAGACAGTGAATGGAGTATTGCATCCATCCAATTCGAGGTTTGACAGAAAAAAGTTGTGTTTATACCAATCAGTCAGTCCAAATAACATTATCAGAGGCAGAGCATATGGCGCAAATATTCAGCACTCTACCTTTTCCACCTATTATTTTATATTTTCATTCAACAATGCAAGCAGTAGAAGCCAATATACTACTGAATAGCTTTTATCTCATACTAGTTGGACAGATTTCCATTATGTATTTGATCACCAATTATTGACAGAAAAAAATTCACGTCAAATGTATTATTAGGTCAACAACTGAATCTGGAATTTCCAATTTGCATACCTAGTTAATTCAAGCCTTGTTTTGGCCCTTCAAGTTTCAAACATCACAATGCAGCATCCACTACGCTTTTAAGTGATTCCAGTTGCTTGTTTGGAGTAACTTGGACCGGAAGAAAATGATTTTCTAACATTCAGGGTGTGTTTGATTCACATAAAATGTTTTCCTAGAAAATCTAAATGTCATTTTTTAGTGTTTGGCACAATGAAAAATCATGGTCCAAGGAAAATATTTTATTGGTCAACAAAAGAATCTGTGGCTATTTTGCTAGAAAATGACTTTTGCTCAAGATGAGAGGGCATAATCCATGCAAACCCATCTTCTGCCACCACCTATGGCCAACCCACCTCAACTCTTACTGGCCTCTTCTCCTTCTCCCCTATGCCTCCCCCACCATAATTGCTAGTCCTTCTAATGCTAGATTAATCTAGGGCAAGGAAACCAATGTACAAGCCATGGTCAACATTTATTTATCAGAACCAAATTGTAGCTATGTGATACTAAAATGCATGGTGGACAGTATCCTCACAATGCAACTATCCAAGGACAACCAGGAAAAGCACTAACACAATGACATTTGACCTTTTGCTGAGGGCAAAGGCCTGGAAGAGGACAGTGGCGGTGGAGACCATTGTGATCCCGTTGTTGATCTAGATGGTGTTTGTGGCATCATCAAACCAGTGAGGGAGTGAGCATGCAGTCGATGCACTATTGGTGGCATGCAATGGCAGTTCAGTAGAGATGAGGAGGAGGGCAATGGAGGGTGAGGTGGTAGTACAACTGCTGCAGAACCAATGTAAAAGGAACCCTAACTCTGATCTTAGGAAGAGAAAATATTTTCAAGCATCACAGTCAATGAGTCAAATAAGGAAAACTATCCCCTGTAAAAGTTTTCTTTCAAAAAAATATGTTACATGGGCAAGTAATTTTCCAAGCAAAGAAACAGACTCTTAAGGGATAAGATGAACTTTAGAAGTCAAATTGAGACTTATGTTGAACTCTCCCAAGGGTATAGAATTAGAAAAAAGAATTGAAAGAATATAAAAAAATTACATATTCTTTTTTCATGAATTAACATGAATTGTACGCTACTATTTCATCTGGTGCAATTCTAAATCAAGTTATTCCAGTCACCGATCATTTGTAATTGAAATAGTAGAATTGTAGTGCTAGTGAGCAATTTTCTACCACATATGCTGAGTAAAAAGATATTGAATGTGACACATTGATTCAGCAATTGATGATTGATCATGTCTAATAAAATAAGTTGAGATGATCATAAATTCAGCAGAATGCAGAAGAAATATCTTTAGAATTACAAAGAGCGATAAAACAAAAGAAAAGGAAAAAATAAAAGGCATTGCTAATAAACCATCAGACTTCAAAAATCTTCAATACAATTAAGCTATTTAATAGAAACTGACCTCTGCAATCCTTACACAACATGCAATTTCTTTTCTACTAGTTGCATGATCTTTTGCAAGAACACAAGCAATATCCTTGCTTTCCCTTGTTATAATTTTACCTTCATCAATACTAATACCTTCATGTTTAAAATTATCAGTACTTGTGCATGTCCTCAGGATAGAATAACTAAAACTTCTATGAGAATCCAATTGCCTATATGGATCTGAAAACCTTGGCAAAAGTACTGAAGTGGTATAAAAAGGTGGAAAGATCCAAGTAATTGGTATTCCAAGTGCCACTGGAGGATTTGGTACAACTTCCAACAACTTTGAAGCATTGTAAAATACTTGCTGAGGAGAACCAGACAACAAAATATCACACGACACAGAAATATATAGTTCAGCTTTACCTGCAGATCTAGATCATAGAAAACCCAAAATCACATAAAGGTGTCATAAACATACTTCATGGAAATTTAGGAATACATCATATACAGGAGTCAGCATGCATACAGTAATGGGTGGTAAGAATAAACAATTTAAAACAAATCCATACCAACGTCAAGCTGATCACTACTACTAAACAAGGGAAATAAGTATCTTGCACATTTTTACAAAAGGGTAAATAAGGGTAGGAGGAATATAATTCTTACATTCAAATAGATGTGAAAATTTATAAAACTCAGTTTTAAGAATGAGCATCCAATTGGCAATTTGGCATATGTGAATGACCATGTATAATCAATCCCAAGGATGCAAGCCCAACTATTCAACTTGGCCGACTCATCGCATAAGTTTTGCTCACTCAAGTGAAAATTACAATCTGATCAAGGTTGACTAAAATGTTGGCATTGAGATATCACATTGCCACGTAAACTGTGAAAAGGTGGCACTGCTACAATTCCTAAACTTGGAGCAGCCTCCATATCACTACGACTCAGAGAATGCTCCCCAGTGATCTTTTCTTCTCTTCGTCTCACTATCATATGCCAATTCTCGATTAATTCAACACAACACATTTAATGATTTCGAGGTGGTAGTCATTGGCAGGATGTAACCTCACCTAGTAGCATTGGGAAATGCATGTTGCAGTGGTTAAATGCCATTAATTGCATTTTGTTTACCACATGGTGCGCTGCCATTCAAGATTGGCAACTTTGGATGCCGTGAAGGAAACTAAGCTGAGAAGAAAGATTGAAAGGGATATGCAGTCTTAAATCATTTGATAATCATTTAAAAGGAAAAAAAATAGCTATATGCATGTGGAATGACTGTATTTATAGCCCTTAGAAGTGTGAGTGCTTAATGCATGGTAGAATTCTCAGCATGTATACAAAAACCAGAGTAGGACGTTGCACTTATTACTCCCATGTCAGGCTTGCAAATACCGATGGTTTTATAAACCTTGATCAACCATAAATCTTGTTCCTCCTTGAAGCATAGCCCTATAAATAGGAATAGCATTTAAGAACCCACCTCTTTGAATAAATGGTTGAAGGATCTACACGTATAATCTGATAGGAATAGAGAAAGTGGCGATACATTCACTAATCAGTACCATGCAAGACAATAACCAAAAGGAAAAAAAGGTTAGCAATGTAGACTTGACAGATTTATGCAACCAGATTCCTCAATGAATAGTCAAGCAGCTAGATCAAGCATTGGAGTTCAAGGGAACAAGAGCTTTTGAAAAATAAACACTTTTTGCAATCATAGCAGTCAGTGAGGATGAACACCTTCCAGTCACAAGGTTGATAAATTCACTGTTACTAGCAACTGAAAGGCATGGATGTCCATCATTCTCACAGGGACCAGAATGCAAAGTTCTATCCATCTGGAAGTTAAGCACCTACATGCAGGAAGAGGGCATCAACCTTCTACCCAAGGGCATAAATAACCAAAAATATTCAGGAAGCATTCTCACCTTGTCATTCCCTACAGTCCATTTATAATCTTGACAAACTTCATTGAAAGAGAATAAGTCTCCCTGTGGGTAGGAGACATTGATAAACAAAATAATAACAGTGAATCAGGATTTTTAAATAATAATGATAATAGTACAAATTATATTTCTTGAGTTTCACTTGCCTCATGAAAAGATGGAAAGACAGGCATGATGCAGCCAATACAAAGTTGATTACTTTGCGAATTCAAGACCAATGAATGTGGAATTCCAACTTCAACTTCTCCATATGCTTCACATATTAAGGTACCCTTGATTCCATAGACAGCTGCTCGAACAGTCTAAGATCAAAGTAATATTAACTGATTAAAATTAAACACAACCAGAGAAATGAATATACACAATCTAAAGGCAAAGGTAATTATTTAACCAAATAAGAGATGACACGGATGATTTGAGCAAAAAAGACATTAGAGTGATCAATAACAAACAACTCATCTCTCAAAATTCACCACTTACCGTATTTCCAATTGAATTGGCAAAAAGCATCCCCGACGATTTTTGAACTATCGCAACTCCTTCATGTAAGCTAGAGAACTCAACAAAAACTCCAATTTTGGGGCCACCTTTCACTGTCAGCTAAACAGCATTAAGGATTGTTACACAGTTGATCATAAGAATAGAATTGATGCTACAAACAGAAATGCAACAAACTTAAATATGCACTTTATGAATGAATTTATGTACTGCTTTGCAGTCATGTACTGATATTTTGCAAGAAACTTCAACAAAGAAAGCAATAAGCCACACAAGAACATTGGGCAGGTGCCCAACCTGACATGAAATGGATAATGAATTCGACTACATTGCAGTGAAAGATGAAATGTACAATTTTCCATCTAGATAGTGACAAAAAAATATCAAAGATATTACCACATAGGAGACACCGGGTAGAAGAAACAGATAGTCGGGATGTAGGCGTACTGGTCCATATACTTCAACCTTCACAAGTTGACTTGCAATTTCATAACCTGATTGACTGACACTGACCTGTAAATCAAGCACTTTATCAAAATTCTTAGATAATCAGAAATGCAAAAGAGAATGATAAATGATATGTCAAGACTAATAAATCAGATATCTAGGACAAAATAACTTACATAAAGATTTGCAGTACCAAGCTTTGCAGCCCTCACTGAGAAGTATGGTCCGTGTATAAGCCAAGAGCCCATATTTGGAGAATAGTACTCATTGACAGGTTCAAGTATGCCATCCTCATGATGTACTTTAATTTTCATATACATGTACTGTAAAACACGCATAAAATAACTGCTACAAAGGGAAGATAGACAATGTCGAAATTTTCATATGCAATAAACCACCAAGCATGCTAGGTAAATGACAATTATAGATTAGTCTGAACCTCAGGCAAATAGCAATACCAAAGTCAAAAAAGGAGACCTAGCATACAGATAAAAACCTTTACTAGGCGAACTACTCACAAAAGAAAATCTAGCAAAGTTTCAATAGTTCGTCTAAAAGTATGAAAATAAGAAATTGTAAGCACCTGAGAAGAGTCAAAGACACTTCCATCCTCTGTTCCAGCCAAAATATCAAAACTTTTGATGGTTCCTTCCTGCAAAAATAAGGGGCACAAGTACATTGAGCGTAGTTTGAATAAAAAAGAAATAAATTTACTACAAGGAAAAACCCATACCATAACACTTATTTCCTCTTTTGATATAATCTTAATCCAGTCAATGCTAGCCACTTTAATCTGTGCCACAGTAAGTAAATTGTAATGACCATCCTAACATGTACCAATGAAAAAATAAACGATAAATATAATTCATGTTGTTCAGCTTCAAAAGATTAACCATTATGTAGCCACATTGTCAAGGTGACTGTTTGCCTGCAAAGATTATATGTTCCGCCTTAACGGATAAGAAATAATCATCACACTTCAGCCTATTTGTAAAACTTCTATGTAGATTCACGCAGTTTATTTGACACCTTTCACAACTAAGGGAAAGACAATAAAGTTCAAGAAAATGCAATGCCATGATAAAGAAGAAAAGCCACAGGGAGGTAAGCATTCGAAATTGAGGGAGCATAATTCCAGACTAATTGTTTTTTAGATGACAGCTAGGATGTACTTATGTTGGCTACCAAAAATCTAACTGGCGAATGAGAAAATGTGTGCACTTCTGTTCTTCTGAACCAAACAAATTAATTTACAAAATTAATAATTTAAAAGACCAAAACAAATATTGGACATGGTAGGAAGATTTCTTGAATTAAAACAGTCCGAAGACAAACATGTAAAAGCAAGCATAACACACAAAAAAAAAAGCAATCTAATAACCAGAAAAAGTTGACACAATCTGTGGTTCAAATTACCTTGCTTTCACAAATAATAGAAGAGAAAAACAAATAAACGTTTACACAGTTAAGTAACAAGGAAATCACATGTATATGAATAGAGTACCAAAGCTGAAGCAACGGCAGGAGGTGAAAGCCCATTATCACGAACTATTACATTGGCCACTCCCAATCCTATAGCACCAACAGTGACGTGGGAACATTGAGTGATTTGAGGAGGTTGGACTATATCTGCCACCCGTGTATCATTTATATATGCATCTAGTAAACAAGTTCCTCCAATAATTGACAGATTAACCTGAACACGATTTGACCAAATGTAAATCAGACATATGAAAGCCAACGGAAACGAATATAGAGAGTTTATCTTATAGAATATGACAAATCCTGGCTTCTTGAAATGTTAACACTTGAAATGACAAGTTTGGCTGAAAGGTAGTATAAGATATTTTCACAAATGCTTAATATTCTTTTACACACGGTTTCAAATTTTATTCCGTGTCAGTCAGCATGGGCAAAAACTTTTGTTCTGCCCAGTTGCCAGCACGTGAAAAGGCACAAGACAATTAGCGACATAACAGTCCTCCGAAGGAGTCAGTCACCGGTGAAACAGTCTGTCAATGGAGTCAGTCCACCAAAACCGTCCTTACAATCTTCTCTTCTCTTCTTTTGGCAACTCTATCTCAGTGGCTTCTACATGTTGAATATCTAAAACATTTTCCTCAAGGTGAACTGAATAAGGAGATATATACATGGACAACCTCCTAGTTTGTTACTCAAGAAGTGTGTGACCTTGCATGCAAATTGAAAAAGTGCTTATAAAAGGCAATATCCTATAGTGTGATTTAAGTTTGATATTATGAGAGATCCATAAGAGCCTCACAAAATTTATATCCTTCTTATTATGTAGTAAATATTATTATTACAGGTGACTAATACCCACGAGGTTAAAGCTAATCTCCACTGACATTTTTAGACCAGAAACTTAGGAAACTTATGAGTATAATTGTAACAAAGATTTTAAAATATCTTACAACTTGATAACTTTATACAGAGTGTCAAGTGCCTAATTGTAAATAGAGAAGAACCACTTTATAAGTTTCCCGCAATATCATTGATATATAGATAGAGGGGACTACCTAAGGTAAAGCATTAATCTTTTTACCATTAATTAACTTTTTAACTACTTAAATTTAACTATATGACGTGCTTGTATTATACTGGTACATTACCTGTCTAAAAATTGAGTTCACCCTTTATGCCAAGGCAGTGGTGTCAAATGGGTTACCTGCTACCTCTGCAGCTCACAAATCACTCCCCCTATACACTACAAAATGATCATTTTGCCCTTGAATTCCTTATAAATAATTCCACGATGGCAAATATGATTTTTTGGTCCTAAAGTTATATAAATACCTAAAAAAAGTTTAAGAATTCCTAAAATTTGCTAAAAAAGCTTCTCAAATTTATTTTAGTTGAATTCGTTATCATTGACAACAACAATCAAGCCTTTATCCCACTAAGTGAAGTTGATTCTATAAATCCTCTTACATTATTAGGCTTGATCCTATATTATATTTTTATCTATATTTAAATGAATTTTATCCTCTTTTAGCATTGATAACAATTCTTCTTTGTAGAGATGTAAATGAATCAAACGTTGATGAACAAACTTCGTGTTCGGCTTGGTAAGAGATTGTTTATGTTCATTTAATATACACAAGGCCAATTAAATAAACAAACTTGAACAACTCATTAAATTAAATGAACAAACTTGAACACATACGTGTTCCATTCGTTAATGTTCACGAAAAGATATTGTAAACAGTATATGAATAATGTTCACGAACAAAATTTGTGAACTATAATAATCAATAAACTTTTATCAATATGGTAAATAAACAAACAAGCTCTCAAAATCAAGCTCGCTGGCCAACTAAACAAGTTTAAAAATATAAAAGTTTCAACTAATTGAAGAAGCTTGAATTATGAGCTCAATAACATTTAACCAAACCAAACTTGAACCAAGCTCAAGTTCGTACAAAAAAAAAAATCAAGCCAAGCTTGAATAACTATTTTAACGATTTGGTTCATATAAGGCTCAGCTTAGCTCGGTTCGATTGCATCATCAAACAAGCTTGAAAAACATAAAACTTACCTCGACTTAGCTCGGCTTGGCTCATTTACAGCCCTACTTCTTTGGTCTTCATCGGCTAATGTGTGTATTTGTCATGGTCTTAGATTGTTTAACTAGGGCATTTATTAGTCGTCTAAGTATATGTCTACTTTCTTAAATGTGTCTCTTGGAATTTTCCCTTAAGAGGTGCAACCTCGACTCTCTAATGATCTCTACAATTCCTTATGATTTAAAATTTTTAATTAAAAAAATTAAATATGGAGGGTATTGGTCCCAATCTACCATTAACACTCCTATGCTAAGCCATGTGGCATTTATATTAGTTCAACTAACATCGTCAAACATAGTAGAAAACTAAAAGGAAAGAGAAAGTATAGCATTAATAGTTAAACTTTTTTAAATAAGGAGGCATTTTGCAAAAAATATGTTTGTGGGAATACTGAGCTTTTTTTTCTCCTATTGTTATTATTATTAATGATGGGTAATATTTCTCCAAAGAAAAAAAAAACTGCAAAAATATAACAGATAGGATTAAAAAAGGTAATAATCATCATAAATACAGGTGATTCTTTGAAAGAGCCTAGAGAAGATACATATATTGGTTACACATTCATACCTTTGCTTCAGGATCCAAAACCATTAAGATAGACTCTGGTACAACTTTTAATGAAGAAATTAACTGCAGTTTAGACAAAAAAGATTCAACCGGATCATTAAATAAAGCAGAAGAAAACAATCAGAAGTAATTCTAAACTGTTAATATCCATGAAAGTTAAATCAACCTGTAATGGCACGGCATCTGTAGGAAACTTTTCTCCAGCTCCAAACAAAGAACCAGCAACATTGTAAAGATGACTGGCACCTACTTCACAAAATCCAATTGCAGTAGCACGTACAATGCACTGAAATGAATTAGAAAAGAGTATTATATATATATATATATATATATATATATGAGTATTTAAAAATGATGCAAACTCAAAATTTAGGTGAATAAGGATAAAGAAAAATCTATAAGCATGACAAGATGGAAATAAGTATTCTAATTGATGTTCAAGCCACACATATAGTTACATTAAACATCTCTTTTGCTATGAAATTTAATGATGCCTAATAATCCCTGCCAGAACACTATTATGAAATTCGATTTGTCAGTGGCAATAACATCCATCAACCCATGAACTATTAGTGCCAAAAAAAACTGGAATTTGTAAGTAGATCTAGCATGGGAACATAAAATATCAACCAATAGCAATAGCAAGGCCATTGAAGTTTGCCCATATTTCAAAAGTGAACAAATGACTTAGAAAAGGTCATGTAGCAATATTACAAAAAAAAAAAGAAAACTTTTACTAAAATTAACAAATTTTTAATTTGCATTTAACTTTTTAAAAAATAATTTGCTCTTACATTTACAGAATTTATATTGCTTTGAACCCTATTATTTTTTTTAAAAAATTCATTTTATGATAATTTTTTAACTTCATAACTTTTAAAAAATATATATATATATATATTATAATTTTTTTAAAAAATGTATAACTCATGTAAAAGTTTTAGAAGTTTTATGACAGAATTTATATTACTTTGTTCCATACTTTTAAAAAAATTATGATTTTTCATTTTTTTAAAAAAAATTATAAGTACTATGAGTCTATTTTTGTGTGTGGGCTAGAATGGTTGGACTGTTGGTTTGTTTTTTTTAGGCAGACAAGTAATAGATTTTGATGGGTTTGAGGGCATTTTTAGCAGAGCACTTCAGGTGGGGCACTCTTTTGATGTCTAAACAAAAAAAGAGGCACCCCTTTGGCGTTTAGGAAAAAAAGGGATGTTGCTTTTATATTTGCCCAATATTATTTTAGCTATGCAACAATTTATCAAGTGCAGGGAATCAGATACATCATTTAAGCTATCCAATCGATTGTAACAATACCCATGTTAAAGCAAACATCTTGTACCACTCACTAAGAGTAGGTGAAAGAAACTTAATTTGGTTTGTACAGCAGGTCTAAATGCCTCAGTAATTTATGAATGCATTGCACATGTCTAGTGAGATTATGATAAAAAAAACAAATTAACATTTTAATTAATCATGCACTCATGTAGAATAATCATAGTGCATATAGAATAGTCGTAGTGTGTTGAAGTGTGCTTAGTCACGTTGACAGTTACAATTTGGTTAGAGTCAGTGCACACATTCATTAGTCTTAGTGCGCACATTAAATTTGGTAGTCATGTTAGCTCAAGAATTGCACTTATTGTTAGTTGCAGAGGAAAATCTCACACAAAGAAGAGAAAGTATTCTTATTAATAAAACTTGGGTTTTATATGAGATTCGGAGATACTTTTTTAGATTCAATCTTATGAAAACCATGAAACAACTAAACAATATAGGAAATATAATAACTACCCAAGGTTCATAATCTTAAGTCATGTCGAAGTTTCAATCCTTGACTAGAACGATATTATTTCAGTACAGTGTTCAAAATGGCGGTCGAGGCGGCCGCCTAGGCGCCACCTAGGCAGGAGACGGGCATCAACTGCACCGCCTCAAGCTGAGGTGGTGCTTTAGGCGGTAACTCACCTTTGTCCACCACCGCCATGCCTAGAGTCGCCGCTGCTGCCGTTTCGCCACTGTGACACGTCCGGATGCATGGTTTAGGCCCGATGATGAGTTCGAATGCGTCGCGCGAGCCCGGACATGGCATCTGGGCCTACGACACGCCCGGATGCGTCGCGCAAGCCCGGAAGCTTCGCTCGAGCTTGGCGACAAGCTTGGAAGTGTCGCTCGGGCCCATCGATAGGCCTCGACACGTTGCTTAGGCCAATGACGCGTCCGAACTCGTTGCGCAGTCCCGGCGATGTGTTAAACTCGTCGCCTGACTAAAAGAGAGTACGCGAGTAAGCTGTAAGTTAGGGTTTAATAAAATTATTTTTATGTTAATAGTTTTAATCAACTTCTAACTATGATTAAGATAATTTAAATAGATTTAATTAAAATCTAATAAAATTATCCTATTAATTTAATATATATATATAATTGTATTTTTTTAATTTTTTTTAAATATTTAGATTAAATATTTAATTTTTAATTAATATATTTTATTAAAAGTAAATATTATAAAGAATAATGATTATTTATAATATTATGTATAAAAAAAGTAAAAAATATTCAACCGCCTAGGCACCACCTAGGCGGCCGAGGCGGTAGGTAGTTACTGACCGCCCCGCCACCGCCTGCCACCATTTACAATACTGCTTCAGCATCGTATTGATGGTTCAACGCATGGTGCTAGTATAGGTTGGAGTTGTAGAAAGAAAGAAATTAAGCATAGGAAGAAGACATTGTCTATGCCGAACATGGATTTAAATCTTGTATCATGCTAGGTGAAACGATAGAAACATATTATTCCAATACCACTCAGCACAATATCCCCTTCCTTTGCTTCATCTCCTTCATCTTTCAACCTCCAATTTGTCACCAATATCATGCATCGGAGTATCAATACGATAGTAAAATATTATCTTTCCGGTCAAAGGCTGAAACTATCATACATCTCGAGATTTTGAGCCTTAGTGTCAAATGACCAAAACTTCTTGAGATTTTGAACCTTAGTGTCAACTAATATCGAGTTTCGATTGACCATTTCGTCCGGCACAGTATGAGATTTCAAACCATGTAATCACCATTAATGCACTACCAAATCAATTATCGAGCAACTAATTACCAACAACTAGAAATAACTCAAAATTTAAAATTCAAATATAATTCCAAATTTGCATCACATATATACACATAAAAATTAAATTTATTCGCCTAGTACACATAATCCACTTAATAACATGGTACAAAAAAAAATTGGCTAAGGAAGTTCAAATAAATCTCTCTTCTTCTCATTAGGCAAGTTCAGGAGCATTATAATGCAATTTTGAAAGGAAAAAAAACTTCAATGGGTTGGGATTCAAATGTAAAATAAACCTTTACACCAGTAAGTTATATGCATGGGTGTTTGCCATTCTCAGGCTATTCCTCAAGTTGTAATGGAGTTTATTTCAAAGTATGACAAATCAAGTTTGGTTGGCTAGGTAAAAAAAAAATATCTCTTGTTTTGACTAGGCAGGTTCAAGGATATTACGTACAATTTTGATGCTTACAGGAATCCAAGTGAATAAGCTTGGCACTATTCTTAAATATATCCAATGGAGCAAACAATACAAGAGTAATTTTACCAATAAATTACTTGTGCTATAGATACGAGTAACGAACTAGTATTTTCAAGAATCATGGATATGACAAAATTATAAATTAGAAACATAAACAAGCCTGGAACCCACTACATTTCAAATATAATGTTCTAAAGAAAAATTAAAGTCAAAAGAATAAACAATAACCAAAGTGAATTATGCCAAGTAAACCAACCAATCCTGAGGCATTTTGCAAAACCAGAAACCTCTCCCACTTTGACCCATCAAGTTTCATGGCGTGATTGTTGTCACTCCAAAAGGCCAATTTTTCACAACCATTGAGTTCCCATCTCAAGCAAAGGGACGAAGAGTTTGCAAAGGTTCTTCCATTTGCATAAATACTAACAGCAGCTACGCGTATTGTACATTCATTAGACACAGGCATAGGAGAAACATGAAGTCCCGTAGAGTCACGCTCTGCACTCTTGGAAGCCTCAATAACATCAAATGTGTTCACTGCTCAGCATGAAAATAAACTAGAGTGAAGAATAAAAAAGAAAGAGAGATCCATGTATAATTCACATATCTATGTAAGTATATAACATCTTTGAAAGTTGTGTTCATTCTAACATCCTCCTTGATTCACTCTAAAATTTTAGCATTAGTTGCCTACAAGAAAAATTATTTTCTAGCTCTTTTAATTGCCATTTGCTTTAATTTCTTCTTTTCTAATTGCAAAACCAATAATGGAGGATAACAGAAGATGTAATAATGAATAACATATATGTGTATATAAAATTAAGCTCACTCACTGAACATCTACCAGAATCTTAGGATTGCACGAAAATTTTAGAATTTTAATTTAATTTAGTTCATGTTTTTGTTTGTAAGTTAGTTACTTTAAGTATAGGATTATTTTGTGCTCTAACATACTTTTAGCTTATTTCTATTTCTATTTGGTTGGAGCATTTAAGAGAACCCTAGTGCACTATGTTAATTATCTTTTGTATAATAATATTCCTCTCAATGAATTTTTATTCTCATCAATTACTTGTTTTGTGAGATTATTTATCCCTATATTGCATCAAAGTTATTGCAAAGTTCTGTGCCAATTTTGAATTGCTCTGGCGATGCAACGCCTGTTATTATGATTTCGCTGCTAGTTTTCAACTTATAATATAGATTCCAACATCAACAAGAGTAATATGTCTAGTAATAACAATTAATTTGAGCCTAACCTACAAATCAGTTGTTTTCATTGGAATTTGTTAATTATTTGAAGTCATTCAACTTCCAATCCAGCATATGGACATTGAAAAGTTTTCAGAAATGTGATTCATTTAATGTTATAAAATATATTACTTGGGAGTTGAATTTTACTAGTTTATTTATTATTAATTGTTTGTAACCATTATTCAAAAATATTCTTTTCTGAAATATGATAAATTTAATGTTATCACCAAAAATATAATACTTGGGAGTTGAATTTTATTACTTTATTTATTGTTATGTGTTCACGACTATTAATCAAAAGTTCTATACTTGATTTTAAGGTTGGACCGATTTGCTTTGCATGATTCGCATCACTAAAAAAAAAAGGGACAGCCCGGTACACGAAGCTCCTGCCATGCGAGGTCCTGGGGAAGGATCCATTGTACGCAGCCTTATCCTGCATTTTACAAGAAGTTATTTCCAGGATTCGAACCCGTGACCTTTAGGTCACAAAGCAACAACTTTACCGTTGCGCCAAGGCTCCCCTTCAATGATTTGCATCACTACTTTTTGTAATTTTAGGACTGCAGTAGTAAACTTGGTATTCATTATTTACACAAGAAAAACTGAAATTGCATGCTAACATAATAAGAAAAAGAATACCTGGTTCATTAGCAATCAGCGCAATTGAAGAAGGAAAGGCACAAAAAACAAACAATTCCAATTTTGCTAACACAGGATTTGGATGATCATCTCCAACTAGATTTCCACGTGAAAAGAGTAATTTCTGTAAAAGAAACAATTATCAATCAAGTAAAAATTTAGCCTGAGAAATTAAATTTAATCTGAATCACAAAACAAGATGATAGTCTTTCGAGTCTCAATATGTAGATCATATTACTTACAAACTCCCCAATTGTTTGGCAAATGATTCTGTAAAATCTCCCACCACTGGATAATTCATGTAGCTGAACAACTGACAAATCCTGCCCACCTAAAGCATTGACTGTTTCAATGAACTCAGTGTTGTGATCCCATCTGTTAGGTCCTCCAACTAACAATACGTCCATTGATGAACCAGGAGCAAGAAACAACTCATCAAGACCATTACTATCTAAATCTTGTATGTTGGCATCCCTCTTAGATAAATCAACCCAGTAACCACCGTGTTGATTTCCATTTCCTGCCTGATAAGCAGTAAGAGGATAATATGCCGCTAAAGATTTAACAGTCTTTAATGTTACGATTCCATCCATAGACTGTATAGAAGAGAGTGATTCAAGGGGAAAACTTGCATGCAGCACAGCTCGGCCAACAGTAGAAGCATATAGAGATGTCCATGAACAAGGGTTCCCCAATTCTGGTCTATAATCATTCAAGTGAATGGAAATCTCTGAAGCCATCAAATCTGTAGTATTCAGAATTCTGAAAGAACCACTTTCTGAAAATACTTTCCACCTGACAGAAGAGCTAAAAGCATCACATCTGCTGTAGTAGTAACCTTCAAGGAGATTAAAAGAATACAAATCACTTGAAAAAGAATAAAGCAATGAGTCCAAGTAAGAGAAATTCAGCATTTAACAAAGAGTCAGCACCATTTGACGTCTTCAATGTCACAGCAGCATGAAATTGTGTTCCAATTTCCACCTCCACGGGGAAAAATGGCAACATAGCCATTGCAGAGGGAATGGAGACCTCTATAACAACCTATAACAGAGAAAAGTTATCCATGGAAGTACACAAGTTTTCAAACAATATTTCAATTTTTCTCATTATGCATAAACAAAAGAAAATAATATGCTTCCAGTAAAAAATTAATGTTGCCAACAAAGGTTTTGGCTTTCTTTAGTACAATATAATCAGGCAGAAGTAAGAAATTCTTGATCGGTCTACAAAACCAAACTTTCAGCAAAGAATAACAGAATGTCCAACTTGCTTTTGTAACACTTTCAAAAACATGGATGGTCCAGATTGATTTGTATGGTATCAATTGAATGATGAACATTACCATGACTAGACACAAAAAAAAAATCAACAAAATGGAACATTTCTGCCTATTACTTATGTGTAAAATGTAAGGCGTTTACTATAGATATTACGTATGCGGATCTAGGTCCAGCCCACCTTCAATGTGTAGTGAAATATACATAGTGAGATGCCAATATGGAGGATATAGTATGATGCTGATATGGTAGGGTCAGTAGAATGTATTTGTGATGTGGTTATTAGTAGTATCTTACTGTATTAGTGCAGCATCAGTGGCAAGTTATCAGTAGAGTATTAGTGGGAAGTTGTGAAGCTATGAGAGTTGAGTTGTGGCCTTGTGGGGTGCCAGATAAACTAAACTGCATTTGCGACTAGTATATATTGACATTGAAACCTTCAATGGAATATCAATAGCTAATTGCTTCTGTTGCCACTTCCTACATACCTTCAATGTGTTGGAGTGTATACTGAAAGCCTAAGCTTTGTAAACATTCATTATGAATAAAGAATCACATTTGGTCTAATTATCTACATTTGTTTTGTAGTTGTTCATTTAATTTATATTGTAGATAACATAGTATGTGGTGCCACATACAGAAGATGATGTTATCAGTACCTTATAAATTATAAACAGTAGCTCACGACCAGAATGGAAAGGAACAAACCATTAGAAGGTCGTAGTGTAATTAGGTATTAGTTTATCTTGACTATATAATTACACTAGTACACTCAGAGTGTATTGAGTAGGACCATTTGAGGTCGTTCCTTTTATACTGACTTTATAAAGGAACAAAGACCTCAGTTATTATGGAAGTGTGTGCTCTTAATCCTAATATAATAACAAGCACATATGTTTGATATTTATTTCTTTAATTTATCAATGGGTGAGATTTAGTTCGATGAATCAATAAACCCGATAAATTGGGAAATGGTATCACTTATAGTGTGTGTTGTTGATTATAGAAGGAAACTGTGTCCTAGTGATACTAGGTTGATAATGTCCTCAAGAGGAGCTCATAAAGATTGTCATGTTAAATCCTGCAGGTGGACTTAGTCCGACATGATAATAAGGTTGAGTGGTACTACTCTTGGACTTAGATATTAATTAAATGAGTTGTCAGTAACTCACTTAATTAGTGGACATTCGATATCTTAAACACAGGGAGACTAACACACTCATAATAAGAAGGAGCCCAAAATGTAATTTGGGATTGGTGCGGTAGTTCAATGATAGTTCTCTAGTGGAATGAATTATCATCGATAAAATTAAGTTGTGTGTTCGGGGCGAATACGGGATGCTTAATTTTATCGGGAGACCAAAACCAATTCCTCCTCTCGGTCCCTATCGTAGCCTCTTATTTATAGAGTACTATACCCACATATACCCACCTTTGATACCCACCTAAACCCAAGCTTAGGCCGGCCCTAGCTTTGTGCCCAAGCGAGCTTGGCCGGCCACAATCAATTAAAAAGAAAATTTAATTTTAATGTTTATTATTATGTGGAAGATTTAATTTAAAAGAGAATTAAAATTAAAATATCTCTCTTGTAAAAATTTACAAAAGATTAAAGAAAGAGATTAGATTTCTTTCCTTATTTGTAGATTGGAGAGTTGTTTTATTTTCTCTTTAAAATTATTCACATGTTAATAAAATTAAAATTATAGATATTTCCTTTTATTAACCATGAAGAGATTTTAAAGAGAAATTTTATTTTTTAAAATTTCCGGAAACAAATAAGGAAAGTTTTAATTGTTGATTGAAACTTGTCCAATTTGCTTCCTATTGTTTTGGCCGGCCATCATTGTTTAATTGGGGAAATATTATTTTATTTTTCTCAATTAAATCATGTCAAGGAAATTAAGGAAAATTTATTGTAATTAAATTTCCTAATTTACCTAGGCCAAGGAATATAAAAGAAGGGGTGAGGGTGCCTTCATGAGACACAACATCTATTATTCCTCTCCCTCTTTTGTTCCTTGGTGTGGCCGGCCATCATCTCCTTCTCTTCCTCTTGTGGTGGCCGAACCTCTCTCTCCTCTCGAGTTCTTGTGGTGGCCGGATACTACTTAGGAGAGAAAGCTAACATCTCTTGGAGCTTGGTTAGTATTTTGATTTTCTTCTTGTAAAGTTCTTCCTTTGTGGCCGAACCTTGCTTGGAGAAGAAGAAGGTGGTTGGTGGTTTCTCATCTTGGTAGATCGTTGCCCACACAACGTCCGAGGTTAGAAGAGGAATACGGTAGAAGATCAAGAGGTTTTTCTACAAGGTATAACTAGTAATTTCTTTTCCGCATCACGCTAGTTATTTATGGAAATAATACCAAATACAAGAGGCTTACGCTCTAGTATTTCAATATGTTTTTAAGTTGTGTTCTTTTGTTTCTTTCTTTTCCTTGTGATTTGATTGTTCTCTTTGGTTAACCTAAAGTTATTTTAGGAAATTAAATATTAGCTTTATTAAAGGTTTTGTCTAGTCGGTGGTGGTTGCTCCCATATCCAAGAAGGTCACGTGCCTCGCCACGTCAGGACTGGGAACCTTTAGGAAATTAATATTTAATGGAATTAATAACTTAAGGAGACTTGGGTCGAACGTGTTAAGTTCCGCAGAGATCCAAGTCAAAACCTAAAAGAACAATAGATTAAGTTTCGATCAAACGTGTTAAGTTCCGCAGAGATCCAAAATTTAATTTAAAAGAACACACGGTAGCTAGGAAAAGGTTCGGATCTTTGAATTTTTGTACAGTGGAACCTATAGGCTTTCCAAGTAAAATTGATATCGAGCTAGGGTTTGCCTCAGTATTTGGTATTTAGTTTAATTACGCATGTCATACATAATTTAGGCGAGTTAATAGTAGGATGTGCTAGACGCAGGATCCAACTATTACGGCTTTTAGTTAATTACGTGTGTGATTGGACCCTTGGCCATGGCAAGTTGTGCATGATTGTATTAAAATACGCAGGAGTGTATTTAGTTTTATAGGATTTTATTTTTGATCTAGATACGTATACATTCCTTTTATGGAATATAGGATCAAATGTAAAATTCTATTTACGTCGCGGATCGAATCTCGCAAAGCGTGGAACCTTCTAAGGACCGGAGGCGCAGCGGAACAAGGAGCAAGCGACCCAGTGGCGGTGGCCAAATACGGCAGAGGAATGACAACACACGGAGGACGATTAAAGATAAAAGCCATAATAGTCGAAAATTAGATTTTCTATTTATCGCTTTTATATTGTGTGCACGTTAGTTTACAAGTTTAGTAGGCTAGATAGTTAAAATTCCTCATTTATAAATAACTAAGTGGGAGAGGGATTTTAAGTAAATCCACGGTCTCCATTATTGGTTTGTAAGTGATGAAATACGCGTTGGCTCTAAGTGCCTTCCTCCATAACGGACGAGCTTGTTTATGGATCACTGTAATACACTTCCATTTTGGATGACTATAGGAAGTTAATTAAGAGCGCGTGATCTTCAACCAAGGGGCATAATCTTATTAATGGATTTAGTGTCAAGTAATGGTGTACACTTAGACACATCTAATAAGATCCTCCCCAATGGAGTCACCGCTATTATTTGTGTGACCAATAATACCAACTATTAATTTTATTCACAAAAGTTAGTTGACAAGATAATAAAATTAATGGGTTAAAACCCTTCTTTTACAAATGTTGAATTCAATTGTCCGTATTGAGGCTACAAAATTCACGGTGTTTTAAGGTGTTGGTTAATTTAAAATAGTATTGTTTGAGAAATCAATATTATTCTAAATTTAGTTCGACCAAAAGTTATTTGTGATTCTTAGACGACTTTCAACCCATCGTCCATCATACTTCAACAAAATAGACTTCATGGACCAAATTACATAGATCGAAAATAAACCGGATATCGTTTCATCACCGAAAGCTATAAATTCAGATCGACCGAGCATCGCTCGACGCACCCATCGGTGAATCTACCCAAGAGGAGATCAATATCATAGAAATGGGTAAAAGCGGATGAGACGGCGCGGTGTTACATTTCGCTTCAATGTCAAATGTATTGCAACATCGGGATAAAGATTTACAGCCCATGATATTATGAACAATCTCAAGGAACTCTTCGTCATCATACTAGGTAAGAAGCTATGAGAAAGATAACGACGCCACCACGCAAGAGGGTACTCCGTAAGGGATCATATCCTAAACACGACGGCTTATCCGAACGAAATCTACGATCCTCGAGGAGAAATCATGGGAAACCCAGATCGATATGATCCTCCAAACCCTACCTGAAGTTTTCCGCCCGAACTATAATATGAATAAAAGGATTTATTCATTGGGGAACTGACGGAACTTCAAGCAGAAGGGTTATTTCGTCATAACGCTCAAATTCACTATGCTGAAATGTTCTACTTCTAAACCGAAAGGTAAGAAGAAGAAGAAACAAACCTGAGAAAGAAAGTGAATAAATCTAGTACGGATTTAAAGTTGGAATGAGAAGTCGAAGGGCAAGTGCTTCATCCGCAAGCAGTCAGGAAGGCGGACCGTCCTCGTAAGAACCAAAACAAAGGTATATCTCATACTCTAGTTGTTGAAACACGTTTAGCGGTGTTATCTACCGTGTTGGTTGGTCCTAGGAATGTCTTCATTGCAGGGGTTCCAGAAACCCGACGACTATCTCAAGGGAGATTACCGTCTACACGGGCAATGCTACTAATGTTGCAATGGGAGACGCCTACTTATCTTTTAGTAGAAATAAATTGGTTTTAAGAAATTGTTTTATGTACCAGCTTTAGAAAGAATTTAATTTCGGTTCTAAACTATTTTTAGATGGATATTCGGTTTCTTTCAAGAACGATGTAGTTATTAAAAGAAATAAAGTGATTATCTGTTCAGGTGTTGGCATTTGTATATTTTAAATCCAAATTCTTCCACAAAGCAAAATGGAAATTTATAATTCATCTTCTAATTATAATAAGAGAAAAGAACCTTAGAAATGAATCAAGCATATCTTTGGCATCTAAGGCTGGTCATATTAACTTAAGTAGATTCAGAGGCTTATAGCGGATGGACTTTTGTTCATTAGAGTTGGAAAATTTTCCAACTTGTGAATCTCGAGAAGGTAAAACGACCAAGAGGTCGCTCAAGGCCAAGGGGTATAGAGCCAAAGAAGTGTTAGAGTTGGTTCACTCGATTTGTGTGGTCCTATCCAGGCAAGAGGAGGTTTTCAATATTTTGTCTCTTTCATAAACGATTATTCAAGATACGGATAAATTTACCTAATGCGCAAGTCCGAGTGCTTGATAAGTTCAAAGAATACAGGCTGATGTGGAGAAACGATTAGGTAAAAGTATCAAGACACTACCAAATCGTGGTGGCGAATACCTCTTAGGAGAGTTTAGGAATTACTTATCGAGGCCGGATTCAATCCCAATTGTCCGCACCGAACACCCCAACAGAATGGTGTAGCGAGCGAAGGAATAGGACTCTTATGGAGACGGTTAGATCAATGATGAGTTATTGAATTACCAAATTCGTTTTGGGGATACGCTCGAAACAAGAAGATATCGCTCAACTTAGACCTTCTAAATCGTTTCTACTCCCATGTAATCGTGGAACGAGCGAAAACCCGCCTAAGACATATTCGGATATGGGGTAGTCCAAGACACGTCTGAAACCAGATCTTGATAAGTTAGAATCTCGCATAAGTTCGCGTGTTTGTAGGATATCCCAAAGGAACGAAAGGTGGTTTATTTTATAGTCCTAAGACCGAAGGTCATTGTACCAATGCCCGCTTTTTAAGAAGACTATATAATGGATCACAAACCCAGAGTAAAGTTGTTTTGAAGAACTTAGAGAAGGCACTTCAGTACCAACAGGACAAGATGAAGTACCACAAGAGACCGCAACACGTGTCACACACGATACACAACCACGAAGTGCCTCGTCGTAGTGGGAGGGTCAGAATGAAACCTGAAGATTCATATTTTGGGAGAGTCTTGGACTTGATCCCGGTAAACACGAACCCGATCCCCATATAATGAAGCACTCCAAGATATAGATCTTGGCAAAAGGCATGAATTCCAAATAGAGTCCATGTACTCTAATAAGGTCAGGAGCTTGTAGAACCACCGATGGTGTAAAAGCCGTTGGATGCAGTGGATCTACAAAAGAAAAAGAGGATGACGGAAGGTAGAAACCTTCAAAGCTAGGCTTGTTGCGAAAGGGTACACTCGAAAGAGGGAATCGATTACGAGGAAACCTTTTCACCGGTAGCCGCTTAAGTCTATCCGGATACTCTTATCCATTCTTGCTCATATGGATTATGAGATTCGCAAATGGATGTCAAGACTTTCCTTAATGGAAGTCTTCAAGAGAACATCCATACGAAGCAACCGGAAGGATTTATTGAAAAGGCAAAGAGCATCTAGTATCTGCTCAATCGGTCCATTTATGGACTAAAGCAAGCTTCAGTCTTGGAACATCCGGTTTAATGAAGTAATCCATCATATGGATTTATTCAAAGTCCGGATGAGTCTGGTATAAAAAGTGTAACGGAAACGTGGTGGTATTTCTTGTACTATCGTAGATGATATTTTGTTAATCGGCAACAATGTCAAGGTATTATCGACGTAAGGGTACGGTTGTCAAACAATTTGATATGAAGAACTTAGAAGTATGCGCACATTCTTGGGATCAAAGTTATAAGGATCGCAAGAAAAGAATGTTGTCTATCCCAAGCTTCATATATGATACAATCCTTGCTCGTTTTAGCACGCAAGACTCCAAGAAAGGTTTCTTACCTTTTAGACATGGATTAGCTCTATCTAAAGAGATGTCTCCAAAGACATCAAAAGAGATAGAGGACGAAAGCGTTCCTTACGCTTACCGTAGGAAGCCTAACGATCTTATGACGAGACACGACATCTGTTTCGTAGTACGGTCAAGAGATATCGAGTAACCCGACAAGGACATTGGATGGCGTATATTAAAGTACCTAAGAAGGACTAGGGATTATATGCTAGTTTACCAAGCGATGATTTGCTCCCTGGGTTACATATTTTGATTTCAATCGATAGGGACAATAGTAAGTCTACATATGTGTTTACTTTAGAGGTGGAGCCATTTCGGAGAAGTGTTAAGCGAATGCGTTTTGGACTCAACCACGAGTATGTAGCACCTAAAGAAGCGTATGGCTCAGAACTTTCTAATGGACTTAGATGTGATTCTGGTTTGCCCAAGATCATCACAATTTATCGTGATAATAGCGATTGCGAACTCGAAGGAACCACGAGCTCATAAGGCGAGTAAACATATAGAGCGCAAGTACCACCGATACGAGATATCGTGAGCGAGGAGAAGTTGTCATCGCCATCAGCGGATAACCTGGCGGATCCTTTCACTAAGGCCCTTCCAAGAAAGCTTTCGATCGGCGTGTGGAGGAATGGGAATCGGATGTATGGTAGAAGATATGGCGACTTAGTCATTAGTATAAGTGGGAGATTGTTGGAGTGTATCGAAAGCCTAAGCTTTGTAAACATTCATTATGAATAAAGAATCACATTCGTCTAATTATCTACATTTGTTTTGTAGTTGTTCATTTAATTTATATTGTAGATAACATAGTATGTGGTGTCACATACAGAAGATGATGTTATACAATTTATAAATTATAAAAGAGCTCGACCAGAATGGAAAGGAACAAACCATTGAAGGTCGTAGTGTAATTAGTATTAGTTTATCTTCGACTATATAATTACACTAAGTACACTCAGAGTGTATTGAGTAGACCATTTGAGGTCGTTCCTTTTATCGACTTTATAAAGGAACAAAGACCTCGATTATTATGGAAGTGTGCTCTTAATCCTAATATAATAACAAGCACATATGTTTGATATTTATTTCTTTAATTTATCAATGGGTGAGATTTAGTTCGATGAATCAATAAACCCGATAAATTGGGAAATGGTATCACTTATAGTGTGTGTTGTTGATTATAGAAGGAAACTGTGTCCTAGAGATACTAGGTTGATAATATCCTCAAGAGGAGCTCATAAAGATTGTCATGTTAAACCCTGCAGGTGGACTTAGTCCGACATGATAATAAGGTTGAGTGATACTACTCTTGGACTTAGATATTAATTAAATGAGTTGTCAGTAACTCACTTAATTAGTGGACATTCGATATCTTAAACACAGGGAGACTAACACACTCATAATAAGGAGCCCAAAATGTAATTTGGGATTGGTGCGGTAGTTCAACGATAGTTCTCTAGTGGAATGAATTATCATAAATTAAGTTGTGTGTTCGGGCGAACACGGGACGCTTAATTTTATCGGGAGACCAAACCAATTCCTCCTCTCGGTCCCTATCGTAGCCTCTTATTTATAGAGTACTATACCCACATATACCCACCTTTTATACCCACCTAAACCCAAGCTTAGGCCGGCCCTAGCTTGGTTCCCAAGCTAGCTTGGCCGGCCATAATTAATTAAAAAGAAAATTTAATTTTAATGTTTATTATTATGTGGAAGATTTAATTTAAAAGAGAATTAAAATTTAAATATCTCTCTTGTAAAAATTTACAAAAGATTAAAGAAAGAGATTAGATTTCTTTCCTTATTTGTAGATTGGAGAGTTGTTTTATTTTCTCTTTAAAATTATTCACATGTTAATAAAATTAAAATTATAGATATTTCCTTTTATTAACCATGAAGAGATTTTAAAGAGAAATTTTATTTTTTAAAATTTCCGGAAACAAATAAGGAAAGTTTTAATTGTTGATTGAAACTTGTCCAATTTGCTTCCTATTGTTTTGGCCGGCCATTAGAGTTTAATTTGGGAAATATTAGTTTATTTTTCTCAATTAAATCATGTCAAGGAAATTAAGGAAATTTTATTGTAATTAAATTTCCTAATTTACGTAGGCCAAGGAATATAAAAGAAGGTTTGAGTGTTCCTTCATGATACTCAACATCTATTATTCTTTTCCCTCTTTGGTGTGGCCGGCCATCATCTCCATCTCTTCTTCTTGTGGTGGCCGAACCTCTCCCTCTCCCTTGGAGTTCTTGTGGTGGCCGGATACTACTCGGAGAAGAAGAAGAAGAAGGAGAGGAAGCTAGCATCTCTTGGAGCTTGGTTAGTATTTTGATTTTCTTCTTTGGTAAAGTTCTTCCTTTGTGGCCGAACCTTGCTTGGAGAAGAAGAAGGTGGTTGGTGGTTTCTCATCTTGGTAGATCGTTGCCCACACAACGTCCGAGGTTAGAAGAGGAATACGGTAGAAGATCAAGAGGTTTTTCTACAAGGTATAACTAGTAATTTCTTTTTCCGCATCATGCTAGTTATTTATGGAAATAATACCAAATACAAGAGGCTTACGTTCTAGTATTTCGAATATGTTTTTTTGAAGTTGTGTTCTTTTGTTTCTTTCTTTTCCTTGTGATTTGATTGTTCTCTTTGGTTAACCTAAAGTTATTTTAGGAAATTAAATATTAGCTTTCTATTAAAGGTTTTGTCTAGTCGGTGGTGGTTGCTCCCATATCCAAGAAGGTCATGTGCCTCGCCACGTCAGTACTGGGAACCTTTTATGGAAATTAATATTTAATGGAATTAATAACTTAAGGAGACTTGGGTCGAACGTGTTAAGTTCCGCAGGAGATCCAAGTCAAAACCTAAAAGAACAAATAGATTAAGTTTTGGATCAAACGTGTTAAGTTCCGCAGGAGATCCAAAATTTAATTTAAAAGAACACATGGTAGCTAGGAAAAGGTTCAGATCTTTGTACAAAATTTTTGTACAGTGGAACCTATAGGCTTTCCGAGTAGCAACCAACACAATGCCCATCAATCCAGTCACATAAGCTACTATGCCACACATTCGGCCTCCTTAGCCCACAAATCAATTCCTCTAATAATTTCACAGTATCTCAAACAGGAAGTTAGGATAATCTTATACCAACTCTGAAAAATCATTTGTTTCTAGTTATATTCATTGAAACAAAAGTGTTATTCAATGCAATACCATCATAAACAATGCAAAGCATGACATCAACTTTAAGCAGGGTTTGAAGTGTCAAGCCGTTCCACCCAAAACCGCCGGAATTTACCGTTCAGTGCGGAAGCAAAACCGGCACAACACGCGAATAAATTTCGCGTGCATCATCTACACGCAATCGATGATCGCGGGACGCCTCTACACAACCGAAAGCGTCGCAAGACGCTTACGATGCCACCAGAAGCGTCCCGCGACGCTTCCGGTGGCGCTAGAAGCACCACAGGATACCTCCACCAGCACCGGAAGCGTCGCGCAACACCACCTCCAACGTTGGAAGCGTCGTGCGATGCCTCCGCCGCCACCAAAAGCGTAGCACGAGTGCTGCTCACGGGACTCGCAGGATCGTTGCGTGCTGCATGATGTTACAAAAAGAAAATAAATATTTAATTAATTTAAACAATTCCTAACTAGAGATGTGATATTTTGAATAGACTTTTATAAATACTAATTAAATTATCCCTATAAAATATATAAAAAAATATATTTAAAATTAAAATAATAAAATAATTATTAATTGATATTATAAAAATTCTTTTTTACTGTTTTAAATTTATTTAAAAATTTAAGAAAATTCTAATAATTCATATTTATGTTCTGATAATTTTTTATTATTATTTTATATTTTTTTGACTGTTTAATTGATATTTTGATTTTTTACTATTTTAAATATATAAGATTTAAACTAATAATTAATTAAATGAATAAATAATTAATTTATATAACTATCATATATCAATTTTAATTCGAGTAATTAATATATCTTTAAAGAAAACTATATTTAATTACTTTTTCTAACAATATTAAATTGTTCAAAGAACTTATATAAAATCACTATACAACTTATTTTTAAATTATACACAATAAACATATTTATCTAATAATTACTATATATAAATAAAAAAATACCGAAACAGTATCGACACGGCACGGCACGATATAATATTGAAACCGTATCGTTGACCGAAACCTCGACACGGGTCGAGATTTTAAACCTTGGCTTTAAGCACATTAAACAATCTACATACTCAATGGGTTTGGCGGAGATTAGTTCAACTGAAATAAATAAGCACCTGATCATAGTTTGCAGAATCAAACACTGAAACTACTCTAATGATTGCTTGACCAGGCCTTTTAGCTAGAATAGAACCAAAAGCAGATACAGAAACAACTGCCGCGTTAGATGATAACCAATGGTAGTCTTCAAGGCTATTCCCACACCCTAAATCAAACAAGGAGGATAATGATGTTAGGAATATACCAATTAATTTAGACATTAGGTTAGCAGTATAAACATCAACCTCCAGTTGCCTTTAGTTCAAATGCCTGTTCGATTCCAGGAGCCCAAGGAAGGTGAATGACTTCAGAAATATGATCATGTTCTCCAAATACTAAACCAACTTTGCTGCAGACATTAATTTGCTGCACAGCCCTCAGAACCTAGAAAAAAAATGCAGATTAGGAAACTGCCAAATACCATTATACTTTTACCACAAAAACAAAATCATCCTTTTTCAAATTATTCAATATCATGTAGCACCAATACTCAAATTAAAAATCAAAACAAAATAAAAGGTCACTGTTGCAAAAACAAAAGAGGAATAGATGAATTACCTCGACAGATCCTAATTTTTCTCTCTGAAAAGAAAGAGCAGCACTCAGAACACCTTTTCCTTCGGAAATTGGCTTAAGCAATCTAAAATATTCCCAGTTACTTAACATGACATCTCCAGCTAGAGCATACAAATCCCAGTATCTTGAAGTGTTACTTTCCAATGTAAAGTCATTGCTCTGCCATTTAAGAATAACAATCACAAAAGCATGAGTAAATACCCTCAAAAAGGAAATGAAGAGATCTTTATCCTCATAATGGGATCAGACATCAAGATGTAGCCAAAAGGATAGAATTAAGTGAGATGTCAATACAATAAAGAATAGGAGCAGTTCACAACAAGAGCAGATGCTACATAATGCATACTAGTACGCAAGTGTATATGCAAGATATATCCCAAGTTCTCCATAAACAAACAGCTCTGAAGTTACAAATAGTTGAAACATATAATCTAACGGAGAAATATAGATATGCTTGCAAAAAAGAAATCATCTCCCACCTCTGTTATGAGTATTTCATTTACATCAGGGCCTTCCGTTAAGACTTTAATGTTAATCATGTACTCTTGGCCGGGAAAGACGTACCAAACATCTGAGGAAGAAATAGAAGCCACCCCTTCTACAGGAATGGAGCCATTGGTCACTGGTACTAGATATAGACACAGTTTACCAGGAATGACTACATGCATGGTTGATCTCTGCTCATGACCAGAAAGTCTAGTGTCCTCAACAACAATATCAGTTGTACCAAGACTCAAGGCATGAGCAACTCCCATCGCAGGGTCAGTATGAGCCACTGAAGAATTTGTCACATACCATCTATGATGCAGGGATGGAAGATCAATAACTGAAAAGGCAACAGCAGCATGTCATAAAGCAAACTTTACATATTATTGCAAAAAAACAAAACACAACCTACTATATGACCAACACTTGCATCGACATAGTAAACAATAAACAAAATTCCGTTAATATAGGCTGACCAAGTAAATGAGCATGAAAAAAGGAAGCAGCTGGTAGGAAAAGGTCTTGAAATAAAGCCTTGAGTCAAATGATGCAGGATAATGAACTTTTGGTGTGGTAATACTAATATTTATTCTTTCAAAGATAATCTTTAGATTCACCATGAAGTCTTGATAGGGATATTTTAAATTAGCTATAAATTTTGTTAAATCAAAATTTTATACAAATATGATACTTTTAACAATTTAAGCTGCAATTTAGAAATGTTGGTCTGCCAATCAAGTGTTTATCATGATATTGTCGCACACATCATGTAAATCAGCTCACAAGTTTCTTTTATATCCTTGTTTAATCTCTCTGACCAATGGCATGTTTGTGCAAAGCACAAGCATCTTGCCACAATTGTAATTTGGTTGATCAAATTTAACATAGATAGGTGATAAGTCTATTTAGTATGTGTTAGATACCTGAAAAAAAAAATCCATTGTTTTCCTGTTTGCCTTTCTCAATTGAAAAGTAAAACAGAAAATAAAAGATAGCATTGCCATCATCTTTTTGACTTCCATATATAATAAAACTTACTTATTACCAAGAAAAAGCTTTCCCATAAAAACAAGAAAAAGTATTACTATAGAGCACATTTTTCATTAAAAAAAAATTCTTTTCCTTTGAAAAGGAAAATGAAAATTAAAGATAGTTTGTCCAAAACAAGCAGAACCAAAACTTAAATATGTTATAACAGCTTACGCTTGGATTACTGGTAGATATTTAAATCATAACAAACCATTCATAAAAGTACTATGTATGGCAAACCTTCGAGCACTCTAATGGATTGTATCTCAAACAATCAAATGCCAAGTAGAAACCAGAACATATTTCTTTTAAGTTGTTTTACCTATATTTAGTATGCACCAACATCATAATCAAAATTGATCCATCTCAGAACACCTCATTCTATTTGTATATCACAAAAAAACCAAGGTATGCAAAATCATCATTTTAAGCAAAAAATGCAACACAGAGAAATGATATAAAGGGCTTATCTAACAAATATTTCTAGCTACAGCCAAACAACTGAGCCAGTGTGATCGTGTTAACTGCATATGCAGATATTTTATTGAGGAAGTTTGGATGCTTATGTCCTTAAGCCAAATGTCGGGTTACAGCATGTCTATTGCCAGCACTACCATCCTCAAACACTTCATTTTCTACTAGACCCAATAATACTGCATAATGATAACAAAGAACTTTCCATTCTTTGCTTGCAGACATGTAAATGGTCATCCAGCAAGCATAAGCGACAACCACAAGAAAATTCAACCAAAGTCCCACGACATGGATCTGCCAAAACTGAAATTGTAACAGGATAGGATGTCGGCGATAGTCAAAATTGTATTATGGTTTGCATCCTAGAGATTTAATTCTCATTGAGCAACACACTAGTTGAAGAAATCTGCCACTATATTTCATCATCCGTTTACTAATTTTGATTGTTGAGTAGACACCTGTAGCAGTCTTCAGGCGAATAACCCTCAGATTGTAGCGTAATAAAGCGCCAACAGTGACAAAGATTGGTGATGTAGGACTCAGCGACATAGCTTCAGCAACAGTCAATATAATATGGTCGTCCACATGCTCAAGTTCTGGCTCAAATAACTGAGCACTTACAACCTCATGACCAATTGAAGAACCCTGGACTACATATAAGTTGGAGCCTACACCCTGAAACACAAAGAAAAAGAAAAACAAGACAAATGCTAGAATTAAATGTCACCATAAAAAGCATTGTCGGAAAAGAAGAGAATGGTTTAAAATTTTAAATGTATTAGCATCTACGTACTCTATCTTCCAGCTCAATTTGCAGATCCAGATCGCCACAGAAACCACCACAGTCACTTAGTGGTGTTTCCTTCAAAGGGACATGAACAAGATGATTGATGGTATCAACATCTGAAGATTGAGGCACAAGTTTCCACAAGAACTGTAAACCCACCAATGCTGAGAACTCATTTTCTGTAAACATAAGGTGTTACTCAAAATAGCTAAACTTTTGGAGTGTGTTAAACTAACACTAAAATATGAAGTAGGATGGCTATATTAAGTAGCAAAAATCAAAGAAAAAAAAATGAATAATCTGTGGAGTCAAAGGGCAATGAAAAAACAACATAGGAATGATTAGCAAATAGAAGGGTTTTTTTTATTTCAATACTTTCATTAGAGTTGTTCACATTGATGATGCTATGGATTCCATGCAATCTGCCTTTTCATATTTTTTGTATCTCGTGATATTATTCAGATGATGACCATACAATTCTCAACAAGATGAGGTAGTTGAATGCCAATATCATTATCTCATGAATTTTTTCCCCAAAGCATAACTCACAAGACATGGTTCTCTCGACTAGTTATCTCATTCCTCATTTTTGGAGATGCCGAGTCCTATTTAACCATACCTTGAACTTATGGTTTTGTTAACTTCGTTCACCCATAGCATCAAACTCATGATAGTCTATCTCCTGGTTTCACTGATTCATATTGGATAACTTCAAGTTCAAAAAGGGGTTTGTAGTAAAGAACACTTGAGATGCAGCACTACTTTTTTCTGACTAATCTCACCATTTTAAGGTCACCTTCTTCTTTAAGTCTGTTCCCATACATCTATGTCTCTCCCGCTAACTAGGATGTCTCATTGCAAGATATCAATCAATCTCTACTTGCACATGTTCATTAAAAGGATACCATGGATGTCCATGGCTGAATACTTATCCGTGGAGATACCTCCACCGTCGTTGTCTTCAATTAAGGATCTTCAATCAGGATGGCAAAAGAGTAGGGCAGGTTTAGGACAAATTTTTCTTCCTCATTCCACCCTACTCTACTTTTCATGCAGGGCAGAGTTATAAAATATAAAATAATAGATAAAATATCTTTACAATGTATATTATAGACTAAATTCAAGTGGATTGAGCAAAGAAGCATGAGGTGGGGCAAAAAAAATTATCCTATATGCTACTTGAACTACATATGTACCTTTTTTTATCCCACACTGTCCCATGTAGATTAGGGGCAAGGCAAATTTAAAGTGGCACAAAATCTTCATCTAGGACACAATCTTTGATACCATGAAGAGGAAAAGATGCAAGGCTATTACCCTAGATAGTACCTTCAACCTCTATAATATATATTTTATTCATCAAAGAAATATTACATTTAGGCCCTTTGTAATATATAGTATTGACAAATAGGTAAGTTGTACATAGAATTTTGATAAAATATTATATTTAGGCCCTTAATAATATATGCTTTCACAAATAGGACCCTAACATATGGGCATAGAACATTTATACTCCAACTTAAGGGAGAGCATCATAGATACTCTAAATCAAATAGCTATATGTAGTGAGTTTAGTTCCACGATAGATGTTTTAAGTTTTGCCTTAACAATTTATGTTGAGCCTTATGTATACCTTGTAGTAGTAGTCTCAATAGAACATATAATAATAAACATTAATTTGTATTCTCCTATTTAACACTTACAGAAATATAAATATGAACAACCTCATTGCCTAAACTATAAATCCTTCAAGACCTTATGAGACTCTTTACTAAATCTCATTTATGCTTTTTCCTCATAAATTTCATTTATACTCTCATATAATTCCAGTTTTGCAGAATAGCCTTAGGAATTTTACAATCAGTTGCCAATTGTGCATCAAGCACACTTGTTAGCCTTCAAATTTTCAATATCTATAGTCATCTATGTGTAAAAGCAGAAATTCATTTCTCCATTGACAATCCATTAGAATAAAAACCCAAAAAATTAATTTCAACTACCAAACTCAAAGAATAAGCATGACGTGCAATGCTGATACTAGATTCATTTCCTTCAGTTTATCTGTTCAACTGCAACAACTAAGCAGGTGGTAATAGTAATAACCATGTGCTATGTGAGAAACCAAAAATACAAAGCGATTGAATTTCTTGCATCCTGGACATACTAGATAATAGAATCAATGATTTACTTTATAATGAAACTTCCCATGGAATTGTACAATGAGACAATGTCCCACGAGTTGACAAATTATTTAGTGATCGTAAGAAAAAAGTAAAAATGTAAGGTAGCTGAAACCTGCACTATCAAAAGCATGAATGTGCAATGTGGCAAGTTCATCTAGATCAATTTTCACAGCACGGTGAAAAATTTGGATCCTTGATATCATCTCTACAATGACTTTGCACCGAATTGTAGTCCCAGTTAGTAGATCAGTGGCATACACTGCAGTCTCCTTCCTTCCACTATAGCGTGAAATAGATATCAATCTAGCACTTGTTGAGCACCTACTGCTGCTATTGTACTCTGGTTCAACCCTCAGGAAATCATGATGATCCCAAGTCCTGTATATGAAAAAAATGGTAACACATTTATGAAAAAACAAAGATAAGTACTGTCCAAGCTCATAAGAGACACAATGTTTAGTAAATTCAACAGACAAAGTTGTTGCTACTCTTGTTTTAATTCTCAATAGCTTCTATAATAATCAAACCAGGCTATTATATTATATGTATTCTAGTTTAAATTGCAAAGAAACTAATAAACCAATTTTCTACGGTACCAGACATTGTAAGTGTTGGGATACAATCAAAGTCTCACATTGGAAAGATATGGAAAAGATCATGAGTTTAAAAGGATGTGTGATATCTCCATTGGCATGAGACCTTTTGGGTAGAGACCAAAAGTAAAATCATGAGGACTTAGGCCCAAAGTTGGCAATATCATGTCAATGTGGAGATACGTGAATATCCTTTGGTCACAACATATGATATCAGAGTCATGGTCCAGACCAGATGTCATGTGGGGCGATCTTGAACGAAGTTGCGGTAGGCCCGAAGTAGGTCAGGATAACCGGATGTTCGCAGGGAGACCCGAAATAGATCAGGGTGACCGTATACTTGCAGGGAAGGCCAAAGCAGGTCAAAAGTGATGGGATGTTTGCAAGGAAACCCAAATCATGAGAGTAATTGCGGTCCTTTGTTTGAGGGAGGATTATTGTGAAACAATCAAAGTCCCACATTGGAAATATATGGAAAATATCATGATGAGTTTAAAAGGATGTATGATATCTCCATTGGCATGAGGCCTTTTGAGTAGAGCCCAAGAGTAAAACCATGAGGGTTTAGGCCCAAAGTGCACAATATCATGTCATAATGGAGATATGACCTTAACAGGTCAAGAGTGATCGAATGCTCGCAGGAAGACTCTATGAGAGCCATTGTGGTCCTTCGTTTGAAGGGAGAATTATTGGGATGTCCCACATGGAAAGATATGGAAAAGATCATGGCTTCAAAAGGATGTATCATGTATGATATCTCCATTGGCATGAGGTCTTTTGAGTAGAGCCCAAGAGTAAAATCATCAGGATTTAGGTCTAAAGTGGACAATATCATGACATAATGGAGATATGTGAGTATCCTTTGGGCACAACAGTAAGCACTAAAGTCTTGCTAAAAGTTGGCAGACAACACACATTGGACAACCAAAGTTGTCATAAGAAAATGAAAAGCAAAGAGTAGAGATATAAATGGTGAACAACAACGACAATAACATGTAATACAATGGGCAATTTCACAACTAAACTAGTAAAATGGACACCTTTTCCTCGAGACACACCACACTAGTTAAATTGATATGTGAAAAAAAGATTGGAAAGCATGTGAGGTGTTGAGGTATAGGCTGCAAATCTGAGATAGACATCCAAACAGATGAACTGAAACCATCAGACTAGATATGAAAACATGTGTAAATAAATAAAGAATAGGTAAGGTCGAATGGATAATGAAAACAATTAATCCATGTCAATATACCTGCCAAAGATGCAAACCATGGAGTAGCTAGCACAGGTGCTACAGAAAAAGATGTTTTGATATCCCTCGTTGAAAATCCTCCTTTCCCTCGGTTATAGATTGTAATATCTATGTGTATATTGTTGGATGTTGTAGTTTTAGATCATTTGTATGTATTTTACATGGAATTCCGAACTAAACACTAACCTGATGAATCATCCATCTTCCTTTTACACCCAATCATTGCAAAAAAAAAACCTCCCCCAATCTGACAGTGGTTGCTAGTGCAAAATTAGCTGGGGCTTCTTCCTGCAGTCTTGTCATGATTGTCAATACTAGCCTTCTTCATTCATGGGATATTTTTGGATCAGGCTTTCGCCCATTGTTCAAGATCCCCACTCAACATCAATTATAAATCTAAGATGCGATTAATGCAAACAAAGCGCTGTGAATACTAGCTTATTTCTTCCATTCACAAATTAATAGGTATACAACACCGAGAAAGCCCAATAAGCAATAACAGCTAAATATAGATAGTTTTATTACCAAACAAAGACGTATGCCTAAAGGGTTAATTAACGACTGGATTGTGCCTGACCCACTAGATCTCAAATGCTGGCGTGATATGAGGTTTAAGCGTTGTTGAAAAGCAGATATGGTCACAGAAGGTTAAGGTCTACTATTTATCCTTACCCTCGTGTATATTACGAATAGAATAAACCTTTTGTAATTCATGCTGTATCAACAACAACAATAACAACAAACAAACAAAAAAGACGGTACCAAGAGAAGCATCCGCCGCTTCCCTGGAGGCGATACTGGACGGGGTTGGTCATTCGAGGAGGCAGGAGCACGTTCAAATCAGCGATGTGAGGCCCCAGCGAGGTTGGCGTCACCGGCCGCGCAGCCAGCACCAACAGAACCACAACCGCCAGCATCATCACCACCTCGGTGGCTCCGCGGTTCACCATCTCCGCCGACAAGATTCAGTCCAGTTTGAGCGAGTTCAGCGATGGCAAAAACCCTAGAGAGTGGACTTGACGAGCGAGAAAATGGACAGGCGTCGAGGTCAGGAGGACTGTGAGAAACGGAGTGGAACTGGCCGGATTCACATGGAAAAGCGTTGGTGAAATTAGAAAAATATCTAATCCGCTTTAAGAAACAAAACAAAACACGGATCAGGCTTTAAACCATCTCCAATCCATGCATCAAAATACCATATTTAGTGTAAAAATAACACCGAACCTTTTCCATCTATACATCAAATTCACATGCCAAATATAGTGTGGGAGAGTTTTTATTTTTTAATCTTATTATAATATTATATAATTAATAAAATTATATATAATTAATTTATAATTATTATTTTCTTTCTCTTTACTTTATATAAAAATTAACTATTTATTATAAATTTAAATTAAATGTATTCAATAGTATATTTTAATTTTACTATGTATATTTATAAATATTAAATTTATTAAAATTATTATTTTAAATTTATTTAATATATTTTCATTATAATTATATTTATAAATTATATCACTAATTTCATAAAAAATATATAATAAAATATTAAAAATTTTGATATACATAAATATAAAATATATTACTCATTGTACTGATATATAAAATAAAAATAGTAACCACATTAAATCAAAATATTATTAATAAAAACTAAAAAAATATGAGTCCCTAGACTACAAATAAAAAAATGATACTAATAAAAATTAAAAGTAAAAATCATAATTTTATATATATATATATATATATATATATTAATTGGATGTAAAACTTTTAAAAATTTAACCTATCAAATATCGAAATATTAATTTTAAATATAATAATTATCCTTAAAAAATAATAAATTAAAATATAGATTGATAATTAAATTATGAATAAAAAAATAAAATATTTTAAAGAATATTATTTTTTTTTTAGATGGGGTGCAGATGTGTTGGAGTAAATAATGTTTCATGTTAAAATTGTAATATTTTTATGTGAAAACTATACACATAGGATGTTATAGATGGGAGATGGTCTAAGGACGGAAAGTAGAGTGCTTTTTAAGTTTAAATCAGAAGCTTTCTTGATCAGGATTAATATTCTATTTCGGCAGACGCTGCCAGTTTCACTATAATTATAGGCATAATAAATTTGAAAATCCGAAATTCACTGTCTATTGTAGTTTATTTAGAGCATCCATAATGTTTTAATATTATAATATTCATCATCTCATCAAAAGATATGGGGTTCACTATCACATATTCGTTATAACAACACCCTTCTTTCATTCACATCATTTTTAACGTTAATATTCATTATTCATGGGTCCCACCGTCCATTCACTCATCTTCAAATTATATCATATTAAATAAATATATTTTAAATATATTTTAAAATATTTAAATTATTATTATTTTTTAATAATAATTTTACATTTAAAAATATAATTTTATTATTTTTCAAAAATAATATTAAAATTTTAAATATATTTATTAAATAAAATAGATGTTTGTGAGAAAACGAAATTACAATATTAGGAAAACGAAATTATAAAGTTGGGAAAACGAAATTACAACTGAACACCTAAAATTATAAAGTTGGGAAAACAAAATTACAACTGAACGACTAAAATTACAAAGTTGAGAAAACAAAATTTATTTTAAATTACCATGTAATTATGAAATTGAAATGCAACAATAACTTAAATAAACTATACTATTATGTCATTAAAAATAATATATGAAATATTAATTCATGGATTGTTGTTGTATTGCCCCCAGATATGCTCAACTAAGTAGGCGCGAAGTTGGTGATGAATTTGATTGTCATGTAGCTCAGAATTTGTTCGAAGATAATCCTGAAATCCTCGGTTTATGCCATGGATAGGTTGTGCGGGTTTGTCACCTTCTTCATTGTACCAATTTGTCACGTGACCTCCCTCATCCTCAACAATCATATTATGCAAAAAAATGCATGCTAACATGATTTGTTTTAACTTTTTATTATACTAATACCGAGCTGGACCTCTGACAATCGTCCATCGAGATTGGAGCACCCCAAATGCTCGTTCAACATCTTTTCTTGTAGACTCCTGTCTTTCCTTAAACAACTTCCTCTTGGGATCCCCCGGGCAAGGAAAAGCCTTAACAAAAGTAGCTCACTCGGGATATATTCCATCTGTTAGATAATAGCCCTTCGTATATGCAGTGTCGTTCATCGTGAAATTAATCTCCGACATATTTCCTTGCAAGACGTTGTTGAATATGGGAGATTCATATAACACGTTAATACCGTTACGTGAACCGGCGACCCCAAAAAATGCATGTCATATCCATAAGTCATGAGACGCGACCGCTTCAAGTACGATTGTTAGTGACTCATGTCCCCTTGTAAATTGACCTTTCTAAGCAACTGGACAATTTTTCCATTTCCAATGCATACAATCAAGGCTACCTAACATGCCAGGAAAGTCATGTCTCTCATCATACATTTGAAGAAGACGTTGAACATCATCAGCATTTGACCTTCTCAAGTACCTATCACCAAATATTTCAACAACGTATTCACAGAACTTGAAAAGGCACTTGATGGCAGTTGATTCACCCATACGTAGGTACTCGTCAAGATGATCGGCGGGGACTCCGTAAGACAGTTGACGAATCGCAGCGGTGCATTCTTGTAGTGGTGACAACTCTTTTCTTCGTACAGCATCGTCCCTTTGTTGAAAAAATGTTGAATGATTCTCTAATGCATTCACTATGCGGAGGAATAACTCTCTTCGCATTCGAAATCGTCTTCGAAATATTTCATCGTGATACACCGGGGTTATAGAGAAATAATCATTGACGAGTCTCTCATGTCCGGCTTCACGATTTCTTTGGACGAACCTTCTTCTACGCGTGCCCCTCTTCTAATATGCTTCCATAAGTTGTTGGTGTTGTTGAAGAACCAATAACATCAGTTCTTCACCCGGATCATAAGCTTGCTCATCGATTTCAACATGGACTTCATCTTCGCTTGTCGAGCTGGAACTTGAGCTAGAGCTGTCTGTAGAATGAGACATTTTTGGAGGAAACACGTTTTAGTATGTGTTTGAGAAATGGTATGATGGTCTATATATATTGTTTTTCTCATGCAACGGCTAGTTTCCAACGGCTAGTTGTAACAGCTAGTTTCCAACGGCTAGTTGTAACAACTAGTTTCCAACGACTTGTTTATAACGACTGTTTTACAAAATTATAATAATTAAAAATCACATTAATCGAAATGAGAAATACAATAATTAAAAATTACAATCACTCGAAAATATAATAATACTAGAAAATGAACGTTAAGTAAACAATTTAGATATTCCATCTCGACCTAATATCCTTGCATAGACATTCATGTATGATAAGCTGCTCCTTTGTCATTTGCGAGGTGTCTTTGTTCAATATTTCGTACTCCTTCAACTTCAAGCGACGATTCTTAGTTTCAGATTTGAACAATGCAGCTTTTGCCTTAATCTCCTCTACTTCGAGTTGTTTTTGTTTCAAATCAACTTCGGACTTCTTCACGCTTGTGTACTCAGTGAACTTTGTGATAGTATTATTGTAGTTTACTGTCAGATCCTCCATGGTCGATTTTACTTTGTCTTTTCCCTTTCTTTTTGCTGCCTTTTGCCCCATTGGACGAGTATCTTCATAATCCAGGTTTATACTCACATCTTGGTTGGAGGAGGTGTTGTTTGCTCCCGACTCTGAGGTCATCATCTTCTTTGTGGCCACAAAGTGATCAGCGGACTGTAGAGTAAACATTGGACGGTCTTTGACAATTCTCCGCACATGTTCGAGATTGAATGCAACACCATTGTTTTCAGATAGATATTTTTCATACGCAAACCTCAATATATCTTCATCACTGTGACCACTTCAATATGAACTATAAATACTATTGTAATTTACGTTGAATTGATATACCTTCTTTTGGATTGTATTGTGCCAATGTGACCGTATAACATTTGCACTTCTGGTGTTTGAACCTAGGGGAAGATTCTCATTGTAGTAGCTTACAACCCGTCCCCAAAAAGCATCCGTCTTTTGATCATTGCCGATTATTGGATCATCACTGATAGTGACAAAACTTCTCGCCAAGACCTCGTCTTCAACCTTTGTCCAACTTGAACGCTTTCTTGTACCCTCAGCATTTGAAACCGCCTTTTCTAAATTGACCACCTCAATTGGGGATTCACGGTCGGAAAGTTGAGTCTCCGGGACAAAAGTCGGAGTTGCAGGTTCATTCGACATCGAATGAGTGAAAGACATACCAGTTGTGTGTGGGGTACCATATCCATGAACAATCGACGGCGTGAAATACGGATGGCTCATGTTTTGCCAATATTCGGCTGGAAGCGGTTGATATGGACCTCAAAGGGCATAATTCAGATGATTCATAGAATTTCCAAAACCTTGAAAATTTTGAAGATTTTGTGGAGGAAACGACATATTGGGAAATGGATGTGGGTATTGATAATTTGGTGGAATTTGTGGATTTTGGGAAGATGAATATTCTTGCGAGTTGTTTGTAGAATTCAAGAAATTTGTAAAAAAATGTCCTATTATTTTCATCCATTTTGGATAGAAAATAAGATGGTAGAAACTTGAAAAAAATAGATGGGGAGAGAATTTAGAGAGTAGAATTGAAAGAGTAGTGAGTTAGAATGAAAATATGTGTGCATATTGATGGTTATTTATAGATGAAATTTTGAACTAGCCGTTAAAAAATAACTGTTAAATAACTAGTTGTTATTTAATTTTTAATTTAAAACTATACATTAAAAAAAAAACTTGAACGTTTTAAATAACTAGCCGTTATTTTAAAAAAGCTTTAAATAACTATATGTTATTACAAAAAAAACAAAAAATTTACACATGCGGTGGGCCCGCCCTGACCCACCCTTGAACGCTTAAACGCGTTCAAAAGCTTGAACGCGTTCAAGCGTTTTAACACCGCGTTGGCATCTGCAACGCAGCGTTAAATGCACAGTTGCATTATAACGCGGCATTAACGCTGCATTGCAGATGCTCTTATATGTAAGGCTGAGAGCATCCATAATGCTGTTAACGTGGAAAGTGTCAATGCCAACGTGTGCCAATATGGATGTTTTTTTTATTATACTGTAGTATTAATGTGTTCAATTCTTTGAAGACGTTAATGCTTACAAATAATAATATATTGGCATTAACATATGAAATTGTGGATGCTCTAAGGCTGCGTTTGGTTGGGTGTAATGTAATCTTGCTTGTAATGTAATCTTGATTACATTACTACGTTTGATAATGTAATGTATGTAATCTTTGATTACAAGGATGATTACATTCTTTTTTTGGTGTCCATTATTTTTTATAAGGAATGTAATTCGTATTATAATAAAATGACAAAAATATCCTGCAATCTCTATCGACGGCCGCAGCATCTCTGCCGGAGCTTGCAGCAACCAATGGTCGTCGTTGTTGGCCTCCTCCGTCGGTGGTCGCCAACGACCGCCGGCGACGGCGGTAAAGGCGATTGGCGGTGGCAGCGGTGGGTGGCGACCGACGGTGATTGCCGACGGCGATGGGCGGCGGCTACAGTGGACTAGGGGTATATTCGACTTTTAAATTTTGGTTAAACGGTGACCTCATAATGTAATCGGATTACATAGTATTTGCTTTGTAATCTAGATTACAAAACTTCACTACCTTTTGTAATTCAGATTACATTACATTACAAGTTTAAAATTAAACCAAACAAAATAATCAACCTTATAATGTAATCCTGATTACATTACAAGGAAGATTACACCCTACCAAACGTAGCCTAAGTATTTTGTTGAAATTGAATAGACTGAAATTCAAATAAATAAAAAAAAAAATCGAAACAATTAAACCAGCCAAATTTTCTTACGAAAGTCGAACCGGCCAAACCGATTAAAAATAGGTTAATTCGGTTTTCGACTTAATTAACTAAAACTTTAAAATTGTATTAAGATTTAACTAAAAAAAAATAAAACTTTATCTAATTAATTATATTTTTAAATAAAAATAATTAAATTAATATTCTTATTTAATTTATTTGGTTTAATCGAATTATAAAATTTAAAATCGAAATTGAACCGAATTAAGACTTAAGATTCAATCAACATGAATTTAGATCAATTCAAGATGAACTTAAATATAGTCGGACCAGCCCTTCCAAATTTAGCTCTAATGAATCAAGACTAAGACTTGGCGAATGCACTTGAATTGAGTTAGACAATTTATGGTTAAACTCAAATCAAGTTAGTTCACTCATGGTCGAATCCATGTCGAGTAAGTTGATCCATGCCTGAATTTTACATGACACTACAAGCACAATATCGCCTACTATAAAAAGGACACATCCTTCTATAAAAAAAAATAAATGCATCATTTTAAAACTTATAGCATCAACAATGAGAGCTCCTTCTAAACTTCCAGTGTGACATGACTCCAACGAAAGAGCTTTCTCCTATATTGGAGGGAGCTCCTTCGTTAATTATGATGAGCCACACCTCTTTGGTGTTGTTTTTTTAATTTTTTATTAAATATATTTTTTTATTTAAAAAATAAAAATATTAAAAAACTAAGAGTTTATTATTAATGTTTTTAATTATTAATGTTATTTCATATTAAGAATTTATGAATTTAAATTTTATTAAAATTTAATTATATATAATGTAGAATGGAAAGGTGAGAGAAATATATATAATGAAAAGTGTGGGTCCTATTAAAAAGTTGTTGAGAGGTTTTTGACAATGAAAAAATGTGTAAGATTTTTTATTTTTGACGTGACACAAATTTTGACAATGAAAAAATATGTAAGATTTTTATTTTTGACGTGACACAGATGTGACAGGGAAAAAAGTAATAGATATTCATTGAAGTACTTGCATTGACATGATAACTATCGATCTTAGAGAAACCGACTAGAAAGAAGTCGATTCAACAAAAACCAACTTAACGCCCACTGACCTACCAAAATAACTCATTGAAGTACTTGCATTGACATCACAACTATCGATCTGAGAGAAACTGACTAGAAAGGAGCCCATTCAACAAAAACCAACTTAACGCCCACTGACCTACCAAAATAACTCATTGAAGTACTTGCATTGACATGACAGCTATCGATCTGAGAGAAACTGACTAGAAAGGAGCTCATTCAACAAAAACCAACTTAACGCCCACTGACCAACCAAAATAACTCATTGAAGTACTTGCATTGACATGACAACTATCGATCTGAGAGAAACCGACTAGAAAGGAGCCCATTCAACAAAAACCAACTTAACACCCACTAACCTACCAAAATAACTTAGCCATGATGAGAAAACGAGTGTGTTTGGATAACGAAACAAAAACATCTCGCACTATAATAATCCACGCAGCAATTTACCAAAAGGCGTAGGTAGAATTACGTATTTATCAAAAGGCGTACCGTAGTTTTGTTTATACTAAATGGCGCAAAACAAAAAAATAAAGCTCCCCTTTCACCCCTCCCGCCAATCTCCTCTTGTCAATCACCATTTTCCAAGCATCCAAGCCACATTTTAATTAAAAATTATTTTATGGTTCGGATGCACGTCCTCTCACCCTCTCTCTCCCTCCTCTTTTCCTGGTCTTATAAACATGAAGCAATCATGAACCTCCTTAGCTTGTTATACCTTCTCGTGCTATTTGGCGGCATTACAAAACAAGAGTTTCAAGAGAAGAGTTCATAGGACAACAGTGGTTAAGAACCGCAGCGTTGAAGAATAAATTTGTAGCAAAAGGAAAATTAGTAGAAGAAGATAATTAAAGATTTAGCAATGTATGTATAAATTTACTATTGTAAAATAGGGTTGTCATGTAAAAAAAATTATAGTTTGGTAGTAAAGGGTGATGACAAAAATCGTATTTATGGTTTCATTCGATGTCTCGAGAATAAATATTCAATAACACCTGCAATATGATGTACTCCAATACTTAATTGGTTTGCAAGGTGCTCCACTGTGATGCTAGATTTTAACTAGACCTTGCTCATGCATGTTAGGTTGATATGGTAGGTATCAAGATGTTGGGCCTGATATGCAATCATATCAGGCCTATTGTATTTGTTGATAAAAAATTTAGTTTGATACCATATCTACCTTCTCCTCGCTTAACCCTTCGTAATGATTGGGAGTTTGCATAAATCCAATTACCCTAGGTCCATAAATATGTTTAGACCAAAACCCACTTAAGGACCTAAACTTATTTGATTACACCCAATGAACGTGTTGTTACTTTCTAGTGTTGTAAGGAGGTAAATTGTGTTATTCATTGCTTATTTAGGGCTCTGAGTGGTGGTCCAATGTTACCAGAAATTTATGCTTCAATGAGGACTTGATATGGGATGATATCAGGTCCACGTTGGGCCTGATATTATCCCATATCAGGTCCAACATATGCCTAATATGGGATCATATCAGGTTTTGCATGATCTTTGCTTAAAACTTTACTTTTACACCATATATATCATTTCTCGCTCAACCCTTTCTAGCGTTTGAAATTATGGAAAATTATAAACCCTAGGTTCATATCAGTCGGATTGTGTCATAACTACTGATAAATTATGAAAATCTAATATGTACACCATATATATCGTTACTTGGTCTTTGCCAAATTAATATGTACAACAACACTTGATTATATAGTTATAACTTTACTAAATTAGTTTGTAATTTTTTTATCAGAGATGATCATATTATTGAAGAAATTCTCTCTGAGATATGGAATACACTTAATGTAAATTCTTGCACGGGACATGGAGCTAATGTAGGAGAATTATCCAAACAAATATCCATAGTCTTTTGAGTATAGTGGTGTGTAGAACACAAATAGAAATATAAGCAGCAATTTAACATTTGATCTAAATGAAGAAGCAAGTATTTTAGAAAATGAGGTTCTGAATCTTTGTACAACACTTGGTGATTACTTTGACTCTACTTGGAGTGAGGAGGAAGGGCATTATACCCGGATTGGAAAGGAATTACAATGCAATATAGATATACAAGAATTCATAGCTGATGATATGCAGATTGAATAATATGAAATCCCCCAGAACAGTACAGTGACTTAGAGTAGTTCCCAATTGCTGATGATTCATATATTCTAAATTCTCAGTTGCTCCAAAGGCTAATTGAAAAGGCAACAGATGAGCATGAATTTTGTGTTGGATAGATTTTTCCGTCTTGACAAGAGTTCACGAATGCACTTGTGAAATATGTCATGGTTAAACATATGAGATATAACCCAGTTGACACCCCAAAAAATAAAGTAAAAGTTGTTTGCTTCAATCAACCATGTACATGGAGAGTAGTTGCCCAAGGGGATGTAGAGTTCACTGTTACGAAATATGTAAAGGAACACTAATGTGACACCATCAGGGAAAGTGCTGATCATCAAGCATGCTCTTCCTCCTTTGTAGTATGTTTTGTTGAAGAGCAATTTATTGCAAATGAATAGTATAAACCTAGTATGATTATATCAGATATAAAAGTAAAGTTTAGAGTGACCATATTATATAGGAAAGGATACATAGCTCGGAGGAAAGCGATAAAGAAGGTCGTTGGAGATTATGACCAAGCTTATAGAGATCTTTCACTATATCTGTGTGAGTTAAGAGTCAGGGACTCGAAAACCTATGTGACACTACAAAAGAATGGTGATAATCAGTTTCAATACTATTTTTGGGATTTTGGAGCTTGTCGAAGAATATTCAGGTCTTATCTTCTCAAATTGATCAAAATTGATGTCACACATCTAAGAGGGAAGTATCCGGGTGTGTTGTTGATGGCTACAACAATTGATGCTAATGACAATGTCCTCCTAGTAGCCTTTAGAATTGCTGAAGTTGAATGTGGGTCTGCCTGAGAGTGGTTTTTGGATCATACAAAGAGATTCTTTGCTATTGATGCACAGTTAATGAACATAGTATCAAATAGGCATCACGACATTATATCAGCAGTTAGGAAAGTTTACCCAACTGACCATCATACTTTCTTTTGCCACCACATGTCTTGCAATATGGTAACAAATACTAACAGCAGGTCAGCTTTAGGCTTGTTTTGGGCAACAACACATGCAAATACAGCACTCCAATATGATCTCATAATGCAGTCCATGCTTGAAAAATATCTAGATGCCCATATGTGGCTTCAAAACATTGATCCTAAAAGATGGGCTAATGCACACTTTAGTGAGAGAAGGTACACAATGCTAACCACCGATTGTGTAGAGAGTTTAAATGTTTTATTCAAGCATACGCATGAACTTCCCATAAACAGATTAATTGATAATACCGGAAGAAAGATAGCTCAATGATTTTTTAACCGTAGGGAGGAAGCCTCTAAATGGTATGTTGCTTTAACACCTCATGCTACCAAAGAAATGGATTCAAGGAGAGAGAAAGCGAGATGATATAAAGGCTACCTCTACTCTCAATTTGAAATGGAAGTAAAGACATGAGGTGCTTCATTCATTGTTGATTTGGAAAGAAATATTGTAACTGTGGAGAGTTTCAAATTTCAGGACTACCTTGCTCACATGCAATTGCTATCATCATTCACCGAAACATGGATAGACTCTCATATTGTGAGCATTTTTTTCATTCACAGAATTATAATGCGACATACATGGATCGTATTTGTAACGACCACCCTGTTGGGATCTCTTCGTACGGCTAGAGAGGGGGGGGTGTGAATAGCCGCCCCAAATCACTCATTTCTTCCTACAATTCGTTAGCGCAGCGGAAAAATAAACTAGAAACGAAAGGAAGAATATCAAACCTTAACACAGCGATGTACGAGGTTCGGAGATGATGCTCCTACTCCTCGGCGTGTCCGTAAGGTGGACGAACTCAATCAATCCGTCGGTGGATGAGTCCCCGGAAAACCGGCTAATAAAAACTCTCCTCCTGGGTGGAGAAACCTCGCCACAGAAACTTCTTGCAACAGCAAGAAAAGAGTACAAGGAAAACAAGAAATAAAGTACAATACAAATGTAAACTTTCTTGCCTTCTCTTCGACTGGAAGAAGTCCAGCCCACATCCATGAAAGAAAGGATAGACACAGACCCAAGCTCGTTCAAAGAAAGCTCAACAGCAAGCTTAGCAGCACCAAGAACAGGAAGAAGGAAGAAGAAGTAGTTGCACCAAAGCCTTGATCTCCTTTTATAACCTGCGAACCTGCACAGCGAAGACGAAGCCCGGAGAAGACGGAGCGACCCGTTGTGACTCAACGGTCGAATCGTGGACCGATCAGCTCCACCCTAATCGGTCCAGAACCCTTCGATCGGTCCGGGACCGATCAGCTGATCGGTCCCTAGACCGATCAGATTGCTTACGCACTGAAGTGCGACTTCTGATCGGCCTCGGACCGATCAGAAGTGCCTGATCGGTCCGCACCGATCCCACCTCTTGTCTGATCGGCCGTGGAGACCGATCAGGAGCCATCGGTCCCCCGACCGATCAGTAAGCTCACTGAACCTGATTGCCTTCTGTTTGTTATCCGATCGGTCACCGGATCGATCAGATACACATATGGATCGGTCTGCAGACCGATCCAAAGCTTGGTTTTTGCCCAAACCAAGTCCCAAATCTTTCAAACCAATATCCGGTCAACCTTGACCTATTGGTACATCATGCTTAGCATCCGGTCACTCCCTTGACCTGCTAAGACTCCCACCAAGTGTCCGGTCAATCCCTTTGACCCACTTGGACTTTCCTCTTCGTGCCAAGTATCCGGTCACTCCTATGACCTACTTGGACTTCCCATCACCAGATGTCCGATCACCCTTGATCCATCTGGATTTTCCCTTGCCCGGCTTCACTCACCAGGACTTTCACCTAGCTTCACTCACTAGGATTTTCACACTGCCTAACATCCCAGTTAGGACTTTCTCACTGCCTGTCTTCACTCACCAGGACTTTTCAACTGCCTAACATCCCAGTTAGGACTTTCCCACTGCCTGGCTTCACTCACCAGGACTTTCTCTGTGCCAAGTCTCCATACTTGGACTTTTCCGTTGCCAAGTCTCCATACTTGGACTTTTTCCCGAATCAGGTCAACCAGGTCAACCTTGACCTACGGTTGCCCCAATAATCTCTCAAACATCTATTCTTGTCCCATATCAAGAATACAACTCTTCCACGAGTGTCAAACATCAACATGCAACTCAACTAGGTCAACCTTGACCTAAGGTTGCACCGACAATCTTCCTAAGTCAAACATCAAAATACAACTCGAGTCAGGTCAACTCGAGTCAAGTCAACCAGGTCAACCTTGACCTAAGGTTGCACCAACAATCTCCCCCTTTTTGATGTTTGACAAAACCCATAATCAAGTTAGGTTAACCCGATAACCTAACTTAGGTTTTCCAACCATCTTCTAATGTCCAATGTTCCAATGTTCTTTCTTTGAACATTCTCTGAACATTCTCCCCTTAGGTTAACCCGATAACCTAACTTGGGTTCTCCAATAATTCTCCCCCTTTTTGACACACATCAAAAAGAATGCCAATGTTCTTCCTCGAACATTCCTTGACATTCTTCCCCCTTTTGACACACATCAAAAAGAAAAAGGAGGCTATCAAGGTCAAAAGTTTCTTCCTAATGAAAGTCCCATACCTTTCATTGAAACTCTTAATTTCCCCCTTGACACTAGAGTTAATAATTAACTTAGTGATAATCCCATATCACTCAAGTCTTTTAGGAGTAAAAACTCCCCCTAAAAGTCAACTCCCCCTTGACTAATATGTAAAACTCCCCCTAAAGGTTAACTCCCCCTTGACCATTGCACCAACAATGTCTTGGTGAGTTTCAAACCTTTAGAAATCCAAAACACCAACTCCCAGCTGAAATTTCAGACAAAACAGTCGAAAAATCAACATTTGGCACGCCCTGATCGGTCACCAGACCGATCAGGGATTCCCTGGATCGGTCACAGTGACCGATCCAGCACCCCCTGGACCGATCAGACTACCTCCTGATCGGTCCACAAATCTGATATCAGATTTCTGATTTCTTCTCCCGAAATTCAGAAACCTCTAGAAAATCACAGAAAATTTCAAAAATTATAAAATTTTGAGGATACATTCCTCATAACATACACTATCAAGGAAAAATAGTTTTCTATGAAAATAACTTCCATTTTTCAATCTTGATACAAAGTTCAAAAACTTTGAAATAGTTCAAGTTTAACTCAACTTTGTATCACAATGTTCAATGATGAATGCTATCACTAGGAAAGCTTCATCAAGGTTTTTTAAATCAATTTTAAAATACTTTTAAAACCATTTGAATTTAGGACCATAATCTTAGGGCTAGATGTACATGACTTGTACACAAGCTTTCCCTATGATCCTTAATTTCTTGAATTAGGGTCATCTAGGTACAAGGACAATGCACCTTGATCCTAACTCAAGATCCTAATATCTCACACACATCTAAGGTGTATCAAACCACATTCAAGTCAATTCGATGTGAGATATGGGTTAAGGTCAACTTAGGCTAAGTTCTCATGCATTTTCTAAACACCAATTTGATCTCAATATCAAATTATATGTTTGTCCTTAAATCAATTTCATTGATTATAATGCAAGAGATGATGACATGACATATAATGATATCATAAGTAAAAATATGTGCCAATGTCATGATGTCATGGCATAAAGTTTGAAAACTTGAATAAAGCATGACATATAAACTAGCCTAAGCATTATCATGACATTTCAAATGATAATAAAATAAATATGATGTCATGGCATGACATATGACAAACAATATATGGCAAATAGCACATAAAGGTATAGAAAATACCTAATTCTAGCCTTAGTTGCCATTTTTGATAATTTTGACCATTTTGCCATAATTTCTATATTCCTAAGTGTAATAGACCTAAAATCATATCCTCAAGACTTTTAGATCACTATGTGCCAACTAGATTGATTCTAGAAAATTCCTCAACTGTGGTTGGCACATTCTAATCACCTTAGGAATAGTATTCACTTTCATTTTCAAGACTTGATGGCACCTTGAAAATTCCTAAAGTGCCACCTTTTGCCATGATTAGGTTAACTACCTATTCAAGTAAGGTTGGCACACCCTAACTCATCTAGCGTGATGAAATCACGCTCCTAGGAACTCAATACCTATTGGAGCTCATTGGGTTCACTAAGTATTCACTAGGGATGACTTCCCTAGCAACCCTTCTAATGACCCTCCTAGGCTTTGAAGCCTTGGTCATTTGGGACTCATCAAGATCAACTCTAGGGGTGACTCCCCTTGTGACCTTGGTGATGGTCTTCCTAGCCCTAGATTTTGTTCCATAATCGAATGGAACATTATGATAAGTGGGCTTGACCACTTGGGACTTAGGTTTGTGACCCAAACCTTTCTTGTCCTTGGACATTGGTTTTTGACCCTTAAACCCTAGAGTCAAATCCCCAAGAGCTTTTTCTAGAGAGTCAAGTCTTGACCTCAAGACTTGATTTTCTTTCTCTAATACCTCAAGCTTTAATTTATCATTTTTCTTTGAGGTATTCCTAGGCATATGTCTAGATGATTTGGGATTTCTACCTAGATTTTCCTTAGCCTTAGATGAGTTAATTCTAGGGTTGGCTTTCCTAGTGTTATCCTTATCTAGACTCACATGTTTGGCACCTAAGCATGTGTATCGATTTCTATAATTAACATGCTTATCATTCTTGACAATAGTAATAAGGCTACTAGCATGCATCCTACTAGAATTGCAAGAATGTGCCTTAGAGATTACCTTAGGGTTTGCCCTAGCTCCCCCTATACATGTGCTCGATCTCTTGTCCTTGTGAGATTGCCTCCCTCTCGGACATTGACTCCGATAATGTCCCCTTCGCTTGCATTGGAAGCACACCACGTGCTCCTTGCCCTTGCGTGTTGGGACTCCGGCTTCCTTGACCTTTGGTGCCGGTGGAGTCTTTCTAACCCTCTTTGGACATTTACTTTTGTAATGTCCATACTCCCTACACTCAAAGCACATTATGTGTAATTTATTTGAAATTGAAATGCTTGAGTTACCTAGGGTTGAGGTGGGATGTATGCTTTCTTCTTCATCCCTTCCGGAGATAGAAGCTTCTTCCTCTTGCTCCATTCTTGAAGAAGAACTCTCCTCCTCTTCTTCCTTAGATGTTGAGTAGCCCTCAACTTCTAATTCCTCTTCTCCATGATGTGAGCTACTTGGCTCACTTGACTCCTCTTCATGGCTTGAAGTGGAGTTCCCCTCATGGAACTTAGCCAAGTTGTTCCACAACTCCTTGGCATTGTTGTATTCATCTATCCTACACAATATATCGTTAGGTAATGAGAATTCAAATATTTTCATTACCTCGTCGTTGATTGTGGATTGGTGGATTTGCTCCTTCGTCCACTTCTTCTTCTCAAGAGATTTTCCTTCTTTATCCATCGGAAGAGTGAAACCTAATTGTACACAAGTCCAATTTTCAATGTTAGTCATAAGGAAATACTTCATCCTTACCTTCCAATACGCGAAGTCGTCGCGATCGTAGAAGGGTGGAATGGTGATGTCTTCTCCGAGTTGATCCATCTCTAGCTTGTGCTCCCTCGGGTGTTAATCCGGCGAAGAGCGACCTCGCTCTGATACCACTTGTTGGGATCTCTTCGTACGGCTAGAAAGGGGGGGGTGTGAATAGCCGCCCAAAATCACTCGTTTCTTCCTACAATTCGTTAGCGCAGCGGAAAAATAAACTAGAAACGAAAGGAAGAATATCAAACCTTAACACAGCGATGTACGAGGTTCGGAGATGATGCTCCTACTCCTCGGCGTGTCCGTAAGGTGGACGAACCCAATCAATCCGTCGGTGGATGAGTCCCCGGAAAACCGGCTAATAAAAACTCTCCTTCTGGGTGGAGAAACCTCGCCACAGAAACTTCTTGCAACAGCAAGAAAAGAGTACAAGGAAAACAAGAAATAAAGTACAATACAAATGTAAACTTTCTTGCCTTCTCTTCGACTGGAAGAAGCAGCCGCTTCCAAACGCCTACAACAGCAGGTGACCCAGCCGGAAGCTCACGCGAAGCTTCAAAGCAGCTCAACAAAGCTCAACAGCAAGCTTAGCAGCACCAAGAACAGGAAGAAGGAAGAAGAAGTAGTTGCACCAAAGCCTTGATCTCCTTTTATAACCTGCGAACCTGCACAGCGAAGACAGAAGCCAGCGGAGAAGACGGAGCGACCCGTTGTGACTCAACGGTCGAATCGTGGACCGATCAGGCTCCACCCTGATCGGTCCAGAACCCTTCTGATCGGTCTGGGGACCGATCAGGCCCTGGGCTGATCGGTCCCTAGACCGATCAGATTGCTCCACAGAAAGTGCCCAACTTTCTGTTCGTTTCCTGATCGGTCCACAGACCGATCCCACCTCTCTCGGCTGCGTCTCTGATCGGTCGTGGAGACCGATCAGGCTTCATGCTGATCGGTCCCCAGACCGATCAGTAAGCTCACAGAACTGCGCTTTGCCTTCTGTTTGTTATCTGATCGGTCACCAGATCGATCAGATACACACGTATCGCTGGATCGGTCTGCAGACCGATCCAAAGCTTGGTTTTTGCCCAAACCAAGTCCCAAATCTTTCAAACCAATATCCGGTCAACCTTGACCTATTGGTACATCATGCTTAGCATCCGGTCACTCCCTTGACCTGCTAAGACTCCCACCAAGTGTCCGGTCAATCCCTTTGACCCACTTGGACTTTCCTCTTCGTGCCAAGTATCCGGTCACTCCTATGACCTACTTGGACTTCCCATCACCAGATGTCCGATCACCCTTGATCCATCTGGATTTTCCCTTGCCCGGCTTCACTCACCAGGACTTTCACCTAGCTTCACTCACTAGGGTTTTCACACTGCCTAACATCCCAGTTAGGACTTTCCCACTGCCTGGCTTCACTCACCAGGACTTTCCAACTGCCTAACATCCCAGTTAGGACTTTCCCACTGCCTGGCTTCACTCACCAGGACTTTCCACACTGCCTAACATCCCAGTTAGGACTTTTCCGTTGCCAAGTCTCCATACTTGGACTTTTTCCCGAATCAGGTCAACCAGGTCAACCTTGACCTACGGTTGCCCCAATAATCTCCCAAACATCTATTCTTGTCCCATATCAAGAATACAACTCTTCCACGAGTGTCAAACATCAACATGCAACTCAACTAGGTCAACCTTGACCTAAGGTTGCACCGACAATCTTCCTAAGTCAAACATCAAAATACAACTCGAGTCAGGTCAACTTGAGTCAGGTCAACCAGGTCAACCTTGACCTAAGGTTGCACCAACACACCCTTCTTACTATACTACTCTCTAAGGGTGATCGTTACTTAACTACTAACTCTACTTAACCGGTATGATCGAAACCATGAGGAGTCTCTACAGAAAAATTTCGACAACATCTCCCCTGTACCGGTGACCATAAACTGAGATACATATATAGTATACATCAGCCACAGATGGCTGGAACATATCTCAAACACCCACGCAATTAAATAAGTGTCAAACACCAAAATATCTACTTATTAAACAGAACTCATCTCAGCATACAATCTAAAACCATAATAATCTTCAATGACATGAAATGTAAGATACAATCTCAAATATCTATTAACCACTAAAACACGGATACTCAAAAATATCCCAAGTCTCTCCCATAGTCCTGGCATCACACACCATCCACGCCACCTTGTCGCCTTTCTTTACTATATCTTTTCCTTTCCTTTATCTGCAGTAAGAGGAAATGCAAACTATAAATAAAATTACTTAGTAGGCGCTATTTAACTCACAAAAACTCGGATATGCATGTATACAATAAGAAACTAGAAACTGTATGCTTTTAAAAGAAAACATATATAGCTGCTTATGTTAATCTAATAGCAAAGAAATAACATTATAGTTCAATACTGCACTTGCTCAAATCCATAGCAAAGAAATGGAAATAGAAAATGAAATCTGATCATGCATATTCAATAGCAAAGGATCTAGAAAATCTACTCGTGCTCTACTAATAGCAAAAATGAAAACTGCACATGCTCAAATAACAGCAAATGAAAACTGCACATGTACATCTATAGCAAAAGAAATCTGCACTTCTATTAGCAATAGAAAACTACTCATCTAATAGCAATAAGAAAATCTGCTTGTGCCCAACTAATAGCAAAATGAAAATCTGCTAAAGTTTAAAACTTATGTAAGGCTTGTTTCATTTGTTTCAAAAACTTATACTCGTATACTTCAAAATAATAATAAACTTCTTCTTGGGCCCAGGCGTAGTACCAATGCACGCTCCCTAATAGAGACTGTGGTAGCTAGTCATCAGTCCTACGAGGGTAAAGACCTTGGAATTGGTCACCTGGATTTGTTTAACGACAACCTTGGAAGCCGGGTACTAGCCTCTTTAAAATAAAATACTTGTTATCTTTTAATATTCTTACAATAAAATGCCTTGGCATTTCTTTGAGCACTTGGTGTGCTGCTGATCCCAATACTTAAAATTTAGGGATCCTATCAAGACCTTGGTCTTTTCTTACTTATAGCTACTCTTAATTCCCTAAACAAGTTTAATAGAACACATAATTATTCCACTAAAATACATGGCTGCTCATGCTTGTTAAAATAGCAAATGAAGACTAAAGATAAATCTAAATTCTGCATGCTTGGAACAAGAAGGTAGTGGAATAAGAAACAGTTCAAGTTTGGTACAGTAGCAAGGGAAATCTAAACTAAATGCTATATATATATATATATACATATATGCTATAATCTGTTCATGCACATCTTAAAGCAAGGGGAAAACACAAATCTGCAAGCTTTATGTAACTGAACAGGTTTATTCCATGGAAGAGCAAACTGTAAGCTTTATTATAAAAGCTGGACTCTGTAATTAAGAGGTTATTCATGTTGATACAGTCTGACCTGGCTGTTGTTTTGATGTTGACACTGATTTAAGTTTGTATCAGATATTAATTAAACTCAGACTGATTAATGATCAAGGTTGATCATGTGGAAAGGAAAAGTCCAAGTACGGATACTTGGCACGCGAAGTCGGAGAGGGCTCGGTAGCTCGTTCTCTGGACTAGGTCAGAGAGGGCTCGGTAGCTCGTTCTCTGGACCGGATGAAGTCGGAGAGGGCTCGGTAGCTCGTTCTCCGGACTAGGTCAGAGAGGGCTCGGTAGCTCATTCTCTGGACCGGACGAAGTCGGAGAGGGCTCGGTAGCTCGTTCTCCGAACTAAGTCAGAGAGTGCTCGGTAGCTCGTTCTCTGGACCAGACGAAGTCGGAGAGGGCTCGGTAGCTCGTTCTCTGAACCGGACAAAGTCGGAGAGGGCTCAGCAGCTCGTTCTCCGGACTAGGTCAGAAAGGGCTTGGTAGCTCGTTCTCTGGACCAGGAAGATGTTAGGGTTTAGGGCTGGGAGACTCTAAAACTAACCTAAGGACATTGGATCGGTCTGTTGACCGATCCAGTGATACATGAGTCACCTGATCGGTCTCGTGACCGATCAGGAACCACACAGAAAGTTTCTGTGGGTTATTTGATCAGTCTGTGGACCGATCAGTAACCACACAGAAGCATTCTGTGGGTTATCTGATCGGTCTACAGACCGATCAGAAAGAAGCGCTGGGACTCAAAGCGCTAGGGGGGATCGGTCTGTGGACCGATCCACCCATAGGCTGATCGATCCACAGACCGATCAGACACTTCCCAGACCGATCAGGATGAGTCCTGATCGGTCCAGAGAGATATGGATCAGTCTGTTGACCGATCCACAACATGTCGTTTGTGTCTGCTGTTTCTCTGATATTTCTGATTCACTTCTGATTCACTTTTGATTCACCTGATCAAATCATCTTCTGTGAGATTTTTAAGTTGCAGGTTGCAGGTATCGTGCCATTGGTTAATTTCAAATGAAGCTCCATCAGAAGAATAAGAACAAGCGCCCTTTATGCTGTATTTCACTGCAAGTGATGCATTTCGAGCTTCAACGTTCATTGGCCGCGATCAGTTGGACTCTTGCTCATTAGTTCGAGCTCAGAGACACCAGTGAAGACCATAGATGGTATTGGTGTGAGTTCAGAGGACCAGATGAGAAGGAAGAGTGATTGGCGACGCCTGGGTTGGTTGCAGTGATTCGACACAGGTGACAGTGATTCGAGACAGTGAGAAAGCAGAATAAGAAGAAGGAAGAAGAGAGGTTTGCTAAGGTTCTGGAAAAACTCTCTGTCGCTCAAGCAAGAGGCTGTGTCGTTGAGCTCTTGGCTGAAGCTTCCTTCTGTCTTTGCGTTTTTCACTTCGTGGCTGTAAGTTTCATTTGTTCATTCCTTCAGCCACCAAAACTCTGTAAGTCATTGTGCTTTATTTTCAAATCAATTCTGTGACTTTTGTGGAGAGGTTACTCCACCGAGAAGGAGAAACACTTAGCCGAATTTTGTTCGGGGTGTGATCTACCGAAAGATCAAGGGATCGTCCACCTTACGGACACGCCGAGGAGTAGGGGCAAGTTATCCCCGAACCTCGTACATCGTTTTGTTAGTGGTGGTTTGTTCTTTTCCTTGCATCAGTTTTCATTTTACTTATTTCCGCTGTGCTAACAAACTCTTGTGAGGAAATTGATTGGATTTTTAAAGGAGGCTATTCACACCCCCCCTCTCTAGCCATCCGAAGGTCCTAACAATTCATGCTTGCTAAGTGGTAAGAATAGAATTTCTAAATTTCTCGGCTGTACGTGCTTATTAAACTATAAGGAGGTCAAATCTGTAATGAAATCAAAGCTAAACCGCATACTCATAATCTATGCCCAGAAAACTCCTAAACAATCTACATACTTTAAATTAACTGTTTGTGCACATTAATTAGCAAGGTAAATCTGAAACTGAAATCCTAAACTGTCCTGACTTCATAAATGGCACGAAAGATACAACCAACAAGCTTAAGGTAAAATCATCAAGGAAATCAAAACCTAAGCTTAAGATCTGTTCATGCTCGAAAAATTAGCAAGGAAATCCAAAAAACTGAACCTAAGGGAGGAATGAAGATCCGAACAAAAACTTCACAGCATACTCGAAAAACAAGGAAACACCCAAATCAAATTCGGAACCACTCTTACCGCAGGTGAGTAGCAACTTACCCTAGGTTTTCTTGGACTTACAGCCGAAGGGGAAGGCTCTAGGGTTTCGGGTGAGCTCCAAATCTCGGCGATTTTGGCCCCCTCTTGGTGCTCCCAGCTTCTCCTCGACGCAAGGATCACGACGGTGAAGAAACCTTCGGAGAACGCCCTCGCCGGCCGCCGGAAACGCCCCTTGCTTGCTGCTGTAGTTTCACCCGACGAGAAGCACCGACGCGAGAGGGAAGAGAGGTTTCGGGAGAAATAGTTAGGTTTTCGGGATAATACTTAAGTTCTCTTTTTTTTATAACTAGGTATTCTATTAACTATTACCATATAAATATATTTCTCTCCTTCCTAGATTAGCATAGCCCGCTTGCACACTTCGTTAGCCGGATTCGCTTAAAGCTTGGTTCGGCCGGAGGTTGCGGGTTCGAATGCCTGTATACAGTGCATCCATAGTGTTGTAAGAAAAATAGTTGTGCAAAAAATATTACTATTATATCATTGTTTGTAGTATTCATTTTTAATATAGTGATATCTATGATATGAGAAGTGTAAACCAATCCCAGGAAGGCATAATTAATACTTCACACCATATCTCCATTTTGTAAAATAAAAACTCGCTAGAAGTTGTGAATATTTAGAAATATAATAGGCTCAGTCCAACTGTGTATTTAAACTCAATAGGTTGGGGTTGGAAAGTTTAAAGTCTAGTAAATTTATTTTCAATTCTAACGAAGTTATGACCTAAACAAAATGAGTGTTGTTGTGTTTGAAAAATATAATAAGATAGCAGTTGTTGTTAATAGAATACAATTCAGGTGCACATATTTCGCGCCAACTGGCACGGAGCAAGAACTTCATTTATATTGGTTAAAACTAAGTTTTGACACCATATATAGCTTCTACAAGCTCAAACCTTCATAGGGAAGGTGATTTTAGAGAAATCCAAGTATCATAGGACCATCAGTGGGTTTTGATCAAAACCCACTGATGGACCTACACATCTCTAATTGCGGTCATTTCAAATCTTACGAGTTTCTAGTATTCCAAGGACTGCAATGGTGCTACCCATTACGGATTTAAAGATCCCTAGAGGTGATCGAACACTACAAAATATCTCAGCCTTATTGTGGACCTAATATGCTAACATATTAGGCCTAACATTAGGCTGATAGGTTGGGTCCTTGGCCGCTTTGTTCAACCGATCTCTCCCTTCTATAAGCTATAAACTCACTACGGATTATGAAAAAGTATAGAAATTCTAATAGGCTAGGTCCAACAGTAGGTTTTAACGCTACGTCGTGTGATTGAAAATTGCTAATAATAGTGTAATATAGATTTAACCTCTAATTAAGTTGTCACTCAAAAATAAAATAGTGGTGCCTGGTGTTGTTGTAAATTTAATGATGTTCATTTAAAGAAATTCAATGGGTGCATATGTTCCGTGCCAACTGGCACAGAGCAAGAGCTTCATTTGTATTGGTTAAAACTAAGTTTTGACATCATATATAACTTCTACGAGCTCAAACCTTCATAGGGAAGGTGATTTTAGAGAAATTCAAGTACTGTAAGGCCAGCAGTGGGTTTTGACCAAAACCCACTAATGGACCTACACATCTCTAATTACGGTCATTTCAAGTCTTATGAGTTTCTAGTATTCCAAGGACTACAACGGTGCTATCCATTATTGATTTAAAGATCCCTAGATGTGATCGAACGTTACAAAATATCTCAGCCTTATTGTGGGCCTAATATGCTAACATATCATGCCTAACATTGGGCTGATAGGTTGGGACCTTGGCTGCTTTGTTCAACCGTTCACTTCCAAGTTTTTGCTCCCTAAATCTAAAACTTGACACCATCTCTCCCTTCTATAAACTATAAACTCACTATGGATTGCGAAAAAGTATAGAAATTCCAATAGGCTAGGTCCAACAGTGGGTTTTAAGGCTACGTCGTGTGATTGAAAATTGCTAATAATAGTGTAATATAGCTTTAACCTCTAACTAAGTTGACACTCAAAAATAAAATGATGGTGCTTGGTGTTGTTGTAAATTTAATGATGTTCATTTAAAGAAATTCAATAGGTGCACATGTTCCGTGCCAACTGGCACAGAGCAAGAGCTTCATTTGTATGGGTTAAAACTAAGTTTTGACACCATATATAACTTCTACGAGCTCAAACCTTCATAGGGAAGGTGATTTTAGAGAAATCCAAGTACCGTAGAACCATCAGTGGGGTTTGACCAAAACCCACTAATGGACCTACACATCTCTAATTGCGATTATTTCAAGTCTTATGAGTTTATAGTATTCCAAGGACTACAACGATGCTATCCATTACTGATTTAAAGATCCCTAGAGGTGATCGAATGTTACAAAACATCTCATCCTTATTGTGGGTCTGATATGCTAACATATCAAGCCTAACATTAGACTGATAGGTTGGGACCTTAGCCGCTTTGTTCAATTGATCACTTCCAAGTTTTTGCTCCTCGAATCTAAAACTTGACACCATCTCTCCCTTCTATAAACTATAAACTCACTACGGATTGTGAAAAAGTATAGGAAATCCAGTAGGTTAGGTCCAACAGTGGGTTTTAAGGCTACGTGGTGTGATTGAAAATTGCTAATAATAGTATAATATAACTTTAACCTCTAACTAAGTTGTCACTCAAAAATAAAATGGTGGTGCTTGGTGTTGTTGTCAATTTAATGATGTTCATTTAAAGAAATTCAATAGGTGCACATGTTTCGTACTAACTGGCACGGAGCAAGAGCTTCATTTGTATTGGTTAAAACTAAGTTTTGACACCATATATAGTTTCTACATGCTCAAACCTTCATAGGGAAGGTGATTTTAAAGAAATCCAAGTATCGTAGGGCCATTAGTGGATTTTGGTCAAAATCCGCTGATGGACCTACACATCTCTGATTGTGGTCATTTCAAGTCTTGTGAGTTTCTAGTATTCCAAAGATTTCAACGGTGCTATCTATTACTGATTTAAAGATCCCTAGAGGTGATCAAACGTTACAAAACATCTTAGCCTTATTGTGGGTCTGATATGCTAACATATCAAGTCCAACATTGGGCTGATAGGCTGGGACCTTGACCGCTTTGTTCAGCCGATCGCTTCTAAGTTTTTACTCCCCAAATCTAAAATTTCACACCATATTTGACGTCTCTAAACAAAAAAATTCCCTAGGAGTTGCGATATTTTTTTAAAATTCAAATAGTATAGCACCAACAGTTGGATTCAAGTCTATAGGGTATGCTTGTAAATATAAAACTGTCTTATAATTTGATTTGAACTAAAATGAAGTTATGACTTAAATGGTTCATGTTATTATTCGCAAAATAAAATTTGATATATAAAACGAGTAATATATAGAATAAAAGTTACAGATTAAATAGCAAATAAAAAAATTTAAATGTTAATAAAAATATTAAAAATAAATATAATATAAATTACTATTATATATTAATATTAAAAATAAATTTAAAGAAAATAAAATATAGTATATAGATTAAAATAAATCATATAATGAAATTAAATATATCTAAAAAATATAAAATATATTTTAATAATATATATATATATATATAAAGTAATATATAGTATAAATAAAAGTAAAAAGTAAAATAATATAAAAAAGATTAATATATATAATAAATTATAGAGATTAAATAGAAAATAAATAACTAAAAAGTTAACAAATTAAAATAAATGAATTTATGACGTTGGACTTGATATTGGGGGATATCAAGCCAACGTTTGAATCACAATGCAATCTCCCACTCTCCTACATCGGCCGCAGTCATCTTCTCGAAGGCAACGTATGTAGCTCCATTCGAGGCATGCCTCTAGCATCACCGACATTCGACCATTGGTTTTGTACGTAGCTCCGTTTCGTATTCAGTGGTGATATCTACAATGGTTTCACCTAGGGTTTATGTTATTGTTAAGGGCATTGTTAGAATAAGAGCACAGTCGTTATTACGGAATCTAAGAGTTTTTTTTTCTGTGTGTGGTTGTTGATTTATGGTTGTTAAGTTCTGAATGGCTAGAAAAGGAGCATCGACAAGTGGAGGTGCTGCTCGACCTAGTTATCCAAGTTATGTCAACAGTAGAAGAACTAAAGGAATGAACTGGAAAAGTACAATTTGCCATTTCAAGAAATTTATTTCTTCTATTCAACCGTCTGTAGAACAAGAACAGATGATTCGAGGAACACCCTTTTCATGGATCTTCGACCTCCCTATTAGTTCCTTTGTAAGAGCTCAGGTCCAAAATATGTTTGATAATTGGGATCAAGAGGAGCACAACTTTATCTTCCATGGAAAAAATTGAAATTTGCCAAGGTAGATGTTGCACTAATTTTAGGTCTACCTGACAATGGAGAGAAAGTTCGTCTTGATTTAAATGAGGCCTCCAGTCAACTATACATGGAGTTTTTTTAAGAGTCTGATTGTTCTGCCAAACATTTGGAGAAACATATATGAAAGTCAAGATCAAATGACAAGCTCTACCGTCAGCTGTATATCATGTATTTTTTTGCAACTGTTCTATTTTATGGTAGTAGCAACGTTCTTAGAATACTGATGTTATCCCTAATTGACTGTGTAGATTATTTTGACAACTTAGCTAGGTTTAACTGGTGCAATATAGTATACAGTTTCATGGCTCCTTAATTTAAAGTTATTGCTTGGAGCTTACATTGAGACCAAAACCACTTGTTGCTGATTCAATGCCCAAGGCCCCCTTACTTAAGGGATTTCTAAATATTTTGGATGTACGTTAGATTATAATTATCTCATGATATTTGTTATGAATATTATTTATTTTTATAATCATATTGTAGGTATAGGTGTGTGAGCACATCAGCATCATTGATCCAGACCATCCTGAATAATTTCCTAGAATCCTACGATGGAGTTGGCCTAACTATCATATTGACACAGTTAAAAAGTTGATAGACCATGTGACTGCAGATAAAATTATTATAGATTTAATTTCGAAAGAATCAGAGTTAGATTTACTACCAAACTGGGCTCCTCCAACTCAAGCCCTTGAGTTGGTTAGCCAAGGATCTTCACAACAAGAGTAAGAAGGTATACTGCAGCGGTAAGAGATGGTAGACTGCAGTCAGTGCAAGGAAAAGGGTGACCAAATTGAAAATTTAAAGCAACAATTACAGAGAGCTATTAAAAGTTTGGAGGATGCTAATAGCAACATGACAATGGTCATAGATGAAAAGAATAGTCTCTTAACAGCAAAGGCTATTTTAATTGCTGAAATATAGAGTATGCTTAAAGAAAAAGATCTTCAAATAAGTGACTTATAGGATAGGATTGGCAAAATTGTTGACACTAGCAATGTTCTTGTGGACAACAAAATTTTAATTGTAAAAGACAGAATCACAGCCGATGCTGAAAATAAAATCAAAGGTCTCCAAAAAAAAATCCTACAAAACAAGGTCTCAGAAGAGTCACAAACATCCCCTACCATAGATAAAGAGGGCATAGAACTTAATCCGCCAAGACTACCAATTAATTTTGGACTAGACTCCAAAAAGAGAATTCAGAGAAAATAAATAGCTGAGTGTAAAAAAAAGGCAAACATATTGTTAAGGATGTAGAACCAGAAGCTCCTGCCCCATCAAAGACTAAAGACACATGTTCATCAAATATAGAAATAAAATGTGGTGAACTTAAAAAGGCAAAGACCAAAATATTGAAGGTAGGGTCGATTGTAGGTAATTTATTACTTTGTAATCCTTATTAACATATTAGAATTTAAATTTTTTCAACAAGCGAAGACATTTTTTAAGAAGAATAAAGATGGTGTGATAGCAGATGCAATATTGAAGCTGAGTCAATTAAAGTAAGTTAGTTGGTAGTGTAATTACATAATCATGTAAACCAATGATGATGATGATTGTAGTTGAATAATAATTAATAGCGCTAACTTATTTATTTGGTTTTTTGACTAATTATGTAGGGTTACGGTGCTTCCAATATGGTCTAATGATACTTTCGCTTTAGATATGCAATCTTTTATGACAATATTTGATTGGACTCAATACACCAATGGGGATTGCACAAATGCTTATTGGACTATTCTAGCTAATGAAGTCAAAACCTCTAACTCACCATATTACTCATCCATATTTTGTGGGGTTGGATTTCAAGTAAGTATTTGAGCACTTAATCTTGTTTTTTATATATACCGGATGTAGTAAACTAAAAATTTATCTTGTTTACATAGGAAATATTTGGAATGATGCACGTGGACACATTAAAATAGCGTGCTAAAACTGACGACGACAATCAAATTAGATATATTTTCTGTCCACTAAATAATGAAGATGATCATTGGCATCTAATGGTCATAGACCTGGATGAAGGTCATATAATTCATTATAACTCTCTCGACGTCACAGAAAATTATACTATTATTTTTGATAAAACTATATATATATATATAAAGCGTTGGATATGTATTAATTACTAATGTCATTTATGTGTAGGTGTCATTTTTTAAGGAGCTAAAATTGGTCATACTATCACACATGGCATCATGGTTTAGCACCTATCTCGAGGAGAGAGTTTAAATCGATTCAAGTAAATGGCCCAACACAAAGCAAATCTTAAGTATTTGTTTATGTTGCATCATCTTTACAATAAAATAGACTCTTACAAGTTTAATATTGTTTTCTTGTAGGCTAGATTGTGCTTTTTTTTATTATACACTATGCATAGAGTTTGATGTTTTAGCGATCAATAGACTTTATACAAGATAAAATGAGAGCATATAGATTTAGGCTTGGCCATAAAATAATGACGGACAAAAAACTTTAAATTGTAAATTGTATATTTGTAATTTTAAATAAGTGTAATATTTTGTTCTTGTAATGACTGACACTCTGTCACATTTTAATTTATAAAAGTAACAACCACTAATTTAAATTATCCCATATCTTTTGTCAAACTAGCCTATTTGAAATTCTAAACTAATTCGCAAATCACAATCCGTAGCAAGTTTTTAGTTTATAGAACAGAGAGATAGTCTTAAGTTTTAGATATTAGGATAAAAAAAATAGATTGTGATCGGTTAAACAAAGTGGGCGAGGTGTCAACCAATCAAGCCCACGTTGGGCCTAATATGATATTATATCAGGCCAACGTAGGCCTGATAAAAGATAATATCAAGCCCAACTTGATCCTGATATAAGATAATATCAGGCTCACGTTGGGTCTGATATTATCTCATATCAAGCCCACAATGAGGCTGATAATTTTCGTAACCCTCGATCACCTATAGAGAGCTTTAAATAAGTAATGCATAGCACCGTTGGTGTCCTTGCAAGAATAGAAACTCAGAACACTTGAAATGGGTTCAATTGGAGAAGTCTAGGTCCATTAGTGGATTTTGACCGAAACCCACTGATGGACCTACGACACTTAGATTTTTTTAATTTCACATTCCCTATGAAGGTTTGAGATGAGAGAAGCTAGATAAGGTGATAAATCTTGGTTCTAACCACCACAAATGAAGTTCTTACTCTGTGCCAGTTGACACGGAACATGTGAATCTTATGAATTTTCATTCAATGAACAACACAAACCCTATCTAATTTTAATAGCCGGGGATAACACCTACCACTAATTTATTTTTAAGTAAAAAATTACTTAGATATTTAAGCTAAATTACAATACAATTAGAAATTTCCAATAACTTGTTGTAGACTTCAAATCAAGTGTTCAAACTAGCCTATTTGAAATTCTAAACTAATTCACAAATCACAATACGTAGCAAGTTTTTAGTTTATAGAACAGAGATATTGTCTCAACTTTTAGATATCGGGATCAAAAGATTGGATTGTGATCGATTGAACAAAGCGAACGAGGTGCCAACCAATCAGGCTCACGTTGGGCCTGATATGATATTATATCAGGTCCAACATGAGCCTAATATAAGATAATATCAGGCCCAACTTGGGCATGATATTAGATATAATATCATGCTCACATTGGGCCTAATATTATCCCATATCAGGCCTGTAATCAGGCTGATAATTTTCGTAACGCTCGATCACCTATAGAGAGCTTTAAATAAGTAATGCATAACACCGTTGGAGTCCTTGCAAAAATAGAAACTTAGAATACTTAAAATGGGTTCAATTGGAGAAGTCTAGGTCTATAAGTAGATTTTAACTGAAACTCACTGATGGACCTAAAGCACTTGGATTTCTTTAATTTCACGTTCTGTAGGAAGCTTTAAGGGGAGAAGCTAGATATGGTACTAAATCTTGGTTCTAACCACCACAAATGAAGTTCTTGCTTCGTGCTAGTTGGCACAGAACATGTGAATCTTATGGATTTCCATTCAATGAACAACATACACCCTGTCGAATTTTAATTTACGAGATAATAACCATTTGTTTTAACTCATAAATTAGTTACTTTGGAGTTCCCAAATTACATGCCTACTTTATATTTCCAAGTAGACCTTGTAGACTTGAAATCAGTGTCGGACCTAGCCTATTTGGATTTATGAAAAATCCTAATGATTACCAAGTTTTTAGTTTTCATAAGAGAGATATGATGTGAAGTTGTCTCTTTTCACTGATCTATACCATCATGGAAATTTGGATATTATGATGTTTATTTTACTAAGCAATAGTATTGTTATTCTTGTGACAATTTAGTTTAAATATCTTATATCATACATACCATTGTATTTAATAACAAATACTGCATACAAAGATATAAAACTAACAACACTATATAATTGTACCTTTACATTCCCTACCCAACTTTTTTGCTTATAACACTATGGACAATTAATCCAATATTTTATAGAACATGTCTCTCAAAATTGATACAATTACATCAATTCTATTTTTTTTCATGTCTCCTTGTTTGAAGTCCATCTTTATATCGTATAAAAGACATCGGATGTATTGTATCACAAATAAGTCACAGTCAACGTTGTAAATAACATCAGTAATTTAATATTCGATATTTTATATCGATATTTTCTATTCACACTGTTCAATCTTGACTTACCTGGCTTCTTGTTGTGGGCATTCTATTATGAGAGACACTCATTGGTCGAAGGGATAATGCATTTCAAACTTTGGATCAATAGCAGCAAAGTGCTCATGACTATATTGTTTTAAATCTGATACCTGTAAGATTGAACAAGAAATTAAAATTTTACATCAACTAGCAAGTATACTATATTTCTAACATACACATGAATATCGGATGCTCACCGCTACTTTAAAATCATATTTGGATTTACTTCCACTTGTTAGAGAATTGTAACGATTGAACGTCATTGATTTGGTATTCACCATCAATAAGTGGAAGTGTATATTATCACTGCATAAAAATATAAAAATATACCTAAACTCTTCATCTTTTTTATCTATCTTTATCACTTGTTGCAAGCCAAACTTGCTTGAGGATTTTATTGATGACTACAAATATACAAACCCATACATATACTTAAACAAATAATAAAATGTATTCAAATATTATATATTCTCAAATAATTTAGATTCCTTATTGTAAGAAGGTTGAACAATAAATAGACTTGTTGTATGGTCTACCAGACGAGGATGCCCTCCTAAATAGTATTTTACAATATGTGTCAATTACCTCTCCTTTTGTCAAAATCTCTCCATTCACACCAGATAAGAAGAAATGCACATTTAACCAAAGGGTGGATCCTCTCAAACTAATTCACTTGTAAACCTGCAAAGTAAATCAATGACTATAAATCACATACTAAAATTAGAAAACCGTATAATTATCTATATTAGAGAACCATATAATTATCTTGACTTATCACTTAATTAAATCAACTATGAATTTAACATACTTTATGTTCTCCAATTGTTTTAACAAGTAAGTCATATCTTCTTCTTGTTTTTTCTTCTTCAAAGTCTTAAATTGCTTCTTCATAAACTATGCCTATAAACATAAAATCCATTTAGTTAATGAATTAAATCAAACAAATTACTATTTTATATGTAAATACAGACTTACAACAATGGTTTGTTTCCTCATTTTGTTAAGTTGGTCAATCCTAGTTGCATCCTTCTTTGCCGCTTTTTCAGAATTGCCTTCCATTATTGTGACAATGTCTATTTCTTCTTCCATATCATCCACATCAATTTTCCCTTTCTCCTTGTCCATAACATTAGGTCCTTTTACAAATTTTTTACCCTATACTTTTAGTAAAACATTCTTCATAGGCTTACATATTTATATATTTCTCCGCTTCCTCTTAGGTAAAATCCGGAGTCACAATGGACTATCAATTGGAGTATCCCTATAATCATAGCGACTTCTGTCACGTCCTCTCCTACCTCTTATTCCAAAAGCTACTGGTTCACATTGAGGATCGACTACAAGATCGCTTGATTGAGGTTGCATGTCTTTATTTTCTATTATTTCTAGTAATTCTTTCGCCCTTTCATTCAAATGCATGTTCTCCATTGTTAGTTCCTTAATTCGGTTTGCTTGAATAATACAATTACAACATCCCTTATTACTATCACTTCCTGCTTCATTGTCTTCAAATTGCAATGTTTTCATTGGACGTGGAATGTCATCAACAAAATCAATGTTCTCAACCAATACTTTTTCATATTGGGTAGAGATTATGCCAATCATAACCTGTCATATTATTAAAACAAATGGTAAAAAAAACATATTAACCTAACTTAAATGACAATTTTCAAACTTTACCTCTTCAGATGAGACTCGGTCCAACAAATCTCTCACCTTCCTAATATGTGAAGGAATATTCCCCCACTTATTTATTTGTGCTCGTTCAATTTTGTATGATTTTTGGATTGGAACATGCTTCAAAAACCATACCTGATTCATCATCACAAGTGTTAAATATTCATACACATCCACAAAATTTTGTTACATTTAACATTAAAAATATACTCACTGCCAAAAAACCTGCAAAGCCCTTTAGGTAAAAAAGGTTGGTGTTGGCATGTATTGTCTGAGTTGATGAAAATAAGTCCCCAATCATAGATAATTGTGGAGCCATAAATTCATGGATGACTTCAACCCAATTGAATCTAATAGGATTCTCAAAATTATCTACTATATCTATAAGATATAAAGAGATTTTATATGTACTAGAAGAAAATAAGACACAAACAAATATATACAAAATCTAAAATTTGCAAAATAATAAAATATCATTATCTTTTTCAATACGATTGATATAGAATTTAAGTAATTCCTCAATTCTTAATCTAGTAGCTTCTTTTTTATTTAAGAAGTAAGTTAGAAATAGGTCACCTGATGCTTTAGTTGAATTTATCGGAACCAAAGCACCACGGTCTGCAATACCAAGCAATAATGAAGCGTCTCTTCTTGTGAATGCAACCGGTACACCTAAAAAATGAATATCAGACCTAACGTTATATATGATAATATATTATATATGATAATATCATGGCAAACAAGGGTCTGAAATGATTCCATATCAGACCCAACGTTAGGCCTGATATTCAATCATATCAGAACCACATTGAGTCTGATATGAGATCATTTCAGGCCCTTAGTGGCCATGGTTTACCAATAACCAGGGTTATTAGCGGACCAACATAAATAAATAAATATTAAGATTTTTAAATTATTTTATTTTAATAAACTACTACTTCGTGCTTAAAATTCACAACTATAAGCTGTACCTGAGAATCTAAAAGTTTGAGAAGTTGAATCCTAATTTTGAAACATATTGACCAATATACTATGGATATGTTGCATATCTTGTATGTCCAAGAAAATATCAAAGGGAACTGTTTGATTATGGCTACTTGTCGATCATGTAAAATAACACATCCATGATGTCTTCCTTTCTTTGTAGATTTTTTAAAAAACTGTTAAAGTGACCTAACATGTTGTTCCAATGTAATTTCTGTCCAAACTGGTTCAGGCTTTGCAAATCCGATGGTTTCGAAGGTGATACATTTGCGGATAATTTAACAGCAGAGGATGAAACACCCAACTCATTTTCTTTCGTCATTATGAAAGGAGAGTATTGACAGAAACTCTAAACTTCAATGCAGAGACGGAACTAGTGTGGATTTTCGCCAGAAACCCTTGATGTCGCCTGACGGACATACGAAGACGCTTATGTACTCTTTCGTTAGGGGGACGATCTCATAACTAAAAATATGTAAAAGTTTTTTGTAATCGGAGAGTTAAAAAAATACAAGTCTTGCACGCGTTGAGAGAGAGGGAGAAAGATATTGATGCATAAATATCCAAACCATAAATGAAATTTTTAAATATAAATAATTCAAATATACTTTGGATACATTGAAAAATAGGATAACAAAAGACGGTGTTAACGAAAACGGGTATAAAAGAATTTTTATATTTATTAATGTGCCTTTGATAATTATAAAATCATAATATACTTTGATAAATACGCACTTCTATCTACGTCTTTTGATAAAAAGTCATAATCCACCTGCTTTTACTTTTATCTATTTATATTTTATTACTTTTTGACATCCAACAGCCTCTACAATCGACGCAAAGTGCTCCTCTACTCGACATCTTTCAGGTTAAAATGAGAAATAAAGAACGCTCCTGTAACATTAACATCATCACCATCTCATTCATTCTCATCACACAATTTTGGATTAATGATTCAAAAACCTTCAAACTGTCTTGTTCTTGCACATACAGCATGTACACCTGCATGATGATATCATTTTGGACATCAGTTTTTGCAATAACAAAGCCAAATCTCTATAAGCAACATCTCTTACAACGTAACGAGCTCACACACTCTCCTCTCCTCTCCTTCAAAATTCATGTTTTTTAATTAGCCATAACCATAAGAAAGCAGCCTCCTCTCCTCAAGCTTCCTCTGCCAATTTATCCTCGCAATGAAGTCCTCTGCTTTCTTGTCAATCTCGCTCACTTCTTCTTCCTCCTCCTCCTCCTCTGAGTCTTCCTCTTCTTCTGTTCTCTTCTCGCTCCTCCACTCGTCCTGCCGCTCATTGTTTACCTTCCTGTTCATGTACTCCTCGTAGATATCCGTCGGGGAGGGCTGCGAAGTCTTGGACTCGCTTGTCCTCACGAGGAAGACGACGACGATGTTGCAGAGTAGGACGAGGCACTTGGTCCCAGACACGGACGCGAGAGAAAGGAGGCATGAACTTACTCGTGGAAGCCACAGGGGGCTGGATAGGAAGAGGGCCAAGAATAAGAGCGTGACAAAGTAGTGGAGGAGGCTGGGGACGAACTGCTTCCTCTTCCTGGCATGAAACTTCTCCATCCTAATGGAATCCATGAAAGTAGATCAGTTTCAGAGCCGAGGAAGGGGAGGGAATGGAGTGGAATTGGTGGAAGAATTCTCATCCGACAGAAGATGGAGCAATCCAACAGGGGAATTAAATAGGGAGGAGGGAAGTCACAGTGTTTATTGAGAAAGCCCCTTCACAACCATTAGATCTGATGGGAACCAATCTCAGTCATTCACTAGTCTACAATTATATTTGATAATTGTAAAGAGGATCCTCTTTGTTTAGAAAAAAAAAAAGAGACCAAATGAGCTCATAGAACTTTGAACTAGAGCCAAAACGAATCGGATCGAGTGAATTATAAAACACTCAGGGGGGTAGATGAATATATATCATGCTCCTTTCCTCCAACTTTGAAGTGATATGATTTGTTTAGTGAGGATTGGAGGAGCTTTCCAAAAGGTTGAGATAATTGAGTGCTCTCCACTGCCTGCTGCATCAGAGTTCTGATTTGGCTCCTTCAGAAACCACAAGAAATGCCTGTATACTTTTCGATGTGCACAAGCTCCTCAAATATGGTATCTGGCATCATCTTTCAGTATTTGAATTCCTACATTAGATTTGCCGTGTTTTCTTGTTTACTTAACTCAAAATAAAAGATAATGCAATAAGATCAATTAACTAAAAGTTTAAATTGTCTCAAAATCCTAACAATGTAAAAAGTAAAAATAACCTTAAAATAATGATAAAAATTATTCAAAACTTTTGAAAAAATTTTAAATAATATTTTTTAGGCTAAGATTAAGTCTTACAGGTTACATTTAATAATCAATTATAGATCTCTTGAATAAATTTTAATTTAATATATTAAATAACATATAATTCAATCTGAATAAAAAGTTATGGCTCTTAAAAATTAGTATCCTCCTGCATCACTTCTGAAGTAGGCAGCACAAGATATATATGCTGATTATTCCTATGAAGAGGTAGGCTTTTCAAGTATCATAATCCTTAATGCAATCATGGTCTTTGGACCATAGTTACTGTTTTGTAAATTATATAATCTATGAAATTAAGAATTCTTTAAGTTTATCTATATCATACTTCCCTTAGATATGAAATATGAAATAGCTGAGAAGGATAATTAAAAGACAGTTATTTTGGTACTTTTATTTGTTCCTTTCATTTTCGAATGAATATCCTCACCCATTGCTTCAGACTTAGGGACTAAGGCAGTGAATTATTGCCCTTTAGAAAGATAAAAGGAGTCAGACGAGAGTTATCACTTGTGAGCAATCGATATTGGAGAGGGGCCACAATAATTAAAGCAGACTGCAAATTAGGACTCTTAGATGACACTGCTCTGTCCGAGCTAAATCTATCCTTCCAACTGAACTTGTGTGGCTGCTAATCGAAAAAACGGCACACTTTATGATCAAGTGGGAGGGGAGAAAATGAGGTTAAAGGAAGGTTGATGTTGTTTAAGACCCCTCAAAGATCACCCTTAGTCACAAGCCGTATATTTATTTTTAAAGATGCATCTTTTATTGCTGGTGCCTTTACAGGGAGAAGGTCTTCCAAGATTCCTCACCAGATGGATGCTGAAAAATGGTGGTCACAGTTCTCAGTTTTTTTTTTCTTGTTGAGTTAGTTCAGAGTTTCGGCTCGAGCAGAATTTGTTCAAAAGTTCGGTCGGTCATCGAGTTTGATCTCTTGTTTTCGAGTTAACAAGTTGGCATTAGCAAATGAGACAGTCTTTGCTGCTGTTTCATCAGGGGGGTTAATTTTGACAAATGGGTGTTTTTGGTTGTGATTAATGTTTCTGAACATTTAGTTAGTGGTTCAAATTTGATTTTCACAACAAAGCTACGTAAAGTAAGAGCCACTTGGAAAGTAAAAATAATTGAGTTCTGGGGCTAAGAAATTAGGCTAGACAGTTATAAATTGTCTAAGTTTCGCCTAACTCATACGATAGATGATTTTTCTCTCTGATTCATCTACAAGCTAAATTTTGAGCATAACTTATGCACATTAAGTTGAGATCCAAACTCTGGAGTCTGGTCATTTTTATTGCTCCTCTGAATATTTTGTTACCGCACCGCACCTACAACGATATCTTGGTGTTTGAAAAATAGGGAATTCATCTATTTTCATGTCAGCTTTGATTGACTGGTTGATATTAGCATCGGAGCATAGTGGACTGCATATATTAAAATTAATTTTTTTAAAATCATAAATCTCTTCATGGTATATATAATTTTAAATAAAATAATATGAAATAAAACATACCTCATCGTAGTCTTCAATAGAGTGAATGATATTCTAAACAAATAAGAGTTCTACGTGTGACTCCTCTAGTGATATCCACACATATTAGATCATGAACTTGACACAATTCGTTAAGTGCTAGTCTCTCAGATCGATAAAACCTTAGAAGTACTATCGATCTCTTTCAATTGAAGAAAGCGAAGAAGAAGCCTTCAAGGGAGAAGTGAAAAAGAACACATACATCCAAACCTTTTCAAGGATGACTAATTATAGCCTCCAAGAAAGATAAAGAGTCAAAGTCTCCATTAATTCTTCATTTAAATAGAATTATGTCCTCTATTAATTAGGAAGATGAAAAGTTATGACTTGCATTAATTCTTCATAATTATGACTTCCATTAATTTTTCAAGGAAGATGGAGAGTTATGCCCCTTCAAATTTTCCAAGAATCATCATATTTGTGTGTATCCAAATTCCCTATTTCCTCTTCTTTGAATCAAACAAAATCATATTTGATCTATCTTGACCTGTATTAACTTCTAATATTTTAGAATTAATTAATAATTTAATTAATTATTATTAATTAATTTTAATATCCATTAAAATAATTAATTATAGATAATGTTCATGTTTACGTGTTATGCTTGTAACTCTTTAAGTTTTATACACGGATGCAATGTAAATTTATACACAGACTAAGGTAACTATCTAGCAACATTTTTTAGTTACCCAACATAATAAAATTAATATTAGTCATAAACTATAAATTATTATAAACTGATTATTGTGTAATTCAATCTCTTCATCTAAGTCTACATCCCAATTAATTCGGTATATTATGCATATTCCTAAATTAATTATTTTACTTGATTTCCAAGATATAATAAACTTTCTTGAATGATAAAATCATTTCTTCCATGGCCATGGATTTCAAGTCACTAATATCTCTATCAAGCGGCCAGGATGTTAACTCCTAATCCAAAAGAGCGCTGAATCTTTTATTGACTCAACACTATTCTCTCTACGCTTTGTCATACACCCAACTATCATATTAATCATAATCCGATTAAAGAATACTTTTAACGGTGTCAAAATACATAACTCTATGTATAGAATAAAATAAGGTCTCAAGTTAAAATATCAGTTAAACTTGTTCATAAGAGAAATGACCAATAATACTTAATATGTGACCTCCTCTTAAGCGGATTATATCCAGTGTACCTTTAAACTCAAGGCACATTCAAGTACAATTTTACATCCCTTGGTCTATCTCGACCTAGTCATACTTAGTGTTGATCTAAATATCCATGTCCCTTCTAAATATCTATTCGATCAAGGACTATTTTAAGATTAATATACTCATTAATCCATGAAACTTTATTATTAATCATATATGTACAAAAAAATAAATGATTAACGATAAATACTTTCCTTTATGAAATAATTATTCACACAATATATAAGAAGTGTCTTGGCACATAAGTGCTCACACTAACAATCTCCCACTTGCACTATTGTCAGACGCTATAAACTCTCAATCTTAGGCTCTTTACATGAGTCACATGTTCCTATAAAGGTAAGACCTTTGTGAGTGGGTCTGCGACGTTCTAGCTGGTATCTACTTTGCTAACCAACATGTGACCCCTCTGAATAATCTCTCTGAGGAGGTGATACTTTCTCAATACATGCTTGAATCATTTGTGAGACCTTAGCTCATTTTCCTGTGCTATAGTCGCATTATTGTCACAGTATAGCATAACTGGATCAACAATGCTAGGAACCAAGCTCCGCTGTGAAATTTTTGATCCACACAGCTTTCTTTACTGCCTCCGAAGCTGCTATGTACTCAAACTTAGCTATTGAATATGTAAATATCTCCTGCTTGGAACTCCTTCAACACATAGCTGCACCATTCAAACAAAACATATATTCTTGTTGCAATTTCAAATCATCCTGATCTATCTAAAAACTTATGTCTGTATATCCTCTAACGACTAATTCTTCATCTCCTCCGAAAACTAAGAACATGTTATTTGTTCTTTTAAGATACTTGAGGATAGTCTTTACCATAGTTCAATGACTATTTCCAGGATCTGACTAACATTTACTTGTCATACTTAAAGCATATGGGACATCTGATCGAGTGCATATCATAGCATACATTATAGACCCTATATCCGAAACATAAGATATCTTGTCCATTCTACTTCTCTTCTCTTGTGTCTTTGGACACATAGCCTTGGAAAGATGTACACTATGTGACACTGGTAAATATCCTCTCTTGGAGTCCTGTATACCGAATCTATTTAACATTTTATCAATGTTTGTACCTTATCTCAACTCTAGTAACCTGCTTTGTCTATCTCGGTATATTCTAATACCTAAGACATAAGTTACATCCCTAAAATCTTTTATTGAGAAACACTATTCCAACCAAGTCTTGGTAAATTCTGGGCTAGGGATGTCATTACTTATAAAAAGTATATCATCAACATACAACACTAGGGAACACAATCTTGCTCTCACTAACCTTCTTATAAATGCAAGGTTCTTCTGGATTCTTGACAAAAGAAAAATCTTTAATGACTTTATCAAATCATAGATTCCAACTCCGAGATGCTTGTTTTAGTCCATAAATGGATCTCTTGAGATTACATAATTTATTGGTGTTCTTGGATGTTATAAAATTGGGAGGTTGTACCATATATACTTCCTCCTATAACATTCCATTTAGGAAAGTAGTTTTAACATCCATTTAACAAATCTTGTAATCCTTATAAGCTGCTATAGCTAGCAAAATCCTAATAGAATTAAGTATTGGAAGAGGTGAAAATGTTTCATCATAGTCAATTCCTCGACATTGATTGAAACCCTTTACCACAAGCCTTGCTTTATAGATACTTATGTTCCCTTCCATGCTAATCTTTTTGTTGAAGATCCATTTTCACTTTATGGGTTTTATCTCAACTGGCACATCAACTAACTCTCAAATTTAGTTGGTGTACACAGAATCCATTTTAGATTTCATGGCTTCTATCCATTTTTAAGAATCATTTGAAGTGACTGCTTCCTCGTAAGTCGACGGTTCATCATCTTCGATGAGTAGCACTTTCTCATCTTGGGTTATCAACCAACAATATCTATTTGACTCTCAGTGTACTCTTGTAGCCTTATATTGATCTTGCATTTCATGAGTAGTCTTAGACGAAGGAGACACTTGTACTTGTGGCACTATCTCATCGTCGAACTGTTCATCTTCCAACTTGTTTGTAGAGTCTGTAATTTCTTCAAAACTTACTTTACTCCCACTACTTTCTTTAGAAATGAACTCTCTTTACATGAAAGTAGCATATCGAGCAATAATAACTTTGTGTTCATTTGGGAGATAAAATAGTTTCCCATTATAACTTTGGGATAACCTACAAACATATATTTTATGAATATTGCTGCAAACTTATTTGAATTTTCATTCTTCATGTAAGCATCACAACCCCATATCTTAAGGTAAGACAAATTTGGTTTCTTTCCAAACCATAATTCATAAAGAGTCTTATCTATTATCTTGGTTGGAACTCGATTAAGTGTGTATTGCTGTTTTAAGGCATAGCTGCAAAATGACATCGGAAGACTTGCATGACTCATCATTGATCTAATCATATCCATGAGTGTGTGATTCTCCTTTTCGAAACACCATTCCACTTAGGTGTTCTAGGAGGTGTAAGTTGAGAAATTATCCCACATTCTTTTAGGTAATCAATGAACTCTTGGCTTAGATACTCGCCACCTTGATCACTCTGAAGGACTTTAATCTTCTTGTCATGTTCATTTTCTACCTCATTCTTGAACTACTTAAACTTGTATAGAGTTCTAGATTTATGTCGCATTAAGTAGATATATCGATATCTACTTAAATCGTCAGTAAAAGTCACGAAGCAAGTATCCGCTCCTCTAGCCTGAACTTGTAATGGCCCACAAACATCACTATATATGAGTTATAGTGGTTCATTTGCTCATTCACCTATCTTGGTGAAAGGCTTCTTGATCATTTTGCCTTGTAAACATGCTTCGCATGTATTTATGAGCTCTAATTCAAAAGAGTCCAAATACCCATTACTAACTAATCTAGCGATGCATTTTTCAGTTATATAACCAAGTCTACAGTGCCAAGATATGTCAAGTTTGAGTCATGCAATTTCTATTTCTTACTTTCAATACAATAAATCGGTTCATCTAAGTTAAGAATATAAAGACAATTGTTTAATGACCATTCCCATATAACACATTGTTCAAATAAAAGGAACATAACTTATCCTTGAATTGAAATACAAATCCCTTGACATCTAAACTCGACATCGAAATGGTATTCTTTGAGAAATTAAGAAAAAAATAATAGTTTTCTAAATTCAAAACAAGTCCAATAGATAAATTTATTGAATAAATTCCTATAGCTAACGCAGCAACTCTAGCTCTAATAGCTACTCATAGATTTATTTCGCCCTTGGATAACCGTCTGCAATCACTTAGACTGTGCATGCTCACACAAGCGTGAGAACTACTTCCAGAATCTATGATCCATGATGAAGAAAATAAAAAGATTGCACTCTATCATAAAGATACCTGAAGCATCTGCTCTACTGGCATTCTTCTTCATAAAAATGTAGCAAATTTTTTTTTAGTGACCTTTCTTGCCACAATGAAAGCACATAACCTCCTTCTCATCAGATTGAAGTACCTGCATCCCTTTCTTAAGCTTCTTCTAAACTTGATATATGAGATTCTTCACTACATTAGTCTTGGGATGAAATTTTTTGGTGCTAGGATGCTTGTTGGTCTTTCTGACCATCATTGAATGTAGTGAAAGATTTACTTTCATATCTTTCTCAGCAATTTTTTTAGCATTGCCATCATATCAGTCAAACTCTTATCTATGTTATTCATATTAAAGTTCAATATGAATTGAGAAAATGATGGAGGTAATGATGACAAGACCAGGTCAATAGCCAAGTCTTGATCCAATTTGGAACCTAAGCTCTCGAGTCTCTCTACGTATCCTATCATCTTGAGTACATGAGACTCAACTTGGTTTCCTTCCATTAGCATGGCACGAAATAGTGCTCGAAAGGTTTCATGCCTCTCTACTCTCACACTTTCTTGGAAGAGCTCACGTAAGTGCTGATCAATCTCCCTAGCATTCATGTTCTTATGTTGTCTCTGTAACACGGGAGACATAGAAGACAACATGATGCATTGCACATCCAGTACATCTTCCATATATTGAGAATTAGATGACTGATCTTTGTCCAAAGCGTTGGGCACATGCTCCTTCATTGGTTCATCTTCGAGCATGTAAATTTTTCTTTCATGTCTCAGGATGATTTTTAGTTTCCTATACCAATCTAGAAAGTTGGAACCAAAGAGGGTATTCTCTTTCTCAAGAATACTTTAAAATATAATAATTTAAAGTAGAGTTTTAGTATTTGTGAAATATATTTAATAAAGGATTTTTATGACTCATATTATTTTCTTCAAATCCAACAGCCTCCACTGTTAGAATCGGAAATTGGTTGGTAACAATTTCTAGTAGGACTGAAACCCCGAATCATATAATATGCACACAGCTAAGTTGTACCTACATGCTACATTCATCAAGTAGGCTTTAACTTGTTAATCACAAATCTATATGATTTTTGATATATTCTTGTCGAGTCTTATATTCTCAACACTTGCCCAATTGATCTCAGTTGAGCTAAACAAGTCAACGAATTCGAGTTAAGTTGACCAACTAATAATTATAATAAATTATAGATGTTTTGACATAAGCCCATGACTGAACTATATCGACTTATATAAAAATTCTAACTATCATCATAATTATTAGTGGAGGACTTTTAACAAATCTTGACTTTAATATATTTAAAATATTTTATAATTATTAAAATATTTCACCATTAATTAACTTATTGTGCATCCACATAATCTCATTATGAGATTTATCTTCATTAATCCTCGTAGTCTTTTAAGATAAATAGGCCTCGGAGATTTAACATATTAATATACTTATGCCATAGGGAATTTATATCTAAATCACAACATATATTTCTTTATATTTTTAAATAAAATTTATTTCTATCATAAAATGTTAAGACATATAACTTGAAATAAAGAAATTAAAATTTTGTTGAAATTTCTTAAAACATTGATTCCTCAAATAAATTTTGAAGAAGAGGCTTGGTACTATATGATCTAACCATGAATTGACTATGATACCACTGTTGGAATATCGGAGTGCAGCAGAATACATATAATAAAATCACATTTTTCCCTTAAATCATGGATCTCTTCATGGTACATATAATTTTAAATAAAATAACACAAAATAAAACATAGCTCATAGTCCTTGATAGAGTGAATGATATCACAAATAACTCGTCTCATGTGTGACTCCTCTAGTGGTATCCACACACACTAGATCACGAACTTGACACGATTTGTTAGGTGCTAGCCTCTTGGATCGACAAAATCTTGGAAACACTATCGATCTCTTATAAGATTGAGACGTGCTAAAAGGAGGGGTGAATAGTACTCGTAACTTTTACGTTCATTTTTTGCAAAACACATAATACACAGCGGAAAGTAAGAAACAAAGAATAAGGACAGTAAGGATTTACTTGGTTTAGAGTCTGTCATGACTCCTACACCAAGGTCGGTGATTGTTGATGATCTCTTTCGTTGGGCAATCACTAATAGCTCGAACAAGATTACAATTTGAAATACAATAGCTATAAAAATTTAGTTACTGATAATAAAAGAATAAGAAGTTGTTCGTCGATTGTCAGAGCAGCAGTTGGGAATTGTTGAATGGTTTCGGAGCAGCGTGCAAGAGTAGAAGTTGTTCTGAATATTGATTAGTTATATTCGTTCATAAGAGAAATGATCAATGATACTTAATATGTGGTCTCCTTTTAAGTGGATCGTGTCTAATGTACCTCTAAATTCAAGGCATCTCTAAGTACAATTTGAATATCCATCTTTTGGTTTATCTCAACCTAGTCATACTCACTGATCCTGTCCGAACCAAGAGTCAACGGACACTGGGCACGTGGCGCTCCCCGCTGGATCCTCGAGCGCTCCGGCGAACCTGCAGCAAAACCGAGCCGGGAGGGGTGTCCCGGCGACGGCCCTCCGACGCTCAAGTTAGGCGAGGAATAACGAATAGGTGGCCTCAAGATGAAGATTTTTCTCCTACCTCCCGTGAAGAAATGGAGGTCTTATATAGACCCCTCGAAGAAGCCTGGGCGCGCCAATCGAAGCAACCACCTGCCTTTGACCATGCCCAGGTATGGGTCTGTCAGAAGGGTCATGCCCAAATATGGATCTGTCAGGCAGACGTCCATGAGACCATACTGCTACTGTATCAACCTTTCCATGATGTGACGGCAAGATCCTCCATCGTGCGATCTTGTGTACGGCCTAATCATCCTTCTGTTGATATCCCATATCCCGAGCTGAGCGCATAGGCCGCTCGGCCACCTTTATACCCTCGCCCCTATCCTGGCCGAATGGACCACCCGATCGGCCCTTCGGTCCCAGCCGAGCGGACTTCCGCTCGGCCCTTCGGTCTTCCTGCCTTGGCGTCGAAAACCCAAGCCCATGGATGAGTTATCTCTAGCTTCGCTCGGACCATTACCTGCTTGGCCAGCCCTCCATCCGTCCTTAGGTTGGGACCCTTCAGAAGGTGGGCCCCGCATTCTTACCGCCGGATCACTTGCCTTCCCTTCAAGTCTAGTCGAAGGAGGAAGTGAGTCCGACTGACTGGACCATATGTGTTCGAGCGGGCGATCGTCGCCTTTCCGTTGCTTATAGTATTCGTGGGGCCGTTCGGCCCTTCCTCCAAATTCAGCCGCTCGGCTCTTCGTTATGGTGGTCTTGTCGCTCAACAGGAATGTTTGCTTGTCTAAATCTCCTTGAAAATCACTCAAATCCTCTCCATTAAGTCGAAGCATGCGCAGTATGGGCGCATTAATTGCGCTCGGTGACAGAGCGCCACGTGTCGACCCTTGTGTGACGGCGGCGTCACTTACGATGGGACGCCTCCATTTAAAATGGACGACCCGATGGTGTCCTTGTTTCCCGTGACCTGGATCGGACGGTGGAGGCCCATCGACTTCGGCCGTATAAAGCCTTAGCCCTCCTCCGCCTACGCATCTTTGCCTGTGCTTTGCCCCCCTGCCTCTTCTGTTGCTGTGGCCTCCGTCGATCCAGCTCCTGTTCTTCGGTAGCTACCATCTCACCGGCGATCTTCTCCGCCCATCCCCTTCTTAGTGAGCCTTCTTTCCTCGCTTACCAGGTCTTTCCTAACCGTTTTACCTCTCTTTCGTTGCTATCCTTTTGTCTCTTCGGGATGGCGAGCTCTTCTGACCCCTCTACCCATGTTCACGGTCCATGGTATATGAGTATGGAGAGTCGGTTTGACGAAGAGGGCGCTCGGCGTCTGGTTCGGACGTACGGGATCCCAGATGACCATGAAATAATTATAGCCGGCTCAGCCGATCGGCCCCATGACCCGCCGACCGGCACCATTTGTTTCTTTCTGGACCAATTCCAGGGCAGCCTTAGGTTTCCCACCCATCGATTTATTTTGGAAGTTTGTAACTATTTTCGTATCCCGCTCGGCCAACTAGTGCCAAATTCCTTTAGGCTGCTGAGCGGAGCGGTCGTCCTCTTCAAGCTGCACAGTATCCCTCTGGACCCCAAAATATTCCACTTCTTCTTCTACCCCAAACAATCCGAGCCGGGCACTTTTATTTTCCAAAGTAGAATAGGCTTTAAATTTTTCGATAATATGCCGACCTCCAACAAACACCGGAAGGAGTTTTTCTTTTACATCCGACTTCCCGAGCGGCCAGCATTCCGAACCAGATGGCAGACCGCTGTGCCGACTCAGCCGGAGCTTGGCAAGTTCAGAAGCAACCCAGCATATCTTCATGCGGCGAACTGGTTGTCCGGTCAGCGATACAAGATCGACCAGTTGCTGCTCAAAGGGGTGTTGTATATTTTCGGATTGTCTCCCGTTCGGGCAAATCTCCCCTTCCGCATGAGTAAGGATCCTTTACTCCCTTGGTCTTTTTTTGTCTAATTGATTTTAATTTCTTTTATTGCAGCTGAAGTCATGTGGCGCTCCAAGGCTACCGCTAACCTGAAATTGAAGTCCGTGGAGATTGAAGCGGCTACGAAAAAAGAGCTCGCCGAGCGGGGACTCATCCCCAACCGCCTGGCGGATGCAGGAGAGGGAGGGGCGCAGTCCGCCCCTGAAACAGAAACTGCTCCATCCGCTTCAACGGAGGTTGAGGCGGATCCTGTTTCCTTAGCCCCCGCCGAGCTGGGCGTTCCCCAGGTTGGAAATCCACCATTGGAGGTTCGGCGGAAACGTCGAAGAGACCCCAGCCTTCCGCCGACCCAAGAGGGGGAACCACAGGCGCCGATCAGCGTAACCGCTGACCGCCGCCCCAGATCGGGACCCGTGGCCTCGCCTATCCTGACCCTCGGCTCTCCTCCCGAACTCGCCGCCGCCTCGTCGGTTGGCGAAACTCCCACCATAGGAGTCTTTGCATGAAGAAGCGCCGTCCGGCCACCCTACCATCAAGACTACCCTTGATTCCCGTCGGAGGAATATTTATCCGATCGACCATCGAGCCCGTTCACGAAATAACCCTGACTGGTCCGCTCGCCAAGCTCTTCGAGGACGCCTAGATTCAGGTGGCCCTTATGACGCCCAAGCGGCTCGGCGATAACAATATGCAGCAGGCCACTCAGGTAAACCCATCTTCATTCTCGTGTCATGCTGTTGTTTGATTCCTGATATTATTATTTCCCTTACAGCGCTGGGCTGAACAAATTGCCACGAGCCATCGGCTAGCCGAGTTGGAGGATCTCCTAGAAAAACTCCAAGTGTCGGGAGGTCCCACGGCCGAGCGGGAGAAACAAACTCTTGAGGCCGAACAGAAGAAGGCTGCCGATCTGGCTGCAGAGGTGGCCCGACTCGAAGACTTGGTGAAGAAACGGGACGGGGACGTGAAGCGCGCCAATGGTCGGAAGAGGCGGGCCATTGCTGATCTGGATAAAATGAAAGTCGAAGTCCGGGCCCTAGATCAGCAGTCTAAAAAGCTAGGGCCGAGCTGAATGCCGAGCGGGAGATCCGTTCAGCCGAACGCACAAAAGCTGAGATGGACTTGAAGGCTGTCCGAGATACCTTAACCGCTTCCCGAGCGGCACTCAAAAAATATAAGGAGGGCGAGCCAAGTCGGCTGGCAGCAGCGCGCCAGGAATACCTCCGCTCGGAGCGCTTTGGCGAAAAGTTTGGTGGCAACGTCTCCTCAACCTTCCTCGAGGCGGTCAAGGTCACCACGGCTTACTTCAAGAAGGGGGGGCATCTTCCTGCTAACCTGAGCATTCCCCCTCCCGAACTGGCGGCCATGATTGACGACATCCCGGACACCTTCTTTAACTTTGAAGACCCCGAGTGAGGCGGGTTTTTTGAGTACTTTCTGTGTTTCATCCGCTCGGCGGATGTAAAATTTTTGTATGTGCATTTTTGTATGTGCCGTTCGGCATAATTTTTCTTATAATGAAACGATGTCCCTTTGCTTGTCTTCTTACTCATTGTGCACAATATTCTTCTGTTTGCTTAACGTTGATGCTTAGCGTCAGTCATGTTCTTAAGTATTCTCCCTCACGCGTCCGATCGGCTTGGCTCATTGCATAAAGTCCGAGCGAGGAGGCCTACTCGCTCTGCACGTATCCTGCCTGCGTGAAGTCAACAAATGCCGAGCATCGAAGGACAAACCCCCAATCGGGCCTGAATGTTTTAATATTTGTAGTTTCCGCGGTTTCTTACTCTGATATTCGTTCTTCGGCGCGGATGTTTATAGCCGATCGGCGCGGCTCTCGATTTTTAACGACGGTGCTCGTCGGCTCGTCCGCTCGGTTTTTATAGACGCCGGCTCGTCTCTCGATATTTAACGTCGGAGCTCGACGGCACGGATATATATAGCCGGTCGGCGCGGCTCTCGATTTTTAACGACGGTGCTCGTCGGCGCGGATGTTTATAGCCGATCGACGCGGCTCTCGATTTTTAACGACGGTGCTCGTCGGTTCGTCCGCTCGGATTATTTATAGACGCCGGCTCGTCTCTCGATATTTAACTTCGGCGCTCGACGGCACGGATATTTATAGCCGGTCGCGATTTTTAACGACGGTGCTCGTCGGCGCGGATGTTTATAGCCGATCGGCGCGGCTCTCGATTTTTAACGACGGTGCTCGTCGGCGCGGATGTTTATAGCCGATCGGCGCGGCTCTCGATTTTTAACGACGGTGCTCGTCGGTTCGTCCGCTCGGATTATTTATAGACGCCGGCTCGTCTCTCGATATTTAACGTCGGAGCTCGACGGCACGGATATTTATAGCCGGTCGGCGCGGCTCTCGATTTTTAACGACGGTGCTCGTCGGCGCGGATGTTTATAGCCGATCGGCGCGGCTCTCGATTTTTAACGACGGTGCTCGTCGGCGCGGATGTTTATAGCCGATCGGCGCGGCTCTCGATTTATAACGGCGGTGCTCGTCGGTTCGTCGCACGGATTATTTATAGGCCTCGGTCTTCTTCGATATTTAACGTTCGTCCGCTCGGGATATTTATAGCCGGTCGGCGCGGCTCTCGATTTTTAACGACGGTGCTCGTCGGCGCGGATATTTATAGCCGATCGGCGCGGCTCTCGATTTTTAACGACGGTGCTCGTCGGCGCGGATGTTTATAGCCGATCGGCGCGGCTCTCGATTTTTAACGACGGTGCTCGTCGGTATGGATATTTATAGCCGGTCGGCGCGGCTCTACGGTTTAACGTCTGGGCTAGACGGGCTTCGAGCCTAACTCCTTACCAGGTCGAGCGACCTTGGCCTTCACATCTTATCTCGCGTTTGGACAGTCTTTGTGCCCGGCCGAACAGCACGGGTCATTTGCTTGCGAATATAATCGGCTGGGGGGCCTTCGCTATTCGGGCGCCTGGCTCGGATAATCTACATGCCCCTTCCACCCAGCTCGGAGAACGTACTCCTGGCCGAACGGCCCAGGGTCTGCTGCGTCGAGCATTTTGGCTCGGATAATTTACCTCCGTCCGACTGGTACGGGGCCTTCGATTTTAGAGCGCTTGGCCCGACCCATTTACCTCCGGCCGCGCGGCTCGGGGCCTTCGTTCTTTTGTTGGTGATGTCTTATTTGTTCTCTTGATTTTTCGTTTCTGCATTTCAAGTATTCAGTCGAAAAAAAGTACATAAGATGATTTACATAGGCACACCTTTTACCCTGCCCGGTAAGGCTGGAGGTGGTTCGCGCTCCACGGTCTATCTAGCTGTCGACCTTCCTCATCCTCCAGATAATACGCGCCCGAGCGGAGCTTTTCGATGATTCTGAAGGGACCTGCCCATGGAGCTTCAAGCTTGCCGACGTCGCCGACCGGCTTGACTTTCTTCCAGACAAGGTCGCCGATCTGGAATGATCGGGGAATGACGCGCCGGTTATAGTTTTGCTTCATTCGTTGTCGATACGCCATCAGCCGAACGGACGCCTTTGCCCTCTCCTCTTCTACAAAATCCAGCTCCATGTTTCTCCGTTCGGCGTTGTCCTCATCGTAGCTCTGGATCCGGGCGGACTCCACGCCGACTTCAACCGGAATGACGGCCTCGCCACCATATACCAAATGGAACGGTGTGACTCCTGTCCCTTCTTTTGGCGTTGTTCGGATGGCCCACAAGACGTTCGGCACTTCATCCGGCCAACTTCCTCCCAAATGGTCGAGCCGAGCGCGCAGAATACGGAGAATTTCCCGGTTGGCCACTTCAGCTTGACCGTTGCTCTGAGGATAGGCCACGGATGTGAAGTGTTGCTCAATGCCGTAGCTCTTGCACCAATCCTCTAACATCTTCCCTGTGAACTGCCGCCCGTTGTCGGACACTAGTCGGCGAGGGATGCCGAACCGACAAATGATGTGTTGCCAGATGAATTTTTTAACCATTTGTTCAGTGATCTTTGCTAGCGGCTCGGCCTCCACCCACTTGGAGAAATAGTCTACCGCCACTAGTAAGAATTTCCTCTGCCCAGCCGCCATCGGAAATGGACCGACAATATCCATTCCCATTGGTCGAACGGGCATGACGCCTTCATTTCTTCGGCCGGTCGGTGGGAGAAGTTGTGATACTTCTGGCATGAAAGGCAGGTAGATATTGTCCGAGCGGCATCTATTTGTAAAGTTGGCCAAAAGTATCCGGCCAAGAGGATCTTCTTGGCCAATGAGCGCCCGCCCGGATGACCCCCGCATGATCCTTGATGTACTTCTTGGAGGATGTAAGCTGAGTCCTCCAAGCTTACACATTTGAGCAACGGGCGCGAGAATGCTTTCTTGTAAAGCTGATCTCCGATGAGTGTAAACCGACCGGCTCTTCTTCTGAGGAGCCGGGCTGCATATTCATCGGAGGGTGTGGTGCCCGAACGGAGAAATTCTATAATAGGTGTCCTCCAGTCGCTTGGAAACGTGAGGCCTTGCATCCGATCGACGTGCGCCACCAGCAGTACTTTTTCAATTGGTTGCTGAATGGCAACGGGTGTTATTGAACTCGCGAGTTTGGCTAACTCGTCTGCTGCTTGGTTCTCCGTTCGGGGAATCTTCTGTATAAGAACCTCTCGGAAAGTAGCTTTGAGCTTTTCGAAGGCCTCAACGTAGAGTTTAAGCCGAACATTATTGATTTCAAAGGTGCCAGAAAGTTGTTGAGCGGCCAACTGCGAATCCGAATAGAGAGTCACCCGACCGGCACCCACATGCCGGGCTGCCTGTAATCCGGCTCATACTCTGCTTCGTTGTTGGTAGCCTGGTAATCCAGCCGGACGGATAGGTGCATCTTTTCTTCCTGAGGTGAAAGTAGTAAGATTCCGATCCCACTTCCGAGCCGAGTGGAGGATCCATCCACATATATTCTCCACATAGCTTCCTGCTCTGGCCTTTGCACTTCAGTCACAAAATCAGCCAAGGATTGGGCTTTGATTGCCGAGCGGGGCTGATATTGGATGTCAAATTCACTTAATTACGTCGTCCACTTGATGAGCCGTCCGGACGCTTCTGGATTCAACAGTACTCTTCCGAGTGGACTGTTCATCCGGACAATGATGGTGTGAGCCAAGAAATACGGTCGAAGGCGCCGAGCGGCTAGAACCAAAGCAAAGGCCAACTTCTCGAGCCCAGTGTAACGAGATTCAGCATCTTTCAAAATGTGGCTTAAAAAGTACACCGGCTGCTCTTGGCTCGCCTTCACAAGTGCCGAGCCTACAGCATGCTCAGTTGACGACAAATAAATATAAAGTGACTCACCCCCGATCGGCTTGGCTAGCACTGGCAGAGAATTAAGATATGTCTTCAATTCTCCGAACGCTCGGTCACATTCTTCGTCCCACTGGAACTTAGTAGCCTTGCGCAGGATCTTGAAGAATGGAAGGCTCCGGTCGGCGGTTTTGGAGATGAATCTGGACAAAGCAGTTATCCGACCGGTCAGCCGTTGTACTTCCCTTGTATTTCTTGGGGGCGGCATGTCTTGCAGAGCTTTCACCTTGTTGGGATTTGCTTCGATTCCCCGCTCGGTCACTATGTACCCCAAGAAACACCCTCCTTTTGCTCCGAACAGGCACTTCTGGGGATTTAGCTTGACTCCATATTTGCGCAGTGTTCGGAAGGTTTCTTCCACATCCTTGAGAAGATCGGCCTCTCGGACAGACTTAATGAGAATATCGTCCACATAGACCTCCAGATTACGCCCGATCTGCTTCTTGAACACTTTGTTCATCAAGCGTTGATAGGTGGCCCCGGCATTCTTCAATCCGAACGGCATCACATTATAGCAATATGTGCCTTGATCTTCCCGGGCGAGCGGCACTTGATGATATCCTTGATAGGCGTCAAGCATGCAAATTAATTCGCAGCCGGCCGTAGAGTCCACCAACTGATCTATCCTGGGCAGGGGATAAAAATCTTTGGGGCATGCTTTGTTTAAGTCCCAAAAGTCGATGCAGACTCTCCACTTGCCGCCCGGCTTGGAGACTAATACTACGTTAGACAGCCAGCTCGGGAATTGCACTTCTCGTATGTGGCCGGCCTCCAGAAGTTTCTCTACTTCCTCCCGGATGATGGCGTTCTGCTCGGCACTGAAATCCCTTTTCCTCTGCTTCACTGGCCGAGCGTCCGGTCGGACATGCAATTCATGCTGCGCCAGGCTTGACGAAATTCCGGGCAACTCATGCGTCGACCAGACGAAGACGTCATGATTTCGTTGGAGGCATTGGATCAGTTCCTCCTTTTGCTCCTCCTTCAGATCAGAGGCGATAAAAGTCGTGGCCTCCGATCGGGTCGGATGAATCTGAACCTCCTCCTTTTCATCATAAATTAAAGCAGGAGGTTTCTCGATAATGGCATTTACCTCGATTCGAGGCGCCTTCCGAGCAGAGGTGGATTCTGCTCGGACCATCTCGATATAGCATCGCCGAGTTGCTAACTGATCCCCCCGTACTTCTCCCACTTTATCTTCGACGGGGAACTTCATCTTCTGGTGGAAGGTTGAGACGATGGCTCGGAATTCGCTAAGCGCCGGTCGTCCCAAAATGACGTTGTAGGACGAAGGAGAGTCGACCACCACGAAGTTTATTGTCCTGGTCCTTCTGAGCGGCTCCTCTCCCAGCGAAGTAGCCAGCCGGATCTGTCCAACCGGCTGGACCTCGTTGCCCGTAAACCCATAGAGCGGGGTGGTCATGGGCAGCAGCTCGGCTCGATCAATTTGCAGCTGATCGAACGCCTTCTTGAATATGATGTTGACCGAGCTCCCTGTGTCAACAAATATGCGGTGAATAGTGTAATTTGCTATTACCGCTTTAATGAGCAGAGCGTCGTCGTGGGGCACTTCAACTCCCTCTAAGTCTCCGGGCCCGAAAGTGATTTCTGGTCCACTTGCCCGTTCTTGGCTACAGCCGACTGCGTGGATCTGCAACTGCCGGACGCCCGCCTTTCTGGCTCGGTTCTTACCTCGGGAAGTATTGCTTCTATTTTCCTCTTCCCGCGCGGACGGCCGGGACCGCTCTCTGGACGCTCGGCGATTCTCCTGTCTTGGGGATCGGTGCCGATCGGGCGTCTGGTGATGTTGCCTCTCGGTGCGGGTCCGGTCAGCTTCATGGGTCCTTTGTCTCCTGTCGATGGGAGGAGACCGTCGTTCGGCTTTCCTGGGAACGGGATTAGCCACGAAGGGAAGACTTCGACAATCCCTCGTGTTATGCGTGTCCGTCCGGTGGAAGGAGCAGAACATAGGGGTCCATTTCTTCTTTGGCTTGCTCCGAGCGGCAGCTACTTCTTGCACTTGGGACCTTGCACGAGGGGAGCGGATTGCTTCGGCCCTTGGTCCTTTCGGCGGTTGATGAGCGACGTGCTGTTTCTGTTCGGCATGAATAAGTGTCCGCTCGGTTGGGTGCAGCATGTGATCATAATCTCGGCGGCTTTCGGATGAGCGACCGGAAGAAGTCCCCATCTACAAGGCCTTGCGTGAAGGCATTCATCATCGTCTCCGATGTGGCTGTTGGGATATCCATCGCCACTTGGTTGAACGTGAATGTAAGCTCGAGCGATTCTCTCGGCTCTTGTTTGATGGCGAACAAGCTGACACTTGTCTTCCGATAACGCCGACTGCTAGCGAAGTGGTGGAGGAAGGCCGTTCGGAAGTCCTTAAAGCTAGCGATGGATCCGTCCGGCAACCTCCGAAACCACCGTTGAGCCGATCCAGAGAGGTCGTAAGGAAAACGCGGCACTTTACTCCATCAGTATATTGATGGAGTGTAGTCGTATTATCAAACTTACCCAGATGATCATCCGGGTCCGTTGTTCCGTTGTACTCGCCGATCGTCGGAGGCACGTAGTGCTTGGGTAGAGGGTCTCGTAGAATAGCCTCCGAGAATTGGCGATTGATCCGCTCGGGAGATGAGTCCGCCCGGGGAGCTTTCCCTTTTCTGTCATCCCGCCTTGGCATTTCGTCTGAAGAAGAGCCTCTATCTCTCCGAGCTGGCGCGGCTTCAGGGGTGCGAAATAAGGCCCGGTGGAATGCGACGGTGGCTGGAGGTGCTTCCGCTCGGCCGACCGACGCAGACGTTGCTTGTTGCTCCGGCCGTTCGGCCGCAGCTTTCTATTTTTGTTCCACAAGTTTGGCGGCCCTTATCTCGACTAGAGCTTCGAGTTCTTCCATCGAAAGCGCCACCGTGTGTTTGTTAGGACCAAAAGTAGCTAGAGGGGGGGTGAATAGCTCGTCGCGTTCGCTCGGTGCGCTTCGTTGCTTGGCGTTGCTTGTTTCTTCTTGGATATGCAGCGGAAAATACAGAAACAAATACAACCACGCTAACACTAGGATTTTACTTGGTGTCCACCTCCAAAGGAGGTGACTAATCCAAGGATCCACACCACGCACACACCCTCCACTATGAATAACACTCCTTTATGGTAACTACCAAAGGCGGAGAAGCCCTACAACACTCTCAATACAAGAAGAAGAAAGGGAAATACAAGTTAAGCAAAAGCTTACAAGATGTGCAGTAAAAACCCTAACCCTAACTTCTTCCTCTTGCAATAGATCCGCCTCTTGACTTGGAAAGCCTCCAAGAACCTTCAAGAACTGGCGATCACGTGCTTGTAGAGAGCTGTGGAGGAGCTGGAATGAATCTGAGAAGAGCTCGTAAAGAGATGCCGAAGACCACGCTCGCCTGCGGCTTTAAACCCGACGCAACGGTCGGATCTCGATCGATTCGAATGTTCCGAATCGATCGGGGAGGCTTTGGATCGATCCACGGATCGATCCAGAGCGCCTCTGTGCGCGCCTGGATCGATCCACGGATCGATCCAGCGCTTATCGCGCGAAGCCATCGTCCCGATCGATCGGCCGATCGATCAGACCTCTGGATCGATCCACGGATTGATCCGGAAGCTGCCGGAAGAATCGGATCGATCCACCGATCGATCCGAGCTCGGATCGATCCACGGATCGATCCAACACTTGGTTTTTGCCCAAAACCAAGTCCCAAACCTCCCTAACCAACATCCGGTCAACCTTGACCTGTTGGTACATCATGCCTAGCATCTGGTCACTCCCTTGACCTGCCAGGACTCCCCACCAAGTGTCCGGTCAATCCCTTTGACCCACTTGGACTTTTACTCGTCGTGCCAAGTATCCGGTCACTCCATTGACCTACTTGGACTTCCACCAGATGTCTGGTCAACCTTGACCCATCTGGACTTCCTTCCTTGCCAAGTATCCAGTCAATCCTTTGACCTACTTGGACTTCCCAACACCAGATGTCCGATCATCCTTGATCCATCTGGATTTCCTTCTTTGCCTGGCTTCACTCACCAGGACTTTCACCTAGCTTCACTCACTAGGGTTTTCATTTGCCTAGCTTCACTCACTAGGACTTTCATCTGCCTAGCTTCACTCACTAGGACTTTCACCTGGCTTCACTCACCAGGATTTCCTTCTGCCTAGCTTCACTCACTAGGACTTCCTTCTGCCTAACATGCCAGTTAGGACTTCCCATCTGCCTAGCTTCACTCACTAGGACTTTCCATCTGCCTAGCTTCACTCACTAGGACTTCCCAGTCAAGTATCCGGTCACTCCCTTGACCTACTTGACTCTTCTTCAATCAGTATCTTATTGTCAAACATCTAAACCCAAACCAAGACTCAGCTTGGTTAACCAGGTCAACCTTGACCTGAGGGATATTGCACCAACAATCTCCCCCTTTTTGATGTTTGACAATACCACTATAACACTTACAATCCCACATGTAAGTTAGGCTAATCCTATAGCCTCCTTCTTCATGCCACTAGGTAATGAACACATAAGTTAAGCTTTTCATTCTCCCCCTAAGAGGGCAAACTCCCTCTAGGTAATGAAAACCTACCTTACTTCCTTTCATTCTCCCCCTATTGGCACACATCAACTCCCTTCTGATAAAACACATCAACCCATCTTTGGGCACACATCAACCCATGCCCCAATTTTGGGTATACATCAACAAATCCATTTGTTGACAACTCTCCCCCTGAAGAGTTGCTCATCGTTGTTCACAACATCACTCGTTGTGATCAACACGACAATGAAGGTCCCATACCCTTCATTTATCCTTAACTTCACCCTCAATGTAGACAAATACCCAACCTTGAGCATTTTCTAACCACTTGAGTTTCCACTTGAAATAATGAGGATATCCACTCCCCATTTCAAGTTCAAAAGCTCGTCCATGAGCATTTTCTTTAAAGAAGGTTAACCACCTTCCAAGGTTCATGAAAAATAATTTTCATGCCTTTAAAGAGTCCCTCCCCCTAAAGACATGGTGGTAACTTCTGTCATTGCACCAACAATGACTTGGAATTCCTAAACCTTTAGGAAACCCAAATTTAGAAGTTTTGAGGTTCAAATGTTCAAAGTTTGAAACAAACCTCAACCTAAACTTCAACTTAGCCTTCCTTTACCATTCCATCCTTGTTTTCAACATGAAAACACCCTTTTTATGTATACAAATGTATTTTAAGAGTTTGGAATGGTTACCTAGACTAAAATAGGTTCAAAGTGCTGAAATCAGGCTTTCCCAGCCAAAATCAGCAACTTGGATCGATTGGAGTTGGGTTCCAATCGATTGAACCTTTCTGAATCGATCCACTGATCGATTCAGACTACCTGGATCGATCGGCTGATCGATCCAGCGAGCTACTGCTCGCGAGATTTGCCTTCTGAATCGATCCATGGATCGATTCAGGCACTCCAATCGATTCATGGATCGATCGGAGCTCTGATAGTTGCTGAAATTCCATTTCAGTCAACTTCAGAAACCCCTAGAAAATTCTACAAAAATCCAAAAGTTATGAAATTTCGTGTAGACATTGTTTAGGGCATATATTATCAAGGAAAAATAGTTTTCTATGAAAATACATCATATTTTCAAAGATTGACACAAACTTGAAAACTTGCAAAAACTTTAGTGTTTTCTTCAAGTTTGTGTCTAACTATTCAATGGTGATTACTATCAAAAGATAGCCTTCACCAAGGTTTTCCAAAATCATTTTGAAAACTTTTTCAAAACCAATATCCCACCATATTCCTTGGGCTTAATGCACATGACTTGTACATTAGCTTTCCCAATGATGGGAAAACACATATCTATGTGTTTTGATGAAACTAAAACTCAAAAGAATGCACTAAATCAACATCTTGAGTTTTGTTCATCATCCTAACATCTCACTTGTATCTAATGTGTACTAAAACACATACAAGTCATCTTATAGGTCTTTGTGAGATGTAGAGATTTTGGTTTTTGCCCTAATCTAGGGATCATGCATATCTATCTAGGCATTTTGGAGATATTAGACACCCACCTAGGATGTCACTTGTTAATAAGTGTTGTTAAATGCCTTTTGTCCTTAATTACAAGGAATTAAACTTATGCATGATAATGTTATGGCATACATCAAAAGGAAATAATTTTCAAAAGAAAATATCCTATAACTACATGATGTATGAATGTCATGACATGGTATTTTTGTATTTTTCATGATAAGTCATGAATGCAAAATACAAATAAGATAAAATATGATGTCATGGCATATTATGAGCAAACAATCATGGCAAGGTTTAGCATAAATAAAATATACCTAGATTACCTATCTAAGTATCGTTAATCTTAGCTAATCCTAAAACTTAAACCCTAGATTGCCCAAAGTGCTTCAAGAGAGTGCCAAAACCTAAATGGGCATTTCTAATTCTCTTGATTAATTTATGCCAATTAAAATTAAGCTTATCCTCAAATGTTGGCATATTCCATTTTTCCTCAAGAGTAATCACATAAATCAAGGCCCGGAGTGCCTTAAAATTTATAAGAGAATACCAAAATCCCAACTTGGTATTTCTCTAGGTTTTCCCAATTTATGCCTTTTTAAGATAAAATCAATTTTCCACCATTAGACACATTTTACTCTTTCAAGGAGTAAATAATAATTCCATTTCATTTTCAAAGGTTAACAAAAACCTTGAAAATGCTCCTTGAGTGTCAATTTCCTCAAAGTTGGGTTAACTACCCTTCTAATCGGAGTTGACACTCTCTAACCCATCTATGGGGTAGAGAAGATGCTCCTAGGAACCCAACACCTATTGGTGCTCCTTGGATGCTCTAGGTACTCACTAGGGATAACTTCCCTAGATACCTTCCTAGTAACCTTGTTGAGCTTCTTAGAAGCCTTGGTCACATTTTCTAGGTCAACTCTAGGGATAGCCTCTCTTGTGACCTTGTTAGTGACTTTCTTAGACTTCTTAGAAGTCTTAGTCACTTTGGTTGAAAAGATACTTCTAGGGATATCTTCCCTTGTATCTTGGACTTGACCTCTAGACTTAGGGTTTGTTCCATAGCTATATGGAACCCTATGATAACTAGGCACACCTTTTTTAGCTTTGGGTTTGTATCCCAAACCTCTATGGCTATTTGATGGCTTTGACTTTCCTAGCCCTAGGTTTTGCTCATTTTGCCATTTTAGGATATTTTCCATCCTTTTTAGGGTCTTTTCCATTTTATCAAGTCTTGATCTCAAGACTTGATTTTCTATCATTAAATCCTTAGAATTTGGTTTTTCATTAAGTCCATGAGCATTTTGGTTTCTCGGCTTGTATCTAAAATCCTTAGAGTTATTGCCTAGACTTTTACCTACATTCCTAACCCTAGGAGTGATAGTCTTAGCATGTAGGGCCACATGCTTTTCCTTAAAGCCCTCATGCTTTCTATTCTTATGGTAAATTGCATTAAAATGATAAAAGTTAGACCTGTCATGCTTTTTACCATAATGAAAAGGAGTATGCTCAATAAATGTTACCTTCTTCTTTACCTTGGAGGCTCCCCCTTGACTAGTGCCTCCTTGAGCCTTGACCCTCTTCTTCCCCTTGGGGCATTGACTACGATAATGCCCCTTTTGATTGCAAGAGAAGCATATAATATGCTCCTTGCTCTTCTTTGTGTTGGGGATGGCCTCCTTGGGCTTCACCTTGCCCTTTTGTGCCACTTGGCCCTTCTTCTTGGCTAATTTAGGGCACTTGCTCTTGTAGTGCCCATGTTCCCTACATTCAAAGAATATAATATGATTTTTATTATTAATTGAAATATTTATACCTTTGCTTGTAGGGGTGGCATCTTTTTCTTTGGATCCGGAGGTAGAAGCTTCCTCTTGATCGGACCTTGATTCTCCTCTATTTGATTTTTCTTGACTTGTGGAGGTAGAAGCTTCTTCCTCCTCTTCTTCTCTTGACCCGGATGTAGAAGCTTCTCCTTCTTCTTGATCCGGTGTCACCAAGGATTGCTCCCCCTCAATCCTAGAGGTGGAGGCTTCATCATCTTGAATATGAAACAAGGAGTATGCTCCCTCCTTGTTCCCTTCGTTGCATTCCCTTGAGGATGAAGCTTCTTGGATTTCCTCTTCTTCGGAGGTTGAGCATCTCTCAACCTCGGAATCCTCCTCTTGGTCTTGCTCCAAAGAGTCACCCTCTCTGGATTCTTCATGATCATGTACAGTGGAGGGGATCTCTTCATGAAGCTTGGCCAATTTGCTCCATAGCTCCTTTGCATCTTCAAAACCTCCAATTTTGCAAAGGATGGTGCTTGGCAATAAATTGACCAAAAGCTTGGTCACTTTGTCATTTGCCTCGCACCTTTGGGCTTGCTCCGGGCTCCATTTGCTTTTCTTTAGAACTTTGCCCTTTGAATTTCTTGGAGCCTTGAAGCCTTCCATTAGAGCAAACCATTGCTCTATCTCCATCATAAGAAAATTTTCGATTCTTGATTTCCAAGAATCGAAACTCGTAGAAGTGTAGGGTGGAGCCACCCTTGTGTCAAATCCAAGCCCATCTTGGAATTGCATCTTGAAGTTGAGCTTGATAAAGTCTTGAACTCGAAGAATTTGCTTCAACTTCTTCACCCTCTAGCTTTTCTTGATATGCTTGACCCTTCCGGCGATGATTCCGGTGAAGAGCGGCCTTGCTCTGATACCACTTGTTAGGACCAAAAGTAGCTAGAGGGGGGGTGAATAGCTCGTCGCGTTCGCTCGGTGCGCTTCGTTGCTTGGCGTTGCTTGTTTCTTCTTGGATATGCAGCGGAAAATACAGAAACAAATACAACCACGCTAACAATAGGATTTTACTTGGTATCCACCTCCAAAGGAGGTGACTAATCCAAGGATCCACACCACGCACACACCCTCCACTATGAATAACACTCCTTTATGGTAACTACCAAAGGCGGAGAAGCCCTACAACACTCTCAATACAAGAAGAAGAAAGGGAAATACAAGTTAAGCAAAAGCTTACAAGATGTGCAGTAAAAACCCTAACCCTAACTTCTTCCTCTTGCAATAGATCCGCCTCTTGACTTGGAAAGCCTCCAAGAACCTTCAAGAACTGGCGATCACGTGCTTGTAGAGAGCCGTGGAGGAGCTGGAATGAATCGAGAAGAGCTCGTAAGAGATGCCGAAGACCACGCTCGCTGCGGCTTTAAACCCGACGCAACGGTCGGATCGATTGAATGTTCGAATCGATCGGGAGGCTGGATCGATCACGGATCGATCCAGCGCTTCTTGCTCGAAAGCGCTGGATCGATCCACGGATCGATCCAGCGCTTATCGCCTGGCAATCGTCGATCGATCGGCCGATCGATCAGACCTCTGGATCGATCCACGGATCGATCCGGAAGCTCTCAAGAATCCGGATCGATCCACCGATCGATCCGAGCTCTGATCAATCCAGATCGATCCAAGACTTGGTTTTGCCCAAAACCAAGTCCCAAACCTCCCTAACCAACATCCGGTCAACCTTGACTGTTGATACATCATGCCTAGCATCTGTCACTCCCTTGACCTGCCAGACTCCCCACCAAGTGTCCGGTCAATCCCTTTGACCCACTTGGACTTTTACTCGTCGTGCCAAGTATCCGGTCACCCATTGACCTACTTGGACTTCCACCGATGTCCGGTCAACCTTGACCCATCGGACTTCCTTCCTTGCCAAGTATCCGATCAATCCTTTGACCTACTTGACTTCCCAACACGGATGTCCGATCATCCTTGATCCATCCGGATTTCCTTCCTGCACGGCTTCACTCACTGTGACTTTCACCTAGCTTCACTCACTAGGGTTTTCATCCGCCTAGCTTCACTCACTAGGACTTTCATCGCCTAGCTTCACTCACTAGGACTTTCACCGCCTGCTTCACCAGATTTCCTCGCCTAGCTTCACTCACTAGGACTTCCTTCCGCCTCTACATCGCTAGGACTTCCCATCCGCCTAGCTTCACTCACTAGGACTTTCCATCCGCCTAGCTTCACTCACTAGGACTTCGATCAAGTATCCGGTCACCCTTGACCTACTTGACTCTTCTTCAATCAATATCTTATTGTCAAACATCTAAACCCAAACCAAGACTCGGCTTGGTTAACCAGTCAACCTTGACCGAGGATATGCACCAACGGTGTTGTCGTCCGCCCATCGCTCTTGTTCTGGATGCGGTGCGTTCCCTGCAGAGCCAATTTGATCCCTGTCCAACCAAGAGTCAACGGACACGGGCACGTGGCGCTCCCTGGATCCTCGGCGCTCCGAACTGCGGCAAAAGCGAGCCGGAGGGTGCCCCGGCGACGGCCCTCCGACGCTCAAGTTAGGCGAGGAATAACGAATAGGTGGCCTCAAGATGAAGATTTTTCTCCTACCTCCCGTGAAGAAATGGAGGCCTTATATAGACCTCTCGAAGAAGCCTGGGCGCGCCAATCGAAGCAACCACCTGCCTTTGACCATGCCCAGGTATGGGTCTGTCAGAAGGGCCATGCCCAAATATGGATCTGTCAGGCAGACGTCCATGAGACCATACTGCTACTGTATCAACCTTTCCATGATTTGACGGCAAGATCCTCCATCGTGCGATCTTGTGTACGGCCTAATCATCCTTCTGTTGATATCCCATATCCCGAGCTGAGCGCATAGGCCGCTCGGCCACCTTTATACCCTCGCCCCTATCCTGGCCGAATGGACCACCCGATCGACCCTTCGGTCCCAGCCGAGCGGACTTCCGCTCGGCCCTTCGGTCTTCCTACCTTGGCGTCGGAAACCCAAGCCCATGGATGAGTTATCTCTAGCTCCGCTCGGACCATTACCCGCTTGGCCAGCCCTCCATCCGTCCTTAGGTTGGGACCCTTCAGAAGGTGGGCCCCGCATTCTTACCGCCGGATCACTCACCATTGATCTAAATATTCATGTCTCATCTAGATATTTATTCGATTAAGGAATATTTTAAGATTAATATACTAATTAATCTATAAAACTTTATTATTAAGCATATACGTTGCCTTTATGAAATAATTGTCCATAAAATATATAAGGAATATCTGGATACATAAGTGAACATATTAATAATTAAGTTGAATGATCGGACATATAAATCAAACTGATAGAGTTGAGCAAACTAGGTGCCTCAGATAGATGGGGTTAGCTTAGTTTGGATCCTCTGTCCCGAAATTTCTTTGTCCCCATATCCCACTGCCGATCGGACGGTCTAGATTACATCTCAAGGATGCCTTACACATCACAAGGATACTGCACACATCTTAAAGATGCCATGATGCCTTGAGATGTAATCTGGACCGTCCGATCGACAGTAAAATATGAGGACAGAGAAATTTCGGGACAGAAGATCCAAACTAAGGATTAGCCATAGAGTCATGAATTAAACGAACCAATAGGTGTGGATGAACAACACGTACAGAGAGGTCATGAATAAAACGTTTGTGTCGTGGGTGTTTAGCTTACGAGAGTTTGTATATATTTGTTAAATATTATAAAATATATAAGTTTAAACCTCGTTGTTGAACTTGTTTATTTTATTTTAATTCAAATACATAAATATAAGTAATACTATATAGTTTTTTTTTTTTATAATTTTAAAATATTTACAAATATAATAAGTTAGAAACATACTGTTAGACTAAATAAATTATCAAATCTCTAACAAATTATCAAATTTGAGTAAGACAAATACGTTGAGCGAACTTAGCAATTATAGTGAGCAAACCATTTGTCTGGCAGAAAGATAAAATCACTCGTCTTCAGCGCTCCCGTCGCATCCGACCTCAGGTCATCACGAGAAAGATAAATCATGATAATCGAGAGAGTAAGTGGTGGTGGGATGAGTTGTATGAGGTCTGAGGATTTATGTCCGGATAATCTTGTGATTCGACCCTACGATCTTATATGGTAAACATGCCATCACTTATTATCTTGGATGATCCATGGATCGTGAGCAAACCATTCGTACCCACTGAACTGAATAGATAGACGTCTATCTAAGGGGCAAGCAGCAAGCCGAGCGAGTCAAATTAACCTTGTGCAAATTGAATCGATCACGACCTAGAGAGATCAATAAGTGACATGGTTGCATAGTTCCTTTAACCTATTTGCCATATTTTGTAGGTATACAAAGAGTACCCCGACGCTGCACTGTCACACGGCAGTATCAAACTAAAATCCTTTATGATCTTTTCTCTGACTTGTTTTTTGTTTTTTTTCTCGTACGAGTGCAAAACCGATGCCAAGTACAATCATGGGTATCTTAAATACTCAGGGCTCTATTTTTTTTTTTTTTACACGAATGTCACATTAAAAATAAAAATTTTCACACTTCTCTTTGTAATTAAAAGAAAAGAACCTTTCAGCAATTACTTTATAAATCCTATTTTTTATTATATTTTATTTTATATATAATTAAAATTTTTCACACCCCACGTCGCTCCCCTAATTAAAAAACTCTCCACTACTAAATTTAAATTAAAAAAATATTTTAATTAAAAAAAATTTGAAGGAGCGCAACGGATCCGCTCCTTGCCGAAGGATTGTTGGAAGGGATCACGTCCACAATGGTGAGATGACAAAACACAGTGACTATCATTAGTGCATATATTCAGTGTTCAGTTCAACCAAAACGTAGCATGACTCTTTTATGATCGATGAATGTTAATTAAGAGCATGACTATGTTAAGTTATTACTTACGGTATTACCACATGCTTCTATGGCTCAATGTACTAACACTATAAGATAATAATGCTTCAGAGATGAAAAATCCTATTTCTAAAAATTATTTTTCTGTCTCTAAAAATTATATTACTTACGGTATTACCACATGACTCTTTTTAATGTTTCTGTTCATATTATCATAATCTATATTAGTCTAATAAATATAAAAACAAACAAATAAAATACACATACGATATAATAAAAAAAATGAACAATTAATTATTTTAATTTACACTAACTTAGATCGATTTATTATCCACGAACTTTCTTATACAGCTATTAAAAATTAAAAGAAGAATGCTGATAGATTTTTAATAATAAAAATAAATATTTTGAATCTTTGTTGAAAGGCTTCATGTGGAGCATGAAGATCGTGCCAAATATTCAGAATAAATGGACTGAAATAGCCCCAATTTGTCAAACGGGTCAAAAAAAAAAAAAAGTCAGCATGCCCTTAGCAAGAAAAGCATTAGAGTCTAAACAATAATATCATTTGTCAAACAGTATCCAATTATACCTGTGGTCATCAACATTGTACTTATCAATTCTCATCCCAAAAGCAATTGTTGCTACAGCAACCTAATCTATGAGAATATTGAAGAGGGAAGAATAAAGATTAACCACGGGTTAGATATTTATGTTCACAAAAATGATGCTATATAAAAGTCAAAGTCATTCCCTTACTCATTTGCTACTATAAACTAGTATAATACAGAAATTACTTGTATAGAGCCTTGATGGAATTCATGAAGGACATGTCTCAGATTTGGTAGCTACAGAATATTTCAACTTAGACAAAATAGAAAAATATTTAAGTAAGAAAATAACAACTAAAATATACCAGTCATATTCCATATTCTCAGAGGTATAATTATCTGTGATCTTATCAAAATTAAAAAAGTTTAGAAAAAGAAAACCATTTGAGAAATTATTTAAAAATGAAGGACGATGTTAGATAAAGCTGTGTTGGCATTCATTGCCTTGATAAAACAACAAAATAGCAAGCTTAACTTGCATGACAGAAAGACCAAAATACCTTCAATGAAACTTGTGTTCTGTGTTGCCAAAGGTCCATAGGTTAAATATACACTTCATGATTCAAAAGTTTGAGTTGGACCTAGCCTTTCTAAAACATAACAATGACTAGTGAAAGTGATGCAAAGATCAATTCACCTTTGACTTTGATTTTGTCTACTCACCAACTCCAAAAAATGCCTTTGCTTTGTATATTCAAACTCTACCAAGAAGCAACGCATTCAATTGACTGCACCTGCCTTGATAAGGCAATGTGTTATCCACTTTCAGAATAAAAAACATTTTATATAATGAATTTCTCTCTTATGTATGTAGCAAAGAAAGAAGGCATTGCAACAACTACCGAGCAATACTGAGGAAATAACATGAACTATTGAAACAAAGGGATGCAGTCTCTCCTTTAGGAGAAGCAGGGGCCGTAGAGTCGGATCTCGAGGAGACATGAGGCATCGTCGTAGGAGAAGCACTCGACGGACTCAGGGATTAGCCCGTTGGGGAGGCCATGGTTCTCGAGGAGGTCGTGGATGGTGGTGGAGCACTAGAAGATTTAAAACTTAGATTCTGTAATGCAATTTGGGGAAAGAAAAAAATCTTAATTTAATTTGGTCGCTTTCAATCTGGGTGAAGATGATAATGTTGAGCACTGGAGGCTTACCAATTTTGGCTTTGAAGTGGCCACGGGTGTCCTTGCAGCCGTGGGCGTCCTTGCCACCATGGCCCAGGCGCCTTCATCGTCACAAGAAGTGTGCAACCTTGTGCTCGAGTGAGAGGCTCAATTACGAAAAGGAATTAGGTTAGGAGTGAGATTTGAGGGGAAAAGGAAAATAAATTAATTAGAGTTAACCCATGAAAAGCTTTGGAATCGAGCTTGACCATAGATTTGCCACTTGAAGATTGTTTACAAACTAAACTAGGTAATTCTTACCTAGTTCTCTCGTTTCATCTCGAAAATCTGAATCTAAAAGTATAATTTATATATAATCTTTCAGCATTTACTATTCTCTAAGTTTTTATTTGCCACAATTATCTATTGACTACGAGCTCACTTCCTATCTAAGTCTATAGTTGACGTCGGACATGTCCATAGGGTTATGATATTATGATAAAATATTTAGATTATTACCTATGTATTTATGGTTCGATTCTCAGGTATAATATATTTGTAGAAATTTTTCTCTAAATTGGGTGTACAACCAAAGGATGTTGAGCTTCTGAGTCGCCGATTGCACTTCCCGATTTACCTTGATGGTCGATGAAAAAATTATTGAATAATTTCTTGCAGGAGATATTGGTAAAAATTACAAAATTAAAATTACAAAAAATTAATTCTAACTTATCTGTTGAGATAACCTAAGTAGATAATCTCAAGTTGCTAGCGGGGCTAGTTCTGCCAAGCTTCTGGTGGTCTGAGTTGAGGAGTTGATGAGGTGCATAGCAGAATCGGGAATCGATCACTGAGTCAAAAAGGGAATTTACTGAGTGAGATACCGAGGTCTGTACTCAACGCAGTTTCCTTGAAACATATTCATCCCACCTCTTGTTGTGCTTTGAGATTCTTTCGAGTCATTTGTATACCAAGATACAATGGCAAAACCAAGCACATTTGGTCGTGGCGAACTGAGAATATATCTGAGTGTTATCACCAGTAGTTCAGTCGAACGGATGCATGCTACTAAAAGTATAGTTTTTTGTATAAACATTTATTTTGAAATGAGAATCACATTGGTCAAATGTCTGCATTTAGTTAAATGTAGTTGTCCATTTAATTTATATTGTAGATAACATGGTGTGTGGTGTCACACAGAAGATCATGTTATCAGTTCTTTATAAATTATAAATAGAAGCTCACACCCAAGATGGATTGGGACAAATTATTGGAATAGTTGTAGTGTAATTTGGTACTAGTTTATCTTGACTATAAAATTATACTAGTATACTATGTGTATAGAGCAGGACCATTTGAGGTTGTTCCTTTTATACTGACTGCATAAAAGAACAAAACCTTTGTTATTATGGATGTACGTACTCTTAATCCCGATATAATAATAAGCACATATACTTAGTATTTATTTCTTTAATTTATTAAAGGGTGAGATTTATTCGTTAAATCAATAGATCCGATAAGATGGGAAATAATATTATTTATATGGTGTGTTGTTGATTATAGAAGGAAACTGTGTCCTATTTATTAGGATGATGATGTCCCCTTGAGGAGCTCATAAGGATTGTCGTGTAAACCCTGCATGTGGACTTAGTTCCGACATGACAATGAAGTTGAGTGGTACTACTCTTGGAGTTAGATGTTAATTAAGTGAGTTGGTAGTAACTCATTTAATTAATGGGCATTCGATATCTTAAACACAGGGAGATTAACACACTCATGATAAGAAGGAGCCCATAATGTAATATGGGATTGGTGCAGTAATTCAATAATAACTATTTAGTGGTATGAGTTATTATTGATGAACTTGAGTTGGGTGTTCGGGTCGAACACAGGAAGCTCAAGCTCATCAGGAGGTCAAAATCAATTCCTTCTCTAGGTCCCTGTTGTAGCCTCTATGTATAAAGCCTCGCATCCACCCAAGTCATCCTTATGGTCAGCCACACCCTTGCTTGGTGCCCAAGCAAGAGGCCGACCACCCCTTGCTTGGTGCCCAAGCAAGGGGTCGATCAAGATGAGTTTAAAAGTGAGTTTTTAATTTTTTAAATCTTTTTTTTAGCCATCTACAATGTTTTAAAAGAGAGATTTTAAATTTTAAAAACTTTCCTTTTTTTGAAGCTATCCACATGATTTTAAAAGAGAGTTTTAAATTTAAAAAATCTTTCATTTTGTAGCCATCTACAATGGTTTAAAATAGAGATTTTATTTTTATTAAAACTTTCCTTTTTTGTAACCATGATTTAAAAGAAAGGTTTTAATTTTAAAAAACTTTCCTTTTTGTAGCCATCTACAATGTTTAAAAGAGGGATTTTTAATTTTAAAATTTTCTTTTTTAGCCATCCACAATAGGAAATTTAAAAGAGAGATTTTAATTGTTGTTAAAATCTTTCCTTTTTAGCCATTACTAAGGATTATAAAAGAGGATAGATGGTGCCTTAGAGGAAATAATCATTTATACAATTTCTATTCCTCTTCTATTCTCCTTGTGGCCGACCCCCTCATATTCTTATTCTCCCCTTGCTTTCTCACCTAAGGCCGGCGGCATCAAGAGGCTTCAACCATCTTGTGGGCAGTGAGTTGCAAGGAAGAAAGAAGAACAAGAGGTGGTGTTCATAGCTTTGATCCCTTGGTGGTCGAAAGTCTTGGAAGAAAGAAGGACTTGGGTGGTTTTTGCATCTTGGTAGATCGTCACCCACACGACGTCCAAGAGGAGGAGAGGAATACAGTAGAAGATCAAGAGGTCTTTAAACTACAAAGAGATGTATAACCAGTTAATTGTTTCCGCTGTGTACTAGTTTATTTTTCCTTTGTATGGATACTGAAATACCAACACAGGAGGCTAGCGATCTTGTGCTTTGATTGAGGTCTCTGTAGTTTAACCTAGGGTTTACTGTAAGGAGTTTAAATATTCAATTTCTTTGAAAGGTTTTGACTAGGAAGTGGTGGATGATCCCATACCCAAGAAGGCTGAGTGCCTCGCCAACGACCTGGAAGCCAATCCTTGAAATAGATATTTAATCAACTTCTGTAATATGATTTAACTTTTGATGAACACATGGGTTGAACTTGAATTAATAATGTTAAGTTTCATTTGCAATCCAAGTTTAACTTCTAAAAAGCACATGAGTTGCTAGGAAAAGTTCTGTGCTTGTACAAATTTTTGTACAAGGGTAACAGAACGAAATTTCGAGTAGCGCCAATAGTTTTTATGGGGAGAACACGACTGGATAGAGGTTCGCTTCCTGCTCTTTCGCGCTCTCTCTCTCTTTCGCTTATCCTCCGCTACTCTCTATCTTTTGCTCAAGATTCAACCTCTTTATATAGGAGTCTTTACCTTGCCTGCAATGAATAACCAAATTTGGTCATTTAATGCTGGTTTTAATATAGTCATTAATGGATTTAATGTCTTCATTAATATCGAGATGTTACAGAATCATTATTAATGAGTTTAATATTATCATTAATGTCGAGACGTTATGAAGTCACCATTAATGAGTTTAATGTCGTCATTAATGTCGAGACGTTATGGAATCGTCATTAACGGAATGCCGTGCTTGAAAGAGGAAAGTCCCTAGCTCGAACTGCTTGGGATAGTAAAAATAATGGAAGGCGCGCGGGGTCAGGGGAATGCCGTGCAACCGAAACAAAACTACTACGCTGCACAGCAAACGGAAAGAATTTGGTACGAGTTGCGGAAGGGGAACGCGGAAATAATTACAAACTTCGATGATAAAGGAGTGGATCGGGAATCGAAGACTGGCCACAAATTGGTCTCGGAAAAGACAGATAGTGTCGGTTGGCAGATTATTTGGCCGATCGGACGAGGAGGCCAAGATTATATCATGTTCAGAGGGGATATTGAAGGCATTCCTAAGGCTCTCAGCGTCGCTCGCATCAAATTTGGTCTCCATGGTACTGTACCAGAGACCAAGAGCGGGGTCAGACGATTGAGAAGAGCTGGTCATTGCCAGAAAACAAGAGAACAAGACTTCGATATAAATAAAGATGGACAGAAAGCACAACAAACACGGGAAAGGGGCCAGGATCCAAAAGAATTGTCAAAGATCGAAGAGAGCTTACAGAAAGAGCAGAAAAGGTTGCCGCAGAAGAAGACGGGAAGTCATCGTAACACTGATTGCACAGGAATCGTCGGGCACTTGAGCAGAACGCAAAGGTAAGGGGGAAGGGGGCTCTACAAGGTTATAAACCTTTGGCTCGGTCGAGTAGAGCCGTCGGATCTAGGGCATAAAGCCCAAGACGCAGATCCGGTCGTGGAATTCAAACCGCCAGACGTCGCGTTAGAGCCTGTCGCTTCGGGCATACTGTGACTGCGGTAGCGACACGTGGCATTCCCTCACTGGTTCGCATTTAATGAGGACCATTATAAGGCATAGGCGCGTGCTCAGCCTTAGTGGGGGTGATTTGCATGAATTTCGAAGAGATTCTGGTGATGTCAGCATTGACTGCACACACCCAAGGGCACTGAAGGAGAGCCAATGTGCAAATACTTGAAGTGCCGATCGGCTACGAGGATCGGTCTCGAGGCTGATCAACACTCTTTGGTGTATCGATAGGAGTCCTACCAATATGATAGCCGATCGATCAACCGATCTCCATGCTTCTTTTGTCCAGTCAGTCGGACTTGCGGTCTTCTTCGACTAAACTTGAGGGGGAGGCATGTGATCCAGCGATAAGGGCCCACTCCTCAGAAGGTCGTTGCCACGGTCGAAGTCAAAATCTAGGCGGTTAACGCCCCTATATCGCTGCCCGGTCGGACAATCCACTTGCCCGACCGAGATGTAGAGCCAGGCTGATATCAACCTGATGTTACCATAGCTCGGTCGTATACCGAGCTTTCGACGTTCAGAGAACCATGTGCCGCCGAAGCATGCGCCGAGCGATCAGCCCGCTCGGACTTACATCGAACCTCGGAACAGGCGAAACGGGATCGCAATCGAGCAGTTACACTCAGATATAGCTCCTCCACTCGACACAACAACGGAACTCGGGCAGTGGAATGTTGGCCGAGCGGGTTGGTCCGTTCGGTTCAAATACAGGATCGCCCCGATGGCTAATGACTGGCCGAGCGACTCTTCCACTCGGCCCAGTAACAGACAAAAAGGATAAGCCAATATCCTTGTAGGAACCCGTGCCATTGACATACGGTGTGGTTGGCGGTATGGACAAGCAGAGGATCATACGGCGGAAGCTTCCTCTGTCATGTTAGAGATATACTCGGGTCATTGAGATATAGTGTCACGGACACTTTCCTGACATGTCTTTTCAAGGAAAGCTTCGAGAAACGTGCACACGTGCTTCCAGAGCTCTATATAAGGAGTCTCAAGCTTCGAAGGAGGTATGCGAAGATTACTATAGCCACTGTTACTTTGCTTCTTTCGATTCACTTCTTTCTCTGCTCTCATATCGCCGGTAACTGACTTGAGCGTCGGAGGGTCATCATCGGGTAACCTCTCCCTGGCTCGACACTAACATTGTTGTGATTACAGGTTCATCATATTTGGAGTCCACACACTATCAACAAAAACACCATATTCTCCTAACGTCCATTATCTCGATTTTCGGATAGGATAAGTTATGATTTGTTAGGTTATATTTAGTGCACTGCTTGTTAAGCTACTCAGAGCCTTTTTTTTATTTTTTATCGGATCTCTAGTCCTTCGAACTTTTTCAGTTCTCATTTCTCTTCGTTCTAGGTCATTAAAATAGTTATGACGAGGAAAACAAATGATATAATATGACATTTTAATTAAATTTGATTCTTTAGCTCAAAAACACGATAAACTAATAACTTAATTAATCATAAATTGAGTATAAAAGAGCAAGTCAATCTATCGCTTCTAAAGTCAATCAGTCAATTAATTTACTATATAAATATATATCAAAAGTCATATATGTACTCTTACCCTGCCACTTACGGAATCTAACCCTGGATTTTCCAAGCTCATGTAACATAATTTTCAACGACGAGTCAAGTCAAACCTGGCCGGCCATTGAATGCTTCGTCGTCTACAGTTGGAACAAGTCAATTTGGTTATCGTACTGAAGTTTTTCTCTTTCAATAAGAGGGAATACACTACATGTATACCTGCAGAAACAATGAACAACGTGCATTAAAAATCTCAAGTAGCCATTTGCAACTTCAGTTTCCATCCAAAGGCTTCTGATCCAAACACCTCCATAATCTAATCAATCCCAGTGAGTTCTCTTTCGCACGTTGAGGAAAGAAAGACCAACTGCATGCTCTGAACTGTAATCTAAGTCCACTGCAGTCACTCTCTGCATAAAACCAAAAAGTAGGAATTTTCACTAGTGTATTTGTAACATACGAATTTTATTATTACAAATAAATCTGATAATCTGATCTCATTGATGTATTAGTTCTAAATTTATGATACTAGATGTGGTAAAATTCATTAACATGTTAATCCATTATGGGCTAATAACGGCAGAGATGTATAAGGGGTGTGATTTACATATGATTAATTATTCTATGGGCTAACTAAAAAAGAGATGAGAGGAGAAGTCAAGAAGAAAGTTATCAAAAAAAAAAAAATACTGAGAATAGAGAATCCTTCAAACAACTAAACAAATGTATATCAACTCTAAATCTTAACATAAAAAAGAAAAGAAATTTTAATATATATATCTCAATTTCTATATTTTAAAGAAAGGAAAGAAATCATATTAGAAAAAAAAATGCATAATAGAAAGAAATTATTAAACGCTTATATAGACAAATCCCTAACCAGTAAATATGAGAAATATTAAAAATATAATAAAAAGAAGTTATTATAAAAAGTATTTTTAACTTAGATCTTTAAATTAGAGTGTAGACTAAACCTAATTCTAAGTTCTTAATCAAAAGTTATGATTCGTTGAACATTGAGTTACTTTCTTGTGACACATTCAAAAGAAAGATTATGGAGCTGTCACCTTAACCCTTATGGAAGATCAGCTTCGCCTTATTTTACAGGGATGACAGTCTCTCAGGATTTAGATTCGGTTTAAATAATTCATTGAATCATCAAAACTCACACGGTAGATGATCGACGAGCATTTGATTTTGTCGTTCATGACTGTTTATTCGGTGGAGGCATTTCATAGGCTGTCTTGTTCTTTCGGTTTCAATCACGTCATTAAGAACAAATAAGAATCCATGAACTGTACAATTCCGAAAAAAGAGAGCGCACGCATGAATTCAACGAGATGAGACATTAATGTTCCCTTACGTAGCCATTTTTGAGTCTCCAATCTTCGATAATGATATGTGGCGATCTGGAATTCACAATCTACCAAACTGTGTCAGCTCGATCTCTTTCAGTCAGTGGAAACAAATAGTTCAGATCTAGCTAGATTATCTTGAGCAGCATATATACGATCTGCTTGCAGTTTTTACATGCTCAACTCCTGCCTAATTCCTTCAAGATGATAAGTTTAGGAGATCTCTACAACGTGCTGAGTGCGGTTGTGCCTCTGTACGTCGCCATGTTCTTGGCCTTTGCCTCAGTGAGGTGGCGGAAGGTGTTCACTCCCGAGCAATGCGCGGGCATCAACCGCTTCGTGGCCATCTTCGCGATTCCACTCCTCTCCTTCGAGTTCATTTCCCGGATCAATCCTTTCAAGATGAACTTCAGGTTCGTCGCGGCGGATGCGGTTTCTAAAGTGCTAGTCTTGTCGCTCCTCCTCGTGTGGGCTAGGTTTTGTCGAAGGGGAAGCCTCGACTGGTCCATCACTCTCTTCTCGCTCTCCACGCTTCCCAACACGCTCGTGATGGGGATTCCACTCCTCAAGTCCATGTATGGAGATGAGCAGGAAGGCCTGATGATCCAAGTCGTGGTTCTCCAGAGCATCATTTGGTACACGATTCTGCTGGTCTTGTTTGAGTACAGAGCCGCAAGGAGTGCCATATTGCAGCAGGAGAACGGTGAACCAGTGCCGGATTCCGGGCGGCTGAGCATGGAGGAGCAGCGTGCCCAAGAACTCCGCATCTTTGTCTGGCCATGCTGCTGCTGCAACTCTCGAGGCAAGCGATCAGTGCAAGTATTCAACGGAGGAGAAGAGAGTGATCAGCGAGAGGGGGATGATGAGGCTGCAGTGGATTCCACCACGCAATCAGGCATGATTCGATCGATCTTACAAATGGTTGTGTCCAAGCTCATCAGAAACCCAAACACATATGCCTGTCTACTGGGACTTAGCTGGGCTCTGGCTTCTAGCAGGTGTGCTGATCTCTGTTCGATATCTCAACTTCTCTGTCACTTCGTTTGATTCACTCCCACTGCAGATGGAGTTTGAAGAAGCCTCGGATTATCGATAATTCCGTCACCATTCTATCGAATGCCGGTCTCGGCATGGCCATGTTCAGCTTAGGTAATCTAGCACTACTGATTGCTACCAAATCATCATCGAGTTCATACTAAATGAAACTGAAAAAAAATTCAGGACTTTTCATGGCATTGCAACCGAGGATTATACCTTGCGGCCGGAAGCTCGCGGTGTGCGGGATGATCATGAGGTTCCTCGTTGGACCTGCTGTGATGGCAATAGCTTCTTTTGGGGTTGGCATAAGAGGAACAACTCTTAGGGTATCCATAGTTCAGGTGAGTTCAAAACTGAAGCAAGAACATCTATCTCCATGATCAGAAAACTAAGAATTTGTCTTTGGTTTTCTTTCTCTTTTCAGGCTGCACTTCCACAAGGGATTGTGCCATTTGTATTTGCCAGGGAATACAATCTGCATCCGGAGGTGTTAAGCACAGGGTACTTTCAATCCTAAACACAAACTGCAATATTCTTTTTCTTGGAGAAACTAAATTGATCACTCTGCTTCATTTTGCAGGGTTATCTTTGGGATGATTGTGTCGTTGCCAGTGACTGTATTGTACTATGTGCTCTTCGGCTTGTGAAAGTGAAAGATTAACAAAGCGAAAGAGGCAATTACAGAGACTTAACGTTATCTTCTAGTTCAAGAACTGAATTTTTGAGAATTATACGTGAGCTGAGAGGATTCTTAATGCGAGAATAACTGCATTATTGATACGGGTCAACAGAGCAAACTTCCGACGATAATAACTTTCGACTTGGACATTAAAACGAGATGATGTTCGATTTGAATCGAAACTCGTTCATTGGAACTTGTTACTAGCCAACTTTTAGATCTTAAAAATATCGTTTAAGGCCTTTTCGAAGACTGAATATTTTTTTTACTATGTTGTTTAGTAAATTTCATATTTTTGGTATTTTTGTTATGCAATTAGTGTTTTGGGTCTATATGTAAGTGTCTTGTTTACTTGTTTTGAGACCGTTTTGATTATTACTATTTTTAGTTGTAGTCTCCTTCTAAGAAACGTCAAGTTTTTTCTATTTCCTGATATTCATCTTCAAATCAACGGGTTATAAAAATTTATTTTCGATGTTCATGTGTAAATTAACAGATTTAATAACTTGTGTTGTGTCAATTGGTATCAAAGTCAAATTGATCTTGCATAGTCATGCCACGAAGAAGACAACAACACGTTGACAACGTCAACAATGTGTACGAATGGGATATGGAGCAACGAGTTCAAGTTATTGTTGAATAAATGGAACAGATGGAAGGGGGCATGGAACAACTTGCTTAAAGGATGATGACGATGTTTGAAAATCAAAATAGAAGAAATCTGGTTCAACGCTATCATCGGGGAAACTCAAATGTGGAGGTTGCTTATGAAGAGGAGGTTCCCTATAAACAACTCAGAGGAATAGTAGAAGAGGATGACAGACTCAAGGAGATATGGATGAGAATTGAAATCCTTGAGTTTTATGACAGCCTACAACTTGAGAAGTTTTTGGATTGGTTGGCCTCTTTAGAGGAAATTATGGATTTTAAAGAGGTGTTGAAGACAAGAATGTACCCTTGGTTGCAACCAGATTGCTCGGAAGAGCGATTGCATGGCGGCAACAATTGAAATTGCCCCAAAACAGATTGGATAAGACAAAAATTATCAATTAGGAGAGCATGAAGAAGCTCATGCGAGAAACTTTTTTGTCATACAATTTCTAACGATTGATGTATCAAAGGTTACAGAATCTAAAGTAAAGTACATAGTTAGTGAAAGAATATACCTCTGATTTTTTTTCATCTCATTGTGAAGAACGAAATACATGAGCCCGAAGATCAGTTGATGATGTAGTATATTGGGAGTTTGAAATACAGATCCAAGATATAATCAATATGTTTGACCCTGTTTTTGTATCTATTGCACATCAGAGGGCATTGGTTATGAAAAAACATGCACATTGAAATAGTGAAAATTTTCCTACAAATACTGCTAGCAGGGGTCCAAGTATAGTGACTATTAGCACTAACTACGGTGTGAGAGTAACTAAAGGTATTGACCAATTTAATAGAGGAGTGGCGACCTAAAGTGTTTCAATTGTGAAGAAATTGGATATAGACAGTTAGACTCTGTTTGGTATATATGATAAAATAGGATTGGGTTGATTAGGATATGATTAAAGGTAGGATAAATAATCCCTCTTAAGGTCAAGATATTTTGAATCATATCCCTAATCATCCATAATTCTACCTCTAATCAACTCTACCAGACGCTTGATTAAAAACTTTTTGAAAATATAATCCTATCCTATCATGCATACCAAACAGAGCCTTAGAGTGTAAGAAGGTTCTAGGAAAGAAAGCACTGTTTATTGACAATGAAGATTGTAAAGAGGAAGAAGCAAAGATAATGAGAGACCCAATGTGATGAGGAGGTCGTAAACAAAATACTGGTGGAAGGAGATGTTGAGACGAAATTGATGGTTCGATGTTCTTGTTTGACGTCGAAGGTAGTAGCAGATGATGATTGGCTATAGAGTAATAGATTTCAATCGATTTGTACCATCTTGGGTAAGGTATATCATTTTGTGATTGATGCAAAAAATCGTAAAAATATTGTGTCTGCTGAAGCTGTGCAAAAATTAAATATCCATATCGAGAGTCATCCTAAACCCTATAAATTAGTGTAACTTAAGAAAGGCGGTGAATTATCAGTATCTAAGAAGACTCTTGTTTTATTAATAATTGGTCTGAAATATAAGAATGTTGTTTGGTGTGATGTAATAACGATGGATCAATGTTTGCCACTCGTTGTTAGACCAACTGTGATAGTATGATAGAGGCATGAATTATAATGGGCAAGTCAATACTTATAGTTTTGTGCTCGAGGAAATTAAAATTGTGCTCCTACCTTGCAGACAGTCGGTAGAACAACCCAAGATGAAGTTGCAACTTTATTGTCTCAGGCTCAATTTGACAAGAGCTTCTGGAAGCAGAAAATGGGTATATGTTGATGGGAAAGGAATTGACTAACAGATTTGTATGGCCAAATAGGAAAAATCCTGAAAAGTTAAGTTCTCCACCAAGTCAGTATCAACTCCCAATAATAGATTGGAAAACATTTGTGGATGCGAGACTAGATCGATCATGGGAGGTATAATTTATAAATTGTCATGTTTTCTTTAAAGACTATTAATTTCCATCAAAGACTAAACAATATAATGATGTAGGTTATTCATGAAAAACAAAAAGAATGGACCATGCATTGTAAATATCACCACAGAATGTCTCGTAAGGGTTACATCGGCTTGGAGGCTGAACTGATAAGCTATGGAGCATTCTATTTGTCATTTTTGTTAGGATCGATGGTCGCGGCTAGAGAGGGGGGGGTGTGAATAGCCGACCCCAAATCTTCGTTTCTTTCTACAAGTTGACGTTAGCGCAGCGGAAAATAAAACAAAGAAACAAAGACAAGAAGATCAAACCTCAACACGCAGCGATGTAACGAGGTTCGGAGATAAACTCCTACTCCTCGGCGTGTCTGTAAGGTGGACGAAGCCTATCAATCCGTCGGTGGATGAGTCCCCGGAGAACTGGCTAATATATATACTCCTTCTGGGTGGAGAAACCTCGCCATAATCTTTCTTGCACCAGCAAGAATAGGAGTACAAGAATACACAAGAAGAAGCAACAATATGAATGAAAAAAAAATAAACAATCTTGCCTTCTCGTCGGCTGTTGATGAAGCAGCAACTTCACGGGCCAAATACAGCAGCAACTGTTGGAGACCCCAGCCGAGGAAGCTCACGGGAACCTTCAGCTAAGAAGAGCTCAGCAACAGCAAGCTCTTACAGAAGCAAGAGGTAGCAGCTGAGGAGAGGAAGAAGAAGAAGTATTGCTGTAGAAGCCCTCGATCTCCTTTTATAACATGCACTGCAAAGAAGACAGCGAAGAAGACGGAGATAGCCGTTGTCACTCATAACGGCTAGATCCGGACCGATCTGATCGGTCCAGACCTTCTCGATCGGTCTTGGGACCGATCAGACCTATAGTTGATCGGTCCCGCATCGATCAGACTTTCACGCAGAACTCGCCGGCTCTCGATCGTTCTCGATCGGTCCGTGGACCGATTAGGTATGGATGGTCCACGCACATCAATCCTCCTTTTCTTTGCCTTCGTTGCTCGATCGGCTCCGCAGACCGATCGATAACATACAAGAGACATCGTTTGTTACCGATCGGTCACCGCATCGATCAGATAACCCAATGGATCACCGATCGATCCATCGACGATCCATTTTGGTTTTTGCCCAAACCAAGTCCCACGCCTTCCAAACCAATATCCGGTCAACCTTGACCTATTGGTATCTCATGCTTAGCATCTGGTCACTCCTTTGACCTGCTAAGACTCCCTACCAAGTGTCCGGTCAATCCCTTTGACCCACTTAGACTTTTCTCTTCGTGCCAAGTATCCGGTCACTCCCTTGACCTACTTGACCTTCACAACACCAGATGTCCGATCAGCCTTGATCCGTCTGGATTTTTCCTTGCCCGACTTCACTCACCAGGACTTCCCAACTGCCTGGCTTCACTCATCAGGACTTTCACTTTCACCTAGCTTCACTCACTAGGGTTTTCACCTGGCTTCACTCACCAAGATTTCCAATCTGCCTGGCTTCACTCACCAGGACTTTTTCGTCTGCCTGGCTTCACTCACCAGGACTTTCCATCTGCCTGGCTTCACTCACCAGGACTTTCCATCTGCCTGGCTTCACTCACCAGGACTTTCACCTGGCTTCACTCACCAGGATTTTCACCTGGCTTCACTCACCAGGATTTTCCATCTGCCTTCCTGATCTAGAGAACGAGCTACCGAGCCCTCTCTGACCTAGTCCGGAGAACGAGCTACCGAGCCCTCTCTGACTTCCACTTGCCAAGTTCCCATACTTGGACTTCTCCGTGCCAAGTCTCCATACTTGGACTTTCTCCCGTGCCAAGCTCCCTGCTTGGACTTTTCCCGTGCCAAGCACCCTGCTTGGACTTTTCCGTGCCAAGTCAACTCACCTCGGGTCAACCAGGTCAACCTTGACCAAGGGTTGCACCCACAACCTCCCAAGTTTCTGTTCTTGTCAAACATCAAGATACAACTTGAGTCAGGTCAACCAGGTCAACCTTGACCTAAGGTTGCACCAACAATCTCCCATCAAAATACAACTCTTCTGTTCTCGTCAAACATCAAAATACAACTCGAGTCAGGTCAACTCAAGTCGGGTCAAGCAGGTCAACCTTGACCTAAGGTTGCACCAACAATTTTTAGTAAGTTTTTCATGTTCTTAAGCTGATGAAGTTTGTAATTGTAGAGAGAGAATAACATAATTGATAAAGATGAGGAAGTTGATAGATCGGTGCTTTGGTGTAAAGCCCGGGAAGACAAATCTAGCAACATAACAAATGTGGAGATGTCAAAAGTTATTGAAAAAATTATAAATGTTTAGTTTTATTCAATCTCCATATTGCCTAGATAAATAAAACTATAGTTTTTGGATTGATTTGTGATGTCTCTAATTATAGGATGACTTATTGGAAAAGAAAGTTAAAGGAGAGTTTAAATCTTCTAGAATGAATGATGTGCTAACCACTGCCTTAAGAAGCCAAGAACATTATGGAAGGTTTCGAGGTGTGGGAGGGTTCGTAAAACCTCAAGTTTACTTTAAAACTCCAAGAAAGAAGAGGGAATCAGTCCCAAACACTATGGTCGAAAACTTCAATGAACAATTGGAAGAGACTAAGAGGTTAAAGGCTGAATTGGAGAAATTGAAGGCTTAACTTGCTAGTGTTATGCCAGTCATCAATGATCGAACTTTTGAGACTGTAGTATCGAACAAGTGCTCAAACATGAAAGATTCAAAAGTGTTAGATGATGTGGAAGAAGTTTATGAATGTGACATTTCAAATATGAAGGCTCTATATTTTCTTGATATAGAGCTTTCAATTTTTTTTTCTAGGTATCTGTTGATGTTGTCTTAGATGAAGAAGCAGAGCTTCCAATCTCAATTAAGTCTGGACCAAGAATCATCAAAGATGCAATTGGAGTCATTGTTGGTTGGTTTAAAGAGTTGGTAATTTTTCCAACGACAAAGGTACTTTAAGTTTCACTTGATTTCGTGTTTGCAGTTTTTATACATGTTCATTGGACAATGGTTTAGTTTATAATACTTGTATGAATATTCTAAATTGTAGAAGAAGGGAAAACCTCAACCATTTGCTCCATTGGATGTTCCTAGTCAACACGACAAGTTAAGGATATTGAAAAGACATTACCCATGGCATGTAAGTATATCTACTCACATGTTGTTAGATTGATGAATGAATTGGAGAGCATATACATAAAGTTTAAGGACACTATGTTTGGATGTCCTAAAGTATATGATTGCTAAGAGAAGATATCTTGAGCTTTATGGAGATGAGAGAAATAGGTGTCAGATAAATTTTGATTTACATGAGGTATGTTATGTCTAACTTATAATGTTTGTTTGCATTTTAATATTTTATTTGGAACTCACCCACACCTTGAAACATTTCTAACCGAGTTATATAATATTTGAGTGCAGTCACCTCTATAAATATTTGAGAGATGAAGACAAAGCTGATTATGTTTTATTTGTGGATCCCGGCAGCATACCTACATGCCCACTTGGCAAAGATGGTCGTGACATATCACAACATATTGCTGATCAGTTGGAAGCAGTGTGTAGAGACAACATCTGCCTCATCCCATAAAACACTGGGTAAGATTTTAATTATTTATTGATTCTTACTACATTCTAGTTAATGTTATATTTTTATTTTTGTAGGTACCATTGGATCTTGACTATCGTCAATAAAGATAAAAATATGATATATTTATTGGACTCCATGTCTAATAGAAACCGAGACGATGCATGGAAAACTATGGTGATCAAGTAGGTAGTAGATTATGTTGATTTTGATTGCATTCACTTATAAATATGAAAAAAATAACTTTTTTGCTTTTTAAAATGTAGTAGGGTCAAGATGTACAATGTCTCGAAGGGTATTGTCAAATCACCAGGTTTTAAACAATTGACGGTATGTATTGTACATATGTATTAAGGCATGAATGGATAGTTGTTATTATTTGGATTATAACCGTTGCATTACTTTTTTTATTACGTTATAGGGCAATCTAAAACAAAGTGGTTCTGTTGAATGTGGATATTGTGAGATGAGATACATGAAAGAGATAGTTGAATGTGAAAATCCACAGTTGGAGAAGATGGTGAGTTTTTTTCTTTATGATATATAATGGATGTGATGAGTTCTAATACAGATTTTCTTTGTTTAGTTCCTCAGCCCATGGATAACTAAGGCAAACCAAATTGTTTAGTTCCTTAGCCATCTGTTGAAATTGTTGCATGCATCTGCTTGTTTATTGATGTGCGCAAATATTATGATAGTTTATGCATGTTTTTAACACACATTCACTTGCTCTATACATACATATTCTTTGTATGATCGCCTCTTTTATCATGTACTCATCATATATATTTTTTTGTTTGGATATCTGCTCTTTGTTTGGTTTTGTGTTGATAGGGATAACTTTCGGAGCAAAAATAACGATTGTCGATGCACCAGAACGAGCCAGAGAACATGGTCGTGCAGCCTCGCACGGTCGTGTGGCCCAACAGGAGAGGAGAAGTACATGACCGTGTAACTCTTGCACGGCCGTGCAGCCAACTCAGAGGCAGATCAGAGCATGGTTGTGCGTACTTGCACGGTCATGCCCCCCATGACCGCAACCAAGCAGTATATAGTCATGCAACCCTGCACGGCCGTGTCCCCAGAGCCGAGCACTAGGTTCACACGGCCGTGCCAATTGGCACGGCCGTGCAGTGTAGCCAGAGACATGAAAGGGCATAGTCGTGCCATGCTTGCATGCCCGTGCCGCCGCAGCCGCGTCCTAGCCTATAAAAGGGTTTTAACCCTTTTCATCAAGGGGGAGAGCCGGGGAAGTGAGTCATTAGGGAGAGAATCAACTTGGTGTCATTCTATGCCGTCCAGGACTTCCGTCCAGCGATCTTTCATCGCCATATCAACTCCAGAAGCAAAGGATTGGATCCTAAGATCGCACGTCGTCATTGGATAAGCGTCTTTTCTCTTTCTCTCTTCTTGTTTAAGAATTGTATGCTTAACATTATGTCTTTGGGTTTTTTCTCCAGCGTCTATAGAGTAGATTCTTTGTTCTAGGATGAGGGAGTAGTTGTGGATCGGTTTGATGTAGACTCATACTTTTGCCTCTATTTTATTGGATGATTTTGCTTGCTTCGTTTCGACTACTCGATCTTTATATCATGTTAATTGATTGTGTAGGAATTGCCTATCTCGTAGAGAAAATATCCTAGATCGTACACCCGAGGGCCCTAGTGACAGGGGTAACCCGTTCACGGATATCTAGGGTACTTCCTTGAAAGGAGAGACAACTCCTCCACAAGGAAGTAAGAGACCAAACCAAGCTCCTTATCCCTATCCTTAGTGACACCAATTAGAGTAGTGTTCTTGTGATCTACCGAGGCACCCTAGTGACAGGGGTTAACCGTAACAGAATTTCATAGGGATCTTCTTTATTTGACACCTAAGATTAGATACTTCAACTTCCAGCGAATGCATGTTGATGGACAATGAGTAAAGGATAGAATGTGATACATCAACACCACCACAATGAAACCGAACTCCTAGGACTCTTCATAAACCAAGTCTATTACTTCCTCTTTTCTAGTTCTCATTTCTGTTTCCAAACCCCTTTTCTTTAGATAACTTACAACCATCGGTAGTTTAGCTAATCCTAAGTGAGTCATTGCTAGTGCTTATAACCAGACATCATGGGATTGATAATATTTATTACTGACGACGAATCTGTGCACTTGCGGTTCGTAACATCTATTCTATTTTTATATGCTTTGTTTCTTCTTTTTAATTGTATTATTTAATATCTTTATAACTCTTATATGAGGTTGGAGAATATTCAGGATCTTTATAACATATGCTCAATTTTGTTATTTCGTTTTGGATATTGGTCATTTTTTGGATGAATGATTTTATAAGTCTAATTTATTTTTATATTTTTTTTACATAAAAGTTTGTAAGAACAATTAAGAATCAATATTACAACTAATCTCAATATAATGAAGTTAGAAGTGAATGGAGCAAATTCATCTACTTGTATGTAGGTGCCTAAATGAGTCGTGTACGTTAGGATAAATATTTTATTTTACATTATGTATTTTTGGATATACATACTTGTGGATACACTTTTGGTTTGTGGATGTATTTTTTAGTTATGCTTGTGGATTTGTGAATATATACTTGTAGATTGGTGGATAAATTTGTGGATTGTTAAGCCATTTGTCATTTTGTGGATCTAATTATGCAATTTAAGTTATATATATATATATATATATAAAACTTAAATTGCATATATATGTTTTTACTTCGTCACATTAAAATTATGTCGAAATAAAAAATAACATTTACTTCACCACAGTTTAACAATTGTGAAGTCGTTTCTTATCAATTACTTCAGTATAATACAAAATAATGAAGTCTTGACAATCAGTTAATTTGTCAATAAATGTAAACTATGAAGTAACATAAACCAAATACTTCAATAAATATAAATTGTAGCGAAGTTATAGAATATATTACTTTGCCAATCAATATAAATAGTGAAGTTACATATCATCTATTACTGCACGTTACACAACTGATGAAGTAAAAGATATTTTTTTTACTTCAACAATCAATTTAAATCGTGAAGTTATATATCATTGATTACTTTGGCACTTTACAAAACAAACGAAGTAAAAGACATTTTTTTTACTTCAGCAACGATCCAACTTTGAACCGATTTTGCCTCCTTGAACTGGTCAAAGACTTCACTTTTTTCCTGGATACGACTTCGGTGATAAGATGAAGTAAAATAGTACCCTATTACTTCACGTGTGTCTACTTCGGTAATTATCTATCTACGACTTCAGTAAATGTACAAAGTAAATCAAGGAAATTATACTAGTGTAAGTCCTTGCACACTTAGACACAAGACATCAAATATTATAGAGCCTAACTTGACTTAGTTGACCACATCAAAACTAACCCAGGGTACTTACACTTATGACGTTGAGTTTTATGTTGTTGTGCAAGCAATGAGACATTGGTGTATCTGTTTCACATGAAATTTATTGTCCATAGATCATGGTTCATTGAAACACCTACACTAGCAAAACAAAGTGTCTCCTCGACATGCGAGGTAAGTTGCTTATTTGGAGCAGTTTGCCTATGTGGTGAGACATAAAGTAGTGGTTACTAATCGAGGGGCGGATGCTTTGAGTCGCAGTTCACCTATGTTGGTTCAAGTGTCAAGCCTTAGTTCTTTTCATGTTTTGCTTGCTGCTGATCCTTACTCTTTTGTGATACTGCAAGATGTATAGGTTGGGAAGAAAATAAATTTTTTATTGCATGATGGGTTTCTTTTTATAGGTAATCAATTATACATTCCAGATTATAGTCTACACTTGCAAATAATCAAGGAGTTGGACGATGAGGGGCATGTTGGTCGAGATAAAACGTTGCAGTTGGTCCAGACTTCTTACTTTTGGCCTTCACTATGGTGAGAAGTTGAGAAATATGTGTAGCGGTGCAAAATTTGTCAAGTTTCTAAGGGGGTGACTACTAATGCAGGACTGTACATACCTTTGTAGTCCCTTCTTGACCTTGGGCTGATATCATCATGGATTTTGTGCTCGATTTGCCACGTATCCAGTGAAGTAGTGATTCCATCTTTGTTGTCGTTGATAGATTTTAAGATGGTTCACTTTATCCCTTGCAAGAAGACTATTGATATTGTTAATGTGGCACCACTATTCTTTTGAGATGTCTACTTGTGGAAGATGGTTAATACACATTTAAATTTTTGTAGCGTTTATTGTAGGATCGTAAAGACACTGGGCGGAGGGGGGGGGGGTGAATAACATTCATAGCTTTTTTAGAAATCACAAGAATACACAGCGACAAACAAATAAACTCAAAATGCTAACACAATAGTTTTTACTTGGTCCAAGACTCTATTTATAACCCACTGGTCGAAGTTAGTCATTTGCTGACGTGAAACCTCCCAAGCGCCTGGACCCGGTCTGGGCGCTTGAACTCGGTCAAGTCAATCCACTTCGCAATGACTTCTCTAACACGAATATTTCCTTCCCAGGAGTCTGAAGTCGGCTGACGTGGACTCCGTGTTGATCCTCTTCGGCAACAACTCATAATGGCTTGCAACCATGGCCGAAACATCCCGGGCACCTAGAGTATGGGCGCTGGACCTAGTTTGGATGCCTGGACTCAATCAACTCAGAAGTTGACTCGTTCGGTCACTTGGGTGAATCTCCGAGTGTCCATAGTTGAGCTCACCCAAACCCAACTCCTGCCTTCTTCTCGATCTTCTTCCCGAGCTTCTCGTCCCTTGGAAGCACCGCGCACGTCCTTCTCGTCCACCGGTGCACTCTTCCGCAACTCCTTATCTCTCAGATGCATCGAACCTGTCGACTCGCTTCCTATGTCATCCTTCTCGCTCGATGCATCTTCCACTCGAGTTCCTACATACTTAGACATAAGAGATCAAAACCACATAACCTAATTTGACTCAGTGAATCACATCAAAACCAATCCAGAGTATTTACATCCTCCCATTTTTAATGTGCATCAACCAAAGTTAAGTTAGGGTAAAATAAACAATAAAATAATTTGTTCTAAAAAAATAAATTTATAATTTAGTACAAATAAAAAATTTACAAAAATATAAGAAAAATGTTATACCTCCCCCTAAATTTAACACTTAATTTCTCCCACTTTCATCACATAAAAAAATTCTTAGGGAAAATATGAAAAAATAATTAGAAAAATATTGAGAAATATTCCTGGGGTTTTAAACAGATTTTTCAAGAATATGTCTTTTCACTTAAATTAATTTTTAAAAGTAATAATTTTTATTAATTAATCCTCAATTTTGATAAAAATAATTAAAAAATAATTTATATTTCAAAAAATCCTTAAAATTTTTATCATGGTAAAATAGAAATAGTTAGATTAGGATAAAATTTTCTATGATAAATATATTTTTATTTTGACAAGAATAAATATTTGAGTGGAAATAATTATTTTTAAATTTAAATGATTAAAAATATAATTTATTATCTAAAAATATTTCTATTTTTTTTATAAATATCCAAAATATAACGATCTTTAGTTGGAAAATCAGATTTTTTTTTAAATTAATTTCCAAAAAAATAAATTTTAAAATTACATTTTAAGATAAAAAATTTATAAAAAAGTATATAATATTCAAAAATTCTCAAAAATTTTAAACTAATAGAAAACATAATTTATTATCACAAAAAATTAAGTTTTTTAAAAAATTAATATTTGAAATATTTTTAATTGTAATATATATATATATATATATATATATATATATATATATATATATAATGATAAAAAAATTTAAATTTTTTTCTATTAGTAGATAATATTTTTATTTTTCATAGAAAAAAAACAGAAAATATGAACCAAGGATTTACAAAATAATTAATTTTACAAAAAAAATAAAAAAATAAACCAAATTCAATTTAAGCATGTACATAATATTAATTTAATAGGCTAAGTATGCTTTAGGAATCCAAAATAAATTTCTACCTATTGAATTAATTAAATATTTTCTAGGAATATAATTTCTATGTACTTTTATTATTTGACTCCCATGGTTTTCAAACATATTAATTAAGTCTTCTATAATTTCTAAAATTCAAATTTGAGCCTGCAAGTCCTTTTTCAACAACTTTATTTGCTCTTTTAGTTTTTTCATTTTATTCTTAAGTTTGTCAAAATTTTCAACTAGGCATGCATAGTTTTTCTAAGAATCTAAATATTTTGACCTAGTTTTACATAGAGATTTAGACAACATTTTGATACATTCATATAGTTGATCGGAAGGAAGGTTAAGTATCTCACTTACCATATCAGACTCATCGGTAGATGCTTCCCCTTCATCGGTGCACACTTTTAAAGTGGTTTCGTCGTCTTCAGGTAGGTGTTCAACTATTAGTGTTGTTCCTACAATCTCTTCGGTCTCAGAGTCTTCTGAAGATGAATTAACATCCATCGAAGAGTCGGATTCTGCCTCTTTTGGTTCTTCGTGGAGTTCCAAAAGTTCTAAGGTACAATTATAGTTGACATTTTTTTTTGAGTTCTTGAGCAAATAGCACACTTAGAAGATGAAACTCGACCTTACCATTGAAGGCGCTAGAATTTCGTTCTGTTTCAATTTCTCTATACAAAAATTGTACGAGTACAGAACATTTCCTAGCAACCCGCATGTTCGATCAGACATGTGTTTGATCAATCAAGTAAGTTCTTGACGGATCAAAACACACCTTGATCGAAGTACAAGATCGCTGGCCTCTTGTGTTGGTATTCAAAATCGATACAAAGAAAACTAAACTAATTATACAGCGGAATTAAAGAACTAGTTATACCTTTTCTTTGTAGCTAAAGACCTCTTGATCTTCTGCTGTATTCCTCGCCTCTTCTTGGACGTCGTGTGGGCGACGATCTACCAAGACAACAAACACCCTTCCCTTCGTTTCTTTCCAAAATTGCCTGCCACTAAGGAGTAGAGGAGGAGGCGCCGGCTACCAAAGAGGAGGAGGCGTCGACCACCAAGGAGGAGGAGGCGCCGGCCACCAAGGAGGAAGAGGCGCCGACCACCAAGGAGGAGGAGGTGTGTCGCCGACCCTAGGAGGAGGAGGTGTGTCGTCGACCCTAGGAGGAGAGAAGAGCATTGTGGGAAAAATTAGGTTTTAGGGGGCACCGCCTACTCCATTTATAACCTTACCGCCGACCCTAGGAAGGTAAGAGAAAAAAAACAAACCAAACCAAGTTGTGGATGGGTGGATGCGAGACTTTATATAGAGGCTACAACAGGGACCTAGAGGAGGAATTGGTTTGGGCCTCCTGATGGGCTTGGGCTTCTTGTGTTCGGCCCGAACACCCAACTCAAGTCCATCAATAATAACTCATACCACTAAAAGGTTATTATTGAACTACCGCATCAATCCCATATTACAATATGGGCTCCTTCTTATCATGAGTGTATTAATCTCCCTATGTTTAAGATATCATATGTATAAAATATCGAAAAAGGGTGAATTACCATAAGGGAATTTTTCGGAATTTTTAGAAAATTTTCTGGAATTTTTTGGAGACCGTATGGCTTCGGTTACAGGGGATAAAATTGGGTTCCAGGAAAGCCTATTTATGGTACCCCATTTAAGCGAGGAAAAGTTAATTTTTTATTTTTCTTTTTATTTCATTTTTCTTTCTTCCCCGCGAACCCATGCGTGCCCCCGACGCTGATTCCCTCCTCGCGCTGATCCTTTCTTCTTTGCCCTAACCGCTCTTCCCAACCAGCGCCACAAAACCGCCGCACGCCTCGCGATTAAAGCCATCGGCCAAGGGAAACCTTCGCCTTTTCTTTTCTCCCGACCTCTTCCTTGCGTCTCCCACAACTAACACCGACTCCCTCTGCCCTAGCTGACTTCACCTCGCCCCTCTCAGCCGATCGTCGGCCGCCAGCGCTTGCTGCTACTAACGGCAACCTTCCCCTTCTCTGGAGGTCAATGACGCAGTCGAGCACCAGCGTCTGTTGGATTGTGCCCTAGACTGGGTCCATGGCCGTCGGCGCCCCCTTTCCGGTGCCTCCTTCCTTTCGAGCAGTGGAGATTTGGCCTAGGGCTCGAGTTCACCTGCACATCTCTTCCCTTTGCCCGATTCAGTCACGTAAGCTCTCTGCGACAGCGCTGACTTAGGGTTTCCGGTGGCCGGATTGGAGGTAGGTTTTCCTCCTATATCTGGATTTAGGAGTTGAGTGTTATTCTTGCTGAATTTGACAACCAAATTGAGTTGCGCAGGGATCTCATCACTTCCGGCTAGATCCGAGGAAAGCTGTGGCTTCTTGCTGGAACCAGCACTGTCCCACCGTCGAATCTCTGGTCCGGCAGCGAGGGAAAACTTTCAGAGCTGCCGAATTTGAGTGGTATCGCAGCGTGTACCTCTGACAGTGAACCAACAAGGGAGCATATGAAATTTGGTGAGTTTTGGTTTGATTATTTCTATCCTATTAGATCTAGATCCTATTGGTGGGATCAAGGGTATATCAAAGGGTTGAGAATTTATCTGTGGACTGATTATGACAGAGGAGGTGTTGGGTGGCTTTCAGAACAGCTAGTTGCTTCTGGTGGAGTAGAGGATTGGTGACATTAGGGTAAGTGTTGATTACCCAAATTGTGTTTTGATCTAGTTCTTGCTATTGGAAATTTAGATTTGAAATTAGGATTATTAGGGGCATGTGGTGAATTGTGAAGGGGATGTGGATATATTGGGTTGATTCACTATGATTTATTCCTAATAAGTTTAGGATTTGGTTATTTTGATTAATGATAGAATTAGTTGTAACATGTGATTACAAGAGGTTGATTCGAGATGGTGTCTCGACGAGGGATCTATTTCGGATACGATCCTCTTATTGGAGATGAGTATTTTGACTTATCGTTTTAGATTTGTCATTTGATATGCATAGTAATATTTTTAACAAATAGTAATGATTATGTTTCTTATCTACATCGGTTGGTCACTACCCGATACCTGTTACATGCTTGTTTTATTTACTTGTTATGCACTTCATGTTAGTACCTACCTGATTATACATGCTTATAAGGGTAGTGACATAACCATATTTTATTATGTTCAGTGTTAGGACCTTCGGATAGCGGCTAGAGAGGGGGGGTGTGAATAGCCGATCCCAAATTATCGTTTCTTCCTACAATTTAGGTTAGCGCAGCGGAAATACAATGTAGAAACGAAAGTGGAGAAGATCAAACCTCAAACACGATGATGTAACGAGGTTCGGAGATGATACTCCTACTCCTCGGCGTGTCCGTAAGGTGGACGAAGCCTATCAATCCGTCGGTGGATGAGACCCCGGAAAACCGGCTAATAGAAACTCCTTCTGGGTGGAGAAACCTCGCCACAAACTTCTTGTAACAGCAAAATAGGAGTACAAAAACACAGCACAATACAAAGGCAGTAAGAATGTAAAAACACAGCTTGCCTTCTCGATCGGATGAAGCAAAGAATTCACAAAACACCTACAAAGCAGAACTAGTCAAGGAAGCTCCACGAAGCTTCGTGAAGATGAGAGCTCAGAAAGCTCGATTGCAAGAAGATCGAAAGAAAGAGAGAGAGCCCCGAGTCTCTAACCGTTATATAACCCGCGAAGAAGAAGACATAACCAGCCGCTGTGTCGCATCTGTTAGTTCGACCGATCGTGCTCCACCCCGATCGTCCAGACCTTCTCCGATCGGTCTTGGGACCGATCAGACCTTATCCTGATCGGTCCCCGCACCGATCAGATGCACGCAGAGTTGCACAGACTTTTCGATCGGTCAGGACCGATCAGAGGTTCCCCCGATCCTCCCTCTTCTTCTCCCGATTTTCTTCGTCAGATGATTACCGATCGGTCACCGCACCGACTGTAATTCACGTAAACACACTGTTGTTACCGATCGGTCACCGACCGATCATCAACCAACAGATCACCGATCGGTCACTGACCGATCCAGGTTTAGAGCTCCCAACCCTAAACCCTACCTGGTCCTGAAAACGAGCTACCGAGCCCTCTTTGATCTAGTCCGGAGAACGAGCTGCCGAGCCCTCTCCGACTTCGTCCGGTCCAGAGAACGAGCTACCGAGCCCTCTTTGACCTAGTCCGGAGAACGAGCTACCGAGCCCTCTCCGACTTCATCCGGTCCAGAGAACGAGCTACCGAGCCCTCTCTGACTTAGTCCGGAGAACGAGCTACCGAGCCCTCTCCGACTTCATCCGGTCCAGAGAACGAGCTCTCGAGCCCTCTCTGACCTAGTCCGAAGAATGAGCTACCGAGCCCTCTCCGACTTCCACGTCCGGTCCAGAGAACGAGCTCCCGAGCCCTCTCTAACCTAGTCCGGAGAACGAGCTACCAAGCCCTCTCCGACTTCCCATGCCAAGTTTCCATACTTGGACTTTTCCCGTGCCAAGCTTCCTGCTTGGACTTTTCCGTGCCAAGCTTCCGGCTTGGACTTTTCCTTGCCAAGTCTCCATACTTGGACTTTTCCGTGCCAAGTCTCCATACTTGGGCTTTTCCGTGCCAAGTCTCCATACTTGGGCTTTTCCCGTGCCAAGCTCCCTGCTTGGACTTTTCCATGCCAAGTCTCCATACTTGGACTTTTCACCAGATGTCTGGTCAACCTTGACCTATCTGGATTTCCCTTGCCTGGCTTCACTCACCAGAACTTTCCAACTGCCTGGCTTCACTCACCAGGACTTTCCCTTGCCTGGCTTTACTTACCAGGACTTTCACCTGGCTTCACTCACCAGGATTTCCCAAATCAGGTCGACTCACCTTGGGTCAACTAGGTCAACCTTGACCAAAGATTGCACCCACAATCTCCCAAGTTTGTATTCTGTCAAACATCAGAATACAACTTTTCTACTCTAGTCAAACATCAGAATAGAACTTTTCTATTCTCGTCAAACATCAAAATACAACTCGAGTCAGGTCAACTCGAGTCAAGTCAACCAGGTCAACCTTGACCTAAGGTTGCACCAACAATCTCCCCCTTTTTGATGTTTGACAAAAACCATAATCAAGTTAGGTTAACCCGATAACCTAACTTAGGTTTTCCAATGTTCTTCCTTGAACATTCTTTGGACATTCTCCCATTCTCCCCCTTTTTGACACACATCAAAAAGAGTGAATCAAGGTCAAGAGTTTCTTCCTAATGAAAGTCTCATACCTTTCATTGAAACCCTTAAATTCCCCCTTGATACTAAAGTCAACAATCAACTTAGTGATAATCCCATATCACTCAAGTCTTTAGAGTAAAAACTCCCCCTAAAAGTCAACTCCCCCTTGACTAATAAGTAAAACTCCCCCTAAAGGTCAACTCCCCCTTGACCATTGCACCAACAATGTCTTGGAGAGTTTTAAACCTTTAGAAATCTAAAATACCAACTTCCAGCTGAAATTTTAGAAATTTCAGACAGAATTTGGCATGGAGAGAATATCTCTTGTTGATACTAAAACATTCTGAAGCTCTCAAAGTGATCTCTAAGTTTTCATATTTCAATTTCTTCCTCCCAAATTCAAACCTACAAATAACAGAAAATTCCAAAAATTATAAAATTTTGAGGATGCATTCCTCATAACATATACTATCATGGAAAAATAGTTTTCTATGAAAATAACTTCCATTTTCAAATCTTGATACAAAGTTTAAAAACTTTGAAATAGTTCAAGTTTACCTCAACTTTGTATCAACTTGCTCAATGATGAATGCTATCACTAGAAAAGCTTCATCAAGGTTTTTTAAATCAATTTTGAAATGATTTTAAACCATTCAATTTAGGACCACAATCTTAGGGCTAAATGTACATGACTTGTACATAAGCTTTCCCTATGATCCTCCATTTTGAATTAGGCTCATCTAGGTACAAGAACTATGCACCTTGATCCTAACTCATGATCCTAATATCTCACACACATTTAAGGTGTATCAAACACATCTAAGTCAATTTTGATGTGAGATATGGTTTAGGTCATCTTAATCTAAGTTCTCATGCATTTTCTAAACAACAATTCGATTTCCATATCAAGTTGTGTTTTTGTCCTTAAATCAAATTAATTGATTATAAATGCAAAAGATGATGACATGGCATATAATGATATCATAAGTGAAAACATGTGTCAATGTCATGATGTCATGTCATAAAGTAATGAAACTTAAATAAGGCATGTCATATAACTAACCTAAGCATTATCATGACATTTCAAATGATAATAAAATAAATATGATGTCATGACATGGCATATGACAAACAATATATGACAAATAACATATAAAGGTATAGAAAATACCTAATTCTAGCCTTAGTTGCCATTTTTGATAATTTTGATCATTTTGCCATAAATTCTATATTCCTAAGTGTAATAGATCTAAAATCATATGCTAAAGATTTTTAGATCACTATGTGCCAATTAGATTGACCCTAGAAAATTTCTCAAATGTGGTTGGCACATCCTAATCACCTTAGGAATAATTTTTAATTTCATTTTCAAGGTTTGATTACACCTTGAATATTCCTAAAATGTCACCTTTTGTCATGAGTAGGTTAACTACCTATCCAATTAAGGTTGGCACACCCTAAACCATCTAGCGTGAAGGAATCACGCTCCTAGGAACCCAATACCTATTTGAGCTCATTGGGTTCACTAAATATTCACTAGGGATGACTTCCCTAGCAACCCCCCTAATGACCCTCCTAGGCTTTAAAGCCTTGGTCATTTGGGACTCATCAAGATCAACTCTAGGGGTAACTCCCCTTGTGACCTTGGTGATGGTCTTCCTAGCCCTAGGTCTTGTTCCATAATCGAATGGAACATTATGGTAAGTGGGCTTGACCACTTGAGACTTAGGTTTGTGACTCAAACCTCTCATGTCCTTGGGCTTTTGCTTTTGACCCTTAGACCCTAGAGTTGACTTCTCCAAATTCTTAAGGGTCTTTTCTAAGGTGTCAAGTCTTGACCTCAAGACTTGATTTTCCTTTTCTAATACCTCAAGTTTTAATTTGTCATTTTTCTTTGAGGTATTCCTAGGCATATGTCTAGTTGTTTTGAGATTTCTACCTAGGTTCTCCTTAGCCTTAGATGAGTTAATTCTAGGGTTAGCATTTCTAGAATTGTCCTTACCTAGGCTAACATGTTTGGCACCTAAGCACATGTATTGATTTCTATTGTTATCATGCTTATCATCATTGGCAATTGCAATAAAGCTACTAGCATGTTTCTTATTAAAATTGCAATAATGTGCCTTAAGGGATACCTTAGGGTTTGCCTTAGCTCCCCCCATAGATGTGCTTGGTCTCTTGTCCTTGTGAGATTGCCTCCCCCTCGGACATTGGCTCCTATAGTGTCCCCTTTGCTTGCATTGGAAACACACCACGTGCTCCTTGCCCTTGCGTATCGGGACTCCGGCTTCCTTGACCTTTGGCGCCGGTGGAGTCTTCCTAATCCTCTTTGGACATTTACTCTTGTAATGCCCAAATTCCCTACACTCAAAGCACATTATATGTAATTTACTCGAAAGTAAATTGCTTGAGTTACCTAGGGTTGAGGATGGTTGTATGCTTTCTTCTTCATCCCTTCCGGAAGTAGAGACTTCTTCTTCTTGCTCCAATCTTGAAGAAGAACTCTCCTCCTCCTCTTCCTTAGATGTTGAGTAGCCCTCAACTTCTAATTCCTTACCTCCATGAAGTGAGCTACTTGACTCACTTGACTCCTCTTCATGACTTGAATTGGAGCTTCCCTCATGGAACTTGGCCAAGTTGTTCCACAATTCCTTGGCATTGTTGTAACCACCTATCTTACACAAGATATCGTTAGGTAATGAGAATTCAAAAATTTTCATTACCTCGTCGTTGATTACAGATTGGTGGATTTGTTCCTTCGTCCACCTCTTCTTTTCAAGAATTTCTCCTTCTTCATCCCTTTGAGGGACAAAACCTACTTGTACACAATTCCAATTAACTAAGTTAGTCATAAGAAAATACTTCATTCTTACCTTCCAAAACGCGAAGTCGTCGCAATCGTAGAAGGGTGGAATCGTGACGTCTTCTCCAAGTTGATCCATTCTCTACCTCGTGCTCCCCCGGGTGTTAATCCGACGAAGAGCGACCTCGCTCTGATACCACTTGTTAGGACCTTCGGATAGCGGCTAGAGAGGGGGGTGTGAATAGCCGACCCCAAATTATCGTTTCTTCCTACAATTTAGGTTAGCGCAGCGGAAATACAATGTAGAAACGAAAGTGGAGAAGATCAAACCTCAAACACGATGATGTAACGAGGTTCGGAGATGATACTCCTACTCCTCGGCGTGTCCGTAAGGTGGACGAAGCCTATCAATCCGTCGGTGGATGAGACCCCGGAAAACCGGCTAATAGAAACTCCTTCTGGGTGGAGAAACCTCACCGAACAGCAAGATAGGAGTACAAAAATACAGCACAATACAAAGGCAGTAAGAATGTAAAAACACAGCTTGCCTTCTCGTCGATTGGATGAAGCAGCAACTTCACGAAACACCTACAACAGCAGGAACCAGCCGAAGGAAGCTTCCACGAACCTTCAGGAAGATGAGAGCTCAGCAAAGCTCTGATTGCAGTAAGATCAGAAAGAAAAGAGAGAGAGATCCTGTAGCCCTTGATCTGTTATATAACCTGCGAAGAAGAAGACACATAAACTAGCCGTTGTGTCGCAACGGCTAGGGCCTGGACCGATCAGGCTCCACCCTGATCGGTCCAGACCTTCTCTGATCGGTCTTGGGACCGATCAGGCCCTGACTGATCGGTCCCTAGACCGATCAGACGCTCCACAGAGAGTTGCCCAACTTTCTGATCGGTTCAGGCCGATCAGATTGTGGATCGGTCCATAGACCGATCCCCTCTTTCTTCTCTGATTTTCTTCGCTCAGATGATTACTAATCGATCACCGCACCGATCGTAATTCACGAAACACCGTTTGGTTACCGATCGGTCACCGATCGATCACCAACCAACAGATCATCGATCGGTCACTGATCGATCCAGTTTAGAGGCCCTAAACCCTACCTGGTCCTGAGAATGAGCTACCGAGCCCTCTCTGACCTAGTCCGGAGAACGAGCTGCCGAGCCCTCTCCGATTTCGTCCGGTCCAGAGAACGAGCTACCGAGCCCTCTCTGACCTAGTCCGGAGAACGAGATGTTGAGCCCTCTCCGACTTCGTCCGGTCCAGAGAACGAGCTACCGAGCCCTCTCTGACTTAGTCCGGAGAACGAGCTACCGAGCCCTCTCCGACTTCATCCGGTCCAGAGAACGAGCTCCCGAGCCCTCTCTGACCTAGTCCGGAGAACGAGCTACCGAGCCCTCTCCGACTTCCACGTCCGGTCCAGAGAACGAGCTCCCGAGCCCTCTCTGACCTAGTCCGGAGAACGAGCTACCAAGCCCTCTCCGACTTCCCATGCCAAGTTTCCATACTTGGACTTTTCCCGTGCCAAGCTTCCTGCTTGGACTTTTCCGTGCCATGCTCCCTGCTTGGACTTTTCCGTGCCAAGTCTCCATACTTGGACTTTTCACCGCATGTCTGGTCAACCTTGACCTATCTGGATTTCCCTTGCCTGGCTTCACTCACCAGAACTTTCCAACTGCCTGGCTTCACTCACCAGGACTTTCCCTTGCCTGGCTTCACTCACCAGGACTTTCACCTGGCTTCACTCACCAGGATTTCCCAAATCAGGTCGACTCACCTTGGGTCAACTAGGTCAACCTTGACCAAAGATTGCACCCACAATCTCCCAAGTTTGTATTCTGTCAAACATCATAATACAACTTTTCTACTCTCGTCAAACATCAGAATAGAACTTTTCTATTCTCGTCAAACATCAAAATACAACTCGAGTCAGGTCAACTCGAGTGAGGTCAACCAAGTCAACCTTGACCTAAGGTTGCACCAACATTCAGGACCTAGGTTTTTATACCTTATCTGATCTGTGTACCTTTGATTTGATTCTTTGCCCTATGGTACATATTTTGTAGAGATGGATAGGTTCAGGATTTTTCCAAGTATCATGTACCATCTCGCATGATTACATGCTGTGCGATAGTCGGCTCCATTATTATTGAGCACATCGCCAGTTACATAGATCTGCACACACCACCACTAATGGGTTAGTGGTATGTCAGGCAGGTGTGTGGTAGTTATGTTGTTAGGCTCCATTGGTCCAGTGACTCAACGTGGTAGCCGGCAAACAGTTCTGTTCTGTTAGGCTCCGCTGGTTTGGAGACGCAGCGTGGTAGCCGGCAGACAGTTTGCTCTGTTTGATTCCATTGGTCCGCTCATGGGTAGTGTGACGCAGCGTGGTAGCCGACAGGGATCCCTCCTCTGGACTTGCTCAGGGAGATGAGAGCATTGAGCTCCCCCACTTATGATTTGGGGTAGGAGGATAGGTGTACTCCGACAGCATCCCGTCCACTCGGTCACTCATCAAGAGCAGTGATGGCAGAGTGCACGGTTGTCACAGCCCTACCCACTCGGTCTCACCATCGTGTGTGAGACGGCTGACTAGCAGTAGGGGTGACCAGAATATGTCATTGGCATCATACGCATTGATGCATTTATTGCTTATGTTTGCTGCACTTGCATGCTACATATTGGATGGACACATTTGTTTGACATGCATACAGGATTCCTATTCCTCTCGATTGATTATCCATACATCAGGTCCTGGTTAGTACAATTTTCTCCTGTTTATTACAATTGCATTTATCATTCTTATATCAGGAGACTGTACGCATGATTAATGCTAGTTGTTATTTTCTTACTATGCATGTCAACATTACCCGCTGAGGAGTTGACTCACCCCGTGGATATTTACTATTTTCAAGTTAAGGTTGTCCGAAGGAGTTCCCGTCGCTAGTCCCCTGCAGATCGTGAGGATGTGTTTTATCTTTTGGTTTCTTATTGTACTTTTTAGACTTGTTCTAGCTTTGACACTTGGATATTGTGTTATCTTTATTGTCGATGAGTTTTATTTGAATGTGTTTTTGCTACATGTCTGCCTGGATGGCAGAAAAGGTGAGTTCGTTGTGATTTGTGTTTTATAAGTGTAGTAGAGTAGGATATAAGTTTTGAGCTTTATGGGTGTAGTTGAGTAGGATTTTTGACTTGGTTTTCCTTATCGTCACATTAGTTGAGTTTTACTATTAAACTGCGTGGGTGTTTGCATTATTATTTATTGTTGTTGTTCCGGCCGTGTTGGTCGATGTATATGTGGCCCTTAGGGCATTGTAGGAAATTTCAGATTGTCACCCATACAGGGGAGATGCTATCAAAATTTCTTCTGATAGGGACTCCCTCGGGGCGTGATAGTATGTCTATTAATTAAATGAGTTACTGACAACTCAATTAATTAACATCTGATTCCAAGAGTAGTACCACTCAACTTTATTATCATGCCGGACTAAGTCCACCTGCAAGGTTTACATGATAATCCTTATTAGCTCCTCAAGGGGACATCATCAGTTTAAATAATTAGGACATAGATTCCTTCTATAATCAAGAACACACCATATAAACAGTACTATTTCCAAACTCATCGGGCCTATTGATTTAACGAACAAATCTCATCCATTGATAAGTTAAAGAAATAAATAGTAAGTATATGTGCTTATTATTATATATGGATTAAGAGAACGCACATCCATAATAACAGAGGTTTTGTTTAATTATGTAGTCAGTACAAATCAAACAACCTCAAACGGTCCTGCTCAATATACACATAGTGTACTAGTATAATTTTATAGTCAAAACTGTTGATGCAAGTTGCACCAGAATCAAACCTAAGTTTTGATGTTGTCAAATGTTCAAGTTAAGTCTTGTTGTGATCTAACAAGTTGACTGAGTGTGCAGGATGTTTACTCAACCGGGAAAGACCTAGTTGGAGGCTAGGCAGGAGAAATCTTAGCAGATCATGGAACCTAGGTGAAAGTCCAAGTGGGTCGAGGGGACCGGATGCTTGGCGGTGTGATCGAGAGGTCTGGAGGACCGAAGATCAAAAGAAAAGTCTTGGGGAGCCGATCAAGGCTGAGTGAAAAGTCCAAACTAGATCTGGAGGATCTAAGTTTGGCAGGTAGGTTGAGGTAAACAAACTGGAGGAGCGACAATGAGGTCGGGTTCCCGAAGGGAACAACCTTAGGTCTCTGATCCAACTGAAGAAACTGGGAAGGTTTCAAAAGTTGATATCAAGACAGTCCTACTGTCTTACATATTCCTATTTTATATTATTGCTTTAACATCTGTTTTGCAGGAGACTTTTTAGCTAATACTGTTTTACAGATCCGAGTTGATCGGTCGACCGAATAGTAGGATCGGTCGATCGAACCAAGCAGAATCAGCACAGAAATCAGATCAGATCAGAACTGAGTCCAAGACAAACCAAAGCATGATCGGTCGACCGAACCGTCAGATCGGTCGATCGAACCATAGTGACTCAGCACAGGACCAGTACAGGACAGATCATCAGCATCGATCAGCTGCAAAGGAAATAAGCTGATCGGTCGACCGAACCTGGGGATCGGTCAACCGATCCAATCAGCATTTATTCAGCATTAATTGATTATTTCGGCAGAATCACGACGAACAGGGAAGGAGGCTGTTCGATCGACCGAAAAGCATGATCGGTCGACCGAACCATTAAATACCAGTAAATGCGAAAGATCGAGCCAGCTTCGAACTTCAGCCAGGAAGGAAGGGAGTAGGTTCAGTCGACCGAACAGTGGGATCGGTCGACCGAACCTCCAGTACATCTATAAAAACAGGCTCGAAGACAGAGGTCATACAGAATTTTCTGATCATCTTCAAGTCTTCTCTTTGCGTACGGATTGTGTTACAAGTCTTCGACTTCGCAGATCTACTCCGTCCGAAAGTGCCGACCGAGCTTCAACCTATACATAATTGTCGGTATATTTTTTATATTGCACTTAATTTCAATAAAATAGTAGGATTGTTACTATCTTATTCTATTTGTATTTGTACGATATGCTTCTCTCTGAGGATTTCGGAGAGAAGAGTTATAGTGATTTGCCCATCGATGCGGTCAAGGACCGCGGACCTTCGAGTAGGAGTCAAGCTAGGCTCCGAACGAAGTAAAAGAACGTGTCTCTTTATTTAATTTCCGCTGCTTAACTTTGATTTTTAATATACGAAAAGAAGAGTTTTAAAAAGCGATATCCACCCCCCTTTATCGCAACTACTCGATCTATCAAAAACAGACTAATACCAAATTATACTACAACCGTTTCAATAGTTTGTCCCAATCCATCTTGGTTGTGAGCTACTATTTATAATTTATAAGGAATCGATAACATGATCTTCTGTGTGGCACCACACACCATATTATCTACAATATAAATTAAATGGACAACTGCATTAACATATATATAAATATAAAATGTAAACATTTGACCAAAGTGATTCTCATTTTAAAATATTTTAAAATAGATGTTCATACAAAAGCTAGGCTTGTAGTATACAGTCCAACAACCATTTGTCATAAATTCATTGTCCTACTTTTTAGTCCAACAATGCTCCTCGAGTTCATTTCCATATTTACTTTTGGGCACTTCAAAATCATATTTAATTGTTAATAAAATATTAAAATCGATTTTAAAAAATACCTCCATACGTAGTGATCCGGATGTAATTGAGGACATGAGGGGAAATAAGGAGATGTGGGAGGGCAATTGGGTCATTGGAGAACTTGAGGGTTTGAGTGTTTTTAGGGAGCACTGCTCACAGCCGACAGGGGGGTTTTTTTTTGGCTTCGTGCTCGAGCCCGCCGCCAGGAGGAGGATCTCTTCCTCTCACGCTGCCGGCCAGCGCCAGGGGCGGCGCTGGCCACTCCTTTCCTCCTCCTCTCTTACACCTCCTTTCCTCTTCTCCTCAGCGTGGCCTCCGGCAAGAGGGTGCTTGGTTGAGAGCCGCCACTAGGAACAGTGGGGGAAAGAGGGCTTCGATGGTCTTGGTCTACCGCCAGAAGATTCGACGAAGGAAGCTCCTTCTCACATCGCTACTCACCGACGTCGATGGTCGTTCCCCTTCTTTATTTCTCCTCGACGCTATCTTCTCCCCTCATGGTTCTCTCCGCCTCGAGCACCTCCAGTAGAGGGCGCTACTGGCGCCGCCTCCACCGCCGGCCCCTCTCGCTGCTCACCGGTGCTGATGCTGTTGAGGAGGATCACTGCCACCTCTCGCAGGTGTTGCCACCGGTAGCCACCGCCGCCGGCAGCCGCTGCTGCCCCTTCCGACGGCCCCATAGCTAGCTCCGGCGTCCTGACAGTCCGCATCGACGGCTGTACATTTGTTGTCTCCACTGCTTTTGGCGTAGATCCAGCCTTCCACGGTGTTTCCAGACATCCATTGTGTTTTCCGGCCATCGAGCCGTGATGTTCTGCTCTTTGTATTACTGCTATGATGGTGAGACATTTTACCAGCCGGCGTAGGAGCCGTCAGTGTGTGCCATAGCCCGGCCTGTGAGCCGAGGATATATTCTGACTTACATGCCGCCTGGGCTGCGACGACTTGATCAGTAGCTCGACCAGCTCATCCATCCATCCGAGGGCGCCCCCCTGGGCCAGGGTACGTTCTCGTACCTTTTCTGCATTTAGTTCATTTGCGGGATTCGCCTCGAGCACCGATGTACCAGAGGCCGGGGTGACCCGGTCGCTGGATGCAGGTACAGTTGACCGGAGGAGGACTTCCGACGATCTGGTCAACGTAGAGGACAGATCATCAACCGGGTCATGGGGATGCGGTCAACCTTCCAGACACATCATTCCGGCAGGTTTGTCTTCTCAGCTTCCCGACAGGATCAATTTGGCACCGTCTGTGGGAACGCGCCTGATCTGGAACGTGAAGATGGACGATGCCGGAGAGTTCTGCCATTCTCATGACCCCAGTCAGTTTCCCGTTATTTATTCTGTCGGTTATATGATTTGCATTAGTTCCTCGGGAGAAGACCCCCGAGCCGATCGGCCGGGCAGATTATATACGAGCCACAGGCTCGATGGCGAAGACACAAGAGTCGATCGGTCGGGCGGATTATATATGAGCCACAGGCTGGATGGCGAAGACCCCCCGAGTCGATCGGCCGGGCGGATTATATACGAGCCACAGGCTCGATGGCGAAGACCCCGGTCGATCGGTCATATTATCCGAGCCACGTGCTCGATGGCGAAGACCCCGGGCCGGGCAGATTATATACGAGCCACAGGCTCGATGGCGAAGACCCCCGAGCCGATCGGCCGGACGGATTATATACGAGCCACACGCCCGATGGCGAAGACCCCCGAGGGTCGGATATTATATGAGCCACGTGCTCGATGGCGAAGACCCCGAGGCGGATATTATTTGAGCCACAGGCTCAATGGCGAAGACCCCGCCGATCGGCCGGGCGGATTATTTACGAGCCACAGGCTCAATGGCGAAGACCCCGAGCCGATCGGCCGGGCGGATTATATACGAGCCACAGACTCGATGGCGAAGACCCCGCAGCAGTCGGCCGGAATTATATTATCCGAGCGAAGACCCATGAGCCGATCGGCCGGGCAGATTATATACGAGCCACAAGCTCGATGGCGAAGACCCCGAGCCATCGGCTCGATGGCGAAGACCCCCGTGCCGAGCAGCCGGTAGGATTATATACGAGCCACGTGCTCGATGATAAGACCCCGAGCCGTCGTAGGCGATTATATACGAGCCACATGCTCGATGGCGAAGACCCCGTGCCGTCGGGCGGATTATATCTGAGCCACAGGCTCGATGGCGAGACCCCCGAGCCGGCCAGGCAGATTATATACGAGCCATGTGCTCGATGGCGAAGACCCCGTGCCGGCGTATATTATCTGAGCCAAGTGCTCGATGGCGAAGACCCCGCGCCGGGCGGGCGGATTATATATGACCAAAGCTCGATGGCGAAGACCCCGAGCCGATCGGTCGGGACTATATACGAGCCACGTGCTCGATGGCGAAGACCCCGAGCCGATCGGCGGGCGGATTATATACGAGCCACGGGCTCGATGGCGAAGCCCCTGTGCCGATCCGAGCCAAAGGCTCGATGGGGAAGACCCCAGCCGATCGGCCGGGATGGATTATATACGAGCCACGTGCTCGATGGCGAACCCGAGCCGACGGGGCGGATTATATCTGAGCCAGGCTCGATGGCCCGATCGGTAGGCGGATTATATACGAGCCACAGGCTCGATGGCGAAGACCCCCGAGCCGATCGGCCGGGCGGATTATATACGAGCCACAGGCTCGATGGCGAAGACCCCCGAGCCGATTGGCCGGGCGGATTATATACGAGCCACAGACTCGATGGCGAAGACCCCCGAACCGATCGGCCGGGCGGATTATATACGAGCCACAGGCTCGATGCGAAGACCCCCGAGCCGATCGGCTGGGCGGATTATATACGAGCCACAGGCTCGATGGCGAAGACCCCCGAGCCGATCGGCCGGGTTTGAATTAGCCTTCAGGGCCGTCTAGCCCAGACGTTAAACCGTAGAGTCGAACCGGCGACTATAAAAACCCCGGCTTGAAGACCGTCTAGCCCAGACGTTAAATCGTAGAGTCGAACCGGCGACTATAAAAACCCCGGCTTGAAGACCGTCTAGCTCAGACGTTAAACCGTCAGTGTGTGCCGTAGCCCGGCCTGTGAGCCGAGGATATATTCTGACTTACATGCCTCCTGGGCTGCGACGACTTGATCAGTAGCTCGACCGGTTTATCCATCCATCCGAGGGCGCCCCCTGGGCCAGGGTACGTTCTCGTACCTTTTCTGCATTTAGTTAACTATTCTGTCATTAGTATTCGGTTGCTCATATATCTGCGGGATTCGCCTCGAGCACCGAGGTACCAGAGGCCGGGGTGACCCGGTCGCTGGATGCAGGTACAGTTGACCGGAGGAGGACTTCCGACGATCTGGTCAACATAGAGGACAGATCATCAACCGGGTCATGGGGATGCGGTCAACCTTCCAGACACATCATTCCGGCAGGTTCATCTTCTCAGCTTCCCGACAGGATCAATTTGGTGCCATCTGTGGGAACGCGCCTGATCTGGAACGTGAAGATGGACGATGCCGGAGAGTTCTGCCATTCTCATGACCCCGGTCAGTTTCCCGTTATTTATTCTGTCGGTTATATGATTTGCATTAGTTCCTCTGGAGAAGACCCCCGAGCCGATCGGTCGGGCGGATTATATACGAGCCACAGGCTCGATGGCGAAGACCCCCGAGCCGATCGGTCGGGCGGATTATATACGAGCCACAGGCTCGATGGCGAAGACCCCCGAGCCGATCGGTCGGGCGGATTATATACGAGCCACAGGCTCGATGGCGAAGACCCCCGAGTCGATCGGCCGGGCGGATTATATACGAGCCACAGGCTCGATGGCGAAGACCCCGAGCAGATCGGCCAGGCAGATTATATACGAGCCACAGGCTCGATGACGAAGACCCCCGAGCCGATCGGCCGGGCAGATTATATACGAGCCACAGGCTCGATGGCGAAGACCCCCGAGCCGATCGGCCGGGCGGATTATATACGAGTCGCATGCTCGATGATGAAGACCCCGAGCCGACGGGCGGATTATATACTGAGCCACGGCTCGATGGCGAGACCCCGAGCCGATCGTGGGCGGATTATATACGAGCCACGGGCTCGATGGCGAAGACCCCGAGCCGATCGGCACGGATTATATACTGAGCCACGTGCTCGATGGCGGACCCCGAGTCGATCGGGCGGATTATAACGAGCCATAGGCTCGATGGCGAAGACCCCGAGCCGATCGGCCGGCGGATTATATACGAGCCACAGCTCGATGGCGAAGACCCCGATCCACGGTAGGCGGATTATATAACTACAGCTCGATGATTTAAGACCCCGAGCCGACGGGCGACTATATACTAGCCACAGCTCGATGATAAGACCCCGAGCCGATCGTAGGCAGGATTATATCTGAGCCACGGGCTCGATGATGAGAACCGAGCCGATCCGTAGGAATATACGAGCCACAGGCTCGATGGTGAAGACCCCGAGTCGATCGGTAGGCGGATTATATACGAGCCGGGCTCGATGGCGAACCAGCCGATCGGGGCGGATTATATACGAGCCACGGGCTCGATGGCGAACCCCAGCCGGTCGGGCGGATATATCCGAGCCACGTGCTCGATGGCGAAGACCCCGAGCCGGTCGGTATATCCGAGCCAACGGCTCGATGGCGAAGACCCCGAGCCGCTGCCGGCGGATTATATACGAGCCACAGGCTCGATGGCGAAGACCCGAGTCGTCGGGCGGATTATATACGAGCCACGAGCTCGATGGCGAAGACCGAGTCGCGGGCGGATTATATACGCCACAAGCTCGATAAGACCCCAACCGATCGGGCGGATTATATACTGAGCCACAGGCTCGATGAAAGACCCCGAGCCGATCGGGCGGATTATCCGAGCCATGTGCTCGATGGCGAAGACCCCGTGCCGCTCAATTAGCCTCGCCGTCTAGCCCAGACGTTAAACCGTAGAGTCGAACCCGCGACTATAAAAACCCCGTCTAGCCCAGACGTTAAACCAGAGAGTCACCCGACCCGAGCTGAAGAACGTCTAGCCCAGACGTTAAACCGTAGAGTCGAACCGGCGACTATAAAAACCCCGGCTTGAAGACCGTCTAGCCCAGACGTTAAACCGTAGAGTCGAACTGGCGACTATAAAAACCCCAGCTTGAAGACCGTCTAGCCCAGACGTTAAACCGTAGAGTCGAATCGGCGACTATAAAAACCCCGGCTTGAAGACCGACGATAAACCGTAGAGTCGAACCGGCGACTATAAAAATCCTGGCTTGAAGACCGTCTAGCCTAGACGTTAAACCGTAGAGTCGAATCGTCGACTATAAAACCCCGGCTTAAAGACCGCTGCATGGACTAGTTATCAGATATTCTATCTCCCCCGTTCGGGGTCGAGCGGTCGCCACTGGTCTCGGACCATCTTCAGATATTCTATCTCCCCCGTTCATGGTCGAGCGATTATCACTGGCCTCGAGCCAGCTTATCAGCATATCGTATTTCTTATCTCCCCCGATCGGGGTCGAGCTATCTCCGATGGTCGCGAACAAAGAGTATCTCTACTGGTTTCAAACCAGAATATGGGTTATGTGCCCGTTCAGCTCGTGACTTTCGCCTCCACGAGCCTTCGATTCACGGGCTACACTTCCGATCGACTCACGAGTGATGCGGTCACTCGGCATCATTCCATTTAGTTCACTCGATTGCTGGGTGGCACCTTACGATCGCCCGTGGACTATTCTTAAGGCTGCGCAGTCAGCACTTTCATAACCGTCCGATCGGCATCATTTCGATCGCTGGCACGACAGCGTCCGTCTAGCATCTATCCGTCCGATCGACATCATTCCAATCACATGCTCAGCATCGTCCGCCCGACATCTATTCATCCGATCGACATCATTCCGATCGCCCGTTCAGCATCTTCGTTGTCGTGTGCCCCGTATCGTCATCGCTCGCAGAGGTGTTTTTGTTCCTCGTTCGGCATCTCCACGGTCACACACTCAGCATCGCTCATCCGCTCGGTCTACTATCCTTGTACTCGTCGATTGTTTGTTGTTTGGCCGCTCGTTTGATGTTTTGTTGTTCGCTCAGCATCGGGCCGGCTATCGACTTGATCCACTCGGCACGATTACCATCTCATGCGACACCATTACTGTAGCGTCCGCTCGGGAGTCATTATGCGAAGGGTTCAACGATTTGACTTTGATATGGAGATCGATGTAGCCTTAGCGATAAACTGTCCAGTCAGTCGGACTCACGCCTCCTTCGACTAGACTTGAAGGGGAGGCTTGTGATCCGGATGTAATTGAGGACATGAGGGGAAATAAGGAGATGTGGGAGGGCAATTGGGTCATTAGAGAACTTGAGGGTTTGAGTGTTTTTAGGGAGCACTGCTCACAGCTGACAGGGGGGTTTTTTTTTGGCTTCGTGCTCGAGCCCGCCGCCAGGAGGAGGATCTCTTCCTCTCACGCTGCCGGCCAGCGCCAGGGGCGGCGCTGGCCACTCCTTTCCTCCTCTCTTACACCTCCTTTCCTCTTCTCCTCAGCGTGGCCTCCGGCAAGAGGGTGCTTGGTTGAGAGCCGCCACTAGGAACAGTGGGGGAAAGAGGGCTTCGATGGTCTTGGTCCACCGCCAGAAGTTTCGACGAAGGAAGCTCCTTCTCACATCGCTCCTTACCGACGTCGATGGTCGTTCCCCTTCTTTATTTCTCCTCGAAGCTATCCCTCGCATCTTCTCGCCAGCGCCTCACACAGAGGGGCGCACGGCACAGCCGCCGCTCCTCCCCTCACTGCCGCTGACGCCATTGAGGAGGATCGCCGCCACCTCCAGTGGGTGCCGCTGTCTCTAGCCAGCGTCGCCGCCTCTGACAGGCATCGCCGCTAGCAGTCGCTGCTGCCTCCGGCAGGCGTCGCCACTAGCAGCCGCTGCAGCCTCCTTCCGCGGCCATCGCCATCGAGCCGTGATGTTCTGCTCTTTGTATTACTACTATGATGGTGAGACATTTTACCAGCCAGCGTAGGAGCCATCAGTGTGTGCCGTAGCCCGGCCTGTGAGCCGAGGATATATTCTGACTTACATGCCGCCTGGGCTGCGACGACTTGATCAGTAGCTCGACCAGCTCATCCATCCATCCGAGGGCGCCCCCCTGGGCCAGGGTACGTTCTCGTACCTTTTCTGCATTTAGTTAACTATTCTGTTATTAGTATTCGGTTGCTCATATATCTGCGGGATTCGCCTCGAGCACCGAGGTACCAGAGGCCGGGGTGACCCGGTCGCTGGATGCAGGTACAGTTGACCGGAGGAGGACTTCCGACGATCTGGTCAACGTAGAGGACAGATCATCAACCGGGTCATGGGGATGCGGTCAACCTTCCATACACGTCATTCCGGCAGGTTCGTCTTCTCAGCTTCCCGACAGGATCACGTAGCTTCCAAACCACGAACTCCCCCTCGAACACTGATGGATAGATGCTAGATCGGACCATCTTTCTTTTTCTTTAGCAGTGATTAGTCCTTCTAATGAGGTTGAGCTCTGATACCAATTGAAGGTCCCGGTAGTCCGGTTAGAGGGGGGGGTGAGTAGCCCTGCAATAAGAGTTAGAACCTTCTCTTGCTATTGAACTTAGCAAAGACAGAACACAGGTAATTAAACAAAAGAATAACATAAAATAAAAATAAGGGAGATGATTATTTACTTGATTATAACCTGGATGATTGTTAATCTAAGACATTGAAATACACACTAAGTAACTCCTTTTTTCGACAACAATCGGAGGTGGAGTAGCCCCTTATAGAAGTTGAGTACACAATCTTTTAAAATCGAATAATGAAATAAAAAGTACAAGTGTTGTATTAGACTTCGAGCACCACAGCTCTATTTATAGCCAGTGGTCAAAGTTAGTTGTTTGCTAACGTGGCACCTCCCGGACGCTTGGACCTGGTCCTGCCATTTAAACTCGGTCGAGTCAATCCAATAGATATTTGCTTCCTGGGCATCTAAACCTAGTCCGGGTGTAGGGATCTTATGCATAAAAAAAACACATAATTGCAAAGGAAAAATGATCCCTCTAGAGATCTAAGCGAATATAGTATACACGTTTTTCTACTCTATCAAAATATAATAGTTACCTTTGTTGCATGAACGATACAATCTCGGTAGTAACTTTGATTCGTCGGATCTCAGCGCGATTAGAGTAGCCCCACATCTTTGGTATCCATGCAAACATGTTCCACATTCATCGCACGAACTGAGATTCAGAGAAGAACAACCTTTGTTGTGCTAGCAACAAAGAGGTGCTCAACCAAGGGAAGAAGAGGGGAAAAAAAAAAAAAATCAAAAGTCTCTTTCTTGAAAATTTCACTCAAAGACCTTTTATATTCCTTCAATGAATACTAAGAGTTTATCTTTTGGTATTCTTCCATTAATAATGAATTAATCTCCATTAATCTTCTTAATAAGTTAGATTTTAATCTATTGGAATAACTATTAACTCAATAAGTCATTAACCCAATAAGTCAATGAGTCTAACCCATTAATCCAATGAGTCTAATCCGAATTCATTTCAGACTAACTCAATGAGCCAAATTCGGATTAGACTTAATCCTATAATCTTAGAGTCTATCATATTTTAGTCAAACTAAAATAAACCCATCTCCAAATCAACATGTTCTTTGTGCACCAATAAGTTCTCATAATGTTGGCAATGTCTCTAAAACAACATTTTAGATACATAAACAATAAGTGACATCTAGCAATGTATTAGTGTTATCCAAGTGATGAGAATGTCGAAATCCGACCTAACCTTTTTGTGTCTATTATCTTATATAACTTGGTCATTTTATCCTTGATATTTAGATTGATCCATGAGACATAGACTGTGTCATTTTCTTATCAATCTTTGTATTTCTAGATCTCTAAGTAGACTCACTTAACCAAATGAGTTCAATATCTTATATTGACTTATTTGAGCATTGTCATGCATTATATATATATATATATATATATATATATCAGTCTTCCACTATTCTATCAACCAATTGATATATTGTAGATTATAATTTACTATCCTAGGACATTATTATATTTATTCATCTAACACATATCTGAAGTAAATATAATAAACATAAACTTTTTCTTTTATTAATGAAATATGATACAAAAGTTTCCTTGTTAATCATCTCATAATTTATTCTAAGGGCTAATACTAACACCGAATACCTGGAGTTGGCTGACGTGGACTCTGTACTGATCCTCTTCGGCAACGACTCGTAATGGCTCGTTGATGTGGTCGAAACATCCCAAGCGTCTGGATCTGGTTTGGGTGTCTGGAGTCTGGGTGCTTGGACTCAGTCAACTCAGAAGTTGACTCATCCGATTGCTTGGGTAAATCTCCGGTAGTCCAAAGTTGAGCTCATCCGAATCCAACTTCGGCCTTCTCCTCGAGCAATCTTCCTACCTGGTTTCTCGTTCCTCGGAAGCGCCGTGCATGTCCTTCTCGTCTGTCGGTGTATTCTTCTGTAGCTCCTCGTCCCTTGGAAGCGTCGTGTGCATCTTTCTCGTCTGCCGATGTACTCTTCTGCAACTTCTCATCCCTCGCTGAGTTTTTCATTTGACTTTTTGTGTTCCTAAGTCTCTGCATACTTAGACACAAAGAATCAAAATCATAAAATTTAACTTAACTCGGTTGATCATATTAACTTAATTCAAAGTACTTATAATTTAGTATAATAGAAACATCAAATTAAGGGAGGGATTATTGATACATGTTTTAATTAGTAAGTAAAAGTCAATGGTTATAAGTATGTAGCTGTAATAAGAAGGTAATGATTGTAATGTAACGTGGAGTTAGTGAGTTAGTTATGGTTTAGCCTATAAATAAACGATTTATTTATTATTGAAATATATTGAGAAAATTATTCTGTCTTCCTGGTTCACTTTCTAATACTGTGTAAAACTCGGCTATTTTTAACAAAAATTCCCTTCGAAGAAAGAACACTCTTTCTTTTAAATCTTCTCAGATTTCCAAGTGCTCATGGGGTTTACTTTATGCTTGCTGAATCTTCTTCCATGCTAAGCTACGATGAATCAATATCACAGTAGAGTTTTTTTCTTCATTAAATAGAAAACACAGAGCAGCAGGGTCAAAGCTTATCGGCCGCAAGTCTCGCTCGAGTAATCGGGCAATCTGAAGACCCAGGCGTGCCACAACTTTGACACGTGACATCGGTTTCAGATACCACGTGCAAGCTTCTCCTTTGCTTTCTTTCCGTTCTAAGACGTGGCCTTTCTGTCTCTAGCCAATTTGCTCTCGCTCGACGTGAGGGAAATAAAGTTTCTGCCATGATGTGCTTTGCTAGGGAAATCCGATTCACAACTCCATTTTGATCGTAAAGCTCTCTTCTTCTTTTCCCGATTCTGAACGTGTTCGTCAGTTAAAAACCAAATCTTTTCTTGGCGTTACCTCCTCCATTCTCATTTTTCACTTTTGATCTCCGAAAGGGAGACAGCTGTTGGCACGCACCAATTGGATTGAGCCGTGTTCTTGGTTGGAGACAGGTGGGGCATCACGAGTTTCTTTTGATCGCTTTTCTCATCTTTTCGATTTGATTTCTAGTTTAGGTTTTGGTGACTTGCACCGCATTTTGCTTATCTTGTCGCCATAAGTTTTGATTTTGGGTTTTCTTCATGGAAAAGGAGTATTGTCGTCCGGGGTTTGAGTTGGAGGATTCGATTCGAGGCGGCGGGGATGGCGGGGAACGAGTGGATAAATGGATACTTGGAGGCGATTCTGGACAGCGGCGGCGCTGTGGCGGACGACCAGAAGGTGTCCTCGCCGGTGAGCGTGAGAGATGGCGGCGGTGGCGGGCATTTCAATCCCATCAAGTATTTCGTGGAGGAGGTGGTTACCGGCGTCGACGAGACAGATCTCCACCGGACGTGGATCAAGGTGGTGGCGACTCGCAACTCGCGGGAGAGGAGCACGAGGCTCGAGAACATGTGCTGGCGCATCTGGCACCTCACTCGCAAGAAGAAACAGGTGCGCTTCGATTCTTCATCGTCGTCGTCTGGGTTTCAGTAACTTCTTGATTATTTCTTGCATGAAGTTCTGCGGTTCTTTATCTGCCTCTGTTCCTGGATTCTTTCAGTTGTGAATTGGATATGCTTGTTCTGAAATTTGCAAGACTTATCTGCAGTTTGAATGGGAGGATGCTCAAAGGTCGGCAAATCGTAGAAGGGAACGGGAGCAGGGCCTGCGAGATGCAGCAGAGGACATGTCCGAAGACCTCTCAGAGGGGGAGAAAGGCGACACAGTAGCCGAAATGGTGCCATGCGAGACACCGAGGAAAAAATTTCAGAGAAACTTCTCCGATATCCAGCTCTGGTCGGATGACGATAAAGAGAAGAAACTCTACATCGTACTCATCAGCTTGCATGGCCTTGTTCGGGGTGAAAACATGGAATTAGGAAGAGATTCAGATACAGGTGGTCAGGTGATAAACAAGCCATTCATTCTCGTTCTGTTCTCATTCGTTTGTCGGTGGCAGTTGTATACTCTGTTTGTAATTTACAGGTGAAATACGTAGTGGAGCTTGCTCGAGCTCTAGCGATGACGCCGAGGGTCTACAGGGTCGATCTCTTCACTCGTCAAGTAACGTCTCCCGATGTAGACTGGAGTTACGGGGAGCCGACGGAGATGTTAACCTCACGTACCCACGATCATAATGGAAATCATGTCGGAGAGAGTGCTGGAGCTTACATTATACGCGTACCTTGTGGTCCGAGGGATACGTATCTTCGGAAAGAACTGCTTTGGCCTTATCTACAGGAATTCGTAGATGGAGCTTTAGCTCACATTCTCAATATGTCGAGGGTGTTGGGGGAGCAGATCGGCGGGGGGCAACCTGTTTGGCCTTACGTGATTCACGGCCATTATGCCGATGCCGGTGATGTGGCTGCTCTGCTTTCAGGCGCACTGAACGTTCCCATGGTTCTCACGGGCCATTCGTTGGGGAGGAACAAACTGGAACAACTTCTGAAACAGGGGAGACAGTCCAAGGAGGATATCGACGCCACGTATAAGATAATGAGGCGAATCGAAGCAGAGGAGCTCTCCTTGGACGCAGCTGAGCTTGTCATAACGAGCACTGGACAAGAGATCGATGAGCAGTGGGGTCTTTATGATGGTTTCGACGTCAAACTCGAGAGGGTGTTGAGAGTCCGAGCTAAACGGGGAGTCAACTGCCATGGGCGACACATGCCGAGAATGGTGGTTATCCCTCCTGGTATGGATTTCAGTAGTGTAGCGATCCAGGAAGATACAGCTGATGTTGATGGAGACTTAGATCTTACTGGTGCAGACGAGGCTTCGCCTAGATCGCTTCCACCTATATGGTCCGAGGCAAGTACTCTGCTTAGGCGGTTCATCAATCTGCACTTCTTCCTTATCGTAAATTTGTGGCTCCCTCTCCAGGTTATGCGTTTCTTTACAAATCCTCACAAACCGATGATCTTGGCTTTATCGAGACCAGACCCTAAGAAGAACATCACCACCCTTCTGAAAGCTTTTGGAGAATGTCGTCCGCTGCGAGAGCTTGCTAATCTCGTGAGACCATTTCTATGTTCTGCTTCTGATCTATGATTTCTCTTTTTCTTAAAGACAGAAAATTTTCTTCTGTTCGCAGACATTGATCATGGGAAATAGAGATGACATAGATGAGATGTCTAGTGGCAATGCTAGTGTTCTCACAATGGTGTTGAAATTGATCGACAAGTATGATCTCTACGGACTCGTGGCTTACCCTAAGCATCACAAGCAATCCGATGTTCCTGACATATACAGACTTGCTGCAAAAACAAAGGGGGTTTTCATAAACCCAGCTCTAGTAGAACCTTTTGGACTTACCTTAATCGAGGTGTGTGAGTTTCACCCAATGAATCTTTGCCATCGAATGAATCGATGATCATCAATTGCAAACAAAAAATGGCAGGCTGCTGCTCATGGACTCCCAATGGTGGCCACCAAAAATGGAGGACCTGTAGATATTCATGGGGTAAACGACGTCGACTTATTACTTTCAGATCGTTAAGGCTCTTACCATTTTAGTGTTTCAGGCCTTGCACAACGGACTACTCGTCGACCCTCATGATCAGAGGGCTATTGCTGAAGCACTACTGAAGCTGGTCTCAGAGAAGAATCTGTGGCATGAATGCAGGAAAAATGGGTGGAAGAACATCCATCTCTTCTCATGGCCTGAGCATTGCCGAACTTATCTTTCTAGAATAGCCGCTTGCAGGATAAGACATCCACAATGGAAGACAGACACTCCGACAGATGACACCGTCCTCGACGAGGAATCATTCGGAGACTCTCTGATGGATGTCTACGACTCATCTCTTCGGCTTTCCGTCGACGGTGAGAGAAGCCTTTTAGGCACTTCGCTGGGGCATGATCCTACTGAGCTAGAGAAAGTTGCACAAGAACATAACGACCCCGAGATGCAGGATCAAGTGAGAAGAATCCTGAGCAAGATAAAGAACCAAACACCCAAACCGCAGGCCACCGATAACATCGATAAGCAAAATAAGATTGCAGGGAATTCTAGCAATAAGTATCCACTTCTCCGAAGGCGCAGATGGCTATACGTGATAGCTGCTGATTGTTACGATAGCAATGGAGCTCCTGAGAAGAAAATGTTGCAGGTGATACAGGACCTCTTCAAGGCTGTAAGCTCAGATGCTCAAATGTCGAAGATCTCGGGTTTTGCTCTCTCGACAGCGATGCCTATTTCTATGGTTCTGAACTTGTTGAAGTCGGGGAAGATTCCGGCCACAGATTTTGATGCTCTGATATGTAGCAGTGGAAGTGAAGTTTATTACCCAGGCACCGCTCAGTGCACAGATGCAGAAGGAAAGCTGTGTGCCGACCCTGATTATGCCACACACATCGAGTACCGCTGGGGATGCGACGATGTCAAGAGGGCATTGCTAAAGTTGATGAACTCGTCTACTACCATCATAGAGGAGGATTTCGAGTCGAGGAATGCCTACTGTATATCATTTAAGGTTAAAGATCCTACTCAGGTACGTTCAGTAACACTTCTTGTCTTGCACTTAATGCTGATAGATTGCACCTTATACCATGTCTTAATCCAGGCAAATACTGTCGAGGATCTCCGTCAGAAGCTTAGAATGCGCGGCCTGCGATCCCATATTATGTATTGCAGGAACTCTACCAGGTTGCAGGTTGTTCCTCTGCTGGCATCAAGGTCTCAAGCACTCAGGTAGGAGGTTCCTGTAAATATGTTGAGTGTTTATTAGAAAGCTAATAAAATGTCTTCCATTGATGAATTTGTTAAGGTACTTGTATGTCCGCTGGGGTCTAAATGTTGCTGACATGTATGTGATTCTGGGAGAAAGAGGTGATACAGATCATGAAGAGCTTATATCGGGATATCATAAAACAGTGATCATGAAAGGGATTGTGGGGAAAGGATCAGATGACCTGCTAAGAAGTGCTGGAAGCTACCAAAAGGAAGATACAGTTCCGAAGGAAAGCCCCTTCATTACTTATGCGAACGATGGAATCGCGGCCGACGAGCTGATGAGAGTGATAAGACAAGCATCCAGAAACACGCCCGGAATGTGATCAGAGGAGAAGGAAGACTTCCCCTTCCTCTATTTCCTTCCGTTTGCCTTTCTTTGATTTGCAATAAGACGCCTCAGTATTAGTGGCTTTGGTTGCATTCTAAACGAGTCGAATTCGTGTTTGCGATCGACTTCGGAACACTTGTATTCGATCGACTCGTTGTAGTCCTTAGTGAGCTTCTGTTGGTCGCATGAAGATCACTAGAGTATTGCTTTTGTGCTATTTCAACTCAAGCCGCACAAGGCATTCTTCCTCTATTGCATTTTATGTCATGCTAATAAATCAAATTATGAATTAATTTCAAATATAAATTTTACAACTAGAGAGACATTAATCCACCCCATGCTCGTATTAAAATAGTATTTTAAAATTACCGTTAATTAAACTTCAAAGCTATGGGTGAAAAAATTTCGAGAGTTCTTTAGATACATTAGGGAAATACAGAAAAAATAGAAAAGAAATTTATTGGCTTATTTTGGATATCCATCAATATAAGTTAGGGATTTAATTTTTAAAAAAAAAATCTAAAATTTGACTGGGTATTTCCTACCTTTCCAACGGCATTGGAACCTTTCCAAAATTAAGATAATATAATAGTTGGACCGGTTCAGTAAGTTCCCCGAACCAAACTGAACCAGACATAAATCCTGTAAATCGCGTACCCGCACCCTACCCGCTCCTATGGTCCCACTCTGCAGCCCTATCGCGAAGTCTAAATTTCGATGGGACGGGATCCGGAATCCTCGTTCATCTCGAACGATATTTCGTCGAACCATTCCTCGCCTATTTATAGCGTCGCCTCGATGCGATGCGGTTGTGCGTTCTCGCTGAGTCGGATCGCTGTTCGTGTGCTCTCTCTTCTCTCCTCTTCCGCGCCATTTGCTCATCGATCTACAGCGATCCCGGTTCGGCGTCGCCTCCCTCCCTCCGTCGGAGTCCCCCGACATGATGGTCTTGCAAGCCCCCGCGGCACCACCGAAGGAAGAAGCGCTTTCCAGGCCTATCTTGGAGCGGCGGGTGGAGGCCGCGCCGAGTGCTGTCTCTGAGGACGAGGTTTTGGTTCCGCCTTGCAACTTTGGGGTGGTCGAGCACGGCATCTACCGATCGGGGTTCCCGATGCCGGCCAACGTCCGGTTTTTGAAGACTCTAAGCTTGAGATCCATCGTGTGAGTCCCTCGTTCTTTATCCGTATTCTTTTTTTTTTTTTTTCCCTTTCTGTTTTTGAGCTTCTTGCATTGTCTAGGGTTTGCTTTTTTTGTGTTCGGAAGCAATCTCGATTTTGATTGAGGCCTTTACATCTGCGCAGGTGCCTTTGTTCGGAGCAATATTCGGAGGAGGTTACTGAGTTTGCGAAGTCGGACAGGATCCGGCTCTTCCAGTTTGGGGTCGGAGGCACCAGGGTAAGTATGTTTTGTTTCTTTCCGTCTTGTTCTCTATTTCTCATTGCACAATGTTGCATAATATTGTCGCTTCACATGTTACTTTGATTGACAAGTACAAAAAATTGAGAACAATCAAACCAACTTTGTAGGTTTGATAAAAATAAAAAACTCCAATCTGTTCTAACTGATTACGAAATCCTGTTTGGGAAAAGCAATACTAATGGTAGATTCGTTCCTAATATTGTCTTTTTCATATTTTGGAGAAGAAATACCTTATAGTTTATCTCTAACAAGAAGTAAGACACTAATGGTAGATTCGTTCCTTATCTGTATTAATTAAAACAAGAAGTAAGACTCTACCAGAAGTGAATAGTTTGAATGCAAATCTGGTCATATATAACCTGAGTTTTATGGATTGAAAAAAGTATGCAATTTCCATAAGATTGTTTTGATCTCAATAAATATTATAGTTGAGTAAGGACATCTGGTTTAAGGGAAACAATGTGATCGTCTAATACCATAAGTATAGTTATACTTCATTTTTAGCTTCATTTACAATTTTACATTAACACATATTAGCAACTGCAACAATTTTATAGACATCTTTTCAGGCTTCAAAAATACTTTATATTGGCACAAATAGTGCAGATTCCATTGCTGAGTCCACTTGCAATCTCTCAAGTACAACATATTCTCATTTGCATAATAAGCTAAGTACTGTGTACGTACTTATTAGTGTACTTCAAATTTATGGAAACGAAGATTGTGCAAAATGAATTCAAAGTAACCACATTATGTTGGCATTATAAGATTCGTTGATTTTGCTATTATCTGATCGCATTGTGTCTTTGGATATCAACTGCAGTTTTTGTCCTGTAAATCAATATTAGAAGCATGATCTATTTGTAGGTAGTATTTGAAAGTCCTAGAATGGGGTGAAAAATCATCCCAGAACTATTTCTGATGCAAATATGCTTATTATTACTAGCAAGTAGAAATAGCATAATTATATATATATTTAGAGCGACACCCACAACTAATAGTTGCAATTACTTCTATATCTCAACCATTTTATGTTGTCAATATATGATCAATTGATGGCATCCAATATAACCAGATTTATCTGTGACTGCTAATAGCAAGGCAAATGATCTATTTTGCACTATACAATTCATATTTGAATGTCAAGAAATTATAATATTAAAGGCGCATGATTTTGCAGTTTTAGAAAAAACATCTTGTCTAATGATGTTTCAACTGTAAAAGGCTTTGCAAATCATGCAAGTTACAAATTGGTGCTCCAAACTGTACAATTAGTGATGATTTATTATGTGATCTTATCCTTGATATTTGTTGATGCAGGAAACTTTATCGACTGTAACTAATGATATCATCACAGGAGCTCTTGCAGTCATACTCGGTACTTACCATACCACATGTTTATCCTTTCGATCAACTAATGATCCTGCTAGACTCTTTTCATTAATTATTTTGGTGTCCCAGATATAAGGAACCATCCCATTTTAATTCATTGCAAGAGAGGAAAGGTATAAAATTTAGCCCATATCGTGGCAGATTTATTCACGAATGATAAAACCTCATGGCCTTTTATGCGTGTTCTTGCAGCATCGCACGGGTTGCCTTGTAGGCTGTTTCAGAAAACTACAGAACTGGCGCATATCCTCCGTGCACGAAGAGTATCTAAAGTTTTCAAATCCCAAGTCCCGGGAATCCGACATGCGATTTATTGAGACATTCAACGTTTCATGTCTTATGGAATGCGTCGTCGGCATCATCTACCGCTACCATGGCTTCGGCAACCAGTCCAGACGCCTGGCTTACCATAAAACGCAATAGCACCAATGGGCCTTCCAAGTCAGAATTCCTCGCTTATCCAGAAGCTAGTGACATAATTAACCATTAAGCTTCCCGGTGTTTGATTTGGCACGGAGATAATTGAGCCAATATTCTGCTTGGATTTCTTCCTGCTTCTGTATAGTTTTATGAGTGTTTTTTTTTTTCCTTTTCAAAAATATATCGACAGTTGAAAATATTTTAGTTCCAGATTCATTTGCAGTGGCTAATTTGGCTGTTATGCGTTCGTGCCTGCAATGATAAAAATACATAATTAAATAATATATTTTAATTATGCAATCTAATGTATATATAACTATGTTTAAATTTAAGATCATAAAATTTTATGAATTAATCAAAATTTTGTAATTTAAATTAAAATAAATAAATTTATAATTAAGTTTTATGTAAAATAGTACTAAATAAGTTTAATTTATAAAATTTGTTTATAGTACAATATTCTTGATAAACGGAAGGCCCGTAAAGTAGTCTCCTTTGTTTGGGGGCATTGTCATAGGTTGGTAGGTCCCGTGGTACAATTTTTTTAAATTGAATTTATTGTGACAAAAGATAAATACATTCGTCTAAGCGCCCCCGTCAATTAACATATAAGGGAAATATTTATCTCAACTTTATCGAGATTCGAACCCCCGCCAACTAAACCCATTTTATACCAGGGAGAAAATGACGAAATCATATAGGTAAGTTAAAACATGGTGAAATCATGATGCTATACAGATTTTACCCCTATTATTTTTTGTTGAATCAATTTTTTTACCAGTCAAATTATTTTTTTCATCAATCGATTTTAATCAAAATTAATTGATCAATTACTTTTGGGATCTAGAGATCGTAGAATTATATAAAATCAGGTCATATGTGTTCGTCTAGTTCTTATGATTATATTCATGCCCTTGAACATCAATTTGACTTAATATATTGAGAGCAATGATTTTTTTAACATGAAAATTTATTTTTCATGTTTAAAAAATTATTGCTCTCAATATATTGGGTCAAATTAATATTTGAGAGCATGAATATAATAATAAGAACTAGACGAATACACAGGAACTGATTTTATATCAATCAGATACGTTTGTCCATCAAACGATTTTTTTTCAAAATAGTTTTTTTAAAAATGCATCATGAACAGAATTATTTTTTAAAAAAAATTAATTTGGATTCAAACGAACATTGCACTTACTATATTATGTCAAATTGATGTTTAAGGGTATTTATATAGTCAAAAGAACTAGACGAATACATAGAGACCTAATTTCATATTATTCTGAGGTTTCTAGGTCCATCAGTCAGTTTCAGCCAATTTTGGCCGAAAACGACTAATGGACTTAGAGATCTCGACATGACATGAAATTAATTTCTATGTATTTGTCTAGTTCTCCTGATTATAAAAATACTCTCAAATATCAATTTGGCCCGATATATTGAGAGTAATGATTTTTTAAAACATGAAAATATGTTCAAAAAATTAATGTGTTGAAAAAAATCATTGCTTTCAATATATCTAGTCAAATTGATATTTGAGGGCATTTTAATAATCAAGAGAACTAGATGAATACATCGGAATTGATTTCATGTCATTCCGAGCTCTCTAGGTTCATCAACTGATTTTGACCGAAATTGGCTGATCGATGGATTTTTTGAAAATCGATTTGATTGGAAAAAATCAGTCAAATCGATTTCCGCTAGATTTTTCAAACAGTTTGGAAATTTATTCGACTGATTTTATTACAGTCGAATCGATTTTCAAAAAATTCATCCATCAGTCGATTTCGGCCAAAATCGACTAATGGATGGGCGATGGACCTAGAGATCTCGGAATGATATGTAATCAATTCCTATATGTTTGTCTAGTTCTCCTGATTATAAAAATACCCTCAAACATCAATTTAAATCGATATATTGAAAGCAATGATTTTTTATACCTAAAAATGTGTTCGAAAACTAATTCGTGTTCAAAAAATCATTGTTCTCCATATATTATGTCAAATTGGTATTTGAGAGTATATATATAATCAGGAGAACCAAAATAACTCATAGGATATAGTTTCACTTCATTCCTAGCACTCTATATATGTCCATCAATTTGGCATGGTTTAACTTCATTCCGAATACTCTAAGAAAAAAAAAAGTAGCTCGGTGCATAAAGCTTCTGCTATGTGTTTGTCTAGTTCTCCTGATTATAAAAATTCCCTTAAACATCAATTTGACCCGATATTGAAAACAATGATTTTTTTTCATTCGTAATGCTCTATGGTTTAAAAAATCATTGCTTTCAATATCGGATCAAAATGATGTTTGAGGGCATTTTTATAATCAGGAGAACTAGACAAACACATAGAAATTGACTTCATGTCATTCCGAGGTCTTTAGGTTCATAGTCGATTTTAGCCGAAATCGATTGATGGATGGATTTTTTGAAAATTAATTCAACTAGGAAAAGATAAGTCGAATCGATTTCCAAACTATTTGAAAAATTGATCGGAAGTCGATTTGACTAATTTTTTTTTCAGTTGAATCGATTTTCAAAAAATCCATCTATCAACCAATTTTGATCAAAATTGATTGATGGACCTAGAGACCTCGGAATGACATGAAATCAATTTCTATTTAGTTGTCTAATTTTCCTGATTATAAAAATGCCTTAAACATCAATTTGACCCGATATAGTCAGAGTAATGATTTTTTGAACACGAATTAATTTTTTGAACATATTTTCATGTTCAAAAAAAGTATTGCTCTCAATATATTGAGTCAAATTGATATTTGAGGATATTTTTATAATCAGGAGCACTAGATGAACACATAATAATTGATTTCATGTCATTCTGAGGCATCTAGGTCCATCAACCTTTTTCGACCAAAATTAGTCGAAACCGGTTGATGGACCTAGAGACCTCGGAATAATATGAAACTCGGTCTCTATGTGTTCGTCTAGTTCTCCTGACTATATAAATACCTTCAAACATTAATTTGACATAATATATTGAGCACAGTGTTCGTTTAAACTAGAATTATTTTTTTTATAAAAATAGTTTATAATAGATTTTTAAAAAATCTATTGTGGAAAAAATCGATGGACAAACTATCTTTGATTGACATGAAATTAGTTTTTATGCGTTCGTCTAATTTTTATGATTATATTTATGTCCTCAAACATCAATTTGACTCAATATATTGAGAGCAATGATTTTTTTAACATGAAAAACTAATTTATGTTTAAAAAAATCATTACTCTCAATATATTGGAGTCAAATTGATGTTTGAGAGTATAAATATAATAATAAGAACGAGACGAATACATAAGAACTGATTTCATATAATTTCGAGATCGTTAGGTCCTGAAATCGATTGATCAACTGATTTTGATCGAAATCAGCAAATAAAAAAAAATAATTCAACCGGTAAAAGAATCGATTTGACTGGAAATAGTAACGGGAATAAAATTAGTACAACATACATGATTTTACCATTTTTCAACTTAACTACGTGATTAGTAAAAAGCAGTATAAGAAACTCATAAATTAAAAAATTAAATAAAAATTAAATTTATTAAATTATCAATTTAGTTTCAAATAATAAAATAGATAATCGATGGACTGGATTTTAGTTAGGTTTATAAATACATTCGTACCTAATTAGAATAGTCTAATATTTATAAATCAGGAACAAAGTACTATTTTATGATTAGGAACAAAGTACTATTTTATGATTAGAGTATCTATATTAATTTTTCTAAATATTTAATATACATTCAATTTTAAATTTTAAGTAAAAAAATTTAGATAAGCAATCTTATCCCTTTCTTAAATTTAAATTTTATAAATAATATTTATTTAAATTTAATGAATAAAATTCATTCCTTAAATATTAAAATAAAAATAATAAAAATAAATTGAATAATAAAAATCAGATATTACATAGAGAGAAAAATAATAAAAAAAATAAAAAAATAAACATTTTAAATAACTTCTGTGGTTAAAAATAATTATTTTAATAAAGTGGATGTTTTACTTTAAATTTTAGAGGTATTATAGAAAAATTGACGTCAATCATCGTAGTTTTAAAAAATTATATTTATGTATATTGTATAATTTTTATCAATAAGTATACATATTTATTTGAGTTTCAATAAATAAATATATTTTCTACTATTTTGCTCGGATTCAATTTTATTTATTAAAAGAAATTATCTCCTTTTGATTTTTTCTGATTTCAATTTTATTCTATTTAAACAAAATTTTGTGCGCGAAGTTATACCATATTAGAGATCGTATCTGCTATTCAAATTCATGATTTTAAAGTTTAATGATAATTATTTTATCGTTGCGGCCCCATTTTTGATATATTATATCTATGTAATATTAAAAAAATGACAGGTACATATTTAATAATAATATTTAAATGTGAAAAATAAATGCCAAACATTATTATTTTAAAAAGTAAATATGTATTGATCTATAAAAATTATACCATTTTTTATTATTTTTCGTCATTAATATAAGACTTCATGATTACTGATACGGTTGGTAATAGAGGGGCCCAAAGAGGAAATGATTAGAGGAGTCAAAAGTCAGGTGGCGGTCAAAAGTCAAGAGGAGGTGGCAGTCAATAATCATGGCGACTTGGCGGTCGGAGAATCAGGTGGAGGGGGCAGTCAGAGTTCAACATGGGGGGTAGCCAAGGGTCAGACAGACTTGTTGATCGTGAGAAAAGATGTAGGAGAATGAGGAGAGAGCCAGGAAGAAGCAAATCGAGATCGGCAGAGCCAGGAGGAAGCAAAATGGGGATCGGCAGAGCCAGGAGGAAGTAAATCGGGGTTGGCAGAGCCAGGAAGAAGCAAAATGGGGATCGGCAAAGCCAGGAGGAAGCAAAAGGGGGATCGGCAGAGCCAGGAGGAAGTAAATCGGGGTCGGCAAAGCCAGGAGGAAGCAAATGGGGATCGGCAGAGCCAGGAGGAAGCAAAAGGGGGATCGGCAGAGCCAGGAGGAAGTAAATCGGGGTCGGCAGAGCCAGGAGGAAGCAAATGGGGATCGGCAGAGCCAGGAGGAAGTAAATCGGGGTCGGCAGAGCCAGGAGGAAGCAAATGGGGATCGGCAGAGTCAAGAGGAAGTAAATCGGGGTCGGCAGAGCCAGGAGGAAGCAAAAGGGGGATCGGCAGAGCCAGGAGGAAGTAAATCGGGGTCGGCAGAGCCAGGAGGAAGCAAATGGGGATCGGTAGAGCCAGGAGGAAGTAAATCGGGGTCGACAGAACCAGCAGGAAGCAAATTGGGATCGGCAGAGCCAGGAGGAAGCAAAATGGAGATCGGCAGAGCCAGGAGGAAGCAAATCGGGGTCAGCAGAGCTAAGCAGAGTCAGCTCGATCTACAGGTTTACGGTGGAGGGCCAGGAAATACAAAGCGCAGAGGCAGGTCACAATGGATCGGAGAAGCTAAGTAGTGCGGGTGCGGAGAATTTCAGCGGTCCTGCGAGAATAATCATTACATTTCAATAGTGCAAGCGAAGGCGGAGGTTCCTGAAACGAAAAGGTGCCCTCACAACCAGTAACAGCCTGCCAGCTGTCTCTCGCTACAAAACAAAACCTATGCGTAAAGGCGGAGGTCCCTAAACAGAAAGATGCTTCCACGACAAATGGCGATACGACAAGTGTCCGGGACTAGACGACAAAACCCAGCGTCTAACGTTTTCTGACAAGATGGTAGGTTCTACGAGGGACAAGGCATAAAAGGGGAAAAGATCCCTCGTACGCAGGTACGCGCACACACTCCCTCGTCACTTTCTTCCACAACTGTTTTTTCTTCTTCTTCTTCTCTCTGCTTTTTTCTGGGGAAAAGGGACCTGACTTGAGCGTCGGAGGGCCTGATCCGGGGACTTTTTCCTTGGGTTTCGGTCTCTAACGCGAAGGGGGGAGATCGTCTAAGTGTGCGCAGGGTCCTACAGCAGCGTCAGCCACCCGTGGGAGCCGAATCACCTGCGACTTCCCGTCAACAATCGGGACACCTCGACCAGCCTCCGTCCGACTCAGCCTCCGGACGGGATCAAATTTGGCGCCGTCTGTTGGAAGCAGGGGCTGGTTATCAGAGTCAGAATCATCAGAGCAAGGCTGACCCAGGGAAGAGGCCGCCGCACCCCTGTCTGTGTCGCCCCGTCCGGATGAGCTCGGACCTGCGCGATGAAGAGCTGCGCGACCGCGTCTGGATGATCGCGAGGCTCCTCGGAAGACGCTTCTGGCCGGGCGAGTGGCTTGGCCCCGACCCCGACCTCGGCTCAAGGCGGCAGAGGAAGGAGAAGCGGCGTGTAGGGCAGGGCTGGGAGCAGGCTGAGTCGCTGCCCCGACTGCGGCAGACCCAAGGTGAGGGAGTAGCCTCCTGCCCAAGATTGCCCGACTGCGCCGCATTATCTCCAGGTCATCGAGGGGCAGAGGCAGAACCTTCGACGCTCGATACAAAACTTCAGCTGAAGGCATCAACACGAGAAGTCACTCTCACAGGGAAGATGATCGAAAAGGAGGCATTCAACATGGACTCACCTAAGGAGCGCGGTGTGTCAGAGGTACAGCGGCTTAGCCTGAAGAAAGAAAGTAGATCTTCAGATAGTAATCTCGTCAGATTCAAGCGCCAATCCTCTAGTCGATCAGCAGCCGTGGCATAGGGGAGGTCCAGGTGGAATTCGTCCAGCGTTGGAGTCAGAGGCAGTTCAGGTTGCCAGTGCATGGGCCAGTCAGTTTCCTCCGGAAACCGGAGAAAAAAGAACTTTTTCTTCCAGTTAGCACTGGGAGGAGGAAGAGGAGAAAAGAAAGCGGTTTGGCTGCGGACTTGGAAATCAAAGAGACCATCGGCACCCCGAACGAGAGTGAAGAAGCAATGAAAAAGGGGAGCTGACCAAGAAACCTCACAAACTTCGCAGAGTACTACAAAGCCACATAAGATTTTTATGGAATTGGGGGATAACTGACTTAAGGGAATCTTAAAGTAGCGGCACACTCCGGACAAAAAAGGATGCGGGGGTAGACGAAGGCCAGATACGAATTGCTCAGTAAAGAAAGTACAAGAACCCGGCGGGGGATCGAAGTACAAGTTCACACCAGTAGAATGATGGGGCGAAAGCTAGAAGGGACTTCGTAAGTGTACCATAGGTCATCCCAATCTAACTCAGCGAAAGTTGAAGCGCTTGGGAAATGCTCCGCTAGCAAGGAAGCCCAAGAAGGAGAAGTCATTGCAAGGAAGATTATCTCAGGCGGCAGAAGGAACAGACGAAAAGGGGAAGCTTGGAGAAGAAAGAAGAAGCGCGGCGCAGTCTCAGAAACGATCAGTCGGCGACGGCGACGTTTGAGTGCTTTACTGTGATAGCGAAAGAAAGAGTCAGATAATACTTATAGGTATGGTGGGTGGAGGACATTTTCGTAAGTCAACAACGGACGGTAGATGCAGGGTCTGGAGTAGACGGGGGACGCTCTGCGATGAGCTTCGAGAAGATAACCAGGGGGCATTAAGGGAAAGACAAGGGTTCGAGATACGAAGCGCCTCCCTAGGAAATTGTGTCAAACAGGACAAAAGCGTACGGAGGGGTCACCAGAAGGCGGATAAGTCAAATCAGCGGGTTGCACGGACACGCGAGGTAACCTTTAGCCCAGGCAAGCCCATTAGAAGGGCGGCGATGGGAGGAGAGGCTACGTAGCGAAGGAAGTAGATAAGGGAAATCTGATCATCGGAGCTCGGCCGAAACCAACGAACAACTTGCCAAAGAAAACAAGTTATCAGTACGCGAAGGAGACGCAGCACAGTTGTAGGATCGCAGGGGAAAGCGAAGACAAACAGGCCAAGGTCAGTACCATTACACAAATACCACCGAAGAAAAGCCGGTATCAACGCATCAAAAAGTAAGCAGCATAACATAGTTCTAATTACACTACATTCGGAGAAGGAGGAGACGGGTCATCAAAGGCCGACAGAGGGGGTGCCGGGTCGGCCGGCTCAGCAGGAGGAGGGGCAAGGGCATCAGAAGCTTCAGGGACGGCTACAGGAAGATCCTGGGGAGACACCTCCATGGGGGTTGGATCGGCCGCAGGAGGAGGAGCAGCCTGGAAGAAGAGCCCGTCATTCGCCTCGAAGGAGGGGAAGGTGTCCTGCGGCAATTCCCGGGTCAGGCGAGCAGTGTCCAAGAAGGTGGCGGGGGGCGCTGCATGCAAATAACCTTGCTCGAAGGCTTGTCTCACCCCGCCAGCAGCCCCGTAACTCAGCAGCACGACCATCCAGCGCCCCAACTTCTGAAGGAAAAAGGAAGAACGGACATAGGCCAATCGGAAGGCCTTCAGCCGCCCGAGCTCTCCCGCCAGGTACTCTGCCAGGGCATTCTTGTCCTGGGCAGCCTCCGCGCGAGCTGCAGCCAGGTCACTCTGGCCCTGAGACACTGCCTCCTGGGCCCGCGAAAGCTCCGCCTGCAAAGATTGAAGCTGGGCCTGGCACGCTTCCCACTGAGTCTGTATGGTTGTTTCTCGGGCAGCGGCAGCACAAGCCAGGGCTTGGGCGTCGGCCAGCCTCATCTGCAAGAGCTCCTGCGTCGGCCAGCCTCATCTGCAAGAGCTCCTGACCTTGCCGTAAAAGCGTCAACTCCCCTGATTGAGAGAGCAGCTCTGTCTCTTTGTCCTTCAGCTCAGAGACTGCCGCTTGACGACGATCCACTTCAGAGGCCAGGGAAGACTCACTTGTCTTCAGAGCCGCCTCCAACTGTTGAAGTTTATCAAAGGCAGCATGGGAGATGGTCCGAGCAGAAGCTGCCGACTCCCCGATGGCCCGCAAATAGGCATCCAAGCTTCCCAGAGAGGGCTCGGGAGGAGCTGAGGAAGTCGCAGGATGCTCTAATTCCTGGAGACGTGCCTTGAGCGCCGCATTCTCTCGCTGAAGCTCGGTCACTCGTTGCACGGCGCTCAGACTCGCGGAGCAGGTCTGCTAGTAGCCGGAAGAAGAGGAAGAAGGTTACAGAGATACACGGATACAAGGGAACATAGGAGAAGGGACTTACCGCGACCAGTGAACGAGCAATCTGATCGAATTCCCCCAAAGGAGAACCGCTCTCCCAGAACTGCTGGCTGGCTGATTGCCAGGAGATGGCCAGGTCCCCAAAGAAGTTGACCCTACCGAAGATAGGCGACGAATCAGCAGCAGGCGTGTAGGCCGGATCGGTCTCCGAAGGAAGCCTCCATAACGCTTCGAAGGCTGGGTCTGTCGAGGGCAAGTTCGGGGTCGGCATGGCCGAGCTCGGAGGCGTGCGAAGAGGAGACGCGGAGGGCATCAGTAAGTACGGAAGCTGATCGCTGGAGGATGAAGGCGGGGCAAGTAACATGCTCTGGATTGGCGCCGAAGCAGTCAGGTCCAACGGCGGGTCTGCCACTTCCGGATCAGGGACCTTCTCCGGGACCAAGCTTGTCTCCTGGACTGAGCTCGTATCCGAGGACCTGGTGGGGGAAGAAATGTTCACCACACGCTGGCGGCGAGGAGGTGGAGGAGAAGTTGCGAGGGCTGGAGCTGTTCTCTTGCCTTTGCGCCTAAGGCGCAGCTTCATAGTTGGCAGGAGAGAAGACGCGGGCTCTGCGGGCGATGGCTCGGCCGCGGGTTGATCAGCGATGCGGGGCAGGGCTAATTCTGCAAGGCTGAGAGCTGGTGGCCAAATAAGCATCAGGTCGTCCTCTGCCTCAGAAGCCCGGGGTTCCGAAAGCGGTGAACCGGAGGCGACAGCAGAAGCAGAGGGGAGACCCTGTGTTAGCTCTTCGTTCAGAGCTTGCAGAACGGCCACCGCAGGTGTCTCTTTGCTGGCAAAGGAACGGAGGATTGCGGCCGCTGCAAAAATAAGAAGAAAAAGCACTTCAGTTAGCGAAGAGCAATATACAAAAAGATAATGACTCACCGAAAGGAGCTCCAATGTCGGTAGGGACATGACTAAGGCCAAAAACATGCAGGATGCCTTCTAGCATCAGCACAGACAGGCGAACCACAACACCTCTTAGCTTGTCCGTAGCTGCGGAGCAGGCAGGTTCGTGGACATGCGAAGGGAAGTCCGAAGCGAGGAAAGAACGCCATTGAGAAGACCCCGTTAAGGGGGCAGGGGGCTTGAGGAAGAAAAAGCGTGACCTCCAGCCTTTATTGGAAGAAGGTAGGTCGTCAAAAAACTTGAGGCCCGGCTTGGCTTGAACGTTGAATACCCCCGCCTCGGCTCGCCGGAAGGAATAAAAGTGATGGAATAGTCTGGCGGTCAAAGGGATTTGGTAAATGCGGCATAAGATGATGGTTCCACAGACCGCTCGGAACACATTGGGGGCAAACTGAGAGATACCAATTCCACAATACTGGCTCAACTCAGAAAGAAAAGGATGTAGCGGGAAGCGGAGACCGCCTACGACCTGATCCTTAAAGACTGTGATAAACCCTTCGGGGGGAGAAGAAGGATGTTCGTTTGTCGAAGGAAGGCGAAACTCATATGCCGGGCCTACCCCCAGGTTGGATTGCAGTGCGGACAGGTCATGGTGGTCTAAATCAGAAATGGAATGCGAATACTAGAGGGGGTCCTTACCATCCATGGCTGTGAGGAGCAAGAAGGCAGAGAGGATGAAGACAAGAAGGGTCACAGGTCAGGCGTAAGCAGGAAGACGAGGAGCTGCACTGCTAGAAACGGCCAAGAACGAAGGGAGGAGGAAGATGGCGAAGCGTCAGGGTAAGGAAGGTGGACTGCCTTTAGGGTTTATAAAGCCCATTCATTTCTAGGAAACATCGAGAGTTGAGCCGCATATCTTTTTGGGGCAACGTGCCTCAACGTCGTCGGATGGGAAATAAGCGCCGAAGGGTGCAAAAGGGTTCAAATGCTGACGTCAGGGGGCGTGCGCAGTAAAGGCGCCAGACAAGTGTCATCGCAAGAAGGAACGCATTAAAGGTCGACGAGGCAAGGTAATCATGAAGAGATGTGGCCTCAAAGAAAGAAGCATTCTTCGTGAAAGGCTCGAGGCTAGGCGGGAAGTTTCATGAAGTTGCAGAAGTCAAGCAATTTTAAAGGGCCGTGGGTAAGACGGGACAGCGGAGGCGATTGCCAGGCCAGAAAAGTAGCAAGCAGGTCTGCGGGGATATTCATCGACCGAGCAAGTAGCTCCGCATAAGTAGCCCTGATCCAAGCAGCTGACCAGGCGCGTCGCGAGAATTGCAAGATCATCATAAGATGCAAGGGCGTTGTGGCCCAAGGGTGGAATAAGGTTTTTACGCTCCCTCTTCCATTCTTAATTCTATACTGTGCGTAATTCAATTGCAGGAAGAAAACGCGACACCAATGGGGATGCCCAAAGCTAGCAATATCAACAAGATTAACTAAAGCAATGAGGTCGGCGTAGGAGGCACTGATGGAGGCAAAGAAGAGTGACTCATCTAGGCCTTTGCCGTTTGGGGGTTATTACTGGTCTCGGACCAGCGCCATTGCCACCGGTCTCGGACCGGAGTATCATTACTGGTCTCGGACCAACGCCATCGCCACCGGTCTCGGACCGGAGTACCCAGACTCTCACCTCAGTGCGAGTTATAAGTGAGCTCTGCTCTCACGCCCAACGACCTTTTAGGTCGGCTCCCATGCGAGAATTATAAGTGAGCCTCGCGCTCCATGACCTTTAGGTCGGTAATCCCGGACTCTCACCTCGGTCGAGGTTATAAGTGAGTTCCGCTCTCAAGGCGAATTATAAGTGAGCGCTCTCACGCCCAACGACCTTTGGTCGGTGTCCCAGACTCTCGTCCCAGCGCGATTATAAGTGAGCTGCTCTCACGCCCAACGACCTTTGGTCGGCTCCCATGAATTATAAGTGAGCCCTCTCACGCCCAACGACTTTTAGGTCGGTGGTCCAGACTCTCGCCTCGGTCACGAGTTATAAGTGAGCTCTGCTCTCACGCCCAACGACCTTTTAGGTCGGCTCCCATGCGAGAATTATAAGTGAGCCTCGCGCTCACGCCCAACGACCTTTTAGGTCGGTAGTCCCAGACTCTCGCCTCAGTGCGAGTTATAAGTGAGCTCTGCTCTCACACCCAACGACCTTTTAGGTCGGTAGTCCCAGACTCTCGCCTCAGTGCGAGTTATAAGTGAGCTCTGCTCTCACGCCCAACGACCTTTTAGGTCGGCTCCCATGCGAGAATTATAAGTGAGCCTCGCGCTCACGCCCAACGACCTTTTAGGTCGGTAGTCCCAGACTCTCGCCTCAGTGCGAGTTATAAGTGAGCTCTGCTCTCACACCCAACGACCTTTTAGGTCGGTAGTCCCAGACTCTCGCCTCAGTGCGAGTTATAATGAGCTCTGCTCTCACGCCCAACGACCTTTTAGGTCGGCTCCCATGCGAGAATTATAAGTGAGCCTCGCGCTCACGCCCAACGACCTTTTAGGTCGGTAGTCCCAGACTCTCGCCTTAATGCGAGTTATAAGTGAGCTCTGCTCTCACGCCCAACGACCTTTTAGGTCGGCTCCCATGCGAGAATTATAAGTGAGCCTCGCGCTCACGGTCTCGGACCGGAGTCTTCCAGACTCTCGCCTCAGTGCGAGTTATAAGTGAGCTCTGCTCTCACGCCCAACGACCTTTCAGGTCGGCTCCCATGCGAGAATCAAAAGTGAGCCCTGTGCTCACGCCCAACGACCCTTCAGGTCGGTTGTCCCAGACTCTCGCCTCAGTGCGAGTTATAAGTGAGCTCTGCTCTCACGCCCAACGACCTTTCAGGTCGGCTCCCATGCGAGAAACAAAAGTGAGCTCTGTCCTCACACCCAACGACCTTTTCAGGTCGGCCCCATGCGGGGATCAGAAAGCAACTCCTCTGCGAAAATATTAAGCGAGCTCGATGCTTATGCCTAACTACCTTTTTGAGAGATGTGCCTCACCTTAAGCAGGGCGTTTTCCATAATCAGGTCAGCTACATCTGGCTTTACTTTGCGCGAATTTCAAATATGCAGCAAAAACGCAGGGCGAAGGATGCGGAACGTCATCTACCCTACTCCTAGGGAGTCAGCATTAACTACGACATCAGGTTTCGGGCGTTCATTACAGTTTTAAGTCTTAAGCACTATGTCGGTTTTATTATCCAAAATTCATACATAAAAAGGAAGCATGAAGCAATTTTTGACTCTTACATACGGACCAGTTCCTAAAAAATACTTGCTAGATGAAAATTGAACAGGAAAGACCATGTCGAAAGGAGACAGATGTACAAACGTCGCAGCACAGTCCAACAAAAAGGTGATACAGCTAAGGCCACAAGCAGGAACGCCGTATGACAAAGGAGCCACTGAGACAACTATTCCCCAGGCCAGCTTTGACTCGTGGAAGGAATTGGCCCTGGGGAACGAGCACTCCCGCGTGAAGACCTGTCGGGAGAGTCAGGGGCGTTCACAGCTTGAGCCAGCTCCGCGCGTAAAGATCTGATGACCGCTTGCTGCTGAGTGATGGTGCGTTGCTTGTCCTCGAGGCCCGCACGGAGGAGGGAGAGCTCCTTTTCATGCTCTTGACGCAACTGTTCCTGGAGACCAAGTTGACGCTGCAGGCTAGCCTGGCACTGCTCCTTCCTCGTCTTCTCCACATCCACGCAGTACTTTGCAAGGCGATACTGGTCTTCCGTGGAACGCAGAGCAGCTACCTGGCGGTCTCGATCCTGAGATACGCGATTTAGCTCGCGCTCTCTCGAGACAAGTAGCGTGGTGAGTTCGTTTACCAGCGTTTGGGAGGGTGGTTGGTCAACTTCCTGAGAAGAGGGAGGAGAATGCATTGTGTGGGGAAGCGGTTGGCGGAACGCAGGAAAGACAGCGTAAAAAAGAAGGGATAGCATGGAGAAGCAACCTTAAGGCTCCTTATAAAGAGGAGTAGCAGCTAAGTCAAAGCAACTGCGGGGGCGCGGCGCCCCAAGCGACTGGCGACACAATAAATGAGGCACAGCGCCCCAAGCGACGCGACACAAAAGTCGACGCTTGAGGCAGGGCGCGCAGAGAAATGCTGAGGTCATAGAGATACGCTGAGGTAAATAACCAGAGATACGCTGAGATCATAGGGATATGCCGAGGTCACAGAAATGTGCGGAGGTCTAGTCAGTCAGACTGTCGTCCTCCTTCGACTAGACTTGAGGGGGAGGCTTGTGATACGGTTGGTAATGGAGGGACCCAAAGAGGAAATGATTAGAGGAGTCAAAAGCCAGGTGGCGGTCAAAAGTCAAGAGGAGGTGGCAGTCAATAATCATGACGACTTGGCGGTCGGAGAATCAGGTGGAGGGGGCAGTCAGAGTTCAGCATGGGGGGTAGCCAAGGGTCAGACAGACTTGTTGATCGTGAGAAAAGATGTAGGAGAATGAGGAGAGAGCCAGGAAGAAGCAAATCGAGATCGGCAGAGCCAGGAGGAAGCAAAATGGGGATCGGCAGAGCCAGGAGGAAGTAAATCGGGGTCGGCAGAGCCAGGAGGAAGCAAAATGGGGATCGGCAAAGCCAGGAGGAAGCAAAAGGGGGATCGGCAGAGCCAGGAGGAAGTAAATCGGGGTCGGCAGAGCCAGGAGGAAGCAAATGGGGATCGGCAAAGCCAGGAGGAAGCAAAAGGGGGATTGGCAGAGCCAGGAGGAAGCAAAAGGGGGATCGGCATAGCCAGGAGGAAGTAAATCGGGGTCGGCAAAGACAGGAGGAAGCAAATGGGGATCGGCAGAGCCAGGAGGAAGTAAATCGGGGTCGGCAGAGCCAGGAGGAAGCAAATGAGGATCGACAGAGCCAGGAGGAAGTAAATCGGGGTTGGCAGAGCTAGGAGGAAGCAAAAGGGGGATCGGCAGAGCCAGGAGGAAGTAAATCGGGGTCGGCAGAGCCAGGAGGAAGCAAATGGGGATCGGTAGAGCCAGGAGGAAGTAAATCGGGGTCGGCAGAGCCAGGAGGAAGCAAATTGGGATCGGCAGAGCCAGGAGGAAGCAAAATGGAGATCGGCAGAGCCAGGAGGAAGCAAATCGGGGTCAGCAGAGCTAAGCAGAGTCAGCTCGATCTACAGGTTTACGGTGGAGGGCCAGGAAATACAAAGCGCAGAGGCAGGTCACAATGGATCGGAGAAGCTAAGTAGTGCGGGTGCGGAGAATTTCAGCGGTCCTGCGAGAATAATCATTACATTTCAATAGTGCAAGCGAAGGCGGAGGTTCCTGAAACGAAAAGGTGCCCTCACAACCAGTAACAGCCTGCCAGCTGTCTCTCGCTACAAAACAAAACCTATGCGCAAAGGCGGAGGTCCCTAAACAGAAAGATGCTTCCACGACAAATGGCGATACGACAAGTGTTCGGGACTAGACGACAAAACCCAACGTCTAACGTTTTCTGACAGGATGGCAGGTTCTACGAGGGACAAGGCATAAAAGGGGAAAAGATCCCTCGTACGCAGGTACGCGCACACGCTCCCTCATCACTTTCTTCCACAACTGTTTTTTCTTCTTCTTCTTCTCTCTGCTTTTTCTGGGTAAAAGGGACCTGACTTGAGCGTCGAAGGGCCTGATCCGGGGACTTTTTCCCTGGGTTTCGGTCTCTAACGCGAAGGGGGGAGATCGTCTGAGTGTGCGCAGGGTCCTGCAACAGCGTCAGCCACCCGTGGGAGCCGAATCACCTGCGACTTCCCGTCAACAATCGGGACACCTCGACCAGCCTCCGTCCGACTCAGCCTCCGGACGGGATCAATTACATTGAATAATTAATTTAGTATTTGCATTAATCAAACAAAGTGTCGTCATTCGTCACTTCTCTCAATATTGAAAGATCATTGTATAGATTTTTTGTCCCCTTGGGATGAATCTAATGATTAGCACATGAAATATTATCATAATAAAATTTGAGATTCGAATTTTGATAAAATCAAGATAAACACCTCCATAATGTATTAATCACTATTCCAATATGATTAGTAGCCATTTTTTCACAATTTTGAAAGGTCGGAAAATTACAGCGCCCTACATTGTTTCCCAAAGCTTAACAAAGGGTTCGCTGGAAAATTTATCCACCGTCTCCTCGCTTCCTCCCCAGAGATGGCGGAAAACTTTTGGACCTCCTCGCACTAGTAGATGCTTCCCTCTTCCTCTCCTCTTTAATCTCTGGGTCTTGCGATTTTCTGTACTTTTGGACCTCCTCGCAAAATTACAGCGCCCTATATTATTTTTTGCTTTGCCTTTTTTTCTGGAACGAATTTTGCAACGAAAATAGTGTTTGTTGGCAATTTGCGATGAAATTTTTTTTGTTGCAGATTTCGTTTCTAATTTGGGTCAAATTTTATATTTGTTGTCAAAATTGTTGCAATTTTGAGACGAAAAACTTTCGTCCCAAACTTTGATCCCTAAATTATTGTTTTTTTGTAGTGCTTAAACAAGCTCATGTTTCATTTGTGTTGCTACAGCAAGCAAGTCCTTGACTCCGACAAGGTCGACGTGGTCCACCGCCTCGACAAGGAGAAAGGCCCCCAAGGGTCGCTGGAGGCAGGGAGGCGACGCTGAGGCCGCTGGAGGTCGCCGCGGGCGCTGGAGGGAGGGAGGCGACGCTGAGACCGCTGGAGTTCGCCGCGGGCGCCGGAGACCGTGGGAGGGAGGTCGCCGGGGGCTGGAACGTCGGAGGGAGGGGGGACGGGGCTTGCTGGAGGCCGTGGGAGGGAGGTCGCCGGGGGCTGGAACGTGGGGGACAGGGCTCGCTGGAGGGAGGCAACGAGAGGAAGAGGCTAGGGCTTGTTTTTCTGTGCGTTGCCGACCGCTGGAGTTCGCCGCGGGCGCCGGAGACCGTGGGAGGGAGGTCGCCGGGGGCTGGAACGTCGGAGGGAGGGGGGACGGGGCTTGCTGGAGGCCGTGGGAGGGAGGTCGCCGGGGGCTGGAACGTGGGGGACAGGGCTCGCTGGAGGGAGGCAACGAGAGGAAGAGGCTAGGGCTTGTTTTTCTGTGCGTTGCCGCGTGCACGTGCTTCGTGCATGAGGAAGGGTTTTATATGAGGAATGTGGTCCAGGAGGGGACTAGGGATTTTGGGTCTAGAAGATCCGGCCCCCACCTTGGAAGAATTTAGTCTCATCACGGTCACAATCCACATGAGCGTCCGTAGGCTCGTCTCATCCGTCCCATTCTCGCATTTTTTTATTACTTTTTATTTTTATTTTCTCGACTGTATAGATTCTGTGACTGTTACTTGTGTCTCCATGAATTTGATTTGATGTTTTAATTTGCAATATTCTACCCATAGTATGATTACATTAATAAGGAAAATGACGGTTACAAATATACTATACTACTGTCATATTGAGCATGGAAAATGAAGTATTTGGATAGCTAACAGACATGTTTATGTCTAGGTTGGGATTGAAACACTTATCTGCTGTGCTACTTTCTTCAAATTTGCTAAATCATTTTTTATCAAGATATAATTTTATTTTCTTAGTTGTATCTCAAAGCACCAAGTAATCACCTTTTACCAGTTCAGTCATAATCTATCCAATCTCCCTTCTCTCCACCTCTTTCTTTTACTAGGAATTATCCACCTCTTCCTTTAAATAGGTATTATCCACTTCTTTCCTTCACCTGGAGTTATTCATTTCTTCCTTTCACCAGCAATTGACCATCTCTTCCGTTTATTTGCTGATACGGCGTTAAAGGTGGACCCCCAAAAAAAGGGTCACAATGGGGAAGATCGATTGATGTGATGGTCAAAGTCAATAAACGGTCAAAGGTACCAACAATAGTAGGGGTGTGCCCAGACCGGTCATAGGGCCGGTCGGACGTGAGTGTCCAATCGGACCTCCCGCTCGGCTGGACTTTGTGTCTCAACTGGGACAGGTAGGCCATCCTCATTGTCGAGCATTGAGTAACCCGACCAATAGCCTTAGCCGATCAGGGCTGTGGGCTGATCGGAAGTGCTGTTCCTAGGGGTGTAATCGAGCCGAGCCGAGCCGAGCCGAACTCTTGGATGTTTGAGTTTGGCTCGTTTATAATCGAGCCGAGCTCGAGCTTTATTTAACGAATATATTCATGGCTCGCGAGCTTATTCGAGCTTTTATCGAGCCTAAACGAGCTTAATAAATATAAATTATAAATTTAAATATTCATTAAAAACTAAATTATATATTTTAAAAAAATTATAATATTCTTGTTAAAATTTATAATTTTATTCTAATAAATAAATTTAATATATTTGTCTATGTTTTTCACAAGTAGAGTGTAAAATCTATAAATTCAATATCAAAACTATTATTTTTTTATTTAAAATTTGATTCATGAGCTTAACGAACATGTTCACGAGCTAACGAGCCGAATATTGTGAAGTTTGAGTTTGGTTGTTTATCTTAACGAGCCTAATTAAACGAGCTCAAACGATCTTTTATTGAATCGAACTTCGAATAGCTCACGAGCGGCTTGGCTCATTTACACCCCTGTTCCTTTACGGTCAAGGAGGAGGCTGAGTGGAGACCGAGTTGTTGGCGGAGTCCTATAAGGCCAAGCTGGCGGTCCCCTTGAGTAACGGTCAGTTGGCCTAATGCGGGCCCTAGGGACCTATGATTTCGTACTTTTTTTTGGAAGTTAGTGCCATAAAGGACAAAGAATATCTTGCGGACAAATCACACATTCGAAGCTTCCAACCTATCAAATCACAAAGATTTGCGTGCTCTTTTAAGGAAGGTGTCAGAGTCATTTTAGGACTTGTACTTTCTTAGGAATGCTTTGGAAACCATGCAAATGCTTTGGGATGCATGCATAAACACAGCAGTGATACTATAAAAGCGGTCTCTATCTACAAGCAGAGGTATACGATGCTCTATAATTTTACACTCTCGTTGCTACAGTTTCTTTCACTTGAGCGTCAGAGGGCGAACGCTGGGACCCCTTCCCTAGCTCGGCACTAACGCTCTTTGTGACACATAGGATAGCGAGAAGTCTTCATCTAGTCAATGTCAGAGCTACTTTCCCAGCCAGCCACCTTCACTGCTTTCTGACAGGATCATTTGGGTTTGTCACCTCTCACTTTAGCTGTTCACAGGGAATAATGTCACCTGAACAATTTCATTTGAACTGCTTCTAGTTCATCTGAATTGCATGAGCTCTCAGTTCCATCTAAACTGCACTTAGTCATTCCCTATCACCCTCACTTCATCCAAACTGGATGAATTTCTTCCACTTCATTTTGAACAGATTTCAGTTCATCTGAATGAACTGCTTCCATATCATTTGAGCTGCCAGTTCATCAGAGGTGGATAAACTCCTCCTAGTTCATATAATGTGAGTTGCCAAGTTAGCCAAGTTATGGATATCTAACTCAAGTTTCATCTTTCACATCAATTCCTTGACCAAAGTACCACATTCAATCTTATACCTGAGCTAAACCAAGTAGGTATTAGTATTATACACTTTAAGGATTATGAGTTTTTAGAATCCTAGACTTTTTTCTCTTTTGTATGCCAAAAAGCCAATTATTTTTCTCATTAAGAAGAATAAGAATATGCTGTTTTTTTGCTCTGAGAAGCTTACATGGAGCTAACGATGAACCTCATGTTTCTTAGCAGATATTTGGAGGTTGGCTTTGCATGTCAAAGTAAGACAAAGGTTAGATCACATTAAGATTGCCCTGTAGTATTTTATGTTTTCCTGTTATGAATTGCAAAAGATGTTACAGATTGAGACTAAGGGATTGATATGTTATTGTGATGTTTGTAAAATAAAAATTTGCATTTGGTTACTCTCATTTATCATTTAATTTTGTGCATTAATTTTTGGGTTATAGCTACTGCAATTACATACTTCAGACGAGTATACATGAGGTATTCTTTCAAATCCAAGCAATTTTCAAGCAAATCCTATTTTTGTTATAATCATAATTGTCGTAGATAAGTGAATTATCTAGGTTACTCTTTCTGATTTTATTCTTACCATTTATCTTATAGAAATCTTGTGAGGTTAAAAATTTTCCTTGCGAATGTTAAAAGAGAGACCCTGCGTTTATCAAATTTGACTAGATGACGTATCTCCTTTTGTTTTTTAGTACCAGGTTTTTTTTTATCAATTTTTTGATGTCACTCACAATTTTAACATGCCTCAATTGCAATGTAAATATTTGACTCCTACGATGTAACTGCCAACATCCATGCAGGTATCACTATGACTTCCTATATTCATATATTAATGAAGAGGCTATGACGATTTGTGGATTTATCTTTGTATTCTCTTGAACTGCTTTGTAGCTTGTGGCCACTCTCAGATGGAGATGGGAGCGTTGCATGCGGGCTATTTTGTTGGTGATGGAAAGAATGGATCTAAATCCTGATCTCGGTTTTTGAGTGTTTGAGAAGAGAGCAATCCAGCTGAGGCTTTGGCAAAGAGGCACATGACCTATTTGCAGATAGGTCAGTCCTGTCTCACCCAAAGAAGTAGACAAGGGATGTTACATTGTATCATCATGACCTTTTTTGCAGATATGAGCTAACTTTGCAGATGATGCACATTTACCAGAAGGGAATACTTGCATTGCCAAAAGAAAACCATGAGCAATCTATAGCATTTTGTTACCCTTGACCGTGCAACCACAAGTGTGAGATGCTCTATGCCATATGCTTGTGCTTACAATCACCAGTCATCATTGTGTTGGAGCTGACATTAGGCATTATTCTTAATGCTCGTTTGAGAGTGTGGGGCCCTACAAATCTATACATTTTCTCTTGATTGATATTTAATATGTAGGTGATCATATTTTGGCCTGCATAGCAGTAGTTATAATGATAGTGTATTTCTCTAGTTGATAATTCCATTGCAATTTAGGTGCACTGCACATGTAGATGTTTGACATTCGAACATCATGGACAACCTTGTACGGTATGAGTTCTCTAGTCTTCACCACTATATCCTTGAGCGCTAAGGTCACTAGTAAAATGATATGGTACATGATGCAACACCTGGGTTTGATTGTGATTTATGGTTAAGATCTTTTGAGATTAAATGGTATTTGAAGATCATAATCTTTATTAAAACATCTAATAACTTTGGTTGATTTGCATTTCTATTTCTTTAACATGCTTATAAACCACAACCCAATTTTTGTAGGACAAGTTAAGATATAGTATTTGTATGTATATCAGAAGTATATCTATTATAGAGAAAGATGATCTTCGTCTAAAATTGCTAACAATGACAACTTTGCCAGAAGAACCAAAAGTTAATTAAGAGTGATCGAACGATCTTCTTCCTCGCATTTCTGCTAGGGCAAGTGATTTCCCCACACCAGCACCGTCTCTTCTTCTTTCCTCCTCCTCCTCACCATCGGCCGGCGACATCTTTTCCTTCACTGTCGCCAGCCGACCCTCATAGTCCCCTCTTCTCTTCTTCTTTCTGCCAAGGCTAGGCTCAGGGGTTTACTGTGCTCAACATTTCTTTTTCCTCCCGACGTCGATGCCCCTTCCTCTTCCCCGATCAATCCATGCAAAAGGAAAGATGGAGGTGTTTCTAGTGGAGCAGCATCGGTGGCGTCCCTAGGGTAGAGCCAGGGGTGTTCCTCTGGTGCGGTCCTTCATCCATCCTCAGATTTCCAATAACACTTGTTTTCGCCACTGATAGGAGGCATTTCTCCGATCCAGTGGATCCGCCTTACATCAATGATCATCAGCGACGTTCCTCCAGTTCACTAGATTTCCCTTTGCATAGTAGATTTCCCTTTAGAGGCGTTCCTCTGAGGGATATCACACTTCCACCATTGTCAATTGCATCTTCGACTAGCAGCATTGCCGTCTACCGAAGTCAGGAGAATTCCGAGTGACAACGGTCTTTTTCCTCGATGATTTCGTGTGTGACAGGCAGAACACTTCTCGTGTTTTATCGTGGAAAATTGGATTGGTTAACTAGAATTTATTTGTTGTTCTTGTTTAATTTTGTAATTAAGTTCTTATGTTTGTTTAATGCTTATTTGTTAGCTTATTTTCGTGTTTGATCTATTGTTATTTTCTTATGATGCATGTTAATTAGTTTTGGTACTTTATTTAGTTTTACTATGCGTGATTGTTAATTCTGTATCATTGTGTAAGTTGAATTTAGATTCTGAATAATTTTAAATTCAGTTAAGTTTTCTAAATCTCCGATTACATATTGTTTCATCGAACACCTCCAACATTAATGTCATAGCTACGGTGGATGTAGAATTGAGTGAAGAGTCAGTTCCAGCCTCCCCCAAGGCCTTCATTAGCTAGTACAACCAACATGACTATTACCGTATCAAAGGAATTAAAAATAGTTGTTTCTCTAATCAAATGCTAAATAAATCGCCCTACACAATTAATTTCTCGGTCAGATTCTTCAGAATAGTTATAATATCAAGCGCATCTACTATAACTACTTTATAAATTCCTCTAGCCATATTTCTCCTTCCTAGGGCGACAGCTACCTCTACTCCACCAATATGACATATTGCATAATACCATAGCGCACACTGTCAAATCTAGCAAGCGAGATCTCTCATCCCCATAGTATCATATCCTTCTATTTTGTTCCATTAATGAAAATGCTTATCACAATCGGCAGAGAGTATGAGGAGAATGATAGATAGAGAGGTTAAACAAATAGATTTAATTAAACGACTCCAAGCATGCCTAAATGAATTAAAATTGATTTTATATTTTTACTTCTCTAATCCCTTTTACTTAATTAGATACATATTTTAATAATTTACCCAAACACTTCATTATATACATATTTTAGTAATTTACCTAAACCTAATAAATTTCTATGGTACCAATGGAGGACATGAAATTTCAACCCATAGTTTTATTTTAATTTGATTATTTTCTTTGTACAACACAATATATACCATATTAAATCTTTCGATATCGATATCAGTATGGGATTTATTATTTTTTGATATATTAAAAAAAAAAAATAGTTTGGTGCACGAAGTTCCTGTCATACGGAGTCTCGAGAAAGGATCCATTGTACGCGTAGTCTTACTCTACTTTTTACAAGAGACGACTTTCAAGATTCGAACTCGTGATTTTTTGATCACATGATAATAATTTTATCATTTCGTCCCGACTTCCCTTCTTTTTGATATATTAAAATAAATAATTTTTTTATAAATTGATGTTGATTTCTGAAAAAAAATAACATCATCATACTAATTTTTGAAAACCAACGCACATACTCTCTATATATAATTTCGATATATCTAAAATATTAAATAATTTTGGTACGGCATAAAATTTAATCATACTAAAAATTTTGGTATATATATTTTTTTCAAATACTAGAATATTCAGTATGATATAAACTTGTCGATACGGTAACATATATCACCCCCTACCTTCACCACATAATTTTAAAATTAGTTTAGACAAAATTATATAATTTTTATTAAAAAAATAAATATGGATTATAAATAAAATTTGAGAATATATAATGTCGATTTATATATTTATTGTAATTTAAGATAAAAATTATATATAAATTTTTATAAATAAAAAAATACAGATTATAAATTTAAGATCATATTTTATCAATTTAATAATTTTTAAATTTTTTCCTCTTTGACTTAGTCATAAATAAAAAATTTCATTAATTATATTAATTTTGATTTCTAAATAATTATCATCTATTTTTTTTATTTTCCTAGTAAAATTTTATCACCGTATTAATTTTATTTTTAAATAAAATATATGGTAAAATTAACAATAAAAAATAATTGACCAATAATTATAATAAATTAAAATTTTAATTATAATAAATAAAAATAATTAATTTGAGAAAACTTAATACGTCAATATTCCCCCACCTGCTTCATTCACTTGTTTACTGGTTGGGAAATTGACTCACCCATACAACCCCTTAAGGCGAGAGAATTCAGCTTTTAGTGCTTTAGCCGAAGCTCTAAGGGTGCACCGTTACAAAGTTTCCAAACTTAATTGTGAACATTGAATATATTTGCCCCTAGCGCCTCCGAAACCTCTCTTGATTGTCCTTTAGGTATTGTCTAGAACTGTTATATTTATATCAACTACTTTATGTTTAACGAGTGTCACATAACAAAAAATGCGGAGGTCCGATCCTCCAAAAGCAATGTTATGGCTATTGTGGATTTAAAATTGAGTAAAGAGTCAGTTTTAGCCTCCTCCAATGCCTTCATTAGTATCAGAAACTGACGCTTTTCTAGTAAAACTAACACTAATTATTCCTCTAAATGGTGGTAAAAGCTGATTATGTTCGCCTCCAATATCTCCATTAATTTATCCCAGGATCAATATGGAGAAAATTAAATAAATCATGGATGACTAGTAACTTTTAAAACAGTTATTGACGCATGAAAGAAGCATTTAATTATTCCTCCAAATGATAAGACAGATGAGGTAAACAAATAAATTTAATTAAATACCTCCCAGTATACCTAAAATAAATTAAGATTGTCTCGGGGGTTATGGTGCAGCGGTAGGGTATTTAGGTTATCACATAGGCACTCGTAATTTGAACCCCAACTATGACGAATTTGTAGGAATTTTTCCTTCAAATGGAGCACACAACTAAAGGATGTTGGGCTCTTGGGCTTTTTGCTGCGAGCGCTTTCCGATTTACTCTGATGGCCTGTCAGAAATTTTCGTGAGACCGGATCGATCACCCCAGGCTCGACGTTACCTAGTTTGGTTAATCATTTTTTAAAATATAAATTAAGATTGATTTTAATTAATTGGATACCTATTTTAATAATTTACATAAACACTTAATTAGCTATTAACTAAATCTAATTAATAAACAAGAGTTCGAACCTTTGTTCTACTTTTTTTTCTCACTCATCGCCTACAGTCTATCACCGACGATCTCTGATTGTCGGACCGGTTAGAACTATAACTTAGGAGAAGGTGAACCCAGGAGGATTGCCGCTGGTGTGATCGACGTCAAAATCTAACCGGATCTGAATAGGAGCTCAGATCGATGGCAAAGGAAAGTCAAACTCAGATCCAGTTGAGATTTCGGCACCGATCGTGTCGACGGTGATTCCCCTGGGTTCACCTTCTTCCACGGTATAGTTATAGGCGGTCCGATGGCCAGAGATACGATATGATATAAAATTTTTGATACAAACTGTATAGCACCCCTTCTTTCTTTTGACACAAAATTTTAAAATAAGTTTAGAAAAAATTAATTATATAATTTTTTTATAAAGAAATAAATATGGATTATAAATCAAATTTAAGGTGGGGTGTATTGACTTTTAATTACTTTTTGTGGATTTTAAAAGTCTAGGTCTATTTAATCTAGACTTTTATAAACTCTATAGAAATCTAATGGTATCCAAATTAGATTTTTATAGATTTTTAAAAAGTGATATTCAAACTCGACTTTTTAAAACTCTATGAAAATATTTTGGTATCCAAAATTTTAATAAATTTTCATGGATTCTTTTAGAATTCCTTGGATATAAATTTTAACCAATGAGAGCTCTCCAAAATACTTGGTACAAGTTCAAATTCTGATGAATTTCTAGTTGAATCAGACAATGAAGCTTCATCATCCTTACCAGAATAAGTTCATGGTGTCGATTACTTTGATAAATTATCTGATACTCAAGAACATCAATACATGAAGAGATACAATAGCGAATCGAATATGAAACGATGTTTATCATATTAGCAATAACGAAATGAATTTTTCTTTCTCATAAATCCAGAAGTTTTCATGGAAAAAGTTTATAAATGTTTATAAAAGTCTTCTAAAAAAAGTCTATAGAACTTCATAGAATTTGTTTCACAACTACGCGTACAAGTCAATAAAAATCAATCAACTCCATAAAATCTATTATTAAAAAAAATAAATGAAAATCATTCAATCGAGAACCTCCTAAGAGTATATTGTATTAATTTATTTATTTATTGTAATTTAAGATAAAAATTGTATATAAGTTTTTTAAATAAAAAATAAATCCAGATTATAAATTTAAGATCATATTTTATCAATTTAATATTTTTTTTTTAAATTTGTTGGTCTCCGACCTAGTCATAAATAAAATCTTTCATTCATTTAAAATATAAGCAATGATTAAAATATAAGCAATGATTATATATAAAATATACTAATTTTGATTTCTAAAAAATTATCATCTAATTTTTTAATGCTTTTTTCTTGTAAAATTTCATCACCTTTTTAATTTCATTTTAAAATAAAATATATGATCAAATTATTAATAAAAAATAATTGATCAATAATTATAATAAATAAAAATTAATATTTGAATAATAATGATCAATATTTATATTTATTCTAATTATTAAAAAATTTAAAAATTAGTATAATGACATATTTTATTAAAATTTTGATTATTTGAATTTTATTTTTTATTTTTTAAAAAAACGAAGACAATTATTATAATAAATAAAAATTAATTTATAAGTTAATTTTAATCAATAATTATATTATGAAATCTTAATTATATTTATATCATTTTTTATTTTCTTTTAAAGAATTCCTTAATTTTATTAATATAATTTTATTATTTCTTATTTGTATTTTCCTTAAAAATTTTGCTGTGATTCATCAGTCAAATGACTGCGGGGGCTACAGCAGGGGATGCTGGAGAGCTTTGGAGACGGTGGAACCCGGCTTTGCCGCCTTCGCTTAAGTGTGGCTTGCTTTTCGGTGTGGAATTCAACTACATGCATTCCTACTTTTCTATCTCAAAATCAATGTTTTGAAAATCAGATCGATCATTGAATCAATGTGATGATCGAATCAAGATTTTTAAGATTTGACCGGTCGAATTGGTGGTTCAACCGTTATATATATATATATATATATATATATATATATATAATCCTGTCCGAACGATGAATTAACGGACGCTGGGCACATGACGCTCTCTGAACTGCTGACGTGGATCTCCGGCTGGGTGTAGGGCTCTCCGGTGAACCTACAAAGAAGTCGGACCGGGAAGGGGTTCCCGTCGACGACCCTCCGACGCTCAAGTCAGGCAAGAGGAAATGCAGAAGTGGCTCCGAAGATGCGAGAATGCGTACCTCCCGCGAAGTATGAGGACCCTTATATAGAGCTATGAGGAGGCTGATGCACACATATCGAGGCGAATACGTGTCCTCTTACCATACCTCAGTATGAGCTTGTCAGAGGAGCTTGTCTGACACCATACCGCTATAGTCCGAGCACATCTCTTATGGGACGACAGAACCTTCTGTCGTAAGATTTTTTGCATGGCTTGATCTTCGACCATGCTGGTTGTCAGAAGGTGTTTCCCGATGCTTCCCTTGTTTTTTTTGTCCCTTCTGTTCCTGCGCTGAGCGTCCGGCCGCTGGGCAGTCCCCTCGCGCTCGACCGGCCATATGTACTGATCCGCTCGAGAGATTCCCGGTCATGTGCTCGGCTAAGACTGTTCACGGCATTGTTGCCTGGTGCCTCGGCCGAGCGGGCCATCCGCTCGGCTCGGTGACCTTGTTCCCCATGAGCGTCGAAAACCCGACTCTCTACCGGGTTATCTTTGATTCTGTTCTGTTCTTCCTGCCGGATCAAATATATATATATATATGCCGGATCAAAAATATATATATATATATAATGTTTTAATAATTAAAAATCATATTTCAATCCTGATTAAACCTTAGATTTTAATCGATTTCGAACTGTTTTAACCGGTTTTAAACGATTTTGACCGATTTTCAACGGTTTAGACTGATTTTAATCGATTTTTTTATGTTTTTCAGCTTTAATGGTGGATCGGACCAGATCAAAAGCCGGTTCGCGGTTCAACCGGTCGGACCGGCCGGTCCGGTCCGATTTTCTCGACACTGCTCAAAACACACATGCTATTTCAACTCAGAATTGGGTTAATGTCAGGTGAAATTCATCCGAGTACCAGCAATTTCATTTCTTAGATATTGTGAATGGTGGATGAGTTCGCGGTGACATCTTCGACTCCCTGGCTAACCCATTACGCCCAAGTCACATCTCAGATCTTGGCTCAAGTGAATTTGGAAGAAAAATAGTACTACGTAATTGAGAAGGAGAAGATAGCGTCATGATAATGGGTGAGTCGGATTTTGAAAACCCGAGTTAGTCTTTGTTGGCGGGATGCTCAACGACTCCATATAATATTTTATTCAAATAGAGTACGCGAATTTAAGACGATATTTTATTATAATACTTTTTTTTTTATTTGACATTACTTTCTTTTTATTTTTAGATAATTTACTAATCTTTATTATTCATTTTTTATTAATTATTTAATTAGTTTTTTTGAGTTTATGGATTATTATTTTATAGAAATGATTGATAAACTCATAAAAATGATTTAGTATTTTTTAAATTTAATAGTTAAATATATTTTAATTGAAAATACCAAACCAAATATATATGTAATTGATTTTTAAAAATTTACCAATTATTTATTTTAAAAAAAAATTATCGACGGTAATTTTTTAAATAACGGTAGAATCCTGCCAAATCCTGATTGTTTTTATTTTTTATTTTTTGTTTTTTATTTTTTATTTTTATGGATGGTTGTTGCTCAGGCACATTAGGCCCTTAGAAAGTAAATTATAGCAAATTGCATCAAATATTATTGATTGTAATCTGATCGGCTTCCTGTAGTTCTCCGTGAATGGGCTGTAGAGTATTTTTTTAGGCCATGAAAGTAAGGAAATATGTACGAAGTTAGGGATGTATATAAATCAAACGGTTCGTGAGCTATTCGGAGCTCGATTCGGTAAAAAGTTCATTCGAGTTCGTTCATTTATCTTATCGAGTCGAGCTCGAGCTCGACAGTTTTATCGAGCCGAGCTCGAGCATAAGGACATTCGGCTCGTGAGCTCGCGAACATGTTCGTTTATAGGCTCGCGAGCCAAAAAAATGAACCTTAAAACGAGCCTTAAATCGAACCAAAAAATGAGTTCTAAAACGAGCTTTAAAATGAGTCAAAAAATGAGCTCTAAAACGAACTCTAAACGAGCCCGAGCTCGCTTAACGAGTTAGGCTCATTAACTTTGATAATCGAGTTAATAACGAACCGAGCTCGAACTGTTCGCGAGCTTGATAATTCTAAAACGAGCCTAACTCAAGCCTTGTGATAAAAGCTCGATTCAAACTCGAGTCGAGCTCGAGCCTTAATATAACTTAAACGAGTCGAGCTCGAGCCTAATAATATTAGGCTCGAACTCGGCTCGTTTACATCCCTGTACAAACCTGTGCTCATCCTCAGCTTTATTAGAGCATCTACAATGGGAGCTCTTTCAGAGCTCCCACTATGAGCTGACAGTAAGGGAAAAAAGCTCCCTCCAAAGTGGAGGGAGGTTTTTCCCTTTAATCGAAGAAGCGGCTCTGTAACCACGGAGCCGCTTCTTCGACTTTTTGTTTTTTTTTTTGTTTTTTTATAATTGTATAAAAATTTAACAATTTTATTTATGAATTTAAATTTTATTAAAATTTAATTATATAAAATATAAATATGAAGGAGAGATAATGAAATATATATAATGTAAAGTGTGGACCCATGAGAAATTGTTGAGAGACTTTTTTTGATAGTGGAGAGAGGTGTGAGGTTTTTAACTTTTGATGTGACATAGATATGACAACGAAGTAACTCTCAATGGATTTTAACCACTATGGATACCCTTAGATCTCTCTGCATGGAGTAAACGTACGCCTCATATCTTTGACACTACTGAACACCAACCAACATCATCTCTTTCTCCTTCCCAACATCGTCCCACTCTATCTGCCTTCTCCAAGATGTAAACAAACTCATTCAGCTTCACCCATGATTCAGCAGACCATATCCAGACATGAACGTGCCGGAACATCGGTAATGCTCCAGGCATAGCCACGATTCCTCCCAAACTGCCACGCTGATGTTGTAGTCCAACTTCACAACGTTGACGTTGTCAGCCATCGCGAGAAACTCGATGGCCCTCGTGGCAATCTCATATGATCACATCACGTAGTAGGGATAAACTGTGGTGTACCGGTCGGAAGCCCAGAAGACGGCCCCTTGGTGCACAACAGGCTAGTTAGGATTGTCAAACTTCAAGTTGAGGCTGCAGTGGTGGAAGTCTGCTAGACTTTCCTTGTCCAAACCTGGTCGTCAAGTCGAACACGCAGCACCGGTGGTAGTCTGCTAGACCAATCTTGGTCAATCAGGTAGACTAGCTTATAGTCACCCGTGACACTGTCACCATCGTTGGTCAACTTGACGGTCAAATTGGAATGCAGTGCGATGCCATCATCGGGGGAATGCGGATGAGCAAGGACTCACCACTGATGGACTTATAGCCACATATGCTATAGAAAATAGTATTTTTTTCAGCTAGAAAATGAGACTGTCGATGGAGCAAAGGATCCTAACATCGTAGGTGGAGAGGATATCCAAAGTGTCCCGGGAGAGTTCGGTGTCCAAATCGAGGAGGAAGAATTGTAGGCGAACTAGTTGTTGTGGAAGACGACAACAGCGACGGAGAGGAGATCGGAGGTGATCATATTCTTCAAGAACTTTGAGATGAGGTACGAGATGTAGGTGGAAGAGGTTCTTGTGGGAGGTAAGAGAAAACCTCTATCAATTAAATATAGTTGAGGATTTTCTGATCACTAGAGGTGGAAGCATCGACACTACTTCCAAGTTGAAGATTATGATCAACCATTGATTCATGTAGAGTCTTCAATTACAATGTAAGTAAATTGTAGCAATAAAAGTAATTACACTCACCTAAGTATCCCTCAGAGTCCATTCCTAGGTTATATAAAGGGAGATAAATCATATAGTCAGCTTATAGCCGACCACTAAGTGGCTGGGGGAGGGGGGTTTAGGAGAAATTTTTTTCTAAGGGCATTCGTCGGTCGGAAATTGTTCCTCAACATCATGAACAATGTTATTATTTGCCCTTCATCATCATGATATTTCTATTGTTTCTATTATTTTATATGATTGGGTATGCCTCAAACTCAACATTCAGTAAAACATGTTCAAACTCATAAAGCACGTAAATAACATAGACTAGTGATGTGGTAATCTACAAAAATTGATTGCATTGATATGATATTACTAGTTACATTATCATTTATAGAGCTTAATAGAAAGACAACTACCTAATAACACAAACTTAATAAAGTGTATTTCTATAATTAATCTAATTATTATAAAGTCCACCCATAAATCTTATACCTATGAATTATGATCGATATGATAGCTTATTGCATACATCCAAATCTTTAGCCAAACTTTTTTTTTTTTCATTTTTAATATAACTATCAAGTTCTGAATAATGTGGAAGAAAAGAATAGAGTAGTTGCTTCTGAGTCCCAAAGAGTGATCCATATCATTCGAACCTCCTCACCTATGAGTCCTCATTCTGAGTTATTTTATGGTCGACCTTGCGTTAAACTTTTAATTCATCGGATGCACCATGTTTTATTTGCATATGAACGATGCAAATCTAAATTACACTAACCAAGTTAATTTATATGTAAGCATGATCTATATGCATCGAATGATTGATTTATTTTTTGCTACCACAAACTAATTGTAACTTGCACATTAATGGTTAAGACTTGAAATCAAAATTTCAAACCTATAAATAAATATACCGAAGTTTTGGTATATTATAATTTCAGTATACCAAAATTTTGAAACCAAATTTTAAGTACAGTATCGATATAAACATTTTTAAATACAACATTCCAGATAATGCAGTCTAAAAATGCAAGCTTTAAAATTTTACTCACATGATCTCTGATGTTCTCATGCCTTCATGTCTTAAATCTCATTGAATATTCTTGCTTTAAATTCTACCTTATCAAGTCTTTAATCCATTGGATATACTAAGCTCCCCGAGCTTGTTCCTTGTCATTAGATTATTCTTACCTATGAGTCCTCCTCGTTCAACAACCTAATGGTCAGCACCAAACTTTTGATTCATCTAATCTCTCAAATTCCTAAAGCGTGCTCTATGTCATTTGATCCTTCTCGCCTATGAGTCCATATTCTGAGCTATCTTATGGTTCACTTTGTGTTAGACTTTTGAGTAATTGTATGCATCATGCTTTATTTGCACATGGACAATGCATATCTAAATTACACTAAACCTAATTTATTTATATGTGAGCAAGACAAATGTGCATCGAATGATGGAGTGATTGATTTATTTTTGTGCTAACTCAACCTAATTCTAAATTACATATTAATGGTCAAGACTTGAAATCAGGATTTCAAACATATAAATAGAGATACTGAAGTTTCGGTATACCAAAATTTTGATATAGTACGACACATCATTCTAATTGATATTGCCTAAAAAATGCAAACCTTAAGATTTTATTCTACTCATATAATGTCTTATTTTCTCGTGCTTTCATGTCCTAAATCTCATTAATTTTTCTTACTATAAATTCCACCTTATCAAACCTTTAATACATTGGATATACTAAGCTTCCTGAGCTCATTCCTTGTCATTAGATTCTTCTTGCCTATCAGTCCATCTCGTTCAACTACCTTATGGCCCGCATCAAGCTTTTGATTCATCTAGTATCTCAAATTACGAAAGTGTTCTCCACTTCATTAGATCCTCCTCCCCTATGTGTCCTCATTCTGAGCTATCTTATGGTCCACCTTGCGTTAAACTTTTGATTCATTGAATGCACCATGCTTTATTTGCACATGGACAATATAAATCTAAATTACACTAAACCTAGTTAATTTATGTGTGAACAAGACCTATGTGTATCAAATGGAGTGATTGATTTATTTTTGTGCTAACTCAACCTAATTATAACTTACACATTAATAGTTAAGACTTGAAATCAAGATATCAAACCTATAAATAGAGATACCAAAGTTAAAGTATAGTTCTGGGATAAAGTTTTGTAAACACATCATTACAAATGATGCTACCTAAAAATGCAAGCCTTAAGATTTTATTTTACTCACATAATCTCTAATGTTCTCAAACCTTCATGTCTTAAATTTCATTGACTATTCTTGCTTTAAATTCAACCTTATCAAACTTTTAATCCATTGGATATACTAAGCTCCCCAAACTACCTTGTGGTTAGCATCAAGTTTTGATTCATATAATAACTCAAATTCCCATAGTGTGCTATGTCATTCGGTTCTCTTCACTTATGAGTCCTCATTCTAAGCTATTTTATAGTCCATCTTGCGTTAGACTTTTAATTAATTGAATGCAACATACTTTATTTGCACATGGAAGATGCAAATCTAAATTACACTAAACCTAGTAAATTTTTTTGCGAGCATGACCTATATACATCGAATGATGGAGGGATTACTTTATTTTTATGTTATCTCAACCTAATTAAAACTTGCACATTTAGGTCAAGACTTGAAATTAAGATTTCAAACCTATAAATAGAGATACTGAAGTTTTGGTATATCAAAATTTTGATATATTGAAGTTTCAGTATATAAAAGTTTTGATATAAAAAAGTTTTGATATATCAAATTTTTAGTACAGTATTGATATAAGTTTTACTAAACATATCATTCTATATGAAACTATCTCAGATTTTATTTCACTCACAGAATCTCTTATGTTCTCGTGCTTTCATGCCTTTAATCTCATTGTTTCTTCTTACTTTAAATTCCATAATATCAAGCCTTTAATCCATTAGATATACAAAACTACCCGTGCTTGTTCTCTATCATTAGATTCTTCTCGCCTATGAATCCTCCTCGTTCAACTACCTTATGGTTAGCATCAAGCTTTTGATTCATCTAATATCTCAAATTCCCAAAGCATGCTCCATATCATTAGATCCTCCTTGTCTATGAGTCCTCATTCTGAGCTACCTTATGGTCCACCTTGCCTTAGACTTTTGATTCATTGAATGCACCATGTTTTATTTGCAGACGGATGATGCAAATCTAAATTACACTCAACCTAGTTAATTTATGTATGAGCATAACCTATGTGCATCGAATGATGGAGAAATTGATTTAATTTTGTGCTACCTCAACCTAATTAAAACTTACATATTAATGGTCAAGACTTGAAATCAAGATTTCAAACTTATAAATAGAGATATCAAAGTTTCGGTATCTTGAAGTTTGGTATATTGAAGTTTCGCTATACCAAAGTTTGCATATACTAAAGTTTCTATACACCAATGTTTCGAGATACTAAAGTTTTGTGGTGGATCTTCTCATCCTCGTCCAAACTTTGGCTGTCGAGTAGTACATGCGGCACTGGTGGAAGCCTACTAGACCAATCTTGATCGATCGAGTGCCAGGTAGATGAGCTTATATTCGTCTGTGACGCTGCCACCATCATTTGTCAATTCAATGGCCAGGTTGGAGTGCAGTGTGATGCCGCCGTTGGGGGGAATATGGATGAGCCAGGACTAACCACTAATGGGATTATAGTCGCATATGCTATAGAAAATAGTGTCTTTTTTCAACTAGAAAATGAGACTGCAAACAGAACAAAGGATCTTGGCGTCATAGGTAAAGAGGATATCTAAGGAGTCTCGGGAGAGTCTAATGTCCAGATCGAGAAGGAAGAACTGTAGGTAAAAATAGTTATTGTGGAAGACGGCGGTAGTGGCAGTGGCGGCGACATTATTATGGTAGGATTAATGCATGAGGTAGAAGAGAGGATCCAAGGTGATTATGTTCTTCAAGGACTTGGATATGAGGTACCAGATGTAGGCAAAAGAGGTTCTTGCGGGTGGTAGGAGAAAACCTCCGCCAATTTAATAGAGTTGAGGATTTCCTCCACCAATATGACATATTGTAGAAACATCTACATACCATAATCCCACACTGTCAAATCTAGCAAGCGAGACATGCAATAGTGGGAAGCCCATATGACGACCCCTCGGTGCACCACAGGCTAGCTAGGGTTGTCAAACTTTAAGTTGTAGCCACCGTGGTGGATTTTCTCATCCCTCGTCCAAACTTGGGTCGTCGAGTTGTACGCGCGGCACCTGTGGAAGCCTGCTAGACCAATCCTAGTCGATCCAGTGCCAAGTACACAAGCTTATAGTCACTCGTAACATCGTCACCATCGTTGGTTAACTCTATGGCCAAGCTGGAGTGCAATGCGATGCCACTGTCGGGAGGGGGGGGGGGGATACAGATGAGCCAGGACTAGCCACTAATGTGGTTATAGCCCAGCCGCATATTCTATAGAAAATAATGTCTTTTTTCAGCTAGAAAATGAGACTGTCGGCGAAGCAAAGGATCCAGACATCATAGGCGGAGGGGATATTCAAGGAGTCCCGGGGTAGTCTGGAGTTCGGATCGAGGAGGAAGAATTGTAAGCGAAAATAGTTGTTGTGGAAGACTACAGCAGCGGTAGTGGTAGTGGCGATGGCAGCGGCGATCGCAACAACAGCGGTGGCGATGACGATGGCAGCGGTGGCGGTGGTGATGGCAGCGATAGCAACAGCGGTGATGGCAGCGACAACGACAACAACGACGATGGCAGCAGTGGCAGCAGCGGTGACATCAGCGGCGATGACAACGACATTATGGTAGAATTAATGCATGAGGTGAAGGAGTGGTTCAGAGATGATCATGTTCTTCAAGGACTTGGAGACGAGATATGAGATGCAGGCGGAAGAGGTTCTTCAAGGAGGTAGGAGAAAACAAGTTGAAAATTGTGGTCAACCATTGATTCCCGTAGAGTCTTCAATTACAATGTAAATACCTTATAGCAATAAAGGTGATTATGCTCATCCTAGGTATTTCTCATAGTCTATTCCCATATTATATGAAGGGAGGTAAATCATGTGGTTAGCTTATTGTCGACCGCTAAGTGACTAGTGAGTGAGAGGAATTTTTTTTCGAGGGCATGCGTCCATCAGGAATTGATTCTCAACATCCGTAATAATGTTGATGCTTGCCCTTCATCATCGTGATATTTTTTATTGTTTCCATTATTTCATATGATTTGATATGTCTCAGACTTAACATTCAGGCAAACATGTTCATGTAAGTGCAATCGACCTCTAGGGTTTCAATTTTTGATAATATGACCAAGGGGTGACCTAAACAGGACTTGATGTTTGGGAGAGAGAAGTCTAGTCAGGACTAGATGACTAACAAAGGTAAGTTCTAACCAAAGGTTAGGCAAGGTCGAAGTCTCGGTGAGTGAAGTCGGGCCCTAGTGAGTGAAACTAGCTAGTGGTTGAAGTCCCGGTGAGTGAAGCCGAGCCCTAGTAAGTGAAGCTAGGTGGTGGAAGTCCCGATGAGTGAAGTCGGGCCTTAGTGAGTGAAGCTAGGTAGTGGAAGTCTTGGTGAGTGAAGTCAGGCCCTAGTGAGTGAAGCTAGGTGGAGGAAGTTCTGGTGAGTGAAACCAGACCCTAGTGAGTGAAGATAGGTGGAGAAAATTCTGGTGAATGAATCCAGACAATGGAAGTCCTAGTGAGTGAAGCTAGACAACCCTAGGGAGGTAACCCTAAGTTTATTGTACTGTTTCATTTATTGTGCTAACTCAGTATTGCAGGGAAGTCGAGCTAGGTCGACGGGCGGACCTGATAGCTAGCACGAAGTCCAGATAGGTCGACGGGCTGACCGAACGTCTGGCAGGTAAGTTAAGGTAAGTCACTGGAGGGGAGTAACTTAGTGAGGACGCATTCCCCGTTTGAGAGAACAGTAGGTGTCGATCCAACTTAGAACCATTTCGGAAATCTAAGTTGAGATCGTGACTAGATTTCGGTCTCGGTGAGACGAAATCTAATTACTACTCTTTTATTATATTTGTGTTAACTTTTGTCTTGCAGGGTAATGTAACTTTTATTTTACCTCGGGCTAATATTTTCTTGCAGGAGAATAATTTTCTGGAGAAAAGTGGTCCGGGTGCCTGGAAGGGATCCGAGCGCCCGGAATCGGTCCGGGTGCCCGGAAGGCAAAACTTTATCTTGTCGTCACGAGGAGTGCACTGATTGGTCGGGCCTACGTCACAGTCCGGGTGCTCGGAAGGGATCCGGGCGCTCGGAGCATCCTATATAAGGAGGTCTCGCCCTGGAGCAAAAAACAACAACATCTTCCAATGACTGCTCTACTGCGCTATGCTCCTGCGGCGATGCTTCTCCGACAACCTGCAACTCAAGTTCTGTTTATTGTTGTCAGTATTGTTCATTTTTTTATAGTTCTTGTACTCAACTTTGTAAACCTGTTTGCGAACTATTAGCGATTACCCAACGAAAGCACTTGACGAGTGCGGACCTTGGAGTAGGAGTCGACCAAGGATTCGAACCAAGTAAATTGGTTGGTGTTAGCATTGTTTTGCTTTTATTCTTCCACTGTGCTTACTCTAATTCGATACGATAATTTTTAGATCGATATTCACCCCCCCTCTGTCGACTTTCACGATCCAACAAGTGGTATCAGAGCAGGTACCGTTTTGAATTGGTGCAAGCACCAATCAAGTAAAGGGGGTCTTTTTTAAAAAGAAAAATTAAATATCATTTTTGTTTAAAAAATATTCTTTACGCCTTTCGTTTTTTTCCCTCCAAAAATATTTTTGACAAATTCATTTTCATTTTTTCACCGTTGGTTAGTGTTGACAAAATATTGCGTTTAACAAAATTTATAGTAATATTTTTTTAATATTTTATTTTTAAATTTTTTTCTCACGCATATTTCTTTATCTCCCACATTACTTACCCCAAGACAAAGTCTTGGAAATTGTTTCTTGTCTATTTTTTTGCAAATATATCAATGTCTATTCAAGAAGGATAGAGCATCTACGAACTACCACCATACGATCAAGAAGATTTCAACTATTGGAGGCGAGGAATGGAATGGTTCTTTGGAAGCCTAAATTTTGATAATGTGTTGATATTGAGAAAACCTTCTCGGGACTCAGAATTGAACGAAAATGTAAGTAAACTTATTTGTAATATTTTACCTAACAATATTTTATGCAGACTAGAAAAAAAGTATAAGAATGTACATGAGCTTTGGACCCAGTTGATCAAGCTACACGAGGAGTCGTTAGAGCTAGAGGATCAAGTCAAAATCAAATCTGGACTCGAGTCAAATCCAATCGAAAAGCCTACTGAATTAGAGGTTGCACTCAAGGTTAGTAATATTTATCAAAATACCCCTACTAGTAGTAGTTTAAAAAATATGCATGTTAATTTAGATATTTCTAAAAATATACGTGAAAATAGTGCATTTGATAATATATGCAAAAATACCCCTAGGATATTATCTGATAAAATAAATCTAATTAATTTAGAAAATTTAGAAAATATGAAAATAATTAATAACCCTAAAAATTCAAATGATAACCAAATCAATTTGAATCACTCTACCTCTAAGAAAAATTCAACTAATAATATTAAAAATATTACTTTACACAAAAATTTAAATAAATTAACAAATTTAAAAAAGTTAAATATTAAAAATTTAAATTTAAACTTAAATAAATCGGAAAATTCAAATGATAATGATGACAAGGTGATCTAGACAAAATTTAAAAATTTCTTAATAAATTATTTAATAATCTAAAAAATATCAATCCAAAAAATCCTATCAAAACCCAGATAATTTAATTGACAAAAAAAATTAAATTTTAAAGATAAGACTAATCTAATAAATTCAATTAATCATATCAACTTAAAAGGTAAAGATAATCTAGAAAATTCAAAATTACAATTAATAAAAGGTTAAAAGATAAAACTTTAAGGAGATATAATTCAAACAATTTAATTAATTCAAATTTAAAAATTAATAAAAACTTAAACATTAAATGCACTCTTTCAAAGAAGGACAATTTGACCAATTTAATTAATTCAAAATTAAATTAAAACTTAAATTGATTTAAAAATGAAACTTAAAACTTAAATTGAATTAAAATTTAAACTTAAATTAACTTAAAATTTAAAACTTAAACCTTAAATTAAATTAAAGCTTAAATTAACTTAAAAATTAAATTTAAATTACAAATTAAACATTAAATCTTAACTAAAACTAATCTTAATTATACAAAAATCTTAAAATAAAAATCAATAATTTAGGGGAGGCTCCAAATTAGTTGACACCTCAAAAAATAATCTACCTGGCAGGGTAATTAGGACTAGTTAAAAAGGGATAAAAATTTAACTTGAACTACAGTACTGGTGATGTTTTGGATGATAGTACGTTAGAGAAACTTTGTATAAGAAGATATAGCTTCAACCTGGTGCATTTTGCTTAGTGGAACTAATCGAAGCTATCCCTTACGGATCCTTACTAGTTAGACCAAGGTTTTGTACTAAGTTCAGTGGATAGAACTATTTGGAAAACCTCGAAAAGCATGGTTAATTTAATGATGCCCATGTGACTCACCATAGTTCAGAAGTTATCGAGAAAATATCTATCTGTTGAGCCCAAAGGTAAACCTGAATTTAACACAAAGCTAAACAAAACCTTGAAACTAAATCTAACTCATCTCACAGAAATTACAGGATTCCCTGATTAAAAACTTAGATTGGGTGAGATGACTAAGAATTTTGAATCGAACCAAATCGAATCGAATCGAATCAAACCAAATCAAATCAAATCGAACCAAATTAAATTAAATCTAATTATAATTGAATTAGATCTAATTAAAATTAAACTAAACCAAATCAAATTCAATTCAATTTCAAATTATTTTAAAATTAACTCAAATTAAAAATTATCTTAAAATTATTTTAAAAATTAACTTAACTTAAAAATCATTTTAAAAATTTAAAAATCATTTTAAAAATTAACTTAAATTAAAAATTATTTAAATTTTTTTATTATTTTAACATAAAAATTATTTTAACTTAAAAATTATTTTAACTTAAAAATTATCTTAAAAATAATTTTAGCTTAAAAATTATTTTTAAAAAAATTATTATTTTAACTTAAAAATTATTTTAACTTAAAAAATATTTTAAAAATTTTATTATTTTAATTAAAAAATTGTTTTAACTTTAAAATTATTTTTAAAAATTATTATTTTAATTAAAAAATTATTTCAAAAATTTATTATTTTAACTTAAAAATTACTTTAAAATTTTATTTTAACTTAAAAATTATCTTAAAAATTATTTTAACTTATAAAATTATTTTAACTTAAAAATTCTTTTAAAAAATTATTTTAACTTAAAAAATTATTTTTAAAAACAATTATTTCAACTTAAAAATTTGTTTTAACTTAAGAATTATTTTACAAATATATTTTAATTAAAAAAATATTTTAAAAAATATTTTAACTTAAAAGTTATTTTAAAAATTATTTTTATTTAAAATATTATTTTTTTAAAAAAAATTAAGTTAAAAATTAATTTTAACTTAAAAAATTATTAAAAAAATTATTTTAACTTAAAAATTCTTTTAAAATCAATTATTTTAACTTAAAGAATTCTTTTAATTAAAATTATTTTAAATTAAAAATTATTTTAACTTAAAAAATTATTTTAACTTAAAAAATTATTTTAAAAAATCAGTTTGACTTATAAAATTATTTTCTTATATAAATTATTTTAACTTAAAAATAATTTCAAAAAAATATTTTAACTTAAAAAATTATTTTAAAAAAAAACTAGTTTTAAAATTATTTCAATTACTTAACTTTAAATTTACTTAAATATAATTAATTTACAAATTAACTTTAAAAATAATCAAATTAAGAAATTAATCTTAAAAATCAAATTAAACTTAAATTAACTTAAAAATAAAACTTAAAATTTAAATTTAAAAGTGAAATTAAAATTAACTTAACTAAAAATTAATTTAAATTAACTGCAATTAGTTAAACTTAACTTAGATTTCAACTTAATTTAACGACGTGAAATTTACAACTTATTTAATTTAAATCTACTTAATTCTTATCTTAATTAGAAAAAGTTAATGTAACTTATTTAACAGATTAATTAATCTACTGATTTGTTAACTTTGTTTTTAACATAACCTAAATAAATTTAACTTTGAATTAATACGGACTTCAAACTTAATTAATCCTACTTAAATTAAATTTAAAACAGAAAAATAAAATAAATATTATAACTAAAAATGTTATTAAATTAACTCAATCAATACAAAATTTAAGCTGTTTTAATCAAATAAGTATTAAATTATTGAATTAAGTACAAATTAATCAATAAACTATTGATAATGATTAACTGTCATTGAATTAGTAACAAATTATTTTATTTAACTTTAACCTAAACTTTAACTTAATAAACCTAAATATAAAGTTAATTATTTTTAGACCAATTGGTCAATAATTGAACAATTATACCAAGTATATAAAGATAATTATGTAGGAAAATATTATTAATCCTAAATCCCTTAAAATACTTAGGTAGAAAAATATGCTAAGAGCATCCGTATTGCTCGTTAATGGGGGTGTTATAACACCCCCATTGGTGTTAAAACCAATGTGAAGGGGTGTTATTACACCCCTTCACATTAACACGTTCATGACTTTGAACGTGTTAATGTGGTATGGGGTGGGCGAGCCTTGGCCCACCTCGGTAAGTGTATTTTTTTTAAAAAAAAAATGATTAAAAAATATAAATTTTAAAATTAAAAATCAAATAAAATAGGTAAATAATAAATAATGAGTGTATTTTTAGTAATAATAATATTTTTTAAAAGGGTAATAATTTATTTTTTTACATACTTTTTTTCCAACTTAGGCTTGCATTTTATATTATATTATTTATTTATAATTTATTTTTATTTAATTTGAATTAAATTAAAAAATTGTAACGACTAGTTAACTGCTATTATTAAAAATAATAATAATAATTTTAATATTTTAAAATTTATTTATTTAATATGATATAATTTTAAGATGATTGAGTGAATAATAAGTATTAACGTTAAAAGGAATGTGGGTGGAAGAGATGTGTTGTTATAACAAGTATATGACAGTGAGCTCTATGTTTTTTGATGAAGTGGTGAGTGTTATAACATAGATCCATTGTGGATGCTCTAAGGCTTTGAAAATTGACATACCCAACCCCGAGTGTTGACTTCAAGGGGAGTGTTGAGTGTTGACATCGGGGGGAGTGTTGACATCAGGGGAGGTATTTTTGAGAAATATGTTTGCAAAATCTTTTAAAAAATTATTTTTATAAAAATATTTGAAAAATCTATAAATATGAAAAATATTTTGAAAAAAAACTTCTCACACTTTATTTGAAAAATATTCTTAAAATATTTTCAAAACTTTTTTAATCATTTTGAAAACTATTTTACAAATTTATTTTATAAAAAAAAAACACTCTATCCTTTTCAAAAATTGTTTTGATTTAACATACTTTTTAAAAAATATTTTGTTACTTAGTAAACATTTAAAAACTTAAGTTAACAAACCCTTCTTAAAAGATTTTGGTGCACAATCACTTTTAAATTTGTTTTTCTTATTATTGGAAAATGTATTGAAAGCTCATATTTAAACTTTGTATTCTTTTAATTTGGATCAACCCCCTAGACACATATGAGGTTTTACTTGTGGTTAACAAGAAGTCCTAAGAATGTGTTAAGTTAAGAGAAATCCCTAATTAAAAGATTAAAAGTAATTTTTAAAAATTAAGTTATGCAAATCTTTAAAACTGAGTTTGAAAAATTATTTTTATAAGCTTTTACAAAACACTCCTTGCTTTACAAATTTTTATGAAACAACTTGAAATTTTTTTAAAATGCACTATCAAAGAGTTACTTAAACTCTCAAAAGTTGTTAATTGTGAAAACTTACTTAGAAAATTTATTCAAAATTACTTTTAAAATCTTTAATTCAAAAAATTCTCTTCAAAAGTTTTATAAAGTTAAAAAAAAAGTTTACTTAAGTCTTCTTTTATTCTTACTTAGAAAGATATTTTTACAAATACTTTGGAAAAAATTGCGCACATTGTTGGTGCAAAATCTAATAGAACCTTAAGTTTATATCATTTTGATGTATGTCAGGGGGAGAGTGATGTCTTAAGTTAAAAAAAAATATCTAAAACCTCTTAAACTTTTTCAAATTTCTCAACTCTTGAGAATTAACCCTTAAAAGACCCAAGCCTAACTTAAAAAAATTGTCAAACATCAAAAAGGGGGAGATTGTTGGTGCAATCGATCTCTAGGGTTTTGATGCTTCACAATATGACCAAGGGTTGACCCAAACAGGACTTGATATTAGAGAGAGAAGTCTAATTAGGACTAGATGACTAGAAAAAGTAAGTTCTAACCAAAGGTTAGGCAAGGTGGAAGTCCCGGTGTGTGAAATCGGGTCATAGTGAGTGAAGCTAAGTGGTGGAAGTCCCTGTGAGTGAAGTCGGACCCTAATGAGTGAAGTTAGGTGGTGGACATCCCGATGAGTGAAGTCGGATCATAGTGAGTGAAGCTAGATAGTGGAAGCCCTGATGAGTAAAGTCAAACCCTAATGAGTGAAACTAAGTAGAATGCAACAAAAAATTTTCGATTTTATAAGAACATCTCTGTTTCTTGAATCATGTGCTTGACAGGGGTCTCATAAATATCATTGATACCTACAAGATGGATCTTATTGTTATACACCCGCCACATATGATTGCCTGCATTTACATTGCTTGTGTTCTAAAGGACAAGGATTCACCTCATGGTTCGAGGAACTTCGCGCAAACATGAACATCGTGAGCATTATTTCCAACTATTATTTGTTCCGCCTTGCATTAATCCTACTTTTGCTCAGTTGATCGTTCAATTTACACTGGTTCTAAGGTCAAAAATATCACCATGGAGATATTGGAGATTTTTCGAATACTGCTGGCCCTGGCCGAAGCAACAACATCATACTCCCAAGGATAAAATCAATGCCTCCCTTATTCTTATTTTTTTTCTTTTTCTTTTTCTTTTCGGATGTAATTACTCAGTTGAGAACCTTTGATCTTTCAAATTTGTGAGATTCTTTGGAATCATGTGTTTCATTAGAGGTTATCATTGATAATCTTAATTATCCATAAATAAAAAAATTATTTGATTTAGGTAATGATTGATTCTTGAATAATCTTGCATTACTGACACAAACATCATTAATTCAGGGATTCAACCTAGAATACAATTATCTCATATTGTTGGGGTTTTTCTCGATTCCAAGGTTATCGAGTTTCAACGAAAAATTCATGCACGCTACTTGCAAACACTGCTCGTCGGGGGGTGGCAGGCGATTCACCAGAAGGCTCGGTGGGTGGCATTCAACCGGAGGAGGCAAGCCTAGTCCCATGAACAAGGACATCGGACAAGTGGTGCCAGCTCAACGCCGTCACCGTTCCAGTGAAAGGCTCAAGTAGGCCACTTGCCGAACGTCACTTACCAGGGGTCGGAGGTGGCAAGCGGTTCACCGAAAGGCTCAATGGGCGACATTCGATCGATGCCATATGTCAGGGACGATCTCACATATGTGTGTGTGTGTGTGTGTTTTTTTTTTTAAATTAGGATCCCTAAAAAAATTATCTAGTCTAATGCCCAATAAAATTATCTCTTGAAGAAAAATTCAAAAATATTATCTCAATTTATTTATTTATATATATCACCATTAATAATAATAATAATTATTATTATTATTATATATTTTATTTTATCTTAGGACGACTAGTATAATTTTCTATATACATTATAATTTTTTATCCCCGAATTATGGTACTGTGGTAGAACCTCTAAGTTGTCATCCAAGTACCCATAATTATTTTATATATTCTAGTGATCGTGCACACGCGTTGCGTGTGTAATATAATACATTGAAATCACATTGACCATTTATAATGAAATTATATTAATTAAAGTATTTTAGCATTAAAATACTAAAGTAGAGTTATTAGTAGAGTCATTAGGGTAAAGTACCTGACTTTTGAAAATCTGAATTATTTATGTCTTTGAAAATCCGAATTGTTTGAATTTTCGAGTGTCACCCTTACGTTCAGAATCAAGAATTAATTATTTGGGTAAGATTTGTCAGACCCATGCAATAATGCAAAGGTGACGCTAGAGAATCCCAACAATAAACTACTATAACGGGCTTCCCTATGAAAAAAATTAATTTAATTTAATATTATACTTATCTTAGTAAAAAAAACTAAGAAAAGTATATTTTTTTTAACATTGTCGGCCTAAAATATTTATAGAAGTTGATCATAGTGTTGTTAATTCTAAGATGTGAAACTAAAGAGAACTATATTTTTTTTATATAAAACAACCAGAGAAAATTAATGATGAGACGCAGCTGAGTCTCGAACTCTATATCACTGATTATTTTACTTGTGGAATTATTAATAAATCTTGGAATTATTTTTAATGTGAATAGAAAAAAAAAAGATATTAACACAAATTAATTTTAGACTTCACCAAAATTAGTAAAAGGGGGAGATTTTTAATAAAATAGTATATATATATATATATATATTTACAAACAAATAAATTTTATTTTATTATAATCAAACACTATTCAGTTATGAATCATAACTTTATATATTTTGAAAGATTTAGACATGCTTTTATAAAATAAATAAAATATATATTATAACATCTGGTGGAAATATAGAACAAATAAAATAATTTAAGTATCGTAAAGGAAAAATAAATCTCTTTCATCTATTTATTTCAATAGATAATAAGAGAAATTAATCATTTTATTTCATGCAAGTAAACGATATAAAAGAATAAATAATCTAATACTTCTTTACAATAAATTATATTTTTTTAATCTAAAATTGTATGCCAAAATATTTATCTATTCAACTTTTAAATTTGTTTTTTTTTTGAATATGTATGTAATCGGTTTGTAATGGATTAATGTAATATCCGTTGGACTTAGCTGTACAAAATAAAAATTTGAGGATTTACTTTGTAAAATGAAACTATAAAGAGTAAAAATGAAAAGAACCTGAGATATTTTCGCAAAGACGTGGCGGCGCTCAAAACCTAGGTATAAAGATCCCGACGAAGACAAGGTTAAATAAACCCTAGCGGCCTCCGTTTCTCTAATAATATCTTTTCTAAAACCCTTATCCCATCGCTCTCTCTAGATCCGGTTGAGGCATTTGCAAGGTTCGTTCTTTACTTACCTTTGTTAGTCTCTGGTCGATTTTATCTTTTTTCAACGTTTATGGTTATTAGAATCGATAAGTTTCTTCATTTTCTAGCCGTGTTTCTGATGTTGGGACTTAAATCTGTGTTTTCTCGTAAGCACGGCGTAGACGCCCTCTATTTTCCTCTTTCACTTCTCTATAAAGATAACGTTTTGCTATTTCTATATTGAGCAGATAAATGGTTGCATGACTTATGCTTTGTATACTAAATATGAAGATCGTTGATATTGTAGCAAGTGTTTCTTTGTCTGATATCTTAGTGGATGGTTGAAGTCGATTATCTGACTTTACGGTTGGATAGATTTTGTCATATATTATATCAGACCAGATTGTGAAACCAGGGCTGGTTGCGTGACCCTCAGTCCAGGGTGTTGCAATAATTTAATAGGCAGTCAGATGGGGAATTTAACAAGTGAATGAGATGTGCTTTATTGTCTTCGAAAAAACAAATGTTTCTGATTATTTTATCATGCCCTCAACAAATGAACTGCCTCAACCACTGTTCAAACGCAGTAGTTAAGAAGTTTCTTGTTGCGATGGATAGTTTTCTTAAAATTTTCCAGTATTTGCCCAAATGCATTGGTTGAGATATTTATGGTTGCAGTGACTGGTTTTCTAAAACGATTGTTTCCAGTATTTACCCAAATGCATTGGTTAAAATGTTTTTGATTGCAAAAGCTAGTTGTGTTCCAAACTGTTCTGTTCTAGTATCGTGCGTATCCTTGCTTGCTACAAGAAACTTTTTGTAGAAACTAAAAATGATGACCTGTGTTCGTATTGATTACTCTGGCCTTACTAGAGAATAGTACCCTTGGCTATTGAAAAAAGAAGACTTTTATTTTTATTACTCGAGTTGAAAGTTGTTATTTTAGGTACACTGTTTCTTAAACTTTACAACCTGAATTATGACCTATTTGTAATTGTTTCCTTCATTCTTAAACTTTATTTATTTTTAAGAAATGCTTCTGCATGATGAAGTTGTAACAGCATATCATGATTGCATTTTTGTGATGATTTTCCATCAAGAACCACTAAATTGATTTCATTTTATGTTATGGTTGTGAGATTCATTTTCTATTTTTAATTATGTTTGTCTTGCATTGATTCATTCATGAAAAATGTTGATTTGATTCCAGCAAATTAAGGACTTATAAATGATTTTGTAAGATCATAAAGAAGTACAATGGATTATGTCTCTTAAAGCTCAAACTAAGGTCAATTTTTAATTATTAAAATGTTGAGGCTTTTCCTGGTCTATCATTATTATTCGAAGAAGTAATTTCTTAATGCATGGTGTATTCTTATAATGTTTGAGTTAGGGATAATTTTGATTGCCCAGGTCTATTATTAGGTTGAAATTTTTATTGTTTTTGAGTTAGGATGTCTTGAGTGTTTTTTCAACTTGTCTCATTTACTGGTTTACATTTCCTTATCATTGTATATGCATGTTCTATGCTAAATCCAGATGCACATAGGTTGCAGATTTAAAGTCCCATATGGTTTCAGTTAATTTGCAGTATGAGAATCCCTTGGGATTAAGAATGTTAAAGCCAAACTTAAGCTGATAGTAGATTACAAAAAGCAGTGAAGTTCTATACTAGAGTTTCCTGATCAAAGATGTAACATTTGGTATTATAGTTGACGACATAGTTGATTCATCTGTCTTGTTAAATTGGCACTATTTTTTTACTCTTCAGCTGGGTTTTATTAGACAATCATAGTCCTGTGATTGCAGTATTGCTATGTTTACTTAGTGTTACAGATTTACAGGAACTCGTCATACATTGATTTCAAAATTTTAATAATGCATCTTTAACAGAACAATAGAAGGGGAAGATGGCATTTTGCAGAAAACTTTGTGGCTTAGTCGGGCAAGGAGTTCTTAAAGATAGTGTAATAGGCAGATCAAATGAGGCTTTCCAGATGCTTAACTCTTTTCGCTATATGTCTACAAAACTTTTTGTTGGAGGTATTATTCCTTTTTTTATTCTTCCACGATGATTTATTTATAAGTGAATAATACAATACATTCTAGCACATCTATATGTGTAAAGAAACTTTTAGTCAGAGGTATGATTTCTTTTTTTTTCCCATGATATACTTGGTAGTGAGTAATATGTTTTAGAACATCTTTTGTATGATGCCTTCTATATTTTTTTCCTTACCTGTTGCTGTCAGGACTCTCTTGGGGTACTGATGACCAAACACTCAAGGAAGCATTTGCCAGTTTTGGGAATGTGATTGAAGGTTAGTAGCTATGAACTAGTTAGTAATTGGAAATGTGATTGAAGGTAGCTAAACTACATATGAACTTGTCTTTCTTTCATGTCATGCGACTGCCTTTGTAATGCAATGAATGCTCAAGCCGCATGATTGCTCACAGCTGAAAAATCATAAGCTTTTACATCAAGTAGACGTGTGATCAACTCTGGGAAGTAACTTTATTATTTATGCAGCAAGAGTTATTACTGATAGAGACACAGGAAGATCGAGAGGCTTTGGGTTTGTCAGCTTTGAGAGCGATCAATCAGCAAGTGAAGCGGTGGCTGGCATGGATGGGCAGGTATGACCCTTTCTTTCATGACATTGGTTACAAAAGCCTGGTGATGTTTAAGTTCTTCCCAAAACAAAATAGATACAAGTGTTTTGACATTTTAGCATTAATGATCAGGAGTTGCAAGGCAGAAGTGTTCGAGTTAGCTATGCTAATGAAAGGCCTGCTGGTCCACGAGGTGGTTTTGGTGGTGGCGGCGGTTACGGCGGCGGTAGTTATGGCGGCGGCGGTTATGGTGGCAATTCTGGATATGGTGGTGGATCTGCAGGGCAGAATGACTTTTAAAAGCCGTTGAGGATTTCTCTGTGAAATCTATGAATGCTATGACAACTCTTTTTATATGCTTACTGCTAGTCTACATTTGGTGAAATGGAAAACCTATCTTGTGCGAGCGCAGTCGCTTTTTGCTTATGTGGTTAGACACCATTTTGATTTTTGCTGTGAATTAAGCTGCTGCTTGGTTCAACCTGTTTTTCGGTAATGCACAAAATTTGGTTTACTTACTATGAAAATTCTCAAAAAAAATTGTGTTAATGTTTTATTGTTCTTGATTTTTGCAAAAAATCTCTGACTTTAGCTAACATTTTTTGAGGCTTTTGTAATATTTTTTTTTTGAAAAAATAATTATGCAGGTGTTATTGGGGGTGTTGTAACATTCCTTTGTTATTTAAAGCAGTGAAAAAGGATGTTATAACACCCTTTTTGCTTGAATCCATAAGTTTTTTAATGGTTATATTTAACGGTTAATTTTAAATTTTATTTTCTTAATTTTATAATCTTAGTAGTTAAGTTGTAATTTCATTTTTTTCACGTATATCTATTTTATTAAATAAATATATTAAAAAGTTTTAATATTTTTTTGAAAAATAGTAATTTTTTTAAAACTATGATTATTATTACAAATAATAATAATAATAATAATTTAAAATTTTAAAATATATTTAAAATATATTTATTTAATATAATATAATTTTAAAATTATTGAGTGAAATGTGTTAATTATAAATAATGAGAGTTAATATTAAAAAATATAGATAAAAGGGATATATTATTATAAATTCAAAATCTAAAAAGTTAAGTTTTGTAAATCGATGAAATTTATTAACGACTTTCAATTCTTCTTTTTGAACTAGCAATAGTTGAAAGGTGATATTAATATAAAATCATATATGCTCGGCGGCATATATATAGTTAGTACATTCGTCATATCTATCAGCTCCGTATCAAGATTAAGGTCATCATCAATATCGTCACTATCTCAATATCGATATCGTCACGATAATCACTATCGTCACTATCACTAATATCAACAAAAAAAAACCTTCAGACTTGCAATACAAATACGAAAAGTTGTTCAGAAATATCATAAGGAAATGAACATGAGAGTTTTTCGTTAGGTACTTGACCAAATAGGATTGTCCAATTCCTATAGAACCTATCACTAAAATACCTTTAGAAGGGTATAGGACTAAACGGAGATGGGAAAAGAAAACTATTAGCCCCACATGGGATTTGTAAATAAGTGATTGTCTACTAATGAGCAAGGAATATCCTATGTGGGCAATGCAGAGGGAAGAAGAATTGACATATACAAAATAACTTTAATTTTTATGTATTACCTATACTTTTATATTTTTAGTGGACAGAGCTTTAATATTTTTATAGTTTTATACACCTTTAGGGGTACTTATAAAAAATTGAGGTGGAACAACTATCCCACTAGCTATACTTAATCTTAGCTAAAAGGCTGCCCATAAATTGGGTAAGGGTGCGGCAGGCCTATGCAATAGTAAAATACTAAGGTAAAGCTCAAGAATCCCAATAGCAAGTTACTGTAACAGACTACCACTTATAAAAACTTAATTTAATATCGATCTTAACAAAAAACCTGGGAAAAGTATGCTTTCTAATAGTGTTGTGAATTTTAAGATATGGGTCTAAAGAGAACTCTAGATTTTTAATTGATTAATAAAAAAAATTTTCAATATACGCTACAGTTGAGTCTCAAACTCAAGATCTCTGATTGATTAGTGAGAAATTTTTTTAATAATATACCATAGTTTAGTCTCAAATTTTAAATAATATGCCTTTGTGAAAATTACTAATAAATTTTTAAAAAAATTTCGGTGTAAAAAAATATTAATATAATTTTATTTTTATATTAATGTTAAAATAAATATGAATGTGTTAATTAAAATGTGGTGTTAATATATATATTAATGTTAAAACACATGCAATTCCCTTAGAAATAAATGCAACTCTATAATCGCAATTAATCGATCCCTAACAATCAATTTGAGAAGAAGCTTCGGATCCAGTGATGTCTCTTTCCAGCGCTGCCCGCCGCCTCGTAGCCTGCCCGCCGCCGCCGGCACCCGCCCCCACCGCCCCCACCGATTTCGCCTCCACCATGGTCTTGATCTCTGCCCTCATCTACGTCGCCGTATACTTCGTCATCGCAGTCGGCTTCTTCGTCAGGCACCACCACAACCACCACAACCACCGCAACCACCGCGAGGAGGAGATTACCCCCGAGAAAGTGTCGGCCGCGATGGCAGCAATGCAGGTGCCTTTGGTTCTCTTCTCGGCGGCGACGACGAAGCTGGCCTGGTCGGCGAAGCGGTGCTCCATCTGCCTGATGGAGTTCGCGGAGGGAGACTCCCTGCGGGTGCTGCCGGCGTGCAGCCACGGTTTCCATGGGCAGTGCGTCGAGCGGTGGCTGGCGTCGAAGGGGTCGTGCCCCAACTGCCGCCGCCGCGTGCGCAACGGCGTGCGACGCGGCTGCCTGCCAGACGTATCCCTGCTAGTTTAAACTGTATTCAATTAATATTAATGAATTAATTAGCATTAATTGCTAAATCTAAGCCTAATCCAATTAACTCTCATGTAATGGTAACATTGTTAACATGTTAATGATCCTTCTATTCCGTGTTCTTATTTTTAATTTTATGGAAAAGAAAAATCTACTCGTTCCTTCTTAGCCAATTCAACAAATTAAGAAGTGAAATTGGTAGGACGTGGCCTCCACTTCTATGGAAATATCCTCCTTATGACTCATATCCTCTCTGAGAATATCCTTCATCAAGAACATCTCTGTTATGATTCATATGCTTTTTTTTTTTGGGACGGTGCGATGGTTAAGATATGAAATGTTGTCACATAAAGTTTTATGATCGAAACTCGACGTGACTGAGCATAACCTGTCTCATGTCTTGGCCATTTACACTAATGGCTAGTAGCCATCCGTGATTTACCTCCTCCGTGTTGACCTAGGGATGAGTTGACGGGAGCGCAGGGGGAGCGAGCAAATCACCTTTTACCACATATACTTTATCAGAACATCCTGATCAAGAACATACTTGCTGTGACTCATGAGCTCTATGGGTACATCTATGCAATGACTTATACGTTCTATAGGGGCATTCTCGATTGAAAACATCTCCGCTGTATCTCATATGTTTTCCAAGAACATCCTTGCCGTGACTTATATGATATATAAAAACATACCTGTTACGACTCACACACTCTAATGGAACATCCCCAATTGGGAACTTTCTCGCTATGATTCATTCGCTCTATGAGAATATCCCGATCAAGAACATCTCCATTACTTATATGCTCTATGAGAATTTCCTCACTAGCAGTGGCAGAGCCATCCTTGGGTTAGGATGGACTCCAGCCCCACCCATAAAAAAAAAAATTAAAAAAATTTTAGTCCCACCATAATATTAATTTCTTTTTAATTTTTTACCTATTAGTTAAAATCCAACGACTTTTTTCTTATTATATTTGGTTTAATTAAAGTTTCACGTCTTAAACTTTAATTAAACTAAAAATTTTGCAACGCTTTACCTCTCACCCACACAATGTTTCTATTGCACGCCGCAAGAGGAACCAGCGCCGCCACTTTGCTTGTTCCTCCACGCAGTCGCAAAGCCGTAGGTGCGAAAGATTTTGGTTTCGATCCTCTTTATCCTTTTCCTTCACTGGTTTGAGCAGATCTATTCTTCTTTGGATTGGATTTCTTTCAACCTCCTTTTTCAACTGTCTAATCTTTCTATTTTTGAAGATCTTCACATTATTCTTCACTTGATGTTTCATATTCATATCATATACAGACATTCGACAGTGACTCGACGAGTACAATCGTGACACCCCTTCTTTCAAATAGTATGTGACTATCGACACAAGTTTATTTTCTTTTGATATTATTTCTCCAAGTTAACTACTATTATTTTCTTTTGATAAATTGATTAAATTTATTAATAAAATAATAGATTTATTAATCAATTTGGTTACTTTTATTTGTATGATTGATTACTTTTCTTTATTGTTTGCTTGATATTAAAAGTATGGCTTTATATCATGTTATATTAAATCGATTATTAAGGAGTATTTCTTTATCATTGGACGATGATAATTTTTTGTAATATTCACTTTAATATAAAAAATTTAGGGAATGAAGGAAAAAAACTATCAACTTATTTTTTTTAAAACAAAAGAACAAACATTGACAAATCAAGCGAATTCTTCATCTAATATTGATATATCAAATTCCAGTGATCATGTTGATGTTAGTTCTCTTGAACCTGATCCAGCATTACGTACTCCGATATGAAAATATCCTATTAATCAAAGAGATGAAATTAGACGAGCTTATATTAAGATGAGATCATATCAACCTATTAAGAACCACCGACCAAATTTGGAAGTCAAAATTAACGATTTCAAAGTCATTGGTTTAAAAAATTTACTTAATTAGAGTACTCTCCTTTGAAAGATGCTACATTTTGCATTCCATGTTTTTTGTTTGAACATGAGCATCCTCTCAATCTTGCATTTATGATGGATGGATTCAACTATTAGAAGTGAATTAATGATGGAGATAGACGTGCATTTTTGATACATATAGGATGCAACACATCACCACATAATAATGCTATGGAATATCTTGATAATTTGATGAATATTCCTTATCATATTGACAAAGCAATGAATGCACAATCTTTAGAAGAAAAGCAAAAGAACAAATTGCGGCTTACAATAACTATTGAAAGCATTCGATGACTTACATTACCAACATGTGCATTTAAAGGGCATGATGAGTTTCCATCTTCTAATAATTGTGGAAATTTTATCGAGATAATAAAATTTATGGGGGAAATGAATGAGAGTATTGGAAGCATTGTCTTAGAGAAAGCTCCAAAAAAATACAAAGTATATTTCACTAGATATTTAAAAAGATATCTTAAATATTCTTGCCAACGAAGTGAGAACCAAAATTTGTAAAGAAATCGGTCATGCAAAATTTTACATTTTAGTTGATGAAGAAAAAGATACATCTAACAAGGAGCAGATGACTATCATATTAACATTTATGGATATTGATGGGTTTTTACAAAAGCGACTAATACAATTGTTGCAACACTTAAGAAAGAAATATTTAATGCTTTTGGTCGTTATTGTTGGGACATTTCGAGAGTTAGAGAAGGGGGGGGGGGGGAGAATAGCTTGTTTCACTTCATCGATGATGATTTACAGCGGAAAACACGAAGAGAAGCTCCACCAATGTTAACACAAAGATTTATTTGGTATCTATTTCAAGAAGAGGTGACTAATCTAAGGATCCACACTCGAGCACACTCTCCACTATGTAAATATTCCTTCTTGGAACAATCCGGAGGTGGAAAAATCTCGTACAACTTAAGGACATGAAAATACAACTCGAAATAACGAAATAAATGTAAATACAAATTGAAAATGAATTAACACTTTGAACCTCAAATCCCTTGAACTTTTCTTGATTTGAATGCCTCTTGAAGGTGGGAAAATGCCGCAGTACTTTGTGTTGGATCGGGTTGCACGTGAGAGGGGGGGGGGATGAATCACATGGTTTTCGAAAACTCGTCTTTTCTTTTTAAAATTTAAAGTATGCAGTGGAAAAAGAAATAAGCAAAACAAATGAAAATAGAAAATACCAGAGAAACATAGTCGGTTTTACTTGGTTCGGAGCCTTCCACGACTCCTACTCCAAGACCCAGGTCCCGCAGATCTATCGATGGATAATCTACTAAATACCTCTTCTAGAACTGTCGGAAGAGGGGATCGAGTACAATGAAAGAATAAGAAAGAGTGTAACACGCTATATTTTTCTTTATGCAACAATTAAGTATAGTATTACAAATTTCGTTACCAGCACCCTCAAAGATGATCAGATCAGACTCAGTGTTGGACAGCTTCTCAGCAGTAATCAGGCACAGCAGGGTCATAACAGAGCAGCAGCAAGAAGCCGGAGCAGTTGAAACCTCAATCGGAAGTGTAGAAGCTTGTATACAAGTTGTATTTTAATGTCTTCTTGAGACAACCTTATAAAAGGCATGGAAGGTGCCTTCCATAGCCATGGAAGGTGCCTTCAATGAGACAAGTTCGATCCCAAACAGCTTGACACTTATCCAGACTTTGGCCAAAATTTAGCCTACGGAAGACGCCTTCCATATCCATGGAAGGCGCCTTCTATGAATAGTATGAAAGCGCCTTCGGAAACTGTTCATCCGAAGGCAAATGTGCTCCTTTTGTTGGTGCAATTGACCTCTAGGGTTTCAATGTTTGACAATATGACTAAGAGTTGACCCAAACAGGACTTGATGTTTGGGAGAGAGAAGTCTAGTTAGGACTAGATGACTAGCAAAGGTAAGTGCTAACCAAAGGTTAGGCAAAGTGGAAGTCCCGGTGAGTGAAGCCGGGTTATAGTGAGTGAAGCTAGGTGGTGGAAGACCCGGTGAGTGAAGCCGGGCCCTAGTGAGTGAAGCTAGGTGGAGAAAGTCTTGGTGAGTGAAGCCAGACAATGAAAGTCCTAGTGAGTAAAGTTAGGCAACCCTAGGAGGTAACCCTAGGTTATACTTGAATTCTGTTAATACTGTACTAACTCAGTGTTGCAGGGAAGTTCAGCTAGGTCGACAGGCTGACCAGGTAGCTGACACGAAGTTCAGACGGGTTAAAAGGCTGACTGGACTTCTGGCAGGTAAGTGGAGGTAAGTCACTAGAGGGGAGTGACTGTGAGGACGTGTTCCCGGGAACGAAACATTAGGTGTCGATCTGACTTAGATCCATTTCAGATATCTAAGTCGAGATCGTGACTAGATTCCGATCTCGAGGAGATGGAATCTAATTAATATTTTATTTGATGATTAATTGTGCTAACACTTTATTTTACAGGATATATATTTGTCTCGGACTAACATTTTCTTGCAGGAAGGAAACTGCTGGAAAATAAGGGTCCGGGCGCTCGGAGGTAAATTTTATCCTCCAACGAGCCTCGCCACGTGGAGCATCCTGGTTGGGTCGGCTACGTCATATTCAGGGCGCCCTGAACCTCCTATATAAGAAGTGTAGAGGCTGGAGTCACAAATCAACGAACAATCTGCTCTCCTGTGCTCCTACGACGCTGCGAAGGCTCTTCGACAAGTTTTGGTTTTCTTATTATTCTCTTATTGTCGGTTTTATTTTCCTTTACCAAAATTCCTGTACTGCATTTGTAAATACACTTCGAATTATTAGTAATAGCCTATCGAAAGCACCCTTGCGTGCGGGCCTTGGAGTAGGAGTCGCCAAAGGCTCCGAACCAAGTAAATCTTTGTGTTTGTTTTGGCTTGTTTATTTTCCGCTGCGTATCTCAGTTTTTTTAATCGCTATTAACCCCCCCCCCCCCTCCTCCTCTAGCGAAATTCACGATCCAACAAGTGGTATTAGAGCGGGTACCGCTCTGATTTGGTGCAACCACCAATCAAGCAAGGGGGGGGTCCTTTTCTAAAGTAAAATAGATATTGTTTGGGTTTAAAAAATTATCCTTACGCCTTTCGTTTTTTTCCCTCAAAAACCATTTTTGAAAACTTCATTTTCATCTTTTCACCATTGGTCGGTATTAGCGAAATATCACATTTTCAAAAATTTATAATAATATTCTTTTAATATTTTTTAAATATTTTATTATTATTATTTTTTTCATGCATATTTTTTTTCTCCAACACTGCTAATCCAAGACTAAGTCTTGGGATCTTTCTTTCGTTTCCTTGTGTGCAAGACTAATGTCTCTTCTAGAAGGACGAAGCATCAACGAACCACCTCCATATGAGATGTACGAGAGACATGAATTCAATTTGTGGAGGATGCAGATGGAAAACTTCATTTTCATGAACCACTTTGATAGTGGCTTGGCACTGAGAAGATCAACACAAAACTCGGAAGCAAACCAAAAGGTAATAAAATTAGTTTCAGAATTATTACCTAACAAAGTTAATTGCAGGATAGGAAAAGTCAAGGATGCCCACGAGTTTTGGACCTACCGACCAAGCTTCACGAGGAGCTGATGGAGCTAGAGGATCAAGTCAAACTAGAGTTCGGATCTGAGTCTGAATCCCCAGAGTCAGACCAAACAAGCTTTATGGCCTTAATGACACAAGAAGAGATGGAAGGATCTGAATCAGAGTTATAAAAAAATTCAGAAGTCGAATGTGAGACGACGGTGGACAAGAAGGAGAATCCTAACAAGGATTCTAAAGGTAAATTTGAAATTTTAAAATTTAAATATCATTTAATATGTTTTAAATGCAGTGAAAGAGGGCATTACAAAAGTAAGTACCCCAGTTATAAGACTCGAATCACACAACTAGAGGTAAAGGAGAAGTCGACACCTAAAATTCAAAAAGGAAATGAGCATATCCAATGCTTCAATTGCAAAAAGATGGGTCACTACAAACTTCAATGTCTAGAAAGAAGACCCAAGGATCCAGGGGGAGCAGAGGTTAGTAAGTTTACTATACATGACAATTCAGTTTTTTCTACACATAGTAGTAAATTAGATAATGAGTAATGATGCTCAGCGCGAAGTTGCTCCGCGAATTTGCGCCGCGACTGACTTGGCATCCTTCGTGGCCAAGTCCACGTAGGACAAAAAACGCAGACGAGGCATATGCCTCGCTCTTCCTTAATCGCGAAACCTCGACCAGTGACTTCCTCATTCGTGACCCGTGCCCTAACTTCTCCGCCGCCTCCGTTTTTTCGCGACCCACTCTCCCTGCGTGCACTACCCTAACTCCCCTTCTCCTTCCCGAACTCAGCTGCGCCTCTTCTTCTTCTTCCCTCCTCTTTCTTCTTCCCTCCCCCTCCCAGAGAATCGAAGCCCTCCGGCGTTGCTCCCCTTCTCCTTCCCGAACTCAGCTGCGCCTCTTCTTCTTCTCCCCTCCTCCTTCTTCTTCCCTCCGCCTCTCAGAGAATCGAAGCCCTCCGGCGCTGCACCCCTTCTCCTTCCCGTGCCCTGCCCTAACTCCCCTTCTCCTTCCCGTGCACTGCCCTACCTCCCCTTCTCCTTCCCGTGCCCTGCCCTAACTCCCCTTCTCCATCCCTCGCGCGAACTCAGCTGCGCCTCTTCTTCTTCTTCTTCTTCCCTCCTCCTTCTTCTTCCGGCGCTGCTCTCCTCATCAGTTTTGTGGATTGGTGTGCGAAATTAGGCATCCGCAAAGGACATCGCAGAGTACATCAACAAGGAGGGAAGAAGCAAGTACGGTAAAATTCAGAAAAATTGAAGGGTTAATTATGTTCATAAGTGGAATCTATTTTTGTTGAATTTTGTTTCTGGTTACATTGTTTCATTCATGGTCTGTTGCTATGTTCTAACACTGGACTGAATCAGTTGAAGTTTGTTGAATTTTATTTCTGATTACAATCAACCATGACATGTTACTATGTTCTAGCAACTTAAAGTTACTAATTAGTTTACTGTAGTTACATTGTTTCATTCGGGGCTGGCATTCTATTAAAGTCATGTAGTCATTGTTTCATTTTTTTTTAATTATGTCTCTGTTTTCTATTTATTTTTGGCCTTGCAATTTTTTTTAATAAATGTAGGTGAACAAAGTATCATGGAAAAAGGGAAAAATGATTCAAATGAGATAGAGGATAACAATGACCATAGGGATCAAGACCCATCTCCATCTAGTGTAAATGAAGTTAAGCTTCCTGAGATTGGAATGACATTTTCATCTGAAGAAGAAGTTCGTATTTTTTATAATTCCTATGCTCAGAATGTTGGTTTCGGTATTTGCAAATTAGGTGGTAGAAATGGAGATGATGGAAAGCAAAAATATTTCTCTGTTGGATGCGCAAAAAATGGTAGGAAAGTATCTCAAGCAAAAAATATTTTATACCCTAGACCTTCTACCAAGACGAATTGCAAAGCTAAGATTAATGTTGCTATTCGAAATGATGGGAACTTTGTGATTACTAGTCTATGCCTTGAACATAATCATATCTTGAGTCCTGGGAAGTCACGACATTTTAGATGTAATAAAGTATTGGATTCAGCTATAAAGAGAAAATTAGAGTTAAATGATCAAGCTGGAATAACTTCAAGCAAAAGTTTTCAATCATTTGTAGTTGAGGCTGGAGGCTATGAGAATTTGACATTTGATGAGAGAAAGTGTAGAAATTATATTTCAGAAGCTAGAAGGTTGAGGTTAGGGGATGGAGATGCTGAAGCTTTGAGTACTTATTTTTGTCGCATGCAAAGTAGGAACTCAAACTTTTTTTATGTGCTTGATTTAGATGGGGAATCTCGAATAAGAAATATTTTTTGGGCAGATGCAAGATGTAGGGCTGCGTATGAGTACTTTTCTGATGTGGTGACTTTTGATACAACCTATTTGACTAATAGTTATGATATGCCATTTGCTCCATTTGTTGGGGTGAATCATCATGGTCAATCTATTCTGCTGGGATGTGGATTATTATCAAGCGAAGACTCAACAACTTTCATATGGTTGTTCAAATCTTGGTTGACATGTATGCTCGGACATGCTCCAAAGGCTATAATCATAGACCAATGTCGTGCCATGACAATTGCAATTCAAGAGGTATTTCCAAATTTGCATCATCGTCTGTGTCTTTGGCATATCATGAAAAAGCTTCCAGCAAAATTAGGTGGTCATGCTCAATACAAATTGATAAAGAAACAATTGAAAAACATTGTTTATAACTCACTTACAGTTGATGAGTGTGATGAGAATTGGTTGAAAATGATTGAGGAGTTTAATTTGGAAAACAATGATTGGTTGAAATCTTTGCATGAAGAACGGAATAGATGGATACCTGTATACGTTAAAGATAACTTTTGGGCAGGTATGTCCACATCTCAAAGAAGTGAAAGTATGAATGCATTTTTTGATGACTACGTCCATTCTAAAACATCCTTGAAGCAATTTGTTGAGCAATATGATAATGCTTTGAAGAAGAAGATTGAGAATGAAAAACATTTGGATTTTATTTCTTTTAATTCTACCATGCCAGTTATTCTTGGTCATTCTATTGAAAGACAATTTCAAAATGCCTACACTAACAACTTATTTAAGTTGTTCCAAGATGAAATAAGAGGATTGATGTTTTGTGATGCCTCATTATTGAAGGAAGAAGGGACCACTTTAATATTTGAAGTAGTAGAAACTATCTTGGGAAAAAATGGAGAACCCGTAAGAGAAGTTTCCTTTAGGGTACATTATACAGAGTTAGATTGCAAATTGAAATGTGTGTGCCGTCTATTTGAGTTTCGGGGAATATTATGTAGGCATGTGATTAAAGTGTTGATAAGGATGAAGGTGACTGAGGTTCCTATGAATTATATTGTGGATCGATGGCGCAAAGATATTAAGCGTGGGTATCAAAGTATTAGTAACATCTATGATGATTATGTTTGTGATGGAGAAAGACATCGGTATAATATTCTCACTCCATTGATACAAGAGATTCAACAACTTGGTGCAAAAAATAACGACAATTGTTCTATGTTGTGGAAATCTTGAAGGACACGAAGGAAAAACTGATTGTTAATGATCTTGAACATTCAAGGGCTGAGCAACTGAAAGGAGTATCTACATTTGGTGCAAAAGCAATACACTCTCCATTAAAAGTAAGATCTCGAGGTCGTCCCCCCACGAAGAGAAAACAATCTAAGATCGAACAAATTGTGAAGAAATCAGTTGCAAAGGCCCGAAAAGAAGGTAAGTGATACATATAATAGATACCTAAAATAATTATGCAGTATTGTTTTGTTCAAGTAGATTCATGTGATTGTAGCTAGTCTAACATTTTTTTCTAATCTATCTTGCAGCAGTACAGATTGGAAAGTCAATGAGTTGATTGTGGAAGGGTCATGGAAAAGTGCAAGGTATCACTTTTACAAAATTGTATAGGACTTTGGGGGCGATCAATATTAGGTGTTGTTGCAAGATTTCATTTTTTGCTGCATAGTTATTATTGTCATATGTCATTCACTTATCCTTAGTTTTGTTTCTGGTATAACAGTCTTCTTTTTGGAGCAGAAGATTCTCCTATTGCTGGCTTGGTGTTGGATAGTGTCTTCTCAAATTTATTTGATCTTATAATGCTTGTGGATGTTTTGTAAATTTGTTGGAATCTATCAAATTGAGAACAACTTATATAAATATGACATCTTGTTTTCCTTTTGTTTTTCCTTTTGGTTTTTGACAAGTAGCCATCTGTGTCATTCATAGGCAGCCATTTGTGGACACTTCCATTTCATTTCGAGTTAATTATACTTCCATTTCTTGAGTATCCGAACTCCATTTCATTTCGAGTTAATTATACTTGTATCCGAACTCATTTGTGGAGATTGGAGAGCAGATTCTACAATCTGAACTTGACAGATTCTAGAGATTCCAGAGTAAAGTTAAAGGTACTTAAACATCTTGATAGTCTTCTACAATCTGAACTCATTTGTGAATTTATGCTTCCTAATCAACAAATCCATTGATGGAAGATGTTGACATTTTTGGTTTATGAACACCAGTGGATGCCAGAACTACGCCAGTATGCGCCTAATGTTCCTATAGTTTTGGTTGGAACAAAATTAGCTCAGTAATCATTTTGAGAAGGAAAATGTTAACTAGCACAAATTTTCATGTTATCATCATGCTAAACACTTTAATTTTTTTTGAATTTATAGATCTCCGTGATGACAAAGCTTATCTTGCTGATCATCCTGGTGCAACAACAATAACTCCAGCACAAGTAGCTTATGTGCAATTTTTGTTCTCTTGTTTTTCTATTTGTAGAATGTTGACAAACTTAGATTGCATTATATTTCTTTATAGAGGGAAGGACTGAGGAAACAAACTGGTGCTGCAGCATATATTGAATGTACCTCCAAAACCCAACAGGTATAAACTTAGAGGAAATTGTGGTGAACCAACAATGACTCTTGGCTTGCATTTTAATATTGGTTGCATCAAATTTCTCACCACTTCAGTGGAAATTGTAACGTACCTAAAATCACTTATTTCAAACCAGTTCTTCATTTTGGATTGATTAGAATGTCAAAGCTGTATTTGATACTGCAATCAAGGTGGTTCTTCAACCCCCACGAACGAAGGAGACAGCCAAGAAAAAAACCAAAAGAAGCTCTGGTTGTCTAATGGCGTAAGTATCTGATTACATAACCTTACATGTCGATTTTATGTAAGAATGTGGAGGAATAAAAGTTTTATTTATTAAAAAAACCCCTTTGATTGCTGGCTGTTTTGGCAGAAATCTCATATGTGGAGCTTCAAACTCTATCGTCATGCTGAAAACTGTGACGGCTTGTGCAAGTTAGCAGAATCTAGTTGAAATTGGCTTTTGCTCAATAGAGAGGGAACCTGTGGTTCTCCCATTTTGTTGTAGGAATTCTCCTGTTTTGTTGTAGGAATCAGTTCCTTTCTGATTTCTGTAGGACGTAAACCTGCTCTATTCTAAACATGTTCAATGTTTGGCTCATGTTATCTATATGGGGATGATGAATTAATGCATCTGTCATTGCCCACGTATGACTGTTGATGTTTAATAGCAGTAGTCCATTTATCATTGAATGAACTCATTCATAACATAGTGTAAGTTATCTTCCACGTGTTGTTGTCTCCTTGGGGAAAAAAATAGCACTCACATGGTATTTTGTGTCGTCCTTGAAAACGTATCAATTTCCGGAAATAAACTTGACTATTTACTATGCGACTGCAAAAGAATGTTGTAGTTAATGCAAAAGCATAGTAGGTGAAACTGAACGATGATTGTGATTTTAAAAGGGATGGTGGTGAGCAATGAATGTATTCAAGAGGTTTTTGGTTGCTTTCTTCAGATAACTTGATAATCGAAAGGGATTTAATGGGGTTTTGACGAGTGTTAAAGAATTATGCTTTTGAAAATGTGGTAAGATCATTTTGTACTGAACCCAAAGTAGGCACAAAAGAATGAAAGACAGTAAGATAGACGCCGACTGCTGATTATTTGGACAATAACAATACCAGTATCATATCCACGATCATGTTGGCAATCTGACAATTTTTTCTATTCAAGGACATGCCATTTGCTCGAGTTTGCAGTACGTTGAACAAGTATCATTTCACATCTAATTCAAGAGAAAGAAATCAAATAAAACCACAACATCCGATAGCATCAAAAAAGTTAACAGAAGCCCTAAGCAAGTAGGGTCAAAGACAAGAAAGAACTCCACTCCTTGATACCGAACACTGAAAAATTATATCAAATGCATGTAAATGGTTTCCATCATCCAATCTCCACTGAAACTCGCCCAATAAAGACTGAATCATTTGTAAGTTCCCGCAGATGTTTTTCTTTCAACAAAATAACATATAACAAAATGCTTTGAATCATCCAACAGTACTCAATACTAATTATCCTAACACAAGTACAACACCAACATAATTCAAGATTCAAAAGTAGTTAACGATATAAACTAACAAACGAAATTTGTGTCCAGAATTACAAATATTTAGGTAGTTACATTACAACACAATACTATTTAATACTAACTTGCCATATGAACTAACAATCCAATAAGGATTACGGCTAAGAGAATCAAGTTCACCATCACTAATATCCAAATAAATTTCGGTACATTGATTATTCCCGGATAATGACCATGAAATGCATTGTGCTCACTTTCAATTTTGGCCGATGACCTAGTATCGGTCGTCACCCACTTTTGCCATCCATGTTGCTCACATCTGTAATAATGTCTTCCAGGATTCTTGGTTGATCTAGAAACACACATAAATGTTCTTCGTCCGCAGTCCCTACATGTTATAGGTTCAAATCTTGTATTGTCGATGCTGCTATAACTTGAGGTTGCCATGAAATAACAACCTAATAATCAAATTTTCTTTACTTAGAATAAAAATAAATAAATTTATAACATTCATATATTAAACAAACAAACTACAACATTCAGAGAGATTGTATGCTAAACCAATTGAGAATTATTTTAAACTTTTTATCACTAAAATGACATATATCAGCTTGATAATTAAGAGACCGAACATACAACTTCGCAGTTAGGAGTGTTAAATTGGAATTACTCTTTTGCAACAATATTCCAACTCCTCCGAGGAATAGATCCCTGAAACATACGTGATATTAAAACGAACCAAAAAATCATTTAGTCCAACTATTTGATATTGGTTGTTTCTATGGATCTTGTTCCTCCATCCAACTACATTAACAATCAGAAAATTATGTTATTCAGAATTCTCTTGAACGAAACAAAATTCAACAAACTTCAACTGATTCAGTCCAGTGTTAGAACATAGCAACAGACCATGAATGAAACAATGTAACCAGAAACAAAATTCAACAAAAATAGAATCCACTTATGAACATAATTAACCCTTCCATTTTTCTGAATTTTACCGTACTTGCTTCTTCCCTCCTTGTTGATGTACTCTGCGATGTCCTTCGCGGACGCCTGATTTCGCACACCAATCCACAAAACTGACGAGCAGAGCAGCGCCGGAAGAAGAAGGAGGAGGGAAGAAGAAGAAGAAGAGGCGCAGCTGAGTTCGCGCGAGGGAAGGAGAAGGGGAGGTAGGGCAGTGCACGGGAAGGAGAAGGGGAGTTAGGGCAGGGCACGGGAAGGAGAAGGGGAGTTAGGGCAGGGCACGGGAAGGAGAAGGGGTGCAGCGCCGGAGGGCTTCGATTCTCTGGGAGGGGGAGGGAAGAAGAAGGAGGAGGGGAGAAGAAGAAGAGGCGCAGTTGAGTTCGGGAAGGAGAAGGGGAGCAACGTCGGAGGGCTTCGATTCTCTGGGAGGGGGAGGGAAGAAGAAAGAGGAGGGAAGAAGAAGAAGAGGCGCAGCTGAGTTCGGGAAGGAGAAGAGGAGTTAGGGCAGTGCACGCGGGGAGAGTGGTGTTAGGATCCTTCGTACGGCTAGAGAGGGGGGTGTGAATAGCCGACCCCAATCTTTCTCGTTTCTTCCTACGATTAGGTTAGCGCAGCGGAAATACAAAGTAGAAAGAAAACAGGAGAAGAAAGACAAACCATATAACGAGGTTCGGAGATGAACTCCTACTCCTCGGCGTGTCCGTAAGGTGGACGAAGCCTACCAATCCGTCGGTGGATGAGTCCCCGGAAACCCGGCTAATAGATACTCCTTGTGGGTGGAGAAACCTCACCACAATCTTTGCAACAGCAATAGGAGTACAAATAGGAACAAGAAAACAAGAACAGAAATGTAAACAACACTTGCTTGCCTTCTTGAAGTCAGCAGGAACCCTGGTGAAGCAGCAGCTTCTCGGATCCAAGCAACAGGAAGAAGCTCACGCGAAGCTTTAGCACCCAACGAGCTCAACAAAGCTCAGCAAGAAGAAGAAGCAAAAGCTTCAGGCAGGAGAGAACTTCCAGAAGGAAGAAGAAGAAGCCCTGTAGAAGCCCTCAGCCCCTTTATACCTGCGAAGAAGAAACAGCGAAGAAACTAGCCGTTGCGTCGCAACGGCTAGAACTCTGATCGGTCTGCAGACCGATCAGGGAAGAGGTGGATCGTCTCTGATCGGTCTGTGGACCGATCAGAGAGGAGGTGGATCGGTTCACAGACCGATCCCCTTCCTTTCCCCTTCTCGCGATGCTCGTCTCTGATCGGTCCACAGACCGATCAGGACATGGCCTGATCGGTCTGTGGACCGATCAGCCTGCCTTTCTTTTCGCCTCTGTTCGCTTACTGATCGGTCACCAGACCGATCAGTAACCGAACAGAGAGCTTCTGTTCGGTATCTGATCGGTCACCAGACCGATCAGATAACCATCAGTAGCATACTGATCGGTCACTGATCGGTCACCAAACCGATCAGATGAGCCATGTATCATTGGATCGGTCTGCAGTCCGATCCAAACTTCTCAGCCCTAAACCTAAGGCTTTCACACCAACATCCGGTCAATCTTGACCTGTTGGTACATCATGCCTAGCATCCGGTCACTCCCTTGACCTGCTAGCACTCCCCGCTAAGTGTCCGGTCAATCCCTTTGACCCACTTAGACTTTTCCACACCAGATGTCCGATCATCCCTGATCCATCTGGATTTTCCTCTTCGTGCCAAGTATCCGATCACTCCCTTGACCTACTTGGACTTTCCAACACCAGAAGTCCGATCATCCCTGATCCATCTGGATTTTCCCTTGCCCGGCTTCACTCACCAGGACTTTCCACCTGGCTTCACTCACCAGGATTTCCACACTGCCTAACATCCCAGTTAGGACTTTCTCACTGCCTGGCTTCACTCACCAGGACTTTCCAACTGCCTAACATCCCAGTTAGGGCTTTTCCATTGCCTAACATCCCAGTTAGGACTTTTCCTCGTGCCAAGCTCCCTGCTTGGACTTCTCCGTGCCAAGTCTCCATACTTGGACTTTTCCAGTGCCAAGTCTCCATACTTGGACTTTCCCGTGCCAAGTCCCCATACTTGGACTTTTCGCGTGCCAAGCTCCCTGCTTGGACTTTTCCGTTGCCAAGTCTCCACACTTGGACTTTTCAGGTCAACCAGGTCAACCTTGACCTAAGGTTGCACCTACAATCTCCCAAACATCTATTCTTGTCCCATATCAAGAATACAACTCTTCCACGAGTGTCAAACATCAACATGCAACTCAACTAGGTCAACCTTGACCTAAGGTTGCACCGACAATCTTCCCAAGTCAAACATCAAAATACAACTCGAGTCAAGTTACCTCGAGTTGGGTCAACCAGGTCAACCTTGACCTAAGGTTGCACCAACAATCTCCCCCTTTTTGATGTTTGACAAAACCCATAATCAAGTTAGGTTAACCCGATAACCTAACTTAGGTTTTCCAACTATCTTCCAATGCCCAATGTTCTTTCCTTGAACATTCTCTGGACATTCTCCCCTTAGGTTAACCCGATAACCTAACTTGGGTTCTCCAATAATTCTCTCCCTTTTTGACACACATCAAAAAGAATTCCAATGTTCTTCCTTGAACATTCCTTGACATTCTTCCCCTAGCTTAGGTTAACTCGATAACCTAACTTGGGTTCTCCAATAATTCTCCAATGAACACTCTCCCCTTTTTGACACACATCAAAAAGAAAAAGGAGAGTATCAAGATCAAGAGTTTCTTCCTAATGAAAGTCTCATACCTTTCATTCAAACTCTTAATTTCCCCCTTGATACTAAACTTAACAATCAACTTAGTGATAATCCCATATCACTAATCCTCAAAAAGTCTTAAGGAGTAAAAACTCCCCCTAAAAGTCAACTCCCCCTTGACAATTAGATAAAACTCCCCCTAAAGGTCAACTCCCCCTTGACCATTGCACCAACAATGTCTTGGAGAGTTTCAAACCTTTAGAAATCCACAAAACCCAATTTTCAGCTGAAATTTCAGACCAACAGTCGAAATTCAGCTTCTGGCACGCCCTGATCGGTCACCAGACCGATCAGGATCCCATTGGATCGGTCCCCAGACCGATCCACATTCACTGGGATCGGACTGCCTCTTACTGGATCGGTCTCCGGACCGATCCACACCTCCCTGGATCGGTCCAGTGACCGATCCACTCCTTTCTGGATCGGTCCAGTGACCGATCCAAGCTCCCTTATCAGAATTCCTGAATTTCCTTTACCCGAAATTCAGAAACCCATAAACAATTCCAGAAAATTTCAAAAATTATGAAACTTTGAGGATACACTCCTCATAACATATACAATCATGGAAAAATAGTTTTCTATGAAAATAACTTCCATTTTTCAATCTTGATACAAAGTTCAAAAACTTTGAAATAGTTCAAGTTTTAACTCAACTTTGTATCACAATGTTCAATGATGAATGCAATCACTAAGATGGCTTCATCAAGGTTTTCCAAATCAATTTCAAAATGATTTTAAACCTTTTAATTTAGGACCACAATCTTAGGGCTAAATGTACATGACTTGTACACAAGCTTTCCCTATGATCCCCAATTTCTTGAATTAGGCTCATCTAGGTACAAGAACTATGCACCTTGATCCTAACTCATGATCCTAATATCTCACACACATCTAAGGTGTATCAAACCACATTCAAGTCAATTTGATGTGAGATATGGGTTAAGGTCAACTTAGGCTAAGTTCTCATGCATTTTCTAAACTACACTTTGATCTCAATATCAAAATGTGTTTTATCCTTAAATCAATTTCATTGATTATTAATGCAAGAGATGATGACATGGCATAAATGATATCATAAGTAAAAACATGTGCCAATGTCATGATGTCATGGCATAAAGCTTGAAAACTTAAATAAAGCATGACATATAATAACCTAAGCATTATCATGACATTTCAAATGATCATAAATTAAATATGGTGTCATGACATGGCATATGGCAAACAACCATGGTAAGTTAACACAAATAAAATACCTAGATTACCTATCTAAGTATCCTTAATCACTTAGCTAACTTAAATTCTAATCCTAGATTGCCCAAAGTGCTCCAAGAAAATGTCAAAACCCAAGTTGGCATTTCTTGATCTCTTGTTTGATTTATACCATTTAAAATTCTACAAGAGTAGCACTTCTAAGTTAAGGCCCGGATTGCCTTGATTACCTAAGAGAATATCAAAATCCCAATTTGATATTTCTCTAGGTTTTTCAAAATTGTGTCAATTTAAAGTAAGATTAATATATTCTCACTTTGGCACAACTTACTCTTCCAAGGAGTGAATGACAAAGATTATTCCATTTCATTTTCAAAGGTTCCCAAACACCTTGAAAATGCTCCTTGAGTGTCAATTTCCTCAAAGTTGGGTTAACTACCCTTCTTATTGGAGTTGACACTCTCTAACCCATCTATGGGGTAGAGAAGATGCTCCTAGGAACCCAATACCTATTAGAGCTCATTGAGTTCACTAAATATTCACTAGGGATAACTTCCCTAGCAACCCTCCTAATGACCCTCTTAGACTTTAAAGTCTTGGTCATTTGGGTCTCATCAAGGTCAACTATAGGGTTGACTTCCCTTGTGACCTTGGTAGTGGTCTTCCTAGCCCTAGGTTTTGTTCCATAATCGAATGGAACATTATGATAGGTGGGCTTGACCAATTGGGACTTAGGTTTGTGACCCAAACCTTTCTTGTCCTTGGACTTGGGTTTTTGACCCCTAGACCCTAGAGTCAAATCCTTAAGAGCCTTTTCTAGAGAGTCAAGTCTTGACCTTAAGGCTTGATTTTCTTTCTCTAATACCTCAAGTTTTGATTTGTCATTCTTTCTTGAGGTGTTCCTAGGCATGTGTCTAGTTGATTTAGGGTTTTTACCTAGGTTTTCCTTAACCTTAGAAGTGTTAATCCTAGGGTTAGCATTCCTAGTAGTATCCCTATCTAGGTTGACATGTTTAGCACCTAAGCACATGTATTGATTTCTAGTGTTAACATGCTTATCATTATTGACTAATGCAATAAAATTACTAGCATGTATCCTACTAGAATTGCACGAATGAGCCTTAAAAGATACCTTAGGGTTTGCCTTAGCTCCCCCTATCGATGTGCCCGATCTCTTGCCCTTATGAGGTTGCCTCCCCCTTGGACAATGGCTCCTATAGTGTCCCCTTTGCTTGCATTGGAAGCACACGATGTGCTCCTTGCCCTTGCGTTTCGGGACTCCGGCTTCCTTGACCTTTGGCGCCGGTGGAGTCTTTCTTACCCTCTTTGGACATTTACTCTTGTAATGTCCACGTTCCCTACACTCAAAGCACAAAATATGTAATTTAATTGAACTTAAATTGCTTGAGTTACCTAGGGTTGAGGGTGGATGCGAGCTCTCTTCTTCATCCCTCCCGGAGGTAGAAGCTTCTTCTTCTTGCTCCGAACTTGAAGAAGAACTCTCCTCCTCTTCTTCCTTGGATGTTGAGTAGCCCTCAACTCCCAATTCGCTTCTTCCATGATGTGAGCTACTTGGCTCACTAGGCTCCTCTTCATGGCTTGAAGTGGAGCTCTCCTCATGGAGTTTGGCCAAGTTGTTCCACAACTCCTTGGCATTGTTGTACCTATCTATCTTGCACAAAACATTATTAGGTAAAGCAAATTCAATAATTTTTGTTACCTCGTCATTGATTTCGGATTGTCGGATTTGCTCTTTCGTCCACTCCTTCTTCTTGATAGGTTTTCCTTCCTCATCCATCGGAGGGGAAAACCCTTCTTGTACACAAAACCAATTTAACATATTAGTTCTAAGAAAATACATCATCCTTACCTTCCAATATGTGAAGTTGTCGTGAGACTCGTAGAAGGGTTGAATGGTGATGTCTTCTCCATAGAGATCCATCTCTAGCTTTGCTCCCACGGGTGTTGATCCGATGAAGAGCAACCTGGCTCTGATACCACTTGTTAGTATCCTTCGTACGGCTAGAGAGGGGGGTGTGAATAGCCGACCCCAATCTTTCTCGTTTCTTCCTACGATTAGGTTAGCGCAGCGGAAATACAAAGTAGAAAGAAAACAGGAGAAGAAAGACAAACCATATAACGAGGTTCGGAGATGAACTCCTACTCCTCGGCGTGTCCGTAAGGTGGACGAAGCCTACCAATCCGTCGGTGGATGAGTCCCCGGAAACCCGGCTAATAGATACTCCTTGTGGGTGGAGAAACCTCACCACAATCTTTGCAACAGCAATAGGAGTACAAATAGGAACAAGAAAACAAGAACAGAAATGTAAACAACACTTGCTTGCCTTCTTGAAGTCAGCAGGAACCCTGGTGAAGCAGCAGCTTCTCGGATCCAAGCCTAGCTAGAAAACCAGCAACAGGAAGAAGCTCACGCGAAGCTTTAGCACCCAACGAGCTCAACAAAGCTCAGCAGGAAGAAGAAGCAGAAGCTTCAGGCAGAAGAGTACTTCCAGAAGAAAGAAGAAGAACCCCTGTAGAATCCCTCAGCCCCTTTATACCTGCGAAGAAGAAACTAGCCGTTGCGTCGCAACGGCTAGAACTCTGATCGGTCTGCAGACCGATCAGGGAAGAGGTGGATCGTCTCTGATCGGTCTGTGGACCGATCAGAGAGGAGGTGGATCGGTTCACAGACCGATCCCCTTCCTTTCCCCTTCTCGCGATGCTCGTCTCTGATCGGTCCACAGACCGATCAGGACATGGCCTGATCGGTCTGTGGACCGATCAGCCTGCTTTCTTTTCGCCTCTGTTCGCTTACTGATCGGTCACCAGACCGATCAGTAACCGAACAGAGAGCTTCTGTTCGGTACATACTGATCAGTCACTGATCGGTCACCAGACCGATCAGATGAGCCATGTATCATTGGATCGGTCTGCAGCCCGATCCAAACTTCTCAGCCCTAAACCTAAGGCTTCCACACCAACATCCGGTCAACCTTGACCTGTTGGTACATCATGCCTAGCATCCGGTCACTCCCTTGACCTGCTAGCACTCCCCGCTAAGTGTCCGGTCAATCCCTTTGACCCACTTAGACTTTTCCACACCAGATGTCCGATCATCCCTGATCCATCTGGATTTTCCTCTTCGTGCCAAGTATCCGATCACTCCCTTGACCTACTTGGACTTTCCAACACCAGAAGTCCGATCATCCCTGATCCATCTGGATTTTCCCTTGCCTGGCTTCACTCACCAGGACTTTCACCTGGCTTCACTCACCAGGATTTCCACACTGCCTAACATCCCAGTTAGGACTTTCTCACTGCCTGGCTTCACTCACCAGGACTTTCCAACTGCCTAACATCCCAGTTAGGGCTTTTCCATTGCCTAACATCCCAGTTAGGACTTTTCCTCGTGCCAAGCTCCCTGCTTGGACTTCTCCGTGCCAAGTCTCCATACTTGGACTTTTCCAGTGCCAAGTCTCCATACTTGGACTTTTCCCGTGCCAAGTCTCCATACTTGGACTTTTCGCGTGCCAAGCTCCCTGCTTGGACTTTTCCGTTGCCAAGTCTCCACACTTGGACTTTTCAGGTCAACCAGGTCAACCTTGACCTAAGGTTGCACCTACAATCTCCCAAACATCTATTCTTGTCCCATATCAAGAATACAACTCTTCCACGAGTGTCAAACATCAACATGCAACTCAACTAGGTCAACCTTGACCTAAGGTTGCACCGACAATCTTCCCAAGTCAAACATCAAAATACAACTCGAGTCAAGTTACCTCGAGTTGGGTCAACCAGGTCAACCTTGACCTAAGGTTGCACCAACAAGTGGGTCGCGAAAAAACGGAGGCGGCGGAGAAGTTAGGGCACGGGTCGCGAATGAGGAAGTCACTGGTCGGGGTTTCGCGATTAAGGAAGAGCGAGGCATATGCCTCGTATGCGTTTTTTGTCCTACGTGGACTTGGCCACGAAGGATGCCAAGTCAGTCGCGGCGCAAATTCGCGGAGCAACTTCGCGCTGAGCATCATTACTCTTAGATAATTATCATTGCTCTAGCTTAGATGTACCTCAACAATTAGATGTACATGCTCAACCAAATAAATTAACAAATAAAAATCTAAGCAATAATTTAGAATGTAATTCCTTAATCTTTTACTCAAGATTTAGGAAATTAGAAAAACAAATTAATCTTTTGAAAAATAAACAAGAACAAATAATTAAATCATTAAATCTTGACTTAATTACAAATCTAAATCAAATCTAAGATATAATCAAGTATTTTTTGATTATAAAATTAATCAACAAGATATAATTCAAACAATTTAATTAATTCAAAATTAAATTAACACTTAAATTGAATTAAGACTTAAAACTTAAATTTAAATTCAAAATTAAACATTAAATCTTCACTAAAATTTAAAAATAACAGACCAATAATTCAGGGGAGGCTCCAGAATAGCTGGCACCTCCAAAATTAACCTACCCAACAGGGTAACCAAAACCAACCTACCCGACAGGGTAATTAGGACTAGCTTAAAAAGGGATAATAGTTTAACTTAACCTACAGTACTGGTAAAATTTTGGATGATAGTACGTTAGGGAAACTATGCCTATGCATGTCTAGGAAGATATGACTTCGATCTGGTGCATTTGACTTAGTGGAACTAACCGAAGCTACTCTGTACGGATCCTAACTAGTTAGACTAAGGTTTTGTATTAAGTTCAGTGGATAATACTATTTGGAAAACCTCAAAGGCATGGTTACTTTAATGATGCCCAAGTGACTTACCATAGCCCAGAAGTTTATCCAGAAAATGCCTATTTGTTGAGCCCAAAGCTAAACCTGAATCTAACACAAAGTTAAACCAAATCCTGAAATTGAATCCAACTCATCTCACAAAAATTATAGGATTCCCTAATTGAAAACCTAGATTAGGTGAGATGACTAAGGACTTCGAATCGAATCGAACCAATTCGAATCAAATCGAATAGAATCTAAACAAATCGAATCGAATCGAACTAAATAAAATTAAATTAAATCTAATTAAATTAAAATTAAAATTAAATTAAATCAAATTTACTTTAAAAAACATTTTAAAATTATTTAAAAATCATTTTAAAAATTCATTTAAAATTCTTTTAAAAATTCTTTCAAAATTCCTTTAAAAAACATTTTAAAAATTATTAAAAAAATTCATTTAAAAATTATTTTAAAATGCGTTTAATATTTCTTTAAAAATTATTTTAAAAATTATTTTAAAATTGTTTTAAAAATTATTTTAAAATTTATTTAAAATTCTTTTAAAAATTCTTTTAAAATTCCTTTAAAAATAATTTTAAAAATTATTTAAAAATTCCTTTACAAATTATTTAAAAATTATTTTAAAAATTCTTTAAAAAATCATTTTAAAAACTTCTTTAAAAAATAATTTAAAAATTCTTTTAAAAATCATTTAAATTTCTTTTAAAAATCATTTAAAATTTCTTTTAAAAATCATTTAAAAATTCTTTAAAAATCATTTAAAATTTATTTTAAAATCATTTTAAAAATTCTTTTAAAAAATCATTTTAAAAAATCATTTAATTTTTTTTTAAAAATCATTTAAAAATTCTTTAAAAATCATTTAAAAATTCTTTAAAAATCATTTAAAATTTCTTTTAAAAATCATTTAAGAACTCTTGTTAAAATCATTTTAAAAATTCTTTTAAAATTCTTTAAAAATCATTTAAAAATTATTTTAAAAATCATTAAAAAAAATTCTTTAAAATTTATTTAAAGAAAAACTTTAAAAATTATTTTAAAAAATTTATTTTAAAAATTCTTTTAAACTTACTTTTTTTAAAAAACTCTTTTAAACTTAAAATTTATTTTTAAAATTCATTTAAACTTAAAATTTATTTTAAAAATTCTTTTAAACTTAAAATTTATTTTTTTTTAAAAAAAAAATCTGTTAAACTTAAAATTCGTTTAAGAAATCGTTTTAAAAAATTCTTTAAATAAAAAAGAAACAATTTTAAAAATTCTTTAAAAATCAATTTTAAAAATTGTTTAAAAATTCACTTTAAAAAAAATTCTTTAAAAATTCTTTTATAAATTATTTTAAAACTTTAAAATTCTTTTAAAATTTATTTTGAAAACTTTAAAAAATTATTTTAAAATCCTTTTAAAAATTCTATTAAAAAAATATATTTAAAATTATTTTAGGAATCTTATTAAAAATTATTTTTAAAAAAATTGTTTAAATTAGTTGAAAAAAATCTTATTTTAAACTTAGAAAGCATTTTAATTAAATTTAAAGTTAAACTAAATCTAAATCCTAATGAAATTATTGGCATTTGATTAACTTCAAACTTGAACTTAAACTTGAAATTTAAAACTCCATTTAAAATTATACTAGATCAAAATTATTTAAAACTTAAATTTTATTAAATAATTAAAATTTGATTAAATAATTAATAAGTAAATAATTAAAGTAAAAACTTCAAACATTAACTGTACTTATGCAATTAATATACTCGATAAACATAAGTATTACTAACACTGAATCCCTTAAACACTTAGGTAGGAAAATGTGTTAAAGCCTTGAAATTATTCCCAAACCTTAGTGTTGACTTTAGAGGGAGTGTTGACTTCATGGGGAGTATTGACGTTAGGGGAGATGTTTTTGAAATCTTTTGACAAATTATTTTTATAAAATATTTTGAAAAACCCTCTCACACTTTATTTGAAAAATATTCTTAAAATATTTTCATAACTTTTTTGATCACTTTGAAAACTATTGTCCAAATTTAGTTATAAAATATATATATATATATATATACTCTATGCTTTTCAAAAATTATTTTGAATTAACATATTTTTGAAAAATTATTTTGTTACTTAGTAAACATTTGAAAAACTTAAATTGACAAGCTCTTCTTAAAATGTTTTTGTGCACAATCATTTTTAAATTTTTTTTGTATTGAAAAATATTTTGAAAACTCACCTTCAAACTTCGTGTTCTTTTAATTTGGATCAAACCCCTAGACACATAGGAAGTTTTACTTGTGGTTAACAAGAAATCCTAAGAATGTGTCAAGTTAAGGGGATCCCTGATTAAAAGACTAAAAGTAATCTTTAAAAAATTACTATTGAAAATCTTTGAAACTAAGTTTGAAAAATTATTTTCATAATCTTTTACAAAATTACTCTTTGCTTTACAAATTTTTGTGAAAACACTTTAAAAAATATTTTAAAAATACACTATCAAAACGTAACTTAAACTCTCAAAAGTCACTTTTGTCACTTAGAAAACTCACTTTCAAAAAGTCTTTCGCACATTGTTGGTGCAAAACCTAATGGAAACTAACCCTTAAGTTCATATCCTTTCGATCCGACTTAGATCCATTTCAGATACCTAAGTCGAGATCGTGACTAGATTTCGGTCTCGAGGATACGGAATCTAATTAATATTTTATTTGATGATAAACTGTGCTAATACTCTATTTTGTAGGATATATATTTACCTCGGACTAACGTTTTCTTGCAGGAAGAAAACTGTTGGAAAACAAGGGTCCGGGCATCCGGAGGCAAATTTTATCCCCCAATGAGCCTCGCCACGTGGAGCATCCTGGTTGGGTCGGCTATGTCATATTCAGGGCGCCCCGAACCTCCTATATAAGGAGGGTAGAGGTTGGAGTCACAAATCAACGAACAATCTGCTCTCCTGTGCTCCTGCGACGCTGCGAAGGCTCTCCGACAAGTTTTGGTTTTCTTATTATTCTCTTATTGTCGGTTTTATTTTCCTTTACTAAAATTCCTATATTGCATTTGTAAATACACTTCGAATTATTAGTAATTGCCCATGGAAAGCACCCTTGCGTGCGGGCCTTGGAGTAGGAGTCACTAAAGGCTCCGAACTAAGTAAATCTTTGTGTTTGCTTTGGTTTGTTTATTTTCCACTACATATCTTGGTTTTTTTAATCGCTATTCACCCCCCCCTCCCTAGCGAAATTCACGATCCAATACCTTTGTTCTATAAAACAGCGTTAGTCCAATAAATAAAATAATAACTTGTAAGACAAATGTTAGTACAATAATAATGAGCAGTATTAATTAGTTCCTGTCCTCCCAGGACTAGAAACTAGTCAAGGTCTCGGCTTAGAGATCCCAAATGGACCTAAACTGGACCGACGTCTACTGTCCCTTCAACCGGAATGCGTCCTCACTTGGTCACTCTCCTCTAGTGACTTACCTTAACTTACCAGTTTGCTAGACATTCGGTTAGCCTGTCGACCTGTCTGGACTTCATGTCAGCTATCTGGTCAGCCTGTTAACCTAGTTGCACTTCTTGCCAAATATCTGGTCAGCCCGTCGACCTATGTGGACTTCGTACCAGCTATTCGATTGACTCTTTGACCTAGCTGGATTTCGTACCAACTATCCGGTCGGCCCATTGACCTAGCTGAATTTTCTGCACACTTAATCAAGTGGTTAAATCACAACAAAACCTAACTTGACTTCCTTGTCATTCATCAAAATCTGAATTAGACCGTTAGTGCAAAACTGCAGGAACACTTTGTCTTCCAAATCTTGTAAGAATTGGCGAGCAAAAGCGAAGAAGAGAGGTGTGTGCAACGGTCACAAAAAACCCTTCTCTAGGGCTTCTTCGGGCGTCGGCTTAATCGCTTAAGGAGATGCTTAAGCAATTACCACGTCAGCAACCTACAGTAACAGTTAGTTTTCAAATCTTAAGAGATTATTCCAATCGCTTAAGCCATGCTGAATCGATTAGCCAAATCGATTCAACAACTCACTATGCTTCATGAAGAACAGTTCTTAAGCGATCGACTTGATCGCTTACCGAGCTTAAGCGATTACCCTAATCGCTTAAGAATTTTGTAATCGATTATCCTAATCGATTATGGTCCTCTCTGTTCGATAGTTATAGGCCCGTAAGAGATTAAGCAACCTTACTTAATCACTTACCAATCTTTCTATTTCCTCATAGAAAGGTTCTTAAGTGATCACCCTGATCGCTTAAGCTCTACTAAATCAATTATCCTAATTGATTTGGCAACCCTAGCTCCTTAATTAGAGTCCTAGAGTTCCTTGCCCAACATTCAGTCAATCGTGACCTGATGGGACTCTTTATTGCATAGCATTCGATCACCCTTGACCTACTGGAACTTCTGCACCACGTGTTCAGTCAATCCTTTAACCCACTTGGACTTTTCTTCTTGTGCCAAGTGTCTGATCAACCTTGACCCACTTAGACTTACCATCTCATGTCAAGTATCCGGTCCTCTATGACCCACTTGAACTTTCTCTCACCAGATGTCTAATTAAACCTTTGACCTACCTAGATTTCCATTGCCTAGCTTTGCTTATCAGGACTTTCACATCTGCCTAGCTTCACTCACTAGGGCTTTTCACCTAGCTTCACTCACCAGGACTTCCATCTGTCTAGCTTCACTCACTAGGACTTCCCTCTGCCTACCTTCACTCACTAAGATTTTCCAACTGTATGACTTTATTCACTGGGACTTTCTATCTGTCTGACTTCACTCACCAAGTGATGTATGTAGATTATATATGTTATTTTGTATTATTTAACACACATCTTTATGTATTCATTGCCTATAATCTATGCTTTTGCACCTTTTATCATGATAATTTTGGTATAATTACTATTTTTGCGTCCAGAGATTTGCTCAGTGTTTGCTTTCACTTTTAGGAGCAGTTTGGAGTGGGGAAAAAAATTCTAAAGACGCAAAAGAAGATCATTTGAAAAAGATCATGACCTAGCCTTGTCTACCTCGTGGAGAGAAAGGCAAAAGGTTGGAGTGCCCAAGTTAAGAGGCGCACACAACAACCATTTCCTGAGGTAAAGTGGACCTGACCATGCTTTGAGGCATGATCAGGAGAGGCTTTAGTCACTGGTCGTGTTAAAAGGCACGGCTAAAGAAGCAGTGAAGACATGGGCCGTGCTAAATGGCATGACCAGAAGGAAAAATTAGTACAAGAAGAGGGTTGGTTGTGCCAAAAGGAACGACTAAGAGCCTGCCCATGCCTTTTACCATAACAGAAATGGACTTATCCATGCTTGAGGCACGGCCATCCTCCAGAAATGCAGGTTTGTAGATTAGGTCGTGCCAAATGGCACGACCTCGAAGGAGAAAACAAAGCAGCCTTTACTCTGGCAGTGCTAAGTGGCATGGCCAAGTTATTTGGATAGAGCCAACTTGGCTCTAGCCGTGCTATAAGGCACAACCAAGAAGCCAAACACAGCTTTGGCCGTGCCAAATGGCATGACCAAGCTAATTTGCTAGAGACAAGTTGGCTCTAGCCGTGTCAAATGGTCAGAAGGCAGTTGGGTTGTGTCTCTAAGCATGCACTTCATCTCCTTGCTAAGGGAGGAAGATCCAAGAAGAGAGAAGACCGAAGATTGAGATTTTACAATACTTAAAATACAACGTTTTTTTTAAAGCGTTGTGTTTTTTTAACAACGCTTTTAGTGAAAAACGTTGTCTATCTCTTTATTTTCTAACTAATAGACAACGTTCTTTTAAAAACCGTTGTCTATTAGTGATTTTGTGGGTCAAAGACAACGCTTTTTGAAAAGCGTTGTCTATTATCAATTTTTTAGTGTCTACGATGTAGTCATCCAGCCCTCCATCAAGATTTGAAGCTATGTGGACCATCAGATCTAAAGATAGAATCAATCTCAAGTTAATCTTAAGTGATATGGACTGCTTATCTCAAGATCTGACGGTTGGATCTTCATCCATCTTCATCACAATATGGACGACCCAGATTAAAGGAGGAGAAAACTTCATTTCCTTTTACCCACATGACGACATAGTGCTGGCGATTCCTCTTCTGTTCGCGACATCTCCTCTCGCGCGGCTAGGGCTTGCGACCTCCCACCGCTGACCGTCTCTTTTTCCTTACCACCGGCCGACAACTCTTTCTTCTCTTCACTGCCATCGGCCGGACCTCCACAGCCCACCCTTCTTCTTGATTCCAGCGGCTCGTGCTCCTAAAGCAAGAATGACTAGACCTCCAGTGCTCTCTGTCTGTCTGTCTCTCTCTCTCTCTCTCTCCATGGCTATTCCGGTAATCGACTTCTCCAAGCTGGAAGGGAAGGAGAGGGCTGAGACTTTGGCTTAGATTGATAATGGATACCAGCAGTGGGGATTCTTCCAGGTCTGTTGTTTATGACTCTGTTAATTAGATTGCTACTGTTTTAATTAGATCAGTTAATTTGGGAATTAATTAATGTTACTAAAAATAATGTTTTTGCAGCGGGTGAACCATGGGATCCCGGTGGAGCTGCTTGAATGCGTGAAGAAGGTGTGCATGGAGTGCAACAGGCATAGAGACGAGACCTTCAAGGCGTCCAGGTCAGTGCAACTCCTCGACCAACTCGTTCGGGAAGAACAAGAGGTCGCTGGAGAAGTAAACAACAACAAGAAGAAGTTGGACAACATGAACTGGGAGGACGTCTTTGTTCTCCAAGACGACAACCAATGGCCATCCCACCCTCTCCAATTCAAGTAATTAATTAATTAATTACTTAATTATATCACACCACCATGAATTTTTCATGACAATTATCATATATGTTACATAAATTGATTGATTTGATGGATCGATTGATCATTAGGGAGACGATGAGGGAGTACATAGTGGAGGTGAAAAAGTTAGTCGAGAAATTGATGGAAACCATGGAAGAGAACCTGGGGCTGGAGAAGGGCACCTTCAAGAACAAGTTCACCGGAAACGGCGAGCACGAGCCATTCTTCACGAGCCGTTCTTGCTTTAGATTTCATTTCATGCTTTAGGTTTCGTTCTATGTTTTACTTCATGTTGTCTTTCATGTTGAGTCATGTTTTATGTGAATGTTAAGTGCTTGTCTTAATTTGACCTCCTATGTTTCAATTTGCACACATTATGATTTCATTGACTCATGCCCATCAAGTGTTTGATTAAATATCTCTTCCATTATATAGGTTTTAGTTGATACAATTTCTTTAGTTTAATTCCATGTAATGCTTGCTAGTTTAGCGATTTATGTTCCCATGATGTTTGTTCTTTATTTGAATGCAATTAGTTTAAGTTTTGTTACATGCTCTAGTTTTCATTTCATTAGATGTTTACTTGATGTGTTTTTACTTTCCATGCTCCAGGTTAGATTGGATCAAAAATCCAGACTACTAACAAGTGAGTTTCCTACTTTCCCTTGCAAATTGTTGACATGCATATATAGTTTGTCATTGGATGATTATCTCATCTATAATAGTTCTTTTAAGAATTCAGTCTGCTCAAATTCTTGTTATCTTGAATTTGTTAGTTCTTTTATTTTTCTAAAAGTTGTGTAAGCATACTGAATTGATTTATATTTTGAATATTATTTTTTCTCCTATTTCATATTTCATGTCTATTATCTGATACTTGAATTTTCTTTGTTCATATATTCTTTTCTTTTCCTACAGAATGAATTTGCATCATTGCTGGAGTTAGTTTTAGCTGACAGAACTTTGATTGAGTCTGTATCTCAACATTGTGAATATATGAACAACTACATAAAACATATACTAGTTATCCTAGTCAGACCTTGCCATGTGGACTACAGAAACAATCTTACTTGTCATCTGTAAGGTATTTACTTTTCCTATGTTTGCCTTTATGTTTAATTGATAGTTTTATTCTAGTTGGCTTTGTTCTGATGCATTAATTTCTTAACTTTTTTTTTTTTAAAATTTACTAGTTATCCTAGTCAGTTTACTCTGTTGAGATTTTGGAAAATTTACATACAGTGTCTTTTCAGATATTTTGAATGGTGAATGAAGGTATTTAGAAACTCTAGCTAAATAGCTCGGATATGGATAATTATAGGAGCAACAACTACATGCTATGTGGCACTGCATCCAAACCCCAAGGGTGTACTGGAAAGTATTTCGACGAAGAACTATTAAGAAGACTTTGGGATTTAAATGAGAAGATGGTTAAAGCCAATGAATAAAGAACATTCAAGTCAAGAGGATAAGTAGCATCTATCAAGATTCTTTAAGTTCATGCAATAAGATGTAGTCGATAGGAGTAATTTTGAGTGTCTCCTAATTAAAATTTCTTTGTATGCAAGTAGTTATGTTTGTTATAGAAGTGTAAGGATGATACTTTCTATATTGACCTTAGTTGTTTATTTAATAATATGTTGTTGATTGAAAAATATTTATTTTTATTTATCTTTTATTTGTCTTTGGTATTAAAAGACAATAGTTTAAACTTCTTATCTTTTACTTAAAAAAACAACGCTTTTTTATGCATTGTGAAACTGTTGTCTTTACTAAAAAAGACAATGCTTTTTATGCATTATCTTTAACAAAGACAATGCTTTTTATGTATTGTCTTTAACAAAGACAACATTTTTTTATGCGTTGTCTTTGTAAAAAATGATAACTCTTTTAAAGCGTTGCAAAAGCGTTGTCTTTGCTACAAACGACAACGCTTTTAAAGCGTTGTCTTTGAGCAGACTTTTAACAACAGTGCTTTTAACAACGCTTTTTCAGCCACATAGACAACACTTTTAAAGCGTTGTTTATTAGCTTTTTGCTTGTAGTGCCTTTAGGTCAAATGCTTGCATCTAGAGACGTTATCTGGGAGATTTGAGGTTGTTCTACTACTCCATCCTCATCGTCACTCCAAGATCTGCATTCAAGGGCTTCACCTGACAACAAAGGATAAGTTTCTTTTCCCCTTCCTTAGGGTTTTGAAATTCTTATGATTTTGAGTTCTTGGATTATAGTTCTTCTAATTATGGAGTAGATTTATATTGTTTTAGGACGTAGGAAGTAATTGTGATGTGCCGATGTTGTAAACTCTATTGAATTGTCAATTTTCTTGTTTGATGAAGTTTGTAGGATACTTGTTTTATTTGATGAAATGTTAGCAAGTTGGCTTTCTTTATGAACATGAATTTATCTATCTAGATTGCATTTCTATATGCGTAGATCTAATTTTTGAGCTAGATATATTGCTGTGTGTCTATATCTGGGCATGAACCTAAATTTTTATTGAATAGATGCATGAATTATTGCCTCTTTTGAGTGTAAGTTCCGATATAACTCGGCATGACTTTAGGATACTTGTTTAACGTTGAATATCTAAGGTAACTATCCTTCTATATAGAACGTAACCTCCTAAGGGAGAACAATTCCATGTAAGGATAAGTCTATCACTTGACCTAGTGGACTTTCCCTAATCATATGCTACGCAATTGACCTACGTAATCTAGAAACATACACCCAGGGGAGGTCTTGTGATAGAAGGTACTCTACTAAAAACCTGGACTCTCTAAGTTACTTCTTCACTTGATAGCATACTTGGTTATTAGCAGGAGAAGTACTCCGATACACCGTCGTAGGATGGTAATCGGCAGTAATTTAGATTGCCCTACAAACATACAAGTGGAGAACTAGGAATGGGCGAATTCATAGCATAACATTGACCATTATAATGAAACCAACAACCCAGAATATCTTCTGAATTAAATACTTCCTCAGTTATCTTTCTTTTCTTTTATTTTCATATCTTAGTTAAAAACCTCAAAACAAACGATTACCGATTCCGTCTAGCTAACTTCGAAGTGCAAAACTAATTAGCATTTGATCTGTAATACCCCAGTTCTGAGATTCTGGTTAAGTATGACTTAAAAGATTAGATGGTACTATCCATATCATCAAGGTGCACCTTCCTTTTTGGAAGCCCAAATTTAAGAACTCCAAAGTTAAGCGTGCTTGGCTTGGAGAAATCTGAGGATGGGTGACCTCCCGGGAAGATTTCCAGGGTGCGTGCGAGTGAGGATAAAGTACGCTGAAAGGACTTCCGGTGGTCTGTGGAGCTAGTCGTCAACCTGATGGGCAATTCTGGTAGTGTTCCCTGTTCAGTCCGGGTGGGGCCCGCCCGGGTTAGGACGTAAAATTTTGGTATTAGAGCGACCTTGCAACCGTGAGTGCGCCTATGGCAGGAGCACCCAGGGCACCACCTAGAGAGGGAGATTCCGAGATTTGTCTGTGGTGTGATTCGTGGTTACACAACGAGGATGTTGCGTCTTTAAGTGGGGGTGATTGTAATGCCCTAGTTCTGAGATTTTGGTTAAGTATGACTTAAAAGGTTAGATGATACTACCCATATCACCAAGGTGCACCTTCCTTTTCGGAAGCTCAAACTTAAGAACTCCAAAGTTAAGCGTGCTTGACTTGGAGAAATCTGAGGATGAGTGACCTCCCGGGGAGATTTCCAAGGTGCGTGCGAGTGAGGACAAAGTACGCTGAAAGGACTTCCGATGGTCTGTGGAGCTAGTTGTCAACCTGATGGGCAATTCTGATAATGTTCCCTGTTCATTTCGGGTGGGGCCCGCCCCGGGCAAGGACGTTACATGATCCTTAATCTTTGTGGGATCGACTTATATAAATTTTATTACTTGATGATGACCATGCGCTTGTGGTTTCACATCACCAAGACCTTCCATCTGCTTAGTTTCACTCACTAGAACTTTCCATCTATCTGACTTCACTCAATAGGACTTTCACATTTGCCTAGCTTAACTCATTATGGATTTTCACCTGCCTTCACTCACTAGGACTTCCCACACCAAGTGTCTGGTCAACACTGATTCACTTGGATTTTCTTCTTCTGCCAATATTTCTGTTGGTCTTGCCCTTGCCTAATCTTCCGTTAGGACTTCCCAGTCAAGTATATGATCAACATTGACTTACTTGACTCTTCTGATCAACCTTTGACCATCAATCTATATATCTCGTCAAACATCAAAATTCAACCATTAAGACTCAAGCTTGAGCCAACTCAAGCTTAGTCAACCTGATCAATTTTGACCTAGGAAAAATTGTACCAACAGTTATAACTTGCATATTCAAAATATGCGGGGATAAGGATATGATGGTGCTAGCAATATGCGTGGTTCTTGAAATGGATTACATGCTCTTTTCTTGAAAGAATGTTCATGTGCATATTATGTACATTGTTTCACTCATCGACTTCAACTACCATTAACTGTAGCTACTGAAATAGAGGTATCCACTTGGTTATTTTTTTTTTACAAAATTGAATTCAATTTGTAATCTCATTAATGCATCTCCTAAATGCTATGCTGAGTTACATTTTGCTCAAAGAATTGAAGTTGCACATATGATAACTACTGGTAAACGTGATATCAGTAGTAGATGTAATCAAATTGACAATTTACTATAACTTGGAAAGACTTTTTAGAGTTCTAATTTTGACTCAATTTAAAGTTGATCACGTTTGTAAACTTGCTGAGAAATTCTATCCTCTTGATTTTGATACACAAGATTTACACCACTTGAAAATACAATTGGATCACTATAAGTATGATGTTGTTGGCCATGAAATATTTCAAAATTTATCAACTATTTCTAAATTATGTTGAAGATTAGTTGAAATAATTAAGCCAGAAACCTATAATTTGATTTACACGTAATTTTTCTCATTTGTTATAGTTTATACATTATAATTATATCATTTACTTATATATTAAATATAATATATTTATTTAATTGATAGGTTAATTCATCTTATTTTAACTCTTCCCGTTTCTACAGCAACAACGGAACGAGCATTTTCAATTATGAAACTTATTAAAATAGTTCTTCATAACAAAATAGAAGAAGAGTTTTTAATATATTTTATGATCATCTACATTTAACGGGAGTTGGTTAAAAAAATTGATAATAATATAATAATTAATAAGTTTAATTCTTAGAAGAATCGAATAGTAACTTCAATAGTAATTTCCGTATTAAATATTTTTATTTTATAATTTTAAAAAAATTAATAATCATATTTTTATTTATATTTTTAAATTATTTAACTTATTATATCTCCATAATTAATCCTAGATAAATTTAGATTTCCACTGCGCCCCTACCCACTTGGCTATGTGGACCCACGTCCGCTCCACTTGGCCACATAGGAATAATGCACATGGCATGATCAGTTGACAATTCGACAACTATACTCATAATCTTACACGATCGTCGTACCTGATCTCGATGGTAGTGGTAGGAAGGAGTGCTCTCCTACTGTGATGCAAAAGGCGATAACGTTCTCATATCAGGCGCCCACCCTAAGGTCTTGTGGATAGTGAGCGGCCTCTAATATGGGATGAACTTATTCCCTTTCCCAAGGGATTCAAACCTTGCTTCTATAATCCGTCGGGACATCGATGCTCTCTCACTGGTATTACCATGCAAGGAGTATGTTAGCAGAGCAGCCAACTCTATTGGTCAGAACCCACGAAGAAGATAGTGAAGCGGGAAGAAGGAGAACAACCGCAACACTACTAATTATGCAACTTTCACCGTTAACATAAAATCAGATTTATAATCAAGGTATGCTTGCCAAAACTATACTAATTACAGTGTCAATCAGTAGAAAAGAGAGAGAGAGAGAGCGCAAAATGACACTAATATAATATCACAAGTCTACTATCTATTGGTTCAATCGATTAACTAATGAATTGAGAATGAAAAAATCTTGTGCCTTCTTATAAACGAAAGTATACGATGCGTATTGGTAAATAGAATATCTAAGAAAGTTGCTAGCTCGGATGAAGAAGATGCCACCAATATCATTTCAGTAAATTTTCAAAGAAAAAGATTGATGAGTACCTAAAATTCCAATAAAAAGTCCTTTCTAATTTAATAAATAGTTCAGTATGTACAGGAAGTTGTCAATTAGTGGAATGGCACTTTGCATGTGGTGCGCAGCAACGATCCCAAGCTACTGCATGCCATTACAATAAGATAAACACGAGCAAACTGGTTCTCAACTCATCAGCTGCTTGTCATTTGATGTCATGCAAGGAAGGAGGAGTTGTCAACCTCCATTTTTGCATGCTTAAAGCTCATCACAAGCAAGGTCCGTACCACTCTGTGTTCTTCCAGCTCCTGATTTCACCAGCCAAAGCAACGAGGAGACAGTGGCTTCATCTGATATCCGAACGCACTGGTTACTGGTTACTGGTTAACTGGAAAGATTATGATACATGGAATGGAACGGTGGTGCATGAAAGGGAGCTGCAGGCTGCACATCAGTCGCCCATGGACTTGTGGGCAGTGTGACACGACCACCAAGTGCTGACCCTTTTGTCTTTTTCCTTTTCCCTTTCTTTTAAATAATTGGGGACCTTCCTTTGCCTTCATCTTTAAGGGAAGCTCAAACCCAATACCCCACATCTTTCCCTGATCCATCGTCCATATCCTCTCTCTCTCTCTCTCTCTCTCTCTCTCAGGCTGTGCAGTGTCCAATTGTCTCGTGTGGATGTGAAGACAGAGACAACAAGTAGTTCAGTTTCATCTTCCCTTACCTTCCCTTCCCTGTTGCACAAACTGCCCACCTTCAATGTGTGAAGACAAGGCCAACAAGTGAGTTTGGTTTGGTTTCATCTTCCCTTACCTTCCCTTCTGTGTTCAATCCCTCTTTTCTCCTCCTTTCCGCCTTTGTTGCTTCTCTTTTGTTCTCGATTTCCTGGAAAGTTCCCACCTTTCTGGGGTTTTCGACCTGGGGCGAAGTTTTCAGCTGTGCTCTCGAAAAGATTCCTACTTTACCAACTGAGATCACTAGATTTTCTGTTTTAGGGTTTAAGGTCGATAAAGGCCGGATCTTTGGGTGTTTCTGACCGGGAAGAGATGAGTTCATGGTCGTCGGACCGTTTGCCGCAGTGCTTCCCTAACTTTAAGTGGAGTCGTTCCGTGGATCCTGCCGGTCAGTTTGGATCGGTGCTGGGGTCCTTAATGTCGTCGCAGTCGCCTAGTTTGGGCTTCGGCTTCGGTAAGCCCGGGCTAGGGTTGCAGAGAGCGGCCATTCCAAATGAGTTCGATTCGTCGAAGCTAGGTCAGTTGACTGCCGCAAGCGACCTGGCGCCGGGCTTTTCGGAGAGGGCAGCTAGGGTTTTCAGATTTGAAGGCGAGAACGGTTTGCGTTCCAGCGATTTTGAGCTAAATTCAACAATTAGTCAATCTCTGATGGCTAATGGTTTCCAACTTGAGCAGTTGGAGAGCAATAGCCAAACTCCAGGGCCAAAAGGCATGAAATTGGAGATGAAAACTGCTGAATTAGGGATTTGCAGAGAAGAAACCTCCATGTCTGATACAATATCTGCAAGTAGAGAAGCAAGCTTAGGAGGCCATGGAGGGAGCAATGCAAGGAAGAGGAAAGCTCGCCCGAAGAGCAAAGAAAAGGAAGCTGTTTCTATGGTATGCAAATTATGCTTCAACTTTTGTCCATGTAGCTTATAGACTTAAAGATTTAAACTTCAGGTGGCAGATGAAGAAGATTGCTTCTCAAAGAGACATCGGCAAACCGAGAACAATGCGGAGATTGGCAATGCATCAGTCCGACGAAAGATAGAGCAAAGTAATGATCCAGGGAATGATGAACACAAGCTGGGCAAGCCCTCTGATCCTCCCAAGGATTACATCCATGTCAGGGCGAGAAGAGGCCAAGCGACCGATAGCCATAGTCTAGCTGAAAGAGTGCGTGATGAATTTTTTTTTTCTCTCAATCCAACTGTTTGTTGAATTGGTTTCCTGTGATGTATAGGTGCGAAGAGAGAAGATCAGTCAAAGAATGAAGTTACTGCAAGATCTTGTGCCTGGCTGCAGCAAAGTAAATTAACACTTACTCTTGATGCAGAGTGTTCCATATGATTTACTAATCTGTTTTGTTCTTCTCTAGGTAACTGGCAAAGCCGTCATGCTCGACGAGATTATAAACTATGTGCAATCGTTGCAACGCCAAGTCGAGGTAGAAAGACTTTTCAAATTTCCTTCAATTTTGTTCTTTTTGGTCTAACCTGTTATTCCTTCTTGTAGTTTCTTTCGATGAAGTTGGCCACTGTAAATCCAGATATAGATTTCAACAACTTGATGAATCTCCAACCAAAACATGTAAGATCGGTTGCCTTAGTCATTGGTCACCTATGAAACTTCTGATAGTAAAAAACTTTCAGATGATTCAAATTTTTGGCGCCGCACCAAGTTCAGTTTATCCATTTGAGATGATGCCTCAACAAAGCAACCCACTCGCTTGTATCGTGACTGATAGAATGAATTTGCACAGCTCAATCAACACATTAGACTTCAATGCACATCATCAGCCTTGCATTAATGGATATGAAAACATTTCATCTCAGGTATAATTCGTCTCGGAAGTTCATTGATTGCGAGCTTCAAGAACACTATGTATGTTTAAGTCTTACATAGGCGATTTCGATTTTTCAGTTAGGTGCTTTCTGGGAGGACGACTTCCAGAGTGTTGTTCAGATTGGCATAGGGCAAAGCCAGGAAATTGTTTCATCTATGGTGGGACCGACGATCTCAAGAACAAGTTTTTGGTTAAACTCGATGAATGAATTCCTCATTACTGACTTCAAATTCTTATTTCAATGTAGGGATACTCACCACTGCTGCCCCGAAATGAAAACTGAGCTCTAAACAACCAGGATTCCAGTAGAAAGATCCAGCTTTATATTCAGCCAAAATATTTTTCTCTATACTCTCTCTATCTTATTTCGATAAATGTAAGATCGTAATACTTCCATAATGTGGTCCAAATATTTTTAAGTGCCACATTTGTGATGTAAGATAACAGAGGAAGAGCAGATTTCATTATATTAATTTGCTTTTACTATACAAATTAAATTCTGCCCATAAACTTGAGAAAATTTATGGTGGTCCGAAGATATGTGTTTTTAGAAAATTGTGATACAGGATGCGCCTATGTGGTCCATTCCAAATTCGGGCCACCCCAAATTAGCTCAGTCACCTGAGTCCGAGTGCCCTGTCTCTCGGTCGGAAGTTGAGGATTCGAGAATTTGAATTTGAGTACATGTGGATCTTATTGCGGAATAAGACTTGCAATAACGGAAAGTTACAAAGGGGGGTGACGCCCTTTGATGCAGTTCGGATCTCTGGGTCCTGAACCCCTATCTCTCTAAATGATACACTTTTAAATTTATATTTACAGTCTAAATTCCGAATTTAACTTACAGTCTAAATTCCGGCAAAAAATGTTACGTTGAATATACTTAAGTTTAAAACAGCATCAATTTAAATATACTTAAGTTTAAAACAGCATCAATTTATAAAAGAAAACACAAATTCAATGAAGTTTTCAAATTTCTATAAAAAAAAACTAAAAACAACTCCTAACATTTATAAAATATCTATATTTTATTGATGCTATACTGAACCTACTTAAGTTTAAAATAATACTAATTTATCATTTTAACAACATCCGAAGTGTGTCGTTTTGATAAGGAACCAAAAGGAGATTAAAGATTCGGGATCAGAGATCCAAACTGCCTTTGATGAGGCGTGTCTCTTGGGAAAACATCATCTCTCACACTTTTTTTTTTTTTTAATCCTGTATCCAAAAATGACTAATACTAAAGATTATTGATTTATCCCATAAAAATTTTTCATTGGCTGTAAGGATAAATCCAGAAATACAAATTGCTCGTGGCTCTGGAGCCAAGCGCCAATGTCCCAGAATTGTCTTCCTACAAGAGCAAATTAATTCCATAGTGCGCTGCAACTAGAAATTGACATGTGGATGCATAGTTAACTATGAAATCACTTTGCCATTCCACGAGGAGCCTCGCATCTCTTAAGGGAGGTGATGTTATTCTTTATTTTTCTCTAATTTTTATTATATTAGTTTGGAGTAATCATGTGGTAAAAAGTAATTCACTCGCTCCTAATACTCCCGTTAATATGTCCTTAGTCCAATATAGAGGAGATAAATCATGAATTTTACTAACCATTAATACAGATAGTAAAACATGGGAGGAGGCATACTTAAATACATCAAATTTTGATTCTAAAATTTTATATGATAATATAATCAAAAAATTTCATATGATAATATTTTATGTCTTAATTACTGTATCGTTCTGAAGAGAATTATTTTGAAACAATCATGTGACAAAAAGACAAGATCGTTCGCCCAGCACCCCGCCGCACCCGACCCTATTTTGAAGCAATCATGAAGACTGAGATATCGGAGAGATATTGAGATATCATAGAGATATTGTATTCTTCTTCCGAGAGTCAATTAGATAACGAGAAGAAAGCTTCGACGTCATCGCTCCGTTGCACGAGGTAGATTTCTAGATTTCTACAGCAACACTCTGATTCATGTTTTGACCTTTTAAAGACTAATCTTTAAGATGACTATACGAGACTACTATTACATCCTCGATACTCTTCCTGGATACATTCCGAAAATCCTGTCATATCAGCATCACTATATTGGAAGGATATGATCGAGTAAGCATCAAAGTGACCACAAAACAAAAACAAAACAAAACAGAATTCCATCTCACAAAAGTGCAAAACAGAGGACAATTTGTTTGGAGCAATAATAATAATTTTGGCGGTGACAGTCGAACAGTCCTAACAGAGTTCATTGACCAGGCTGTCATGATTTGCCCCCTCACATTCCCTGTCTCAACAATCAGATATTATCATTGCTTTCACCTGCAGTGTCCAAGTGCTCTCCAGCTGCGTCTACAACTTGTGGGTTGGCATCGCCATCCAGACCCTTCCTTCTTGCTGCTCTGCTTTCCTCTGCTTACTGAGGAACAGTGTGATTGCCTGTCAGTGGTTAGGTTGGCGGTTGCTTTCAGAACAGTTTGGCTTGTGCATGAAGATGAAGCATCGCCAATCAATTTACATGCTTTCGCAGAAAGATTTCGTATGGAATGATGACAGCCAAATCCTCACACTACGATGTCTGAGAGATGATGGTCCACAAGGGCATTGATTTCAGACAAAGCCTTAAAGTGTGTGTCTGAATCATGGATTATAGTTGGCATGATAAGAGCCTTAGCATGTTGGATTTCCTCATGGTTTGCAAAGAGCAGAGTAGGTTGGTTGGGATGTCTGAATTGGCATTTCCATTTCAAAGGAGATATGCAGCATTTGTCTCGATCTACTTCAAGGGGCGAGAAACAGCATGTTAGTGTGGACCATTCTCCCTTGTTGAAGCTGTCTATGACTTCGATATCCCTGCTCTTGTTGCTTTGGATGGATGAGAGTTCCTACCAACCTCAAGTTCTAGGATAAATGGATAAGCCATTTCTGAAATTCTATAGGCTATTCAGTCGGTTGAACTCTCTTTAGTCGAGTGCCCAATCAACTCCCAAACAGATCAGAGCAATTATTCTGCACAAGGAAGACATTCAATCGATTACCTAGTAGTATAACTTAATCACTGAAGTTACCCTCAATCGAACTCAACTCCAAACAAAAACCTTGGGTCGTCTTTATAATTGACTACATACATAAAAAGATTGGTATTATTTTCTAGTCGATTGGATCATCAAGTTCTTGATAAGTCTTTGCTTCAGTTAAACTCATTTAAAACTAAAATATAAGTATCAGAGCTTCTCGATCATGCCATTAACCTCGACTTACGATACATCATTAACTGCCAAATATCTAATCACTCGATCTGGACCTAATTGAACTTCTTCCCACCACTATACTCTTCTCTAATTTGTCATATATTCTAAGCTTGCATATTTAACAAAATTAATCAATAAAAAATATTAATTTAATTTAAACTTTTTATTAAAACATCAAAATCACCGGTGGAACCAGATGGAACTCGATAATCAATAATGGTCTGTAGCGATGAGAGGTGTAATGGTGCTTGGAAAATGCTCTAAATCTTCCAAAATATTGGAGTGACTTGATTTTAAATATTAATAAATTAAAAATGTTATGTTGCACATCTATTATATTCTTGAGCAACTAGTGTTATTTTTAGATTTTTTTAAGAGTTAAGATATAGTATTTAGGTTACAAGAAGTAAAATTCTTTTTTTTAAAAAAATTAACACCAGATGCTTACACAATGAATGTGCAACATATCATTCCTCTGTATACATATATAATTCTATGCAAATTTAACGCTATCATACATGGTTTATCTCAAATCACAAACTAAAAATTGAATGCGTTAACCAAGATTAAAAGTATTCACGACCTAATCTTTATTTTTAGAAATCAAGTATATATTTCTATTTTTTGGTCAAATTAAGTGTCCTTTCAATATTGTTAACTATAATTTAATGGATTTATTGAATCAAACTCCAAATAGCATCTGCTCAGAAATAGGGTGAATGAATCAAACTCGAAATAGTATCTGCCCAGAAATAGGGTGGATGATAAGCTAGGGATATGACTTCAGTGTTGAGGCAGTGAAGACTTCGCGTAGATTTGTTAGCTCGAAGATGACTCCTCGCGTGTCCTGAAAGCAACAGAATGCCAGTACCAGGCCGGAAAGAGGTTCCCAGCGTTGGTCCTTTGACGCTCAAGTTAGTCTCTAACGATCTCAAGCAGTATCAAAAAGTGGCTAAAGGATGCAGAAACCCAAATAGCGCATACCTTCTCTTGTAGTTGGTAATCCTCTTTTATAGTGTCATTATATTATGTGTGCACGTTTCCCCAAGCATGCACAAACTTTTCCAAATGTCCTATGACAAGACAAGGTGAAAAGAGTACCTGACACCATTCCTTAAGCGACCCCACAATCTTCTGATGTAACAACCTGGAAGCTTCTAAAGTACAATCGCCTACTGGACATGTACTGCTGTCAGCGACACAAATGTTGGAGTGTATACTGAAAGCCTAAGCTTTGTAAACATTCATTATGAATAAAGAATCACATTTGGTTAAATTGTCTACATTTAGTTGTAGTTGTTCAATTAATTTATATTGTAGATAACATAGTATGTGGTGTCACATGCAGAAGATAATGTTATCAGTACCTTATAAATTATAAACAGTAGCTCACGACCAAAATGGAAAGGAACAAACCATTAGAAGGTCGTAGTGTAATTAGGTATTAGTTTATCTTGACTATATAATTACACTAGTACACTCAGAGTGTATTGAGTAAGACCATTTGAGCTCGTTTCTTTTATACTGACTTTATAAAAGAACAACGACCTCAGTTATTATGGAAGTGTATGCTCTTAATCCTAATATAATAACAAGCACATATATTTGATATTTATTTCTTTAATTTATCAATGGGTGAGATTTAGTTCGATGAATCAATAAACCCGATAAGTTGGGAAATGATATCACTTATAGTGTGTGTTGTTGATTATAGAAGGAAACTGTGTCCTAGAGATACTAGGTTGATAATGTCCTCAAGAGGAGCTCATAAGGATTGTCATGTTAAACCCTGCAGGTAGACTTAGTCCGACATGATGATAAGGTTGAGTGGTACTACTCTTGGACTAAGATATTAATTAAATGAGTTGTCAGTAACTCACTTAATTAGTGGACATTCGATATCTTAAACACAGGGAGACTAACACACTCATAATAAGAAGGAGCCCAAAAATGTAATTTGGGATTGGTGCGGTAGTTCAATAATAGTTCTCTAGTGGAATGAATTATTATTGATAAAATTAAGTTGTGTGTTCGGGGCGAACACGGGATGCTTAATTTTATCGGGAGACCAAAACCAATTCCTCCTCTCGGTCCCTATCGCAGCCTCTTATTTATAGAGTACTATACCCACCTTCTATACCCACCAATAAGGGGCCGACCAAGCTAGCTTGGGAACCAAGCTAGGGCCGGCCTAGGTATAAGATTGGGTGGTCGGCCCTAGCTTGAACCCAAGCTAGTGGGGGCCGGCCAAATTAAATTAAAAAAGAAATTTAATTTTAATTTTTATTATGTGGAAGATATAATTTATTAAATAGATTTAAAATTAAAATATCTCTCTTGTAAAAGATCTACAATAGATTAAAGAAAGAGATTAGATCTCTTTCCTTATTTGTAGATTGGTGAGATATTTTATTTTCTCTTTAAAAATTATTCACATGTTGTAAAATTAAAATTATGGAAATTTCTTTTTATCAACCATGAAGAGATTTTTGAAGAGAAATTTTAATTTTAAAATTTCCGGAAACAAATTAGGAAGTTTTAATTGTTGATTGAAACTTGTCCAATTTGTTCTTCATGATGTGGCCGGCCACTTGAATTTAATTGGGGAAACTTTATTTTATTTTTCTCAATTAAATCATGTCAAGGAAATTAAGGAAATTTTATTGTAATTAAATTTCCTAATTTGCCTAGGCCAAGGAATATAAAAGAAGGGGTGAGGGTGCCTTCACAGAGACACAACCTCTATTTTATTTCTCTCCCTCTTTTGTTCCTTGGTGTGGCCGGCCATCCTTTCCCTCTCTTCTTCTTGTGGTGGCCGAACCCCTCTCTTTCCTTGGAGCTCTTGTGGTGGCCGGATACTACTTGGAGAAGAAGAAGAAGAAGGAGAGGAAGCATCTCTTGGAGCTTGGTTAGTGTTTTGATTTTCTTCCTTGGTGAAGCTTTTTCCTTTGTGGCCGAACCTAGCTAGGAGGAGAAGAAGGTGGTTGGTGGTTTCTCATCTCGGAAGATCGTTGCCCACACAACGTCCGAGGTTAGAAGAGGAATACGGTAGAAGATCAAGAGGTCTTTCTAAAAGGTATAACTAGTAATTTTTCTTTCCGCATCATATTAGTTATTTTTGGAAATAATACCAAATACAAGAGGCTTACGATTCTAGAATTTCGAATATGTTTTTCGATATTGTGTTCTTTTATTTTTTCTTTTCCTTGTGATTTGATTGTTCTTTTCGGTTAACCTAAAGTTATTTTAGGAAATTAAATATTAGCTTTCTATAAAAGGTTTTGTCTAGTCGGTGGTGGTTGCTCCCATATCCAAGAAGGCCATGTGCCTCGCCACGTCAGTATTGGGAACCGATTATGGAAATTAATATTTAATGGAATTAATAACTTAAGGTGATTTGGGTCGAACGTGTTAAGTTCCGCAGGCGATCCAAAATTTAATTTAAAAGAACACATGGTAGCTAGGAAAAGGTTCAGACCTTTGTACAAATTTTTGTACAGTGGAACCTCTAGGTTTTCCGAGTAGCAACCAACAACAAACTCCTAAAAAGATAAGGAAAGATACTTGTTTGGATGATGCGCAGCCGAGTGGGGGGGGGGGGGTCCGCCTGGCTGGTCTGCTTCCGCTCGACCGATTTGCTTCCGCTCGGCTGGTCTGCTTCTGCTCGGCCTAAGCCCTGGGCATGCCGAGTTGATTCTCTCATTGCTTCCTAGCTGCCCGCGGTTATCATGTTCCGGCCGGACGTAAAGCTCGACTGGCTAAACCATCCACTGCTTACTTCTCATTATCATCATAGGGCCATGTACCCACTTGGAGATCCTGACTTCTTGTCTGCTTGGCGATACATGATCTACTTGGCCATACATGGTCTTCTCGGCTATCTTGGATACCCCGCTTGACTTTGTCCTCCACGTCGGCTGGTCATCCTGACTTTAACCTATCTCTGGTAGGGATCCTCATTATTATCGGATCACAAACCTTCCCCTCAAGTCTAGTCAAAGGAGGCTGTAAGTCTGACTGATTGTACAACTGATGTGGCCCAGAGTTTCCTCTCCTATAAAGGATGTCTTGACGCCTATAGATTGTTGGAGCAATCCCAATGGTCCGTGTAACCATGTGTTTTGGTGTTTGGACAAAGGGTTTAAGTTAGGTTTACTCTTGTATTTGATATTTGTATGTGAGTGTGCAACTTTGCAGGATACACATATGACTTAGCTTGATGACTTCGGGTCTGGTGAAGGATGGAGCATCCGAGGGACCGTTGATAAGGCAGCAAGGATAAGAGCCGAGGGAATCGACTTCAAGCATAAACGAAGGATGACATTGGGACAAGCCGAGGGCTTGGATGCATCCGAGGGATGAGAGCCAAAGGAAGTAGGCTTGAAGGCAATGTTGGGACCGAAATGTAGCTAGAGGGGGGGGGTGAATAGCTCGGTGCGTGCTCGGTGCTTGACGTTGCTTGTTTCTTCGAAGATGTGCAGCGGAAATACAAGAAACAAAAACATACAACGCTAACACTTGGAATTTTACTTGGTATCCACCTCACAAGAGGTGACTAGTCCAAGGATCCACGCACACACACACACACACCTTCACTAATAAATACTCCTTTTCGGTAACTACCGAAAGCGGAGAAGCCCTACAAGTTCACACTACAAGAAGAAAGGGAAAGGATACACAAATACAAGCAAAAGCTTACAATGAGTATAGAAACCCTAACCCTAGTTTTCTTCTTCAGCTGTAGATCCGCCTCTTGACTTGGAAAACCTCCAAGAACCTTCAAGAACTGGCGATCTGATCTTTGTGGAGAAGCTGTGGAAGCACTGAAGTGATCTGAGATGAATCGGTGAAGTTCTACTGAAGGAAACGCTCGCCTGCAGCTAAATACGACGCCAACGGTCAGATCCCGATCGATTGGATTGCTCCCAATCGATCGGGGAGGCTTTGGATCGATCAACTAATCGATCCAGAGTACCTCTGTACTCTCAGGAATTGCTTGGATCGATCAGCTGATCGATCCAAGGCTTATCGTGCGAAGATCACACTCCCCAATCGATCCACTGATCGATTGAGGGCTCTGGATCGATCCACTGATCGATCCAGGGCTGTTCTGTGCGATCGTGCACTCGTCCCGATCGATCCACTGATCGATTGGGAGGAGGCTTGTCGTGAAAACTCCCCAATCGATCGGCCGATCGATTGAGCATGATCCAATCGATCGACTGATCAATCCAGATCTTGGTTTTTGCCCAAAACCAAGTCCAAAGTCCCCTTAACCAACATCCAGTCAACCATGACTTGTTGGTACATAAAACCTAGTATCCGGTCACCCTTGACCAGGTAGGACTCTCTAACCAAGTGTCTGGTCAATCCCTTTGACCCACTTGGACTTTTCTCTTCTTGCCAAGTATCCGGTCAATCCCTTTGTCCTACTTGGATTTTTCTTCTCCGTGCCAAGTATCCGGTCAATCCCTTTGACCTACTTGGACTCTCACCAGATGTCTGGTCAACCTTGACTCATCTGGATTTCCCCTGCCTGGCTTCACTCACCAAGACTTTCTCAATTGCCTAGCTTCACTTACTAGGTCTTTCACTTGGCTTCACTCACCAGGATTTTCCTCCTGCCTACCTTCACTCACTAGGGCTTCCTTCTGCCTAGCTTCACTCACCAGCACTTTCACCTAGCTTCACTCACTAGGATTTCCTTCTGCCTGACTTTACTCACCAGGACTTTCAGTCAAATATCCAGTCAATCCTTGACCTACTTGACTCTCCTTCACATCTCAACTGGTCAACCTTGACCAAACGGGAATTTTATCAACAATCTCCCCAAATGAACAACTGCACCTACATTGTCCATATCATCTAAACCCAATATATTGTCAAACATCGAAACCCAAGCCAAAACTCAAGCTTGGTCAACCAGGTCAACCTTGACCTAAAGGATATTGCACCAACAATCTTCCCCTTTTTGATGTTTGACAATACCTCATGTTAAGTTAGGAAATTAGGCTAATCCCATAGCCTCAACTCCCTTCATGCCAATATCTGAATGATGGTTCCCTTCATTCTTCTCCTTTTCTAGAGGGCAAACTCCCCCTTTAGTTACTGAAGGCCTAACTTAACCATGCATTCTCCCCCTATTGGCACACATCATAAACATGCCCCCATCTTTGGGCACACATCAACCACAACCTCTCCCCCTGAAGAGTTGCTTATCGTTGTTCACAACTTTACTCGTTGTGATCAACCCGATAATGAAGATCCCATACCCTTCATTATCATCTATGCTCACCCTTGAGCATTAACCACTTGAATCACCCAAATGAAGGTCCCATACCCTTCATTTGTATCTAATGCTCATCCATGAGCAAACATCGCTTAAACAATGAGGATATCCACTCCCCATTAAATCCCAATGCCAAACCTTGAACATTTTCTCTAAGTGAAGGTTAACCACCTTCCAAGGTGTATGAAAAATAATTTTCATGTCCTTAAAGAGTAGCTCCCCCTAAAGACATGGTCGTACTTTCTGTCATTGCACCCACAATGACTTGGAATCCCTAAACCTTTAGGAAATCCAAATTTAGAAGTTTTGATGTTCAAAAGTTCAAAATTTGAATCAACCTCAATGTAAACTTCTACTTAGTCTTCCTTAACCAATCCATCCTTGTTTTCAACATGAAAACACCCTTTTTATGTATACAAATGTATTTTTAGGGGTTTGGAATGGTTACCTAGACTAACCATGATTCAAAGATGTTGAAATCAGGATTTCCCAGCCAAAATCAGCAGTTTCGATCGATTGGGGTTGGGTCCCAATCGATCGAACCATGCTGAATCGATCCACTGATCAATTCAGGAAGGCTGGATCGATCGGTGGTCGATCCAGACGGCTTTTGTTCGCGAGAATCCTGTTCTCAATCGATCGCCCGATCGATTGAGACCCTTCAATCGATCGGGTGATCGATTGAGGTCTGATAGTTGCTGAAATTTCATTTCTGTCAACTTCAGAAAACCCTAGAAAATTCTACAAAATTCCAAAAATCATGAAAATTTATGTAGACATTATTTAGGGTATATATTTTCAAGGAAAAATAGTTTTCTAAGAAAATACATCATATTTTCAAAGATTGACATAAACTTGAAAACTAGCAAAAACTTTAGTGTTTTCTTCAGGTTTGTGTTTAACTATTCAATGGTGATTACTATCAAAAGATAGCCTTCACCAAGGTTTTCAAAAATATATTCAAAAATATTTTCAAAACCAATATCCCACCATGTTCCTTGGGCATAATGCACATGACTTGTACATTAGCTTTCCCAATGATGGGAACACACATAACTATGTGCTTTGATGAACTTAAAACTCAAAGAAATGCACTAAATCAGCATGTTGAGTTTTGCTCATCATCCTAACATCTCACTTGTATCTATTGTGCACAAAACACATACAAGTCATCTTATAGGTCTTTGTGAGATGTAAAATTTGGGTTTGCCCTAATCTAGGGATCATGCATATCTATCTAGGCATTTTGTGAATATTGAACATCCACCTAGGATGTCACTTGTTGATATCACCCATTGATAAATGCCATTTGACCTTAATTTTAAGGAAATAAACATAATGCATGATAATGTTATGGCATACATCAAAAAGAAATAATTTTCAAAAGAAAATTTCCTATAACTACATGATGTATGTATGTCATGACATGGTATTTTTATCTTTTTCATAATAAAATATGACTGCAAATATAAACATGATGTCATGGCATGTAATGGGCAAACAAAACGTGGCAAGGTTTAGCATAAATAAAATACCTAGATTACTTATCTAAGTGCCCTTAAACCTTAACTAAGTTAAAAATTGAATCTATATTGCCCTCTAAACGCTCCAAGAAAATGCCAAAACCTAAATTGACATTTCTAGTTCTCTTGATTAACCTATGCCAATTGAAATCAAGCTTATTCTTCAAATGTTGGCATATTTCATTTCCCACAAAAGTAGCACTTTAAGTTAAGGCTTAGATTTGCCTTAAATTACTAAGAAAATACCAAAGTCCCAACTTGGTATTTCCTTATGTTTTCCCAATATGTGCCATTTTAAAATAAAATCAATACTTCTCAAATTTTGGCACATTTTACTCTTTCAAAGAGTGAATCATAGATCTATTTCATTTTCAAAGGTGAATAATAACCTTGAAAATGCTCCTTGAGTGTCAACTTCTTCATGATTGGGTTAACTACCCTTCCACTTAGAGTTGACACTCTCTAACCCATTTATGGGGTAGAGAAGATGCTCCTAGGAACTCAAAACCTATTGGTGCTCCTTGGATGCTCTAGGTACTCACTAGGGATAACTTCCCTAGATACCTTCCTAGTGACCTTGTTTGGCTTCTTAGAAGCCTTGGTCACCTTTTCTAGGTCAACTCTGTTGGAGCAATATCCCTTAGGTCAAGGTTGACCTGGTTGACCAAGCTTGAGTCTTGGTCATGGTTTCGATGTTTGCCAATACATGTAGACGACACATGAACAATGCAGGTGCAGTTGTTCATGTGGGGAGATTGTTGGTGCAATTCCCCTCTAATCAGGGTCTGATCAGGTTGGTTGAAAAAGATTTAAGTAGGTCAAAGTTGACCAGATACTTGACTGGGAAGTCCTAACTGGGATGTTAGGCAGAAGGAAAATCCTGGTGAAAGACCTAGTGAGTGAAGCTAGGTAGAAGGAAAATTCTGGTGAGTGAAGCCGGGTGAAAGACTTGGTGAGTGAAGCCAGGTAGAAGAAAATCCTAGTGAGTGAAGCTAGGTGAAAGACCTGATGAGTGAAGCCAGGCAGAATAGAAATCCTAGTGAGTGAAGCTAAGTGAAAAACCTGGTGAGTGAAGCTAGGTAGAATAGAAATCCTAGTGAGTGAAGCTAGGTGAAAGACCTGGTGAGTGAAGCCAGGCAGAATAGAAATCCTAGTGAGTGAAGCTAGGTGAAAGACCTAGTGAGTGAAGCCAAGCAGAAGAGAAGTCCTAGTGAGTTAAACTAGGCAAAGGGAAGTCCTGGTGAGTGAAGCCAGGCACGGGGAAATCCATATGGGTCAAGGTTGACCAGACATCTAGTGAAAGTCCAAGTAGGTTAAAGGGATTGACCGGATACTTAGCACGATGAGGAAAAGTCCAAGTGGGTCAAAGGGCTTGACCGGACACTTGGTGAGGGAGTCCTAGCAGGTCAAGGGTGACCGGATGCTAGGCATGATGAACCAACAGGTCATGGATTGACCGGATGTTGGTTTGGGGGCTTGGGACTTGGTTTTGGGCAAAAACCAAGTCTGGATCGATCAGCCGATCGATTGGCTGATGCCCAATCGATTGATCGATCGATTGGGAAGGTCCCCGTGACAAGCCTCGAGTGGGCAAGTCGTAGAGCGCACAGAACGCCTCTGGATCGATCAGTGGATCGATCCAAAGACCCCAATCGATCAGTGGATCGATTGGGGGTGGCGCGTTTTGTCGTGATAAGCCTTGGATCGATCCATTGATCGATCCAGGCAAATTCCCAGAGCACAGAGGCACTCTGGATCGATCAGTGGATCGATCCAAAGCCTCCCCGATCGATTGGGAGCAATCCAATCGATCGGGATCCGACCGTTGGCGTCGTATTTAGCTGCAGGCGAGCGTTTCCTTCAGCAGAACTTCACCGATTCATCTCAGATCACTTCAGCGCTTCCACAACTTCTCCACAAAGATCAGATCGCCAGTTCTTGAAGGTTCTTGGAGGTTTTCCAAGTCAAGAGGCAGATCTACAGCTGAACAAGAAAACTAGGGTTAGGGTTTCTATACTCATTGTAAGCTTTTGCTTATATTTGTGTATCCTTTCCCTTTCTTCTTGGAGTGTGAACTTGTAGGGCTTCTCCGCCTTTGGTAGTTACCGAAAAGGAGTGTTTATTAGTGGAGGTGTGTGTGTGTGCATGGATCCTTGGACTAGTCACCTCTTGTAAGGTGGATACCAAGTAAAATCCCAAGTGTTAGCGTTGTATGTTTTTGTTTCTTGTATTTCTGCTGCACATCTTCGAAGAAACAAGCATTGTCAAGCACCGAGCACGCGCCGAGCTATTCACCCCCCCTCAAGCTACTTTTTGGTCCCAACAAGTGGTATCAGAGCGAGGTCGCTCTTCACCGGAATCATCGCCGGAAGAGGCAAACAAAACAAACAAAGCTAGAGGGTGAAGAAGTTGGAGCAAATTCATCAAAGTCAAAGAATTCAAGAAGCTCAACTTCAAGATGTAATTCCAAGATGGACTTGGATTTGACACACGGGTGCCTCCACCATTCACAATGACGAGCTTCGATCTTTGGAGATCAAGGATCGAAAATTTTTTTATGGTGGAGATAGAGCAATGGTTTGCTCTTATGGAAGGCTTCGAAGCTCCAACGAACTCCAAGGGCAAAGTCCTCAAGAAAAGCAAATGGAGCCCGGGGCAAGTCCAAAGGTGCGAAGCAAATGACAAGGTAACCAAACTACTGGTTAATTTATTACCTAGCACAATTCTATGCAAAATTGGACAATTCAAAGATGCCAAGGAGCTTTGGAGCAAGTTGGCTAAGCTCCATGAAGAACCCTCCACTGTACTGAATCAAGGGAAATCCAAAGAGGGCGACTCATTGGAGCAAGACCAAGAGGAGGACTCTGAAGTTGAGAGATGCTCAACTTCCAAAGAAGAAGTCCAAGAAGCTTCATCTTCAGAGGAATGCAATGAAAAGGGCAAGGAGGGAGCATACTCCTTGTTCCATATACAAGATGAAGATGAAGAAGCCTCCACCTCTAGGATTGAGGGGGAGCAACTTTTGGTGATACCGGATCAAGAAGAAGGAGAAGCCTCCACGTTCGGGTCAAAAAAAGAAGAGGATGAAGAAGCTTCCACCTCCACAAGTAAAGCAAAACCAAATGGAGGAGTATCATCTTTGGATCAAGAGGAATCCTCTACCTCCAAGTCAAATAAAGGAGCAAGTGCCACCCCTACACAAGAAGATATAAATAGTTCATTTAAAAATAAAAATCATATTATATGTTTTGAGTATAGGGAACACGAGCACTACAAGAGCAAGTGCCCTAAATTGGCCAAGAAGAAGGGTCAAGTGGCACAAAAGGGCAAGGAGAAGCCCAAGGAGACCATTCCCGGAACAAAGAAGAGCAAGGAGCACATTGTGTGCTTCTCTTGCAATCAAAAGGGACATTATCGGAGTCAATGTCCGACGGGGAAGAAAGCGGTCAAGGCTCAAGGAGGAAGCTCAACTCAAGGGGGAGCCTCCAAGGTAAAAAGGAAGGTAACATTTATTGAGCCTACTCCTTTAGGTAATAGCAAAAAGCATGATAGTTCTAATTTATATCATTTCAATGCTATTTACCATGAAAATAGGAGGCATGATAAAGTTAAGGAAAATCATGTAGCTTATCATGCTAAAACCTCTCAACCTAGGTTTAGAAAGGTAGATAGGAATTCAGGCAAGAACCCTAAGAATTCTAGGTATTTGCCTAAGAAGAAGAAAAATTAAGGTTTTAGTGAAAAACCTAAGGTCGAAGAATTATGGAAGGAAAATCAAGTCTTGAGGTTAAGACTTGACAAATTAGAGAGGACTCTTAGAAAAATCACAAATTTGACACAAGGGTCCAAGAGTCAAAACCTAGGTTTAGAAATATCAAAGTCATCCAATGGTCACAAGGGTTTGGGATACAAACCTAAAATCAAGAAGTATGTAATTTCTTACCATAGGGTTCCATATAGCTATGGAACCAACCTTAGGCCTAGTGGGCAAGCCAAAAATACTAGGGAGGTCATCCCTAAGAGTATTTTTGCAACAAATGTGACTAAAACTTCTAAGAAGTTCAAGAAAGTTACAAAGAAGGCCACAAGGGAAGCAATCCCTAGGGTTGACCTAGAAAAAGTGACCAAGGCTTCTAAGAAGCCAAACAAGGTCACTAGGAAAGTATCTAGGGAAGATATCCCTAGTGAATACCTAGAGCATCCAAGGAGCACCAATAGGTTTTGGGTTCCTAGGAGTATTTTCTCTACCCCTAGATGGGTTAGAGAGTGTCAACTCTAAGTGGAAGGGTAGTTAACCCAATCATGATGAGTTTGACACTCAAGGAGCATTTTCAAGGTTATTCATAACCTTTAGAAATGAAATGGATTTATGATTTACTCTTTGAAAGAGTAAAATGTGCCAAAATTTGAGAAGTATTTATTTTATTTTAAAAAAAAATTGGCACATATTGGGAAAACATAAGGAAATACCAAGTTGGGATTTTGGTATTTTCTTAGTGCTACTCTTGTTGAAAAATGAAATATGCCAACACGTAAGGAATAAGCTTAATTTAAATTGGCATGAGTAAATTCAAGAGATTAAAGAAATGCCGAGTTGGTTTTTGGCATTTTCGTGAGGAAATTGGGTAATCTAGGGTTTAAGTTTTAGGGTTAGCTATGTAATTAAGGATACTTAGATAGAAAATCTAGGTGTATTCTATTTATGCTAAACCTTGCCATGATTGTTTGCCCATTATATGCCATGACATCATTTTTATTTTTGCATTCATATTTTATTATGAAAAACACAAAAATACCATGTCATGACATACATACATCATGTAGTTATAAGAATTTTTTTTAATATTTCATTTTGATGTATGCCATATCATTTCATGCATTAACTTTTAATTCCTTGCAATTAAGGACAAATGACATTAATTAACAAGTAACATCCTCGGTGGATGTCTATTATTCAAAAATGCCTAGATAGATATGCATGATCCCTATATTAGGGCAAAACCAAACTTTACATCTCACAAAGACCCATAAGGTGACTTGTATGTGGTTTAGTACACATTAGATACAAGTGAGATGTTAGGATGATGAACAAAACTCAAGATGTTGACTTAGTGCATTCTTTTGAGTTCTAAGTTCATCAAAACACATAGGTATATGTATTCCCATCATTGGGAAAGCTAATGTACAAGTCATGTGCATTAAGCTCAAGGAACATGGTGGGATATTGGTTTTGAAAATGTTTTTAAAATTCTTTTTGAAAACCTTGGTGAAGGCTATCTTTTGATAGTAATCACCATTGAAAAGTTAAGCACAAACTTGAAAGAAAACACTAAGGTTTGTGCAAGTTTTCAAGTTTGTGCCAATCTTGGAAAATATGAAGTATTTTCTTATAAAACTATTTTTCCATGATAATATATGACCTAAATAATGTCTAGACAAATTTTCACGATTTTTGGAATTTTGTAGAATTTTCTAAGAGTTTCTGAAATTGGCTGAAATTGAATTTCAGCAATTTCAGGTCTCCAATCGATCAGTGGATCGATTGGAGTGCCTCAATCGATCAGCCGATCGATTGAGAAGTCCATCCTCACGAGCAGAAGCTCGCTGGATCGATCAGTTGATCGATCCAGACTGGCTGAATCGATCAGTGGATCGATTCAAAGCAGTTCAATCGATTGGGACCCAACTCCAATCGATTGAGTAAGCTGATTTTGGCTGGGAAAGCTTGATTTCAGCATTCCGAACCAGGTTTAGTCAAGGTAACCATTCCAAACCCCTAAAAATATATTTGTATACATAAAAAGGGTGTTTTCATGTTGAAAATAAGGATGGATTGGTTAAGGGAGACTAAGTAGAAGTTTACATTGAGGTTGATTCAAATTTTGAACTTTTAAACCTCAAAACTTCTAAATTTGGATTTCCTAAAGGTTTAGGGATTCCAAGTCATTGTTGGTACAATGACAGAAAGTACGACCATGTCTTTAGGGGGAGTTACTCTTTAAGGACATGAAAATTATTTTTCATACACCTTGGAAGGTGGTTAACCTTCTGTCGTAGAAATGCTCAAGGTTGGGCATTTGCCTACATTGGGGGAAGAATGTAGGGTTAAAGGAAAATGAAAGGTATGAGACTTTCATTATCGGGTTGATCACAACGAGTGATGTTGTGAACAACGGTGAGTAACTCTTTAGGGGGAGAGTTTGCCTTGATGTGTGCCCAAAGATGGGAAATGTTTGTGATGTGTGCCAATAGGGGGAGAATGTAGGGTTTAAGTTAGGCCTTCATTATCTAAGAGGGAGTCTGCCTTCTTAGAGGGAGAATGTAGGTTGTAACTTACGCTCTCATTACCTAGTGGCATGAGAAAGAAGTTTTAGACTATGGGACTAGCCTAACTTAAAGGTATTGTCAAACATCAATAAGGGGGGGGATTGTTGGAGCAATATCCCTTAGGTCAAGGTTGACCTGGTTGACCAAGCTTGAGTCTTGGTCATGGTTTCGATGTTTACAAATACATGCAGACGACACATGAACAATGCAGGTGCAGTTGTTCATGTGGGGAGATTGTTGGTGCAATTCCCCTCTGATCAGGGTCTGATCAAGTTGGTTGAAGAAGAGTCAAGTAGGTCAAGGTTGACCAGATACTTGACTGGGAAGTCCTAACTGGGATGTTAGGCAGAAGGAATTGTTAGAGTGTATACTAAAAGCCTAGCTTTTGGTATAAACATTTATCTAGAAATAAGAATCACATTGGTCAAATGTCTACATTTATGATAAATGTAGTTGTTCAATTAATTTATATTGTAGATAACATGGTGTGTGGTGTCACACACAGAGGATCATGTTATCAGTACCTTATAAATTATAAACAGTAACTCACGACCATAATGGAAAGGAACAAACCATTGGAAGGTCGTAGTGTAATTAGGTATTAGTTTATCTTAACTATATAATTACACTAGTACACTTAGAGTGTATTGAGTAGGACCATTTGAGGTCGTTTCTTTTATACGGGCTTTATAAAGAAACAAAGACCTCGGTTATTATGGAAGTGTGTACTCTTAATCCTAATATAATAACAAGCACATATATTTGATATTTATTTCTTTAATTTATCAATGGGTGAGATTTAGTTCGATAAATCAATAAGCCCGATAAGTTGGGAAATGATATCACTTATAGTGTGTGTTGTTGATTATAGAAGGAAACTGTGTCCTAGAGATACTAGGTTGATAATGTCCTCAAGAGGAGCTCATAAGGATTGTCATGTTAAACCCTGCAGGTGGACTTAGTCCGACATGATAATAAGGTTGAGTGGTACTACTCTTGGACTTAGATATTAATTAAATGAGTTGTCAGTAACTCACTTAATTAGTGGACATTCGATATCTTAAACACAGGGAGACTAACACGCTCATAATAAGAAGGAGCCAAAAAAAAAATATAATTTGGGATTGGTGCGGTAGTTCAATAATAGTTCTCTAGTGGAATGAATTATTATTGATAAAATTAAGTTGTGTGTTCGGGGCGAACACGGGATGCTTAATTTTATCGGGAGACCAAAACCAATTCCTCCTCTCGGTCCCTATCGTAGCCTCTTATTTATAGGGGCCGGCCAAGCTAGCTTGAGGATCAAGCTAGGGCCGGCCAAACCATTGGTTCATGGGTGGCCGGCCCTAGCTTGAACTCAAGCTTAGGTGGCCGGCCCTATTTAATTTAAAAAGAATTTTAATTTTAAAATTTTCTTATGTGAAAGATATAATTTATTGAAGAGATTAAAAATTAAAATATCTCTTTTATAAGTCTCTACAAAAGATTAAAGAAAGAGATTAAATCTCTTTCCTTATTTGTAGATTAGAAAGGATATTTTATTTCTCTTCTTTATAAATTATTCACATATTGAAAAATTAAAATTATAGAAATTTCTTTTTATAAACCAATCATAAAAGGGATAAAAATTATTGGAGAAATTTTTATAAAATTTCTGGAGACAAATTAGGAAGTTTTAATTAATTAAAACTCTCCTTGTTTTGTTTTTAAAGTGGCCGGCCATTGTTTTTAAAAGAAGAAAATTGTTTTAATTAAAATAATTTTTCTTTACATGGCAAAAGAATTAAGGAAATTTTGTAATTAAATTTCCTAATTTGCCTAGGCCAAGGAATATAAAAGAAGAGGTGAGGGTGCCTTCTTGGGGACAACCTCTATTATTTTTCCTCCCTCTTTTCCTTGGTGTGGTGGCCGGCCCTTCCCTTTCTCTCTTCTCCTCTTGTTGGCCGAAACCTATCTTCTTGGTGGAGCTTTTGTTTGTGGCCGGATCAAGGAAGGAGAAGAAGGAGAGAAAGCAAGTCTCGTCTCTAGCATCCCTTGGAGCATTGGTGGTGGCCGAAATTCTTCTTCCTTGAAGAAAATTATTGTGGCCGGCCATCCTCTTCCTTTCTTCCTCTTTTGTGGTGGCCGAAACTTATCTCTTGCTTGGAGTTCTTGTGGTGGCCGGATACTACTTGGAGAAGAAGAAGAAGAAGGAGAGAAAGCTTGTATCCCTTGGAGTTTGGTTGGTGTTTTGTTCTTCGTCCTTGGTGAAGCTTCTTTGTGATTGGCCGAACCTAGCTAGGAGAAGAAGAATGTGCTTGGTGGTTTCTCATCTCGGAAGATCGTTGCCCACACAACGTCCGAGGTTAGAAGAGGAATACGGTAGAAGATCAAGAGGTTTTTCTACAAGGTATAACTAGTAATTTTTCTTTCCGCATCATACTAGTTATTTATGGAAATAATACCAAATACAAGAGGCTTACGTTCTAGAATTTCGAATATGTTTTTCGATGTTGTGTTCTTTTGTTTTTTCTTTTCCTTGTGATTTGATTGTTCTTTTTGGTTAACCTAAAGTTATTTTAGGAAATTAAATATTAGATTTCTATAAAAGGTTTTGTCTAGTCGGTGGTGGTTGCTCCCATATCCAAGAAGGCCGTGTGCCTTGCCACGTCAGTACTGGGAACCAATTATGGAAATTAATATTTAATGGAATTAATAACTTAAGGTGATTTGGGTCGAACGTGTTAAGTTCCGCAGGAGATCCAAGTCAAAACCTAAAAGAACAAATAGATTAAGTTTTGGATCAAACGTGTTAAGTTCCGCAGGCGATCCAAAATTTAATTTAAAAGAACACATGGTAGCTAGGAAAAGGTTCAGACCTTTGTACAAAATTTTTGTACAGTGGAACCTATAGGTTTTTCGAGTAGCAACCAACAATTGGTATCAGAGCTAGGGTTTTGCCTCTGTGTATTTGGTATTAGTTTAATTATGCACATGTCATACATAATTTAGGCAAGTTAATAGTAGGATGTGCTAACTTTATGGATGCAGGATCCAACTATTATGGCTTTTAGTTATTATGTGTGTGATTGGACCCTTGGACATGTCAAGGGCATTTATCTGTGTGTGCATGATTGTATTAAAATACAGCAGGAGCTGTATTTAGTTTTATTAGGATTTTATTTTTGATCTAGATACATGTACATTCCTTTTATGGAATATAGGATCAAAATGTAAAATTCTATTTATGTCGCGGATCGAATCTTGCAAAGCGTGGAACCTTCTAAGGACCAGAGGCGCAGCGGAACTAGGAGCAAGATGGATGCGACAACTAGACCCGGTGGCGGTGGCCAAATATGGCAGCAGCTTGGGATGACAACACACGGAGGACAACTAGAGATAAAAGCCATAATAGTTGAAAATTAGATTTTCTATTTATTGCTTTTATATTGTGCTGTGTGTGCATGTTAGTATACATGACTAGTAGGCTAGCATAGTTAAAATTCCTCGTTTATAAATAACTAAGTGGGAGAGGGATTTTTAAATAAATCCCATGGTCTCCATTACTGGTTTGTAAGTGATGCAAACAAGCTTGCGCGTTGGCTCTGAGTGCCTTCTTCCATAACGGATGAGCTTGTTTGTGGATCACTAGAACAGACTTCCATTTTTGGATGACTATAGGAAGTTAATTAAGAGCGTGTGATCTTCCCCAACGGAAGGGGCATAATCTTATTAATGGACTTAGTGTCAAGTAATGGTATACACTTAGACACATCTAATAGTATCCTCCCCATCGGAGTCACTGCTATTATTTGTGTGACCAAATGAAACCAACTATTAATTTGTCATAAAACTAGGTTGACAAGATAATAAAATTAAAGGGTTAAAACCCCTCTTACAAATGATTGATTTTGTATACGTCCACACTAACGTGGCATACAAAATTAACGGTGTTTGAGATAATTTTATTTGTCATAAAGATACGATTGACAAGATAGTTAATGGGTAAAACCCTCCTTTTACAAATGTTGAATTTGTATACGTCCACACTAACGTGGCATGCAAAATTCACGGTGTTTGAGGTGTTGGTAAATTTAAATAATATTGTTTGAGGAATCAATGTTATTTTAAATTCAAAGAGTTTTGACCAAATATTTGATCAAAGACAGATCAACTATTAATTTTATTTGTCATAAAGTAAAGTTGACGAGATAATAAAATTAATGAATAAAATCTCCTCTTCGATTTTGTATACACAAAATTTATGGAGATTTTAAGGAGTTGATCTTGACCAAATGTTTTTGTGATTCTTAGGATGTTTTTCAATCCCTAGTAGTCATACTATAGAAAAAGACTTAGTAGTCCCAATTGTAATGATTGGAAATAGGACTTGGACATTAAGGTAGACTGTCTTCTTAGAACTAAGAACAATTTAGGTGTATTTAATTCATTAGTTGAAACATGTCTAGTGGTGTTATCTACCAGAACCTGGAGTGTAGATACAAGATGCCATTAATCATGTCTGCAATTCATTGCAGGGTTTCAGGAAAAACCCCACAACTAAATGAAAGGTAAATCACCGTCCACATGGGCACTACTGTAAAAGTGGTAGCAGTGGGAGATGTTTATCCTTTGATAAGAATAAAATATGTATTTTAAGTAATTGTCTTTACGTACCAAGTTTAGAAAGAACCTGATTTCAGTTTCTAAACTATTATAGATATTATGTCTATTTTGATAACAAAGTTGTTATCAAGAAAAATAGGAAAGTTATCTATTCTGATATGATGGTTGACAATTTATAATCCAATAACTCCCACGATGCAACAAATGGAAATTAGTAACACATCTTCTAATTTTAAGAGAAAGCAACCTTCGGAAATGAACCAATTATATCTTTGGCATCTAAAGCTAGGTTATACTTGAGTAGGATTCATTGGTAGCTGATGAATGTTTGGGTTCATTGGTAGTGGAAATCTTTCCAACCTGCGAGTCTTACTTGGAAGAAAAATAACCAAGAAGCTTTTAAGTCCAAGGGGTATGGAGTCAAAGATATGTTGAAATTGGTTCATTCTGATTTGTGTGATCCTATGACTATCCAGACAAGAGGTAGTATTGAATATTTTGTCTAATTTATAGACAACTATTCAAGATACAAATAAATTTACTTAATGTACCGCAAGACTAAGTACTTTGATTAGTTCAAAGAGTACAAGGTTGATGCGGAGGAATAAAGTAAAAAGTCACTATGGAAGATCGTAGTGGCAAGTACCTCTTGAGAGATTTTAGGAGTCACTTATCAGAAGTTGGATTTCAATCCTAACTAACTGCATCTGGTACACCCCAACAGAATGGTGTAGTAGAAAGAAGGTAAAGAACTCTTATGGAATAATTAGATAGATGATGAGTTATTCATAAAATTACCAAATTTGTTTTAAGGATAAACTCTGAAAATGAAAGTGAACATAGTTCCTTCCAAGTCATAACTCTCTACTCATATAGAATTGCTGAATAGGCGTAAGCCTATTTTGAAGCATATTCGGATCTGGGTAATCTAGCACATATGTTAAAGAGAGATAATGATAAGTTGGATAGGAGTTCACTTGTTTGTAAGTTATCCTAGATAAACAAAAGTAGGTTTATAGTCTTAAAAATCAGAAGGTCATTGATAGCATCAATGACTGATTTTTAGAAAAGGACTATATAATGAACAACATGCTCATAAGTAAATTTGTTCTTAAGGAAATAATAAAAGACATGTCTAATCTAGTACCAACTGTACAAGATGAGATACCATAAGAAAACTGCAACACGTATCACAAATGATACACAATAACAGAAAATGTCTTGTCATAGTGGGAGGGTTGTTAAGCAACCTTAAAAGATTCATGTTTTGGGAGAGTTTTTGAACTCGATCCTTGAAGGATATGAACCTGATCTCCGGACATATGACGAAGCACTCCAAGATAAATATGAAGCATCTTGGCAAAGAGTAATGAATAATAGAATTAGAATATATGTATTCTAATTAAATCTGGAAGCTTGTAGAACCACCAAGTGGTGTAAAAGCCTTTGGGTGTAAAAGGTCTATAATAGAAAAAGAGGGATAGACAGGAATGTAGTAACTTTCAAAGCAAGGCTTGATGAAAAAGGAAACTTTTTCACTGGTAATCATGCTTAAGTCTATCCGGATTCTTTTATCTATTTGGCAAGAGGATGTCAAGACAGCATTCCTTAATGGAAGTCTTGAAGAAAGCATCCATATAAAGCAGCCAGAAGAGTTCATTGCAAAGGGCTAAGAGCATCTTGTGTGCAAGCTCAATCAGTCTATGGACTGAGGCAAAGCTTCAAGGTCTTGGAACATCCGGTTTATCAAAGTAATCCAGATCTATGGATTTAGTAACCGGATAAGTCTTGTGTATACAAAAGGTGTGATGGAAGCGTGGTGGTATTTCTTGTACTATACGTAGATAACATTTTTGGTAGTTGGAAACAATATCAAAATGTTGTCAGAAGTAAGGGTATGGTTGTCCAAACAATTCGATATAAAGGACTTGGGAGAATGTATATATTCTTGAGATCAAAGTAATAAGGGATCGCAATAAAAAATATATTTTACTTATCTCAAGCTTGATACATCGGAAAAATCCTTGCTCATTTTAAGCATGGAGTGTCTTTATCTAAAGAGATGTCTCCGATGACATCAAAGGAGATTGAGGACATGTAGGCAGTTCTTTATGCTTCGGCAGTTAGACAACCTAATGTATGCTATGCACGAGATCAGAAATCTGTTTTGCCAAGGGCATAGTTAGCAGATATCAAAGTAACCCTAGACAAGGACATTGGACTGCAGTAAAGCATATATTAAAGTACCTTAGAGGAACTAGAGATTATATGCTAGCTTACAAGGCAGTTAATTTGGTCCCTGTGGGTTGCATGGATTTTGACTTCCAATCAGATAGGGACAATAATAAGTCAACCTCGGGGTTTTGTGTTTACTTTAGGAGGTAAAGTCATAACTATGAAAGAGTGATAAGCATAGGTGTTTTTCTGGACTCCACCATAGAAGCTTAGTATATGGCAAGCCTCTGAGGTAGCCATTAAAAGCTGTATGACTCAATAACCTCAAGATAGACTTAGATATGATTTCTGGTTTGTCCAAAGATTATTACAATTTATTGTAATAATGTTGGTGCAGTAGCAAACTCGAAGAAACCATAAGTCTATAAGGCAAGTAAACACAATAGAGCGCAAGTACCACCCAATACGAGAAATCGTATAAACGAGGAAAAGTTGTTGCCGCCTAGATTGCATCAGGTGATGACCTATTGATCCTTCCACTGAGGTCCTTAAGGCAAGAGCTTTTGATGGGCATATTGAAGGATTAGGAATCAGATGTATGGTAGCAGATATAGCAGCTTAGTCTTTTAGTATAAGTGGGAGATTGTTAGAGTGTATACTAAAAGCCTAGCTTTTGGTATAAACATTTATCTAGAAATAAGAATCACATTGGTCAAATGTCTACATTTATGATAAATGTAGTTGTTCAATTAATTTATATTGTAGATAACATGATGTGTGGTGTCACACACAGAGGATCATGTTATCAGTACCTTATAAATTATAAACAGTAACTCACGACCATAATGGAAAGGAACAAACCATTGGAAGGTCGTAGTGTAATTAGGTATTAGTTTATCTTAACTATATAATTACACTAGTACACTTAGAGTGTATTGAGTAGGACCATTTGAGGTCGTTTCTTTTATACTGGCTTTATAAAGAAACAAAGACCTCGGTTATTATGGAAGTGTGTACTCTTAATCCTAATATAATAACAAGCACATATATTTGATATTTATTTCTTTAATTTATCAATGGGTGAGATTTAGTTCGATAAATCAATAAGCCCGATAAGTTGGGAAATGATATCACTTATAGTGTGTGTTGTTGATTATAGAAGGAAACTGTGTCCTAGAGATACTAGGTTGATAATGTCCTCAAGAGGAGCTCATAAGGATTGTCATGTTAAACCCTGCAGGTGGACTTAGTCCGACATGATAATAAGGTTGAGTGGTACTACTCTTGGACTTAGATATTAATTAAATGAGTTATCAGTAACTCACTTAATTAGTGGACATTCGATATCTTAAACACAGGGAGACTAACACGCTCATAATAAGAAGGAGCAAAAAAAAAAAATATAATTTGGGATTGGTGCGGTAGTTCAATAATAGTTCTCTAGTGGAATGAATTATTATTGATAAAATTAAGTTGTGTGTTCGGGGCGAACACGGGATGCTTAATTTTATCGGGAGACCAAAACCAATTCCTCCTCTCGGTCCCTATCGTAGCCTCTTATTTATAGGGGCCGGCCAAGCTAGCTTGAGGATCAAGCTAGGGCCGGCCAAACCATTGGTTCATGGGTGGCCGGCCCTATTTAATTTAAAAAGAATTTTAATTTTAAAATTTTCTTATGTGAAAGATATAATTTATTGAAGAGATTAAAAATTAAAATATCTCTTTTATAAGTCTCTACAAAAGATTAAAGAAAGAGATTAAATCTCTTTCCTTATTTGTAGATTAGAAAGGATATTTTATTTCTCTTCTTTATAAATTATTCACATATTGAAAAATTAAAATTATAGAAATTTCTTTTTATAAACCAATCATAAAAGGGATAAAAATTATTGGAGAAATTTTTTATAAAATTTCTGGAGACAAATTAGGAAGTTTTAATTAATTAAAACTCTCCTTGTTTTGTTTTTTTAAAGTGGCCGGCCATTGTTTTTAAAAGAAGAAAATTGTTTTAATTAAAATAATTTTTCTTTACATGGCAAAAGAATTAAGGAAATTTTGTAATTAAATTTCCTAATTTGCCTAGGCCAAGGAATATAAAAGAAGAGGTGAGGGTGCCTTCTTGGGGACAACCTCTATTATTTTTCCTCCCTCTTTTCCTTGGTGTGGTGGCCGGCCCTTCCCTTTCTCTTTTCTCCTCTTGTTGGCCGAAACCTATCTTCTTGGTGGAGCTTTTGTTTGTGGCCGGATCAAGGAAGGAGAAGAAGGAGAGAAAGCAAGTCTCGTCTCTAGCATCCCTTGGAGCATTGGTGGTGGCCGAAATTCTTCTTCCTTGAAGAAAATTATTGTGGCCGGCCATCCTCTTCCTTTCTTCCTCTTTTGTGGTGGCCGAAACTTATCTCTTGCTTGGAGTTCTTGTGGTGGCCGGATACTACTTGGAGAAGAAGAAGAAGAAGGAGAGAAAGCTTGTATCCCTTGGAGTTTGGTTGGTGTTTTGTTCTTCGTCCTTGGTGAAGCTTCTTTGTGATTGGCCGAACCTAGCTAGGAGAAGAAGAATGTGCTTGGTGGTTTCTCATCTCGGAAGATCGTTGCCCACACAACGTCCGAGGTTAGAAGAGGAATACGGTAGAAGATCAAGAGGTTTTTCTACAAGGTATAACTAGTAATTTTTCTTTCCGCATCATACTAGTTATTTATGGAAATAATACCAAATACAAGAGGCTTACGTTCTAGAATTTCGAATATGTTTTTCGATGTTGTGTTCTTTTGTTTTTTCTTTTCCTTGTGATTTGATTGTTCTTTTTGGTTAACCTAAAGTTATTTTAGGAAATTAAATATTAGATTTCTATAAAAGGTTTTGTCTAGTCGGTGGTGGTTGCTCCCATATCCAAGAAGGCCGTGTGCCTTGCCACGTCAGTACTGGGAACCAATTATGGAAATTAATATTTAATGGAATTAATAACTTAAGGTGATTTGGGTCGAACGTGTTAAGTTCCGCAGGAGATCCAAGTCAAAACCTAAAAGAACAAATAGATTAAGTTTTGGATCAAACGTGTTAAGTTCCGCAGGCGATCCAAAATTTAATTTAAAAGAACACATGGTAGCTAGGAAAAGGTTCAGACCTTTGTACAAAATTTTTGTACAGTGGAACCTCTAGGTTTTCCGAGTAGCAACCAACAGGAATATCCTGGTGAGTGAAGCCAGGTGAAAGACCTAGTGAGTGAAGCTAGGCAGAAGGAAAATCTTGGTAAGTGAAGCCAGGTGAAAGACTTGGTGAGTGAAGCCAGGTAGAAGAAAATCCTAGTGAGTGAAGCTAGGTGAAAGACCTGGTGAGTAAAGCCAGGCAGAATAGAAATCCTAGTAAGTGAAGTTAGGTGAAAGACCTGGTGAGTGAAACCAGGCAGAATAGAAAATCCTAGTGAGTGAAGCTAGGCAAAGGGAAGTCCTGGTGAGTGAAGCCAGGCACGGGGAAATCCATATGGGTCAAGGTTGACCAGACATCTGGTGAAAGTCCAAGTATGTCAAAGGAATTGACCGGATACTTAGCACGATGAGGAAAAGTCCAAGTGGGTTAAAGGGCTTGACCGGACACTTGGTGAGGGAGTCCTAGCAGGTCAAGGGTGACCGAATGCTAGGCATGATGAACCAACAGGTCATGGATTGACCGGATGTTGGTTTGGGGGCTTGGGACTTGGTTTTGGGCAAAAACCAAGTCTGGATCGATCATCCAATCGATTGGCTGATACCCAATCGATCGGTCGATCGATTGGGAAGGTCCCCGCGACAAGCCTCGAGTGGGCAAGTCGCAGAGCGCACAGAACGCCTCTGGATCGATCCAGAGACCCCAATCGATCAGTGGATCGATTGGGGTGGCATGTTTTGTCGCGATAAGCCTTGGATCGATCCGTTGATCGATCCAGGCAAATTCCCAGAGCACAGAGGCACTCTGGATCGATCAGTGGATCAATCCAAAGCCTCCACGATCGATTGGGAGCAATCCAATCGATCGGGATCCGACCGTTGGCGTCGTATTTAGCTGCAGGCGAGCGTTTCCTTCAGCAGAACTTCACCGATTCATCTCAGATCACTTCAGCGCTTCCACAACTTCTCCACAAAGATCAGATCGCCAGTTCTTGAAGGTTCTTGGAGGTTTTCCAAGTCAAGAGGCGGATCTACAGCTGAAGAAGAAAACTAGGGTTAGGGTTTCTATACTCATTGTAAGCTTTTGCTTGTATTTGTGTATCCTTTCCCTTTCTTCTTGGAGTATGAACTTGTAGGGCTTCTCCGCCTTCGGTAGTTACCGAAAAGGAGTGTTTATTAGTGGAGGTGTGTGTGTGTGCGTGGATCCTTGGACTAGTCACCTCTTGTGAGGTGGATACCAAGTAAAATCCCAAGTGTTAGCATTGTATGTTTTTGTTTCTTGTATTTCCGCTGCATATCTTCGAAGAAACAAGCATCGTCAAGCACCGAGCACGCGCCGAGCTATTCACCCCCCTCTAGCTACTTTTTGGTCCAAACAAACTCTAGGGATTTCTTCCCTTGTGACATTCTTAGTGACTTTCTTTGACTTCTTAGAAGTCTCAGTCACATTTGTTGTTGCAAAGATACTTCTAGGGATAACTTCCCTTGTATCCTTGACTTGACCCTTAGACTTAGAATTAGTTCCATAGCTATATGGAACCCTATGATAGGAAATTACATTCTTCTTGGCCTTTGGTTTATATCCCAAACCTCTATGACCATTGGATGACTTTGATACTTCTAGACCTAGGTTTTGACTCTTGGACCCTTGTGTCATATTTGTGATTTTTCTAAGAGTCCTCTCTAATTTGTCAAGTTTTGACCTTAAGACTTGATTTTCTTTCCATAATTCTTCGACCTTAGGTTTTTCATTAAAACCTTGATTTTTCTTCTTCTTAGGCAAATACCTAGAATCCTTAGGGTTCTTGCCTAAATTCCTATCTACCTTTCTAAACCTAGGTTGAGAGGTTTTAGCATGATAAGCTACATGATTTTTCTTAACTTTATCATGCCTCCTATTTTCATGATAAATAGCATTGAAATGATATAAATTAGAACTATCATGCCTTTTACTATTATTTAAGGGGATAGGCTCAGTGAATGATACATTCCTTTTTACCTTGGAGGCTATCCCTTGAGTTGAGCTTCCTCCTTGAGCCTTGACCGTCTTCTTCCCATTAGGGCATTGACTTCGGTAATGCCCCTTTTGATTGCAAGAGAAGCACACAATGTGCTCCTTGCTCTTCTTTGATCCGGGAGCGGTCTCCTTGGGCTTCTCCTTGCCCTTTTGTGCCACTTGGCCCTTCTTCTTGGCCAATTTAGGGCATTTACTTTTGTAATGCCCTTTTTCCCTACACTCAAAACAAATGATATGATTTTTATTATTAATTGAAATATTTATACCTTCATGTGTAGGGTTGGCACTTTCTCCTTTGGATCCGGAGCTAGAGGCTTCCTCTTGATCCGCAAATGATTTTCCTCCCATTGATTTAGCTTGCCTTGTGGAGGTGGAAGCTTCTTCCTCCACTTCTTTGCTTGCCCCGGATGTAGAAGCTTCTCCTTCTTCTTGATCCGGTGTCACCAAAGATTGCTCCCCCTCAATCCTAGAGGTGGAGGCTTCTTCATCTTCATCTTGTATATGGAACAAGGAGTATACTCCCTCTTTGCCCTCTTCATTGCATTCCTCTGAAGATGAAGTTTCTTGGACTTCCTCTTCTTCAGAAGTTGAGCATCTCTCAACTTCGGAGTCCTCCTCTGTTGGTTGCTACTCGGAAAGCCTATAGGTTCCATTGTACAAAAATTTTGTACAAAGGTCTGAACCTTTTCCTAGCTACCATGTGTTCTTTTAAATTAAATTTTGGATCTCCTGCGGAACTTAACACGTTTGATCCAAAACTTAATCTATTTGTTCTTTTAGGTTTTGACTTGGATCTCCTGCGGAACTTAACACGTTCGACCCAAGTCTCCTTAAGTTATTAATTCCATTAAATATCAATTTCCATAAAAGGTTCCCAGTACTGACGTGGCGAGGCACATGGCCTTCTTGGATATGGGAGCAACCACCACCGACTAGACAAAACCTTTAATAGAAAGCTAATATTTAATTTCCTAAAATAACTTTAGGTTAACCAAAGAGAACAATCAAATCACAAGGAAAAGAAAGAAACAAAAGAACACAACTTCGAAAAACCATATTCGAAATACTAGAACGTAAGCCTCTTGTATTTGGTATTATTTCCATAAATAACTAGCATGATGCGGAAATAGAAATTACTAGTTATACCTTGTAGAAAAACCTCTTGATCTTCTACCGTATTCCTCTTCTAACCTCGGACGTTGTGTGGGCAACGATCTTCCAAGATGAGAAACCACCAACCACCTTCTTCTTCTCCAAGCAAGGTTCGGCCACAAAAGAAAAGCTTCACCAAGGAGAAAAACCAAAATACTAACCAAGCTCCAAGAGATGCTAGCTTTCTCTCCTTCTTCTTCTTCTTCTCCAAGTAGTATCCGGCCACCACAAGAGCTCCAAGGAGGGGAGAGAGGTTCGGCCACCACAAGAGGAAGAGAGGGAGAGGATGGACCGGCCACCACAAGGAACAAGAGAGGGAGAGGAATAATAGATGTTGTGTCTTGTGAAGGCACCCTCACCCCTTCTTTTATATTCCTTGGCCTAGGTAAATTAGGAAATTTAATTACAACAAATTTTCCTTAATTTCCTTGACATGATTTAATTGAGAAAAATAAAATAATATTTCCCCAATTAAACAATGATGGCCGGCCACATCAAGAGGAAACAAATTGGACAAGTTTTAATCAACAATTAAAACTTTCCTTATTTGTTTCCAGAAATTTTAAAAAATAAAATTTCTCTTTAAAAATCTCTTCATGGTTAATAAAAGGAAATATCTATAATTTTAATTTTATTAACATGTGAATAATTTTAAAAGAAAATAAAACTCTCAATCTACAAATAAGGAAAGAGATCTAATCTCTTTCTTTAATCTTTTGTAAAACTTTTACAAGAGAGATATTTTAATTTTAATTCTCTTTAAAATATATCTTCACATAATAATAAAATCTAAAATTAAATTTCTTTTTATTCAATGATGGCCGGCCCTACTAGCTTGGGTTCAAGCTAGGGCCGGCCACCTTAAACCCAAGCGGCCCTAGCTTGGTTCCCAAGCTAGCTTGGCCCCCCTTTAGGTGGGTATAAAAGGTGGGTATATGTGGGTATAGTACTCTATAAATAAGAGGCTACGATAGGGACCGAGAGGAGGAATTGGTTTGGTCTCCCGATAAAATTAAGCATCCCGTGTTCGCCCGAACACACAACTTAATTTTATCAATGATAATTCATTCCACTAGAGAACTATCATTGAATTACCGCACCAATCCCAAATTACATTTTGGGCTCCTTCTTATTATGAGTGTGTTAGTCTCCCATGTTTAAGATATCGAATGTCCACTAATTAAGTGAGTTCTTGACAACTCATTTAATTAATATCTAAGTCCAAGAGTAGTACCACTCAACCTTATTATCATGTCGGACTAAGTCCACTGCGAGGGTTTAACATGACAATCTTTATGAGCTCCTCTTGAGGACATTATCAACCTAGTATCACTAGGACACGGTTTCCTTCTATAATCAACAACACACACTATGGGTGATACCATTTCCCAATTTATCGGGTTTATTGATTCATCGAACTAAATCTCACCCATTGATAAATTAAAGAAATAAATATCAAACATATGTGCTTGTTATTATATTAGGATTAAGAGCACACACTTCCATAATAAGCGAGGTCTTTGTTCCTTTATAAAGTCAGTATAAAAGACGACCTCAAATGGTCCTACTCAATACACTCTACGAGTGTACTAGTGTAATTATATAGTCAAGATAAACTAATACCTAATTACACTACGACTTTCTAATGGTTTGTTCCTTTCCATTCTGGTCGTGAGCTACTGTTTATAATTTATAAGGTGCTGATAACATCATCTTCTGTATGTGACACCACATACTATGTTATCTACAATATAAATTAAATGAACAACTACAAACAAATGTAGATAATTAGACCAAATGTGATTCTTTATTCATAATGAATGTTTACAAAGCTTAGGCTCTCGTATACACTCAACAATCTCCCACTTATACTAATGACTAAGTCGCCATATCTTCTACCATACATCCGATTCCCATTCCTCCACATGCCGATCGAAAGCTTTGGGGAAGGGCCTTAGTGAAAGGATGCCGGTTATCCGTGATGCAATCTTGGCGATGACAACTTCTCCTCGCTTCACGATATCTCTTATCAAGTGGTACTTGCGCTCTATATGTTTACTTGCCTTATGGGCTCGTGGTTCCTTCGAGTTTGCAGCTGCACTGCTATTATCACAATAAGTTGTGATTATTTTGGGCAAACCGGGAATGTCATCTAAGTCCATTAGATCGTTCCTGAGCCATACTGCTTCTTTAGCCTCGGAGGCTGCTACATACTCGACTTCCATGGTTGAGTCCAAAACGCGATTAACACTCCTCCATGAAATGGCTCCACCTCCTAAAGTAAACACATAGCACGATGTAGACTTCTTGTTATCCCTATCGATTGGAAATCAATCAGTGTAACCCACAGGGAGCAAATCGTCTGCTTGGTAAACTAGCATATAATCTCTAGTCCTTCTCAGGTACTTTAATATATGCTTTACGCAGTCCAATGTCCTTATCCAGGGTTACTCTGATATCTGCTGACCATGCTCACGGCAAAACAAATATCAGGTCTCGTACATAGCATTGCATACATAAGGCATCCTACAGCCGAAGCATAAGGAACTGTTTTCATGTCCTCTATCTCTTTTGATGTCTTTGGAGACATCTCTTTAGATAGAGCTACTCCATGTCTAAAAGGTAAGAAACCTTTCTTGGAGTCTTGCATGCTAAAACGAGCAAGGATTGTATCTATATATGAAGCTTGGGATAGACACAACATTCTTTTCTTGCGATCCCTTATAACTTTGATCCCAAGAATGTGTGCACATTCTCCTAAGTCCTTCATATCAAATTGTTTGGACAACCATACCCTTACGTCTGATAATACCTTGACATTGTTGCCAATTAACAAAATATCATCTACGTATAGTACAAGAAATACCACCACGTTTCCGTTACACTTCTTATATACACAAGACTCATCCGGACTTTGAATAAATCCATATGGTGGATTACTTCATTAAACCGGATGTTCCAAGACTTGAAGCTTGCTTGATCCATAAATGGACCGATTGAGCTTGCATACTAGATGCTCTTTGCCTTTTTCAATAAATCCTTCCGGTTGCTTCATATGGATGTTCTCTTCAAGACTTCCATTAAGGAAAACTGTCTTGACATCCATTTGCCAAATCTCATAATCCATATGAGCGTGATGGATAAGAGTATCGGATAGACTTAAGCATGGCTACCGGTGAAAAGGTTTCCTCATAATCAATTCCCTCTTTACGAGTGTACCCTTTCGCAACAAGCCTAGCTTTGAAGGTTTCTACCTTCCGTCATCCCTCTTTTCCTTTTGTAAATCCACTTGCATCCAACAGCTTTTACACCATCGGTGGTTCTACAAGCTCTCGGACCTTATTAGAGTACATGGACTCTATTTGAATTCATTGCCTTTTGCCAAGATCTTGCATCTATATCTTGGAGTGCTTGTCATATGTCGGGGATCGGGTTCATGTTTACCAGGGATCAAGTCCAGAAGACTCTCCCAAAACATGAATCTTTGAGGCATTACAACCCTCCCACTCTGACGAGGCACTTCTGTGGTTGTGTATCATGTGCGACACGTGTTGCGTCTCTTGTGGTACTTCATCTTGTCTTGTTGGTGCTGAAGTAGACATGTCCTCTCTAAGTTCTTCTAAAACAACTTTACTCTGGGCTTGTGATCCATTATATAGTCTTCTTCTAAAAGCGGGCATTGGTGCTAACAATGACCTTGGTCTTAGGACTATAAAATAAACCACCTTTCGTTCCTTTGGGATATCCTACAAACACATGAACTTCTGTGAGATTCTAACTTATGCATCTGGTTTCGGCACATGTCTTGGACTACCCCATATCCGAATATGTCTTAGACGGGTTTCGCCCATTCCACAATTCTATGGGAGTAGAAGCGATTTAGAAGGTACTAAGTTCGAACGATATCTTCTGTTTCCGAGCATATCCCAAGAATTTGGTAATTGAATAACTCATCATTGATCTAACCATCTCCATAAGAGTCCTATTCCTTCGTTCGCTACACCATTCTTGGGGTGTTCCAGGTGCGAACAATTGGGATTGAATCCCGCCTTCGATAAGTAATTCCTAAACTCTCCTAAGAGGTATTCGCCACCACGATCGTCAGTAGTGTCTTGATACTTTTACCTAGTCGTTTCTCCACATCACCTTGTATTCTTTGAACTTATCAAAGCACTCGGACTTCGGCGCATTAGGTAAATGTATCCATATCTTGAATAATCGTCTATGAAAGAGACAAAATATTCAAAACCTCCTCTTGCACGGACGGACATAGGACCACATAAATCGAGTGAACCAACTCTAACACTTCTTTGGCTCTATACCCTTGGCCTTGAGCGGCCTCTTGGTCATTTTACCTTCTAAGCAAGATTCACAAGTTGGAAAATTTTCCAACTCTAATGAACTCAAAAGTCCATCGGCTATAAGCCTCTGAATCCTACTTAAGTTAATATGACCAAGCCTTAGATGCCAAAGATATGCTTGGTTCATTTCCGAAGGTTCTTTTCTCTTATTAGAATTAGAAGATGAGTTATAAATTTCCATGTTTTGCTTTGTGGAAGAAATTGGATTTAAAGTATACAAATTGCCAACTAATGCACCAGAACAGATAATCACTTTATTTCTTTTAATAACTACATCGTTACTGAAAGAAACTGAATATCCATCTAAAAACAGTTTAGAAACTGAAATTAAATTCTTTCTAAAACTGGGTACATAAAGACAATTTCTTAAAACCAAATTTCTATTTCTACTAAAAGATAAGTAGACGTCTCCCACTGCAACAGCTGCCACCTTAGTAGCATTGCCCATGTAGACGGTAATCTCTCCTTCAGATAGTCGTCGGGTTTCCTGGAACCCCTGCAGAGAATTGCAGACATGATCAGTGGCTCCCGTATCTACACACCAGGTGCTGGTAGATAACACCGCTAAACATGTTTCAACAACTAGAGCATGAGATATACCTTTGTTTTGGTTCTTACGAGGACAGCCCGCCTTCCAATGCTTGCAGATGAAGCACTTGCCCTTCGGCTTCTTCACTCCAGCTTTAAATCCCGTACTCTGAGATTTATTCACTTTCTTTGCTGAACCAGCTTGTTTCTTCTTCTTCTTTCCTCTCGGTTTAGAAGTAGAACCATTTTCAGCATAGTGAATTTGAGCATTGTGACGAAATAATCCTTCTGCTGCTTGAAGTCAGTAGTTCCCCTAATGAATAAATCCTTTTATTCATATTATAGTTCAGTGAACTGCTCAAAACTTCTAGGTAGGGTTTGGAGGATCATATCGATCTGGTTTCCCATCAATTTCTCCTCCAAGTATCTGTATTTGTTCGGATAAGCCATCATGTTTAGGATATGATCCTTCAGGAGTACCCTCTTGCATGGTGGTGTCATTATCTTTCTCATAGCTTCTTGTCTAGAAGCCCTATCACGATGACCAAAGAGTTCCTTGAGATTGTTCATAATATCATAAGTGTTGGTAAATCTTTATCTTGATGTTGCAATACATTTGACATTGAAGCCAAAATGTAACACCGCGCCATCTCATCCGCTTTTACCCATTTCCTATGATATTCAATCTCCTCTTGGGTAGATTCACCGATGGGTGCATCAGGGCAATGCTCATCAACACAAATTTATAGCTTTCAGTAGTAAGAACAATATCGGTTTCTTTTCCAATCTATGTAATTTGGTCCAATAAGTCTATTTTGTTGAAGTATGATGGACAGTGGGTTGAAAGTCATCCTAAGAATCACAAATAACTTTTGGTCGAACTCTAAATTTAGAATAATATTGATTCCTCAAACAATACTATTTTAAATTAACCAACACCTTAAACCACCGTGAATTTTGTATGCCACGTTAGTGTAGCGTATACAAATTCAACATTTGTAAAAGGAGGTTTTAACCCATTAATTTTATTATCTTGTCAACCTAACTTTTGACAAATAAAATTAATAGTTGGTATTATTTGGTCACACAAATAATAAGTGACTCCGTTGGGAGGATACTATTAGATGTGTCTAAGTGTACCATTACTTGACACTAAGTCCATTAATAAGATTATGCCCCTTCCGTTGGGGAAGATCACACGCCTTTAATAACTTCAGTCATCCATAAATGGAAGTAGAGGGAGATCATCATGATGATGGAAGGCACACCAAGAAACAAAAGAGGGAGTTGTTGCATCACTTACAAACCAGTAATGGAGACCATGAGATTTACTTAAAAAATCCCTCTCCCACTTAGTTCTTTATAAATGAGGAATTTTAACTATGCTCGCCTACTAAACTTGTAAACTAACATGCACACACAGCACAATATACAAGCAATAAATAGAAAATCTAATTTTCAACTATTATGGCTTTTATCTTTAATTGTCCTCCATGTGTTGTCATCCAAGCTGCTGCCATATTTGGCCATCGCCACGGGTCTAACTGTCGCATCTTGCTCCGAGTTCCGCTGCGCCTCTGGTCCTTAGAAGGTTCCACGCTTTGCAAGATTCGATCCATGACATAAATAGAATTTTACATTTTGATCCTATATTCCATAAAAGGAATGTACATGTATCTAGATCAAAAATAAAATCCTAATAAAACTAAATCCACTTCTGTATTTCAATACAAACATGCACACACAGATAAATAGCCCTAGACAGGTCCAAGGGCCCAATCACCCACATAATTAACTACGAGCCATAATCGTTGGATCCTGCATGCACAAAGATAGCAAATCCTACTATTAAACTGCCTAAATTATGTATGACATGTGCATAATTAAACTAAATACCAAATACACAGAGGCTAAACCCTAGCTCTGATACCAATTGTTGGTTGCTACTCGGAAAGCCTATAGGTTCCACTGTACAAAAATTTTGTACAAAGGTCTGAACCTTTTCCTAGCTACCATGTGTTCTTTTAAATTAAATTTTGGATCGCCTGCGGAACTTAACACGTTTGATCCAAAACTTAATCTATTTGTTCTTTTAGGTTTTGACTTGGATCTCCTGCGGAACTTAACACGTTCGACCCAAGTCTCCTTAAGTTATTAATTCCATTAAATATCAATTTCCATAAAAGGTTCCCAGTACTGACGTGGCGAGGCACATGACCTTCTTGGATATGGGAGCAACCATCACCGACTAGACAAAACCTTTAATAGAAAGCTAATATTTAATTTCCTAAAATAACTTTAGGTTAACCAAAGAGAACAATCAAATCACAAGGAAAAGAAAGAAACAAAAGAACACAACTTCGAAAAACCATATTCGAAATACTAGAACGTAAGCCTCTTGTATTTGATATTATTTCCATAAATAACTAGCATGATGCGGAAATAGAAATTACTAGTTATACCTTGTAGAAAAACCTCTTGATCTTCTACCGTATTCCTCTTCTAACCTCGGACGTTGTGTGGGCAACGATCTACCGAGATGAGAAACCACCAACCACCTTCTTCTCCTCCAAGCAAGGTTCGCCACAAAGGGAAACTTCACCAAGGAGGAAAAACAAAATACTAACCAAGCTCCAAGAGATGCTAGCTTTCTCTCCTTCTTCTTCTTCTTCTCCGAGTAGTATCCGGCCACCACAAGAACTCCAAGGGAGAGGGAGAGGTTCGGCCACCACAAGAGGAAGAGAAGGAGATGATGGCCGGCCACACCAAGGAACAAAAGAGGGAGAGGAATAATAGATGTTGTGTCTTGTGAAGGCACCCTCACCCCTTCTTTTATATTCCTTGGCCTAGGTAAATTAGGAAATTTAATTACAACAAATTTTCCTTAATTTCCTTGACATGATTTAATTGAGAAAAATAAAATAATATTTCCCCAATTAAACAATGATGGCCGGCCAAAACAATAGGAAGCAAATTGGACAAGTTTCAATCAACAATTAAAACTTTCCTTATTTGTTTCCGGAAATTTTAAAAATAAAATTTCTCTTTAAAATCTCTTCATGGTTAATAAAAGGAAATATCTATAATTTTAATTTTATTAACATGTGAATAATTTTAAAGAGAAAATAAAAACTCTCCAATCTACAAATAAGGAAAGAGATCTAATCTCTTTCTTTAATCTTTTGTAAAACTTTTACAAGAGAGATATTTTAATTTTAATTCTCTTTAAAATATATCTTCACATAATAATAAAATCTAAAATTAAATTTCTTTTTATTTAATTATGGCCGGCCCTACTAGCTTGGGTTCAAGCTAGGGCCGGCCACCTTAAACCAAGCTTAGGCCCTAGCTTGGTTCCCAAGCTAGCTTGGCCGGCCCCTTTAGGTGGGTATAAAAGGTGGGTATATGTGGGTATAGTACTCTATAAATAAGAGGCTACGATAGGGACCGAGAGGAGGAATTGGTTTTGGTCTCCCGATAAAATTAAGCATCCGTGTTCGCCCCGAACACACAACTTAATTTTATCAATGATAATTCATTCCACTAGAGAACTATCATTGAATTACGCACCAATCCCAAATTACATTTTGGGCTCCTTCTTATTATGAGTGTGTTAGTCTCCTGTGTTTAAGATATCGAATGTCCACTAATTAAGTGAGTTATTGACAACTCATTTAATTAATATCTAAGTCCAAGAGTAGTACCACTCAACCTTATTATCATGTCGGACTAAGTCCACGCAGGGTTTAACATGACAATCTTTATGAGCTCCTCTTGAGGACATTATCAACCTAGTATCACTAGGACACGGTTTCCTTCTATAATCAACAACACACACTATGAGTGATACCATTTCCCAATTTATCGGGTTTATTGATTCATCGAACTAAATCTCACCCATTGATAAATTAAAGAAATAAATATCAAACATATGTGCTTGTTATTATATTAGGATTAAGAGCACACACTTCCATAATAACTGAGGTCTTTGTTCCTTTATAAAGTCAGTATAAAAGGAACGACCTCAAATGGTCCTACTCAATACACTCTGAGTGTACTAGTGTAATTATATAGTCAAGATAAACTAATACCTAATTACACTACGACTTTCTAATGGTTTGTTCCTTTCCATTCTGGTCGTGAGCTACTGTTTATAATTTATAAGGTACTGATAACATCATCTTCTGTATGTGACACCACATACTATGTTATCTACAATATAAATTAAATGAACAACTACAAACAAATGTAGATAATTAGACCAAATGTGATTCTTTATTCATAATGAATGTTTACAAAGCTTAGGCTCTCAGTATACACTCCAACATCCTCTTGGTCTTGATCCAATAAGTCGCCCTCTTTGGATTCCTCTTGATTCGGTACAGTGGAGGGGATCTTATGGATTGATGTCAATTTGCTCCAAAGCTCCTTGGCATCCTTGAACTCTCCAATTTTTCCAAGAATGTGGCTAGGCAATAGATTGACCAAAAGCTTGGTCACTTTATCATTGGCCTCACATCTTTGGATTTGCTCTTGGCTCCAATTGCTTTTCTTGAGGACTTTGCCCTTTGAATTTCTTGGAGTCTCGAAGCCTTCCATTAGAGCAAACCATTGCTCTATCTCCACCATTAAGAAGTTTTCAATCCTTGATTTCCAAAGATCGAAGCTAGTAGATGTGTACGGTGGAGCCACCCTTGTGTCAAATCCAAGTCCATCTTGGAATTGCATCTTGAAGTTGAGCTTCTTGAATTCTTTGACTTTGATGAATTTGCTCCAACTTCTTCACCCTCTAACTTTGCTTGTTTTGTTTGTTCCTTCCGGTGATGATTCCGGTGAAGAGCGGCATCACTCTGATACCACTTGTTGGGATCGAAATGTAGCTAGAGGGGGGGGGGGGTGAATAGCTCGGCGCATGCTCGGTGCTTGACGTTGCTTGTTTCTTCGAAGATGTGCAGCGGAAATACAAGAAACAAAAACATACAACGCTAACACTTGGGATTTTACTTGGTATCCACCTCACAAGAGGTGACTAGTCCAAGGATCCACGCACACACACACACACACACCTCCACTAATAAACACTCTTTTTCGGTAACTACCGAAGACAGAGAAGCCCTACAAGTTCACACTACAAGAAGAAAGGGAAAGGATACACAAATACAAGCAAAAGCTTACAATGAGTATAGAAACCCTAACCCTAACTTTCTTCTTCAGCTGTAGATCCGCCTCTTGACTTGGAAAACCTCCAAGAACCTTCAAGAACTGGCGATCTGATCTTTGTAGAGAAGCTGTGGAAGCGCTGAAGTGATCTGAGATGAATCGGTGAAGTTTTGCTGAAGGAAACGCTCGCCTGCAGCTAAATACGACGCCAACGGTCGGATCCCGATCGATTGGATTGCTCCCAATCGATCGGGGAGGCTTTGGATCGATCAACCGATCGATCCAGAGTACCTCTGTGCTCTCAAGAATTGCTTGGATCGATCAGCTGATCGATCCAAGGCTTATCGTGTGAAGATCGCACTCCCCAATCGATCCACTGATCGATTGAGGGCTCTGGATCGATCCACTGATCGATCCAGGGCTGTTCTGTGTGATCGTGCACTCGTCCTGATCGATCCACTGATCGATTGGGAGGAGGCTTGTCGCGAAGACTCCCCAATCGATCGGCTGATCGATTGAGCATGATCCAATCGATCGGCTGATCGATCCAGATCTTGGTTTTTGCCCAAAACCAAGTCCAAAGCCCCCTTAACCAACATCCAGTCAACCATGACTTGTTGGTACATAAAACCTAGTATCCGGTCACCCTTGACCAGCTAGGACTCTCTCACCAAGTGTCTGGTCAATCCCTTTGACCCACTTGGACTTTTCTCTTCTTGCCAAGTATCCGGTCAATCCCTTTGTCCTACTTGGACTTTTCTTCTCCGTGCCAAGTATCCGGTCAATCCCTTTGACCTACTTGGACTCTCACCAGATGTCCGGTCAACCTTGGCTCATCTGGATTTCCCCTGCCTGGCTTCACTTACCAGGACTTTCTCAATTGCCTAGCTTCACTCACTAGGTCTTTCACCTGGCTTCACTCACCAGGATTTTCCTCCTGCCTACCTTCACTCACTAGGGCTTCCTTCTGCCTAGCTTCACTCACCAGGACTTTCACCTAGCTTCACTCACTAGGATTTCCTTCTGCCTGGCTTCACTCACCAGGACTTTCAGTCAAATATCTAGTCAATCCTTGACCTACTTGACTCTCCTTCACATCTCAACTGGTCAACCTTGACCAAATGGGAATTGTATCAACAATCTCCCAAAATGAACAACTGCACCTACATTGTCCATATCATCTAAACCCAATATATTGGCAAACATCGAAACCCAAGCCAAAACTCAAGCTTGGTCAACCAGGTCAACCTTGACCTAAAGGATATTGCACCAACAGGCAAGAGGTCAAAGCTGCAAAAAAGAGTCAAGTGAATCGTGAGGGTACGAGTGCATGAGAGATTGTATTCAGGATAAAATCCTAGGTTTAGGATTTTACTATAGTAGTTATTGCAGCAGTACTGTAGTAATTACTGTAGCAGTACTGTAGCAGTCGACTGGTGCAGTCGATTAGAAGTGAACAGAGGCTCTCTGTGCGAGCTGTTGGACTGTAATGGTCGAATTTTCACAAAGGGCAGTCGACTGATGGTTTTGGCAGTCGATGGTAGGCAGGGTTTTCTAACCCGTGACCTATATAACCAAGCCTTGGGAGCTTGGTTTAGATTGACAAAATAGAGGTGGTTAACCCCTATTAGTGGTCTACCTGTGCCCTAGCATCTCAAGTGTTCTTGTGAGAGTTGTGGTAAGGTTTCTCCACCCACAAGGAGCTACGTGAGCTAGCTGGAGTTTACCGAGGAGTCATCTATTGACGGATCGAGATCGTCCACCTTACGGACATTCGTGGAGTAGGAGCCTTATCTCCAAACCACGTTAAACAGACGTGTATTGGTTTGCATTTCCTTATTATTTTTAGATTAGCTTTCTATTTGTGTTTGTTTGTATTCCGCTGTGCTATGTAACTAACGAATTGTAGAAGAGCAATCGATTTGGGGGTGACCTAGCTATCCAACCCCCCTTCAAGCCGGTCGCAAGATCTCCAACAAGTGGTATCAGAGCAAGGACACTCTCCATTGGACTACCCGCCAAGGAAGCAAGGATGACCGGCTTGATCGAGTCCTGAAGGACAAGAAGGAAAAGAAGCTCCGACCACGATATTAGACGGAAGAGCAAACCTCACGATCGGAGGTGAACTCTAAGGTAATATCAATTTTAATTGATATGTTGCCTTCTAATGTGATGAGGTGAGTATGAGAATGCTCACGATTTGTGGAGCAAGATAAAGAAGGTTCAATGGGAAGAACCTATGCCTACACAAGAAGAGGAAAAATCTGAAGAAACAGATGAAGAAGCTCAAGTAGAGGAGGAGAAGGAGGATGAGGAAGCATCATCAACATCCTCAAGGGTTGAAGAAGAGTCCAATACAAGTGAAGAAGAAGAAGAAGTCTTGGAAGTCAACCTAGTGAGCATCTCCACTGAAGTGAATTCAAAAGACCACATCATTTGCTTCGGGTGTAATGAGAAGGGACACCAAGAGTAGGTGTCCATTGGGTAAGAAAGAGGTAACTCCTAAACTCAATTCAATTCCTTTAGAATCTAATTTGAGATGTAGGAAGAAGAAGAAGAAGAAGCACATTAGATGCTTCACGTGTGGTAAAAAAGGACATTACCACACCAAATGCCCAAGGAAGAAAGGGCTTAAGAAGTTGGAGCATTTGAAGAAATGGGAGAAGAAGAAGAGGAGCTCAAGTCAAGGAATTTGAAGTGCAATTCAAATTCAAATTCTTATATTCCCATACATGCTAGAAATAATTGCTATTATTTACCCATGTAAAATTTTGGCTTTAGATATCATGATAGGAATAGGGTAAATGTCGATCATAACCCTAAGAGACCCATTCATGATAACTCTAGACACGGTAGACCTAAGGAGAACCAAAGCATTAATCTCAAGAAGGGGAGACACATGCCTAGGAAGGGTAGGTCTAGGAATGTCCAATATGGACAAGTTAACTCTAGGGTTAGGGACCTAGAAAGGGGAAATCAAGCTTTAAAGGCAAAGCTTGATAAGTTGGAGAAAACCCTAGAAAGATTCAATGTTGGATCTAAGGGTTTAGGTATGGTATTGGGTAGTCAAAGACCCAATAATAATAGATCGGGTTTGGGATACCAATCTAGTTCCTCCAAGGCCAAAAGGAGACCATGCGCTAGGGTGACACATGATAAGGGCAAGCTAGGGAGAGTCATCTAAAGCCAATGAGAAGAAATATGCTAGGGTTGCATATGATTATGGCAAGGATGATGTGTCCAAGGTGCACCATTGTAGTTTAGCCATAGTGGAGAAATCATCCAAGAAGATGGCTAAGGCTAAGAGCTCTAGGGGGAATTCAAAGAGTCAATTTGAGACACATGACAAATGGATCTCAAGTGGGTTTTTTCTTGGGAGTCTAGAGGAGCCATGAAGTGTACTAAATGGTTTGGAGACGGACTTGAGTCTCAAACTTAGGGAATTAGCACACATGGGATGTGTTTCATCAAGAAATATGACATTTGAGGTTATATAACATGAAAGTTGATTTTGGATGTATAGATGCCATATAAACCAATGTTAGTGATGCATTGTGGGTTAGTATGAGCAAATACATCAAGAGGAAGCCAAAACTAGGACTTTAGATCAAGGTTCAATTGAATCATTTAGCTAGTTTTGGATTTTTATATCAATCTTGGGATCTGTGATAAATATATCTTTAATTATATTTTTTCCAAGTAGACAAGGTTAAAATGGATCTTTCCATAAAATTTGAGAATTTTTGGAAGGCTGTGAAATTTCTGGTACATTTTTGAAGTTGACCAGAAAAGGCTGATTTTTTCAGAAATAGTGTACCAGTCGACTGGTACAATTACCAGTCGACTAGTAACAATATTTTTTAGCACAGAATAGCTATGTAAACTCGTTTTCATAGGGGTAGTCGACTGATACTTATGGCAGTCGACTGATATTAGGTTGAAACTATTTTCCAGCGTTTGTCTTGACCATGTCAACTCGTTTAGATGTATGAGATCCATGGAGGATAAATACACGAGTTTAGGGTATGTTTGGATGATAAGTTTCAACAATTGGGATATTGTTGGAAGCTTTTTAATGTTAGACAAAGAGGGAGAAGTAAGGTTTAGTTTGGGAAAACCTTAAGTGTCTTTGCGTGGGGGGAGCCTTGTGATAGGTTCTTAAAAATCCCTGTGGGAAAATCCTAGTTCATTGGGGAGCTTAGGTGTAGGAGGAGCCTTGTGATAGGTTCTAATGCATGTTTGCATTTCTATTCAGCGGTGTAAGTCCAAGTGTGTAGTCTTGACAACGTAAGTTCATTCGGCAGTGTAAGTCCAAGTGTGTAGCCTTGGCAACATAAGTCCATTTATTTTTAGCATGTTTATTTGCTATTATGTTTTCCCTAACTTAAACGTATTACCAAACATTAGAAAGGAGGAGATTGTTGGAGCAATCCCAATGGTCTGTGTGACCATGTGTTTTGGTATTTGGGCAAAGGGTTTAAGTTAGATTTACCCTTGTATTTCATATGTATATGTGAGTATGCAGGTTTGCTCGATGCACATATGACTTAGCTTGATGACTTCGGGTCCGGTGAAGGATGGAGCATCCGAGGGATCGTGGACAAGGCAACAAGGACAAGAGCCGAGGGAAGCGACTTCAAGTCATACGCGAAGGATGACATTGGGACGAGCCGAGGGCTTGGATGCATCCGAGGGACGAGAACCACAGGAAGTAGGCTTGAAGGCAAGAGGTCAAAACTACAAAGAAGAGTCAAGTGAGTCGTGAGGGTACGAGTGCATGAGAGATTGTACTCAGGGTAAAATACTAGGTTTAGAGTTTTATTATAGTAGTTACTGTAGCAGTACTGTAGTAGTTACTGTAGCAATCGATCGGTGTTTTCATCAGTCGATTGGTGTAGTCGACTGGGAGCGAGCAGAGGCTCTCTGTGCGAGCCGTTGGGCTGTAACGATCGAATTTTCACAGAGGGCAATTGACTGATAGTTTTGATAGACGACTGGTAGGCAAAGTTTTTCAACTCGTGGCCTATATAACCAAGCCTTGGGAGCTTGGTTTAGGTTGACCAAATAGAAGTGGTTAACCCCTATTAGTAGTCTACCTGTGCTCTAGCGTTTCAAGTGTTCTTGTGAGAGTTGTGTTGAGATTTCTCCACCAACAAGGAGCTACGTGAGCTAGTCGGAGTTTGCCGAGGAGTCATCCACGAACGGATTGAGATCGTCCACCTTACGAACAATCGTAGAGTAGGAGCCTTATCTCTGAACCACGTTAAACGGACGTGTATTGGTTTGCATTTCCTTATTGTTTTTAGATTAGCTTTCTATTTATGTTTGTTTGTATTCCGCTGTGGTACGTAACTAACGAATTGTAGAAGAGCAATCGATTTTGGGGTGACCTAGCTATCCAACCCCCCTTCAAGCCGGTCGCAAGATCTCCAACATAGATGTCGTTTTGTCGAAGCGAAGACCCTTGGGTATAAAGTCACTGATCGACTGTTGAGGGAAAGACATTTCATTTTAAAGTCACCGTCCAGTTCTTGATGGCAAAGATAATCAATTTTAATGCCGTCGTCTGACTATTGATAGCAAAGACAATCAGTTTTAAAGTCATTGTCCAGTAATTGATGACGAAGACAATCAGTTTTAAAGTCGTCGTCCAGCTGTTGATGGCGAAGACAATCGATTTTAAAGTTGTTGTCCAACTGTTGATGGCTAAGATAATCGATTTTAAAGTCGTCGTCCGGCTGTTGATGGCAAAGACAATCGATTTTAAAGCCGTCGTCTGGCTATTGATGGCGAAAGTATCTTCAATCGGGAACCACACAGCCAACACTTGGCGATTTTCTCCTTGAGCGCTCCTCCGCGTCGAGTGCCTTTTAATGACCACTGACATCATCCCAATTTCTTGGAGACTGTGCAAATCTCTGACCATTAATGCCAAGCATGCTGTCCATGCCATTTAATTAAGCATAATTAATGCGCCCTAAAATCGATTGTCACATGTCATACTTTCTACCGCCGCACATTTGACGTGATAGGCGAATATCCTCGATTGATGTGACCATCGCCGTTTCGAATTCAATGACCAGATTGAGGCTCATTTTTCGAAGCCCTCGATCAGACATCCCAACGCGGCCGCCCCCAGGGTTTATAAGCCCTTTCTTGTCATCTTTCTTCTTCCTTACCGCATCTTCTCCCTTGTGCACGCTCTCTGTTTTTTTTCTTCTTCGTTCATCGTCGACGATATTCCTCATTAAGCTTTCCTCTTTTCTTTCTCTTTTTCTTTCCTTCCTCCATCTCTGCTTTTCTGCTTTCGATCTATGACAGAGTCTCCCTAACCCCCTCCGACTATCACTAGTCTTTGGTACACTTCGAAGACCTTTGATTTTAACAGCGGTGAGGTAGATCAAATGTGAATGACCTTCCATATTCTCGACGATCATCAGATAATCATTCCCTCTGCCTATGTGTGTCCTCACACACCACCGGCCGACTATCTAACTTTCTTTAAGGACCAATTTATTGTTGGTCTATGCTTCCCGATCCTCCCCTTTTTCTCTGATGCTTGTAGATACTTCCATATCCCTATGCACCAACTAGTTCCCAACTCCTTTAGGTTGTTGTGCGACATTGTTATCCTCTTCCGTCTGCACGACATTCCCCTTCTCCCACATATTTTCCATTACTTTTATTACCCGAAGCTGTCATCCCCCAAAGAAGTCCCTGCTAGAGGAAAATTCGGCAACATCTCTCCTGTACCGGTGACAATCTGAATCCTGAAATACACAGCCCTCAGGGCTTCTCAATCCTCGGCCAATATGGTCGGAACATATAAAATAATTTAAATAAACATTCCACGTAGTTTATAATAGTTCAGTCTCAGGCTGACTATACATCAACTCACAACCCACAACGAAAAATCATCGCAGTGAAAAACATGGGATGCATATGTTAGCTAGAGCCCTAGAGTCAATCATTTGATGATTGTATTTTGGACTTATTGTATCATATTCTATATAAATAAAGGCATTTGGATTTTGGTTATTATACTTACTTGTATTGGTGCCAAATAAACTAAGTATAATAATGTCCTTGAGTAGATGGTTCTCACCTATATCAATCGGTTAGTTGAACCGATAGTGAGATGATATAGGGAACACTACTCTTAATCATTCCTAGTCGAGTATTAACATACAGGGACAATGTTAATGCAATAAGACTAGCATGTAGGTCAACTCGATGACTTGATCTCACAAGTCATGGATATAGAGATATCAAGTTGACACATGGGTATACATTAGAGAATGTATACTGAATTACCCGCTATGAGAAAGTATCATGGATCGTTATATGAGTGTCATATACTTTCTCATGTGGATATTAGTATGACTACTAGTCCTTAGACCTGAAGTCACCATAGATCCCTACATAAGGAGTTATGTACTTTGGTTTCGTCAAACGTCACCCGTAACTGGGTGGACTATAAAGGCGATTACTGGGTATATAACAAATTATGCAGAGGGATGTGAGTGATGTAGATGGGATCTATCCCTCCTATATGACGGGAGAGACATCGATATTCTTGATAGAGTGAGACCACGAAGTGCATGGCCATGCCCAAATGAGTAAATATAGGATATTGAGCTCATTTGATTTAGTGAGTCTACTTGGAGTTCAAGATTTAGATTGGTCAGAGGATGACACGGTCTATGCCTCACATTGATCAATCTAGATGTCTAGGATAGAAGGACACTTGTCATATTTTGTGAGGAGTCACAATTAGTAGTCACAAGGTGATGTCGGATCTCGACATTCTTGTAACTTGGGTAGTAATGATGTATTGCTAGATACCGCTCATTACTTATGCTCCTAAATGAGTTTAGGGCATTGCCAACGTTACAAGAACCTATAGGGTCACACACTAAGGACAATTAGATGGAGATTATGTTCATATGATGAACCAAGAGGACTTGATTCATTTGATGGATCCAATTGGATTAAGAGTAATCCAAATTGGGCTAATTGAGTTAGACTCAAGTTGATTCATGTATACAATGAGTCTAATTTAGATTATGACTCATTAGATTAATTTAATTTAATGAATTAGATTCATTATATTAAGTTGGCTTGAATCAAATGGTTAGATTAGATCAACCATGGAAGATATTTGGTCAAGTTTGACTTGACTTGAGAGGAAGATAAAAAGTCAAGTTTGACTTGACTTTATACCACCTCATTGGTGAGTTGGCATTGAAGTGGACCAATGATGTTACTCCACATCATCATGGGTGCCACCTCATGGAAGTTACAAAGCCATTTTCTTAATAACTTCACATTAATTGCATTTAATGGGGGGTTACACTATGGGAAGTGGCCGACCACTTTTGGTTTTGGATGGGAATTCAATTTGCTCATTCAAGTGATTATTGCATCTTCTTCCTCTCAAGCTCTCCCTCTCCTCCTTCTTTGGCCGAACCACATAGGTGCTAGCACACCTTGGTTTTTGGTCATCTCCACCTAATTAGTTCGTGTGGATACTTCTAGAGGAGTGTCTATTTTGACACTCTCGAGATCCGGCACCATTTCGACGAGCGGGAATTTTGCGAGGGCACGCTTCAAAGGTAAAAGATCTTAACACATAGATCTAGGAGTAGATCTAAAGTTTTTGAAACTCGTACTTGTATTTCATTCGGTTTTCTTTGCACGGATCTACGGCTTTGGGTGATTTGGGGTTTCCGCGACGCGAAAAGCGGTTTTCGCCGCCCGAAAAACCCAACAACATACCAAAAACTCGATATAAAATCCACGAGTGCAAGAACTACATATCATAAGTATGTAGATCACATAACAAGGAAACAAAAGTCCGAAAATAGAAAACCGTCGTGACACGGAGTGGGGAGTAGCAACTGGAACCTCCTGACAGCTTCAACCTGAAATAGGAATAAATCAACAGAGTGAGTTCAAGAACTCAACGGGTAATGAGCAGACATGCATAACAAAATATAACTATTAGTAATAATGATGCAGTACAGTCTCCTAAACAATAATAGGTAATGCAATAATGAACAACAGAAGAAACTGTACTCACCAGGACCTCCTACCCGAACATAAGGGTGTGAACCATGTAAACAGGTGCAGGGTCGTCAGACCAAATACATAATGTCTTCTGTATACATGTCAATCATATGCAACCACCAAAATGCAGCATCTAAAATGCAGCAATCATAAGTAATAAATACAATCCATGCATATGATGCAAATGACATGGTCACCGCTGACGCCAGTCAGCCACTTCACACACGATGGTGAGGTCGAGTGGGTAAGGATATGACAACTGTGCATTCTGTCATCACTACTCCTGAGTGACCGAGTGGACAGGATGTTGTTGGAGTACACCTATCCTCCTACTCCAAACATAGTGGGGGGAGCCTAAGCTCTCATCTCCCTGTGTCATAATCAAGAGGAGGGATCCCTATTCACTACCACGCTGTATCACCACTACCCATGAGAGGACCAGCGGAGCCCTGACAGAGTAAAACTACACACACCCTGCCTGATATACCACTAACCCATGAGTGGTTGTGTGTGCAGATCCAGTAACTAGCGATGCGCTTAACAACAATGGAACTGACAATTGCTCAGCATGCAATCATGCAAGATGGTGCATGACACTACAACATGTAAATCCTGACAATATCCACCTCCATATAATATGTACCAAAAGAAAAATGAGTCCATAACAATGATCTAGGTATCATAAATCTAGGTACATATGTCAGGTATGTCTAGTAACTAGTCCTATACACAGTAAGGCATTGTATGTCACTACTTCTATGAACATAAGTACACATGACAATAAACAAGAGGATATAAGTCTAAATACATAACAAATAACAATAAAGATATGCTACAGGTATCAAGTAGTGACATACCAATGACAGATATAAACATAACCATTGCTACTAGCTATAACCTACTGCACATATCATAATGACAATATCAAAAGAGATAAGTCAAAGGTACCCGCCTAAAAAAGAAGATCGTATCAGATAGATCCCACATCATGATGCCATCTCAATCAGAGTCCTGCATCAAAGTATTTTATTTAGCTAAGTTCTATGAATTAAATAGCTACATAAAATCTCCAAAACTAGTTAGGAAAAACCCTAATCGATATGATCATTAACCCTAACTATTGCTTATCGCTCTATTAACCCTAATCATTTCATAATCACATTAGATTAGGCTAACACAAACTAATTTCTACCACTTACCCAAATCCGGAGATGGTTGATGGTGTTTCATGGCTGACAATAGAGAGCTATTGTTGCCCCCTCCCACTCCCTTCACTTACTAGCCTAACAATCCATTAATTAGCCTTGTACTCCACATGAAAACTAAATTCAGCAACCTTACCCCGAATCAGATCCGTAGCTATGAGTTGTTTGTGTTCTCCTCTTTGATTCCACTAAGAAAACAATGCTCCGATAGTGATCCTCCTCACCAAAACTGGACAAAGCACAGATCCTCCTTGCTTGTGCCTGAAGATGCTAGCGTCTGTAGATCGACAACAGTCGACTAGATCAGAAGAAGGGTGCCGATGAGATGTCCCTTAGATGGTGCTCAGCGGCGATCAGGCATTGGCAATGGGGCCAGCGGCAGCACGGAGGGAAGGGAAGATCGATGAATCAAAACTAGGGTAGAAGGGATGGAAAACTCGGTCACTCCAGCGATGGTCGGTGCAACTCTAACAGCGGCGGCGGATCAAAGCTATGACACAACTCTCTGCCCTTGGTTGAAGGTTGTCTTGTGTAGAGAGGGCGACTCAGAGAAAGGAAAGAAGAAGCTTGGTCGGCGGTGGCTCGAACGTCGCTGCCAGGATCGAGACCTGATGGGGTCGGGCGAAGGTGCGAGGTATAGGGGAAGTCGACGCTGCTCGGGTGGATGAGAGGATGAGAAATCAAAAACAAAAGTGCCCGGCTTCTCCTTGGCCACTGGTTTTGAGGAGAAGAGAAACCGAAGTGCGTCGGGTTGTGGGAGACGAAGAGATCGTGGAAGAGGAAGGGTTGAGTCGACTGCGGAGGACTTAGGGCATGGGTAAGGAAGAGAAGGGAAGTTTATAACTTATATATTTTAATTAACTCTAGGTTTATTTCTCAATCAACTCCTATTTTATTAAAATTCCAAACAGACTTTTCCCAAGCCTATAAATTCATCCTCCTTAAACCCGTCATACGAGCTTTGAAAATTTTTTATAAAATTTCTAAAAATTCCGTTAAGGTTATTCACCCATTAAAACTTATTATTTTATTATTATTTTACTATGGTATTTTACATTTTCTTCCACTAATAAAAATTTAGTCCCTAAATTTTATTATTTACCATTAGCAAGTACTAGCAATAGACAAATAATATAAATACTGAACGGTTATCTAACCCACATACCTCAAGTAAAAAGATGGGGGTATCGAGCTCAGATCGTATCCTTGAGCTCCCAGGTAGCCTTCTCGTCAGAATGATACTGCCATCCAACTTTAACCAGTCGGATAGTCTTGCTCCGCAGTTGACGCTCTCTGTGGTCCAGAATCCGTACCGGAACCTTCTCATAGGTAACGTCAGGCTGAATGAGAACTTATATATCTGACATAACATGTACTGGGTCGGATACGTATCTCCTCAGCATGGACACATAGAATACATCGTGAATGCCTGCCAGAGACGGTGGTAGCGCCAGACGGTAAGCTACCGCTCCAATCTTCTCCAAGATTTGGAAAGACCCAATGTATCGTGGAGCTAGCTTACCTCGGAGGCCAAATCTCTTCACCCCTTTCATGGGTGAGAGTCTCAGAAATACATGGTTGTTAGTAGAGAACTCCAAGGGTCTCTGTCTTCGATCAGCATAACTTTTCTGGCGGTCTTGCGCCTTTGACATCCTCTGTCTGATAGTGCAGACCAACTCTGTCTCTTACTGAGCCCTATGAGGTCCTAGCAGTTGAGCCTCCCCAACCTCGTCCCAGAGGGTGGGTGTTCGACAATGCCTACCATACAACGCTTCAAACAGTGCCATCTGGATAGTCGAATGATAGCTGTTGTTGTAGGCAAACTCTACTAATGGCAGGTGGTCCTCCCAGCTATCTCCGAAATCCATAACGTAAGACCTCAACAAGTCCTCTAAAGTCTGGATGGTTCGCTCTTACTGTCCATCTGTCTGCGGATAAAATGCTGTACTGAAACAGAGTTGTGTGTCCAAGGTCTGCTATAGATTCTGCCAGAACCAGGAAGTGAACCGTGGGTTTCTATCTGATATAATGCTCAAAGGAACACCATGCAATCTAATGATTTCTCAACAATACAGCTCTACCAATCGATCCAGAGAATCGGTCTTCTGAATCACTAAGAAGTGTGTGGATTTGGTTAATCAGTCAACGATTACCCAAATCGCATCATGGCCTCATCGTGTCCTAGGCAAATCCACCACAAAATCTATAGTGATGTGCTCTCATTTCCATTTCGGAATAAGAATCCTCTGAAGTAATCCGGCAGGTCTCTGGTGCTCAGCCTTCACCTACTGACAGACTAGACATCTAGCTACAAACTCCGCGATGTCTTTCTTCATGCTGTTCCACCAATAGGAAGACCTCAAATCTCGATACATGAGGGTTCTGCCTGGGTGGATAGCAAATTGGGAGCGATGAGCCTCCTGAAGTAACTCCTCCATGACCGGGTGAGCTTGAGGTATACATAATCTACCTCGGAAATAAATAATACCCTCGTCATCTCGAGTGAACTCCATCTGCTTCCCGGAAGCTATCTGACTTCCAATGGACTGTAAGCGCTGATCACCGGCCTAGGCCTCTCAGATCCTCATCTTGATCGATGACTGGGCAACCATGGTAACAAGGATACCCTGCTCTGTCTATCCCTGCTCCTCAAGGCTCAACTCGGAGAAACCCTGAATCAAGTCTGTGACTAAAACTCGGTGGCAAGCTAAAGTCCCTTTGGACTTCCGGCTAAGTGCATCGGCAACCACATTAGCTTTCCTTGGGTGGTAGCTAATGGTATAGTCATAATCCTTCAGGAACTCCATTCATCTCCTCTGTCGGAGATTGAGTTCCTTCTGGGTGAAAAGATATTTGAGACTCTTATGATCAGTGAGAATCTCAAATGTAGTATCATACAGATGATGTCGCCAAATCTTCAAAGCAAAGATAATGGCGGCCAGCTCCAGATCATGTACTGGGTAGTTCTTCTCATGCTCCTACAACTGACGAGAAGCATAGGAGACTACCCTACCGTGATGCATCAAAATAGTGCCCAAATCCTATAGAGAAGCGTCGGTGTAGAGTACGAATCCGTCCTCTCTAGAGGGCAAAACCAGAACTGGTGTTGACACTAATCTCCGCTTCAGCTCCTGGAAGCTAGTCTCGTAGGCTTCTGACCATGTGAACTTCACGCCTTTCCTGGTCAGGAGTGTCAGCGGCATAGTAATGCGAGAGAAACCCTCAACGAACCGTCTGTATATCCAGCCAATCCCAAAAAACTACGGATCTTTTGAACTGATTTCGACTGCTCCCAACTGGTGACAGCCTCAATCTTCTGGGGGTCTACTGAATACCTTAGCTAGAAACCACGTGTCCCAAAAAACTGACTGAGGATAACCAAAAAGCACACTTACTGAACTTCGCATATAGATGATGTCGTCAAAGAGTCTCCAAGACTATGCGAAGATGTTGTGCATGTTCCTCCTCAGAACGCGAGTAGATCAAAATGTCGTCAATGAAAATGATAACACATTGATCTAGACACCTCAGAAAGACGTGGTTCATCAAATCCATAAATATCATTGGAGCATTCGTAAGCCTAAATGACATTACCAAAAACTCATAATGTCCGTATATCTGGTGTGGAATGCTGTCTTCTGAACATCAAAATTTTTGATTCTCAGCTGATGATATCCGGACCACAGATCAATCTTAGAATACACTGATGTACCTCTGAGTTGATCAAACAAATCCTTGATTCGTAGTAAGGGGTACTTATTTCTGACGATCACTGCATTCAACTGTCTATAATTGATGCACAACCTCAAAGTACCATCCTTTTTCTTGACGAACAATACCGAAGAACCCCACGGAGATACACTAGGGTGAATAAATCCCTTGTCCAATAACTCCTAGAGTTGGACCTTTAGCTCGTCCAACTCTTTCGGTGTCATACGGTAAGGAGCTTTCGATGTCGGCGTGGTTCCCAGAATCAGCTTAATAGCAAACTCCACTTGCCTTCGGGGAGGCAAGCCTGGTAACTCATCTGGAAATACATCTGGATACTCTCAGACTACTGGAACGTCTGAGGGCTGAGAACTACTATTGTCGTCAGCATTAATCAACGATAATAGGAATCCTTGATAGCCATGTGACAGCAGTTTCAGAGCATGAATCGCAGAAATGGTCGATATACCGTCATCCCTGATGTCAGTGAAATCCCACGAGGGTTGGTTCGGAGGTCAGAATGTGAGCACCTTCGTCTGGCAATCAATCGTGGCATGATATGCTGACAACCAATTCATGCCAAGGATAATGTCAAACTCGACCATTTCCAGTACTAATAAATTTACAGTGAGTATAATGTTATCGAAGTCTAACGGGCATCCTCTGACCTCCTGAGTGACGTCCAATGTATCATCTGACGATAGGGAGATGGTCAATCGCTGCAGTCTAAGAGTAGGTAGTCTACCAATCTCCCTCATAAATGCACGAGAAATAAAGGAATGCAAACTACCAGTATCAATTAGCATATCAGTAGAAAATGCATAAAGTAAAACCGTACTACGGAAAATGGATCTATCATCCCTCTGCACATCCTCTATGGTACTTGCATGACTTCGTCCAGTCTCTGGTGGGGGTGGAGGTGGTAGCACTGCCAGAGGCTGCTGTGTTTGAGTCTGAGCCTGCCACTGAGGTGGTGCCAGATATTGAGCCAGAGATGGATATGAGGGCTGCGACTGATACTGAACCAGTAGCTAGGGCTGTGACTAGTACTGAACCAGTGACTGTAGCTACAGCTGATACTGGACTAGTGGCTGAGGCTGTGACTGGTACTGAACCAGTGGCTGGGGCTACAGCTGCTACTGCACCAGTTGCTGAGGTTGCGACTGATATTGCCCCTACGTCAGATACTGAGCTCCCAAAACAGAACTCTGTGATACCATATGAGCACTAGAGTGCTCCTGTCCATGCATGCCATATGCAGCTATTATAGGGGGAGTTGCCCTCATTTGGCGATTCGAAGATTAGGCTTTCTACCCCCTCGCTGAGTCCATGTTTGACTGAACTGTCCTCCCTGAACAGAAACCCCGAAAGCCACATGCTGAGCCTTCAACGAACAATCTTGGCTTATATGCCCAGGCAGTTTGCAATAATAGCAAACTGACTGTCCCAAGGAGCAGGCTGATGTGATGTGATCTCTGGACCCACATCGGGTGTAGTGAATGTTACTGGCGGACTATTTCTGGTTCTGCTGAAAAGACTAGAAACGTCCTGATGAAGACCACCCTGACTTCTGAGGTGGGCCAGATGCCCCAGAAGTACCCTGACTCGATCGACCGTGATCACTCTGCTGCTGTCAGATAGCCTGTAGTTGCTGGGTCTATCCTGAAGTCTGATCTTTCTGCTTCCTTTTCTTGTCCGCATTCATTCTCTGCTGAGCCGACTCAATCATAAGGGCTCTATCCAATGCCTCAATGTAAGATGAATTACCAAAACCTACAATCTTTACTTGAAGATGGCCATCCAATCCCTGGACAAACTGAAGCATACGTGACCTGTCTTCAGCAACTAACTCTGGACAAAATCTAACTAACCGATTAAATTCAACATTATATTCCATCACTGTGCAGTTGTTCTACTAAAAACTCATAAAATCCTGATGACGTGTCATCTGATATTACCGTGGAAAGTACTGGCTCTCAAAAGCCTCTCTAAATCTAGCCCAGGTGATGTGCTGCTCGCCTATGATCGAGCGCTGCGTATCCCACCAGATATTGACCTTGTCCCATAAATGGAAAGCAGCCAACTCTGCCTTCTCCCACTCGGAGCAAGCCATATAGAAGAAAGTCCACTCCATAGTCTCTATCCAAGACTGAGCCATGCTCAGATCGGTCTCCCCTCGGAATAGCATGAATTAGCCTTTCACCGACTATGCCAAAGTTGGGATCCGAGCTCGTGCCGTAATCATATCAGTAGGGTGAGTAGGGATCACCGCGGGAACTGGTGGAACCACTGGAGCTGGTACTACAGGTGGTACCGTTGGATAGGCTAGGGAAGGTACCCCTGGTGCTGCTGCATAAGCCGGGGTAAGTACCGGATAAGGAGCAACTGGTACTGCTGGTGCGAGTGCCGAGTATGTAGTAGTAGGCACAGGTGGCGGTGGCACTGGGTACACAGTAGTAGGCATGGCTGGAGGAGGTGTCGAGTATGCGCAGGTGGTACAGTGAATACTGTAGAGGTGGGTCCGACGGGTACGGTCGAGGTGGGTACCCTTGAAGAAGGAATCGTCGAAATTTGAGAGCCCAACGCGCCCGAAGTACCATGAGGAGTCTGTCCCTGACTGACAGACTCGACCCCAGCAGACCTCTCTAGCGGCTCTGTTACCAGGGATTCCAACGCCTTCTTATGTGGTCGTCCTACACCACGTCTCGACATGAAAACACGTGTATATCGCTTCCTATCTGTTAAATTATTACTCAGGTATTACTACAAGTACCAAAATTATAAAATTAATCATTTTACCTATTTATCGTCTGGAGATGTTTCGTCATCGTCTAGTCCCCAAATATGACCTCGTTAAAGAATACCTCGGAATTTCGAAACATGAAAATAGACGAAAATCTATACAAATCTGGAAATACCTAGATTAACTCACAAAACTAGGTTCTGATACCAAATAAATTGTCACGCACTAGAGGAGTCTTTGCTAGAGGAAAATTCGACAGCATCTCCCCCATACCGGTGACAATCTGAATCTTGAAATACACAACCCTCAGGGCCTCTCAATTCTCGGCCAACATGTCCAGAACATATAAGATACTTTAAATAAACATTCCATGCAGTTTATAATAGTTTAGCCTCAGGCTGACTATACATTAACTCACAACCCACAACGGAAAACTATCGCAGTGGAAAACATGGGCAGCATACCAAAAACTCGATATAAAATCCACGAGCGCAAGAACTACACATCATAAGTATGTAGATCACATAACAAGGAAACAAAAGTCCGAAAATAGAAAATCGTCACGACACGGAGTGGGGACTAGCAACTGGAACCTCCTGATGGCTTCAATCTGAAATAAGAATAAATCAATGGAGTGAGTTCAAGAACTTAACAAGTATCGAGCAGACATACATAGCAAAATATAACTATCAGTAATAATCATGCAATACAGTCTCCTAAATAATAATAGGTAATACAATACTAAACAACAGAAGAAACTGTACTCACCAGGACCTCTTACTCAAAAATAAGGGTGTGAACCATGCAAACCGGTGCAAGGTCGTTAGACCAAATACATAATGTCTCCTGTATGCATGTCAATCATATGTAACCACCAAAATGCAGCATCTAAAATGCAGCAATCATAAGCAATAAATGCAATCCATGCATATGATGCAAATGACATGGTCACCGTTGACGCCAGTCAACTACTTCACACACGATGGTGAGGTCGAGTGGCTAGGGATATGACAACTGTGCATTCTGCCATCACTATCCTGAGTGATCGAGTGAACAAGATGCCATCGGAGTACACCTATCCTCCTACCCCAAACATAGTGGGGGAGCCTAAACTCTCATCTCCTTGTGTCATAGTCAAGAGGAGAGATCCCTGTCCGCTATCACGCTGCGTCACCACTACCCATGAGCGGACCAGCAGAGTCTTGACAGAGCAAAACTGCACACACCCTGCCTGATATACCACTAACCCATAAGTGGTTGTGTGTGTAGATCATGTAACTAGCGATGTGCTCAACAACAATGGAGTCGACAATCGTTCAGCATGCAATCATGCAAGATGGTGCATGACACTACAACATGTAAATCCTGACAATATCCACCTCCATATAATATGTACCAAAAGGAAAATGTCCATAACAATGATCTAAGTATCATAAATTTAGACACACATGTCAGGTATGTCTAGTAACTAGTCCTATACACAGTAAGACATTGTATGCCAGTACTTCTATGAACATAAATACACATGACAAGAAACAAGAGGATATAAGTCTAAATGCATAACAGATAACAATAAAGGCATGCTACAGGTATCAAGTAGTGACATACCAATGACAGATATAAACATAACCATTACTACTAGCTATAACTTACTACGCATATCATAATGACAATATCAAAAGAGATAAGTCAAAGGTACCCGTCTCAAAAAGAAGATCATATCAGATAGATCCCACGCCGTGATGTCGTCTCAATCAGAATCCTGCATTAAAGTATTTTATTTAGCTAAGTTTCTATGAATTAAATAGCTAAATAAGATCCCCAAAACTAGTTAGGGAAAACCCTAATCGATATGATCATTAACCCTAACTATTGCTTATCGCTCTATTAACCCTAATCATTTCATAATCACATTAGATTAAATTACGCTAACACAAATCAATTTCTACCACTTACCCAAATTCGGAGATGGTTGATGGTGTTTTATGGCTGACAATAGAGAGCTACTGCTACCCCCTCCCACTCCCTTCACTTACTAGCCTAACAATCCATTAATTAGCCTTGTACTCCAAATGAAAACTAAATTCAGCAACCTTACCTCGAATCAGATCCGTAGCTATGAGGAGTTTGTGTTCTCCTCTTTGATTCCACTAAGAAAACAATGCTCCGATAGTGATCCCCCTCACCAAAACTGGACAGAGCACAGATCCTCTTTGCTCGTGCCTAAAGATGCTAGCGTCGGTAGATTGTCAACAGTCGGCTGGATTATCAGAAGGGTGCTGACAAGATGTCCCTCAGATGGTGCTTAGTGATGATCAGGCGTCAGCCATGGGGTCGGCGGCAGTATGGTGGGAAGGGAGGATCGACGAATCAAAACTAGGGTAGAGGGGATGGAAAACTCGATCACTCCAACGATGGTCGGTGCAACCCTCACAGTGGTGGAGGGGGATCAAAGCTAGGGCACGACTCTCTACCCTTGGTCGAAGGTTGTCCCGTGTAGAGAGGGCGACTCAGAGAAAGGAAAGAAGAAGCTTGGCCGGCGGTGGCTCGAATGTCGCCGGTGCGATCGAGACCTGATGGGGTCGGGCGAAGGTGCGAGGTATAGGAGAAGTTGGCGTTGCTCGGGCGGATGAGAGGAAGAGAAATCGGAAACATAAGTGTTTGACTTCTCCTTGGCCACTGGTTTTGATGAGAAGAGAAACTGAAGTGTGTCGGGTTGGGGGAGACGAAGAGATCGGGGAAGAGGAAGGGTTGAGTCGGTTGCGGGGGACTTAGGGCATGGGCAAGGAAGAGAAGGGAAGTTTATACTTAGGTATTTTAATTAACTCTAGGTTTATTTCTCAATCAACACCTATTTTATTGATAATCCAAATAGGCTTTTCCCAAACCTTTAAATTCATCCCCCTTAAACCCATCATACGAGTTCCGAAAATTTTTTAAAAAATTTCTAAAAAGTTTATTAAGGTTATTTGTCCATTAAACCTTATTATTTTATTATTATTTTTCTATGATATTTTACAGAAGTTGTTCGTGCTAGGGACCTATCTCTTTTAGGCCCGAGTGCGCACTATATATTTTGACCACATGCCCTCCTCGAATAAACATTGGAGGGGGCATTACTTTTTTGTTAACCTTCCTGAGCGGTTTAACTTCCCGACCGACTGGCAGATGGAGTTAATGAAGCCACCAAAGCTCGGCAGATACCGGGGCAGTTTGGACTATCTTCAATCAACCTCCATTTTAGCTGGTCAGAAGTACCACATTCATTGGCTATTATTGGAAGGCGTCCTCTATGTGTTTAGCCTAAGTCCTGTTCAGACACGACTACACATTCCCCTAGGTATGCTCCTTTTTTTGTTCGCCTTTGATTCTAACTGATTTTCTTTCTTTTTTTGCAGCACAAGTCATGTTGAGGGCCCGACTGAGTGGCAAGAGCAAACTTGCCTATGCAAAAATCAATGCCAAGGGTGTTGCCGAGCTAGAAAGCTACGGTTTGCTACCGGTCGAGCATTCTGATGAGCTGACCGGTGAAGCTAGTGGAAGCAGGGTAGCGGCTAGCGATGCAGTGACCGCTACTGGTGACCTCCCTCCCAAGTGGCAAACCATGGTGCTAATCGCCATTGGCTTAGAATTGACCACATCTGGTGAGCCACTGACTCAGCACCGCAAGCGACAGCAGGGGGAGGCGTCCTCCTGTTCAACAACATCCGCTCTGCAACCCTTCATTGCTTCCACCTCGCACCCTCCATCTGATCTCGAGGGGGGGGGGGGGCATCCACTTTAGCAGTCCTTGAGGCGGAGGCTGTCTTACCAATCCACTTTCTTCCGACCGAACTCCATCACTATATGCACTTCTGGCTGGGACAATATGCGTGCCACTGACCACGTTCATAACCACCCAGCCATTCGGGATGGACTCCAAGGTTTCCACCATCCGTTCCTACCCGATGTCCAAGTCAAAGGGTCTAGCCACCTCCGAGCCCTTAGACTCGAGCAATCGCAAGCATATAACAATCATCATCCATCTACCGACCGACCAGTGGCATTACCCAAATGATGCTGAACCATGCACCCCCGAACACCAAATAAAGATCCAAGGGCCACTTGCCCAAGTCTAGGCGGACGCTAGGGCTCGCGCGACGACTATTCTGCCCAGGGAGCTCGCGGATGACTTCACATAGAAGTCCACCAGGGTAAGTATATTTTTTCACTAAGTGATTCCTTTGTATTCCCCATTCGACACTTATTTGTTTTTTCGAACTTGTAGTTCTGGGTCGAGAGCTTGGCTATGTGCCAAAGGCTGGCGTTTGTGGAGCACGAGTTGTAACAAATTATGTGCTCCGACCGAGCGATCTGAAGCCTCCCACCCCTTGTTGATCATCTAATTGCGGAGGTGGCTCGACTTAAAGAAGACTTGGAGCACAGTTCCAAGCAGCTGATTAGATTCGAACGACCGTTTGGTATGGTAAAGAATAAGAATAATAAGCAAGCCCTTCAGCTTGATCGACTCACCAAGCAAGCTCATACCTTTAAGTCCAAAATCAACTCGGCGAATACCTAGAAACTCCAAGCCATAGAAGACCTAGATATCAAAAAACAAGGAGGCCCGGGTGTTGGCCCAAAATCTAAAGGAGGCTGAAGCCTCTTTGGCGGGCGAGCGAGACAGCTGAGCTGCTAAACAAGCGATGAACCAGCTCCAACTCGAGGCTAAAGATGTTGAGCTGGTCACATTGAAGGCTAAGTTGGAGGAGTCCTGAGCAGCCTTCACCAAGTACAAGGAAGAGGAACCCGGTTGGCAGGAAGAGTTTAGGGTGAGTTACATCCGCTCTGAAGCCCTCAATGACAAGATCACTGACTGGTCTCTCTGCCTCTTCAATTATAGCATCATCGACGAGACCCTCCAGCAACTGAAGGACGGCAGCTACCTCGCTCCACATCTGACCAGCGCCATTATCAAAAGGGAGAAGCTCACTGACTCGCTCCCGAACGACGTCCTCGAATATCTTGACTAAGTTTCTGTACTCTTCCCAAAATGTCTTGTAAAAATTTTCTAAATGCTAATGAATTTGCGCCCATTCGACGCTTTTAGACTTTTTCTATAATGTCTTGCCTAATATCCCAAGTATCTTCCAATGTGTCCCCGCTCGGCATGTTGTGGCTGTCTGACCCGTTTTTCCTTTCTTCCATCCTTCGTTGAACCAGTCTGTAAAAAATCTTCCAAGTATGAATCTTCTTGCCCTCGTTCGGTCTGACTGAATATTTTTCAAGAACCTTCACAAGTTTTCATAGCAACGGTCAAATGGCCTATTCGCTTATCAATCGCTCGATCAGGTTGAGAGTCTTCGTAATGCCTTGTCTGGACCTTGTAACAATTGATCTTCGGGCGCGAGAGCATCGCTCGCTTATAACTCGCCTGATCGGGTCGAGAGTCTGGAGCACTTGGCCACAAGAGCATCGCTCACTTATAACTTGCCCAATCGGGTTGAGAGTCTTTGACGCGCTCGGTCTGGAACCCGTAGGCAAGAGAGAGCATCGCTCGTTTATAACTCGCTCGATCAGGTCGAGAGTCTTTGACGCACCTGGCCAACCCCACGACAATTAATCTTCTGCGCAAAAGAAACACTCGCTTATAACTTGCCCGATTGGATCGAGCATCTTTAACGCGCTTGGTCTGGACCCGCAACAATTAATCTTCTGCGCGAGAGCAACGCTCGTTTATAATTTGCCTGATCGGGTTGAGAGTCTTTGACGCGCTCGATCTGGAACCTGGACAATTAATCTTTTGCGCGAGAGCATCGCTCATTTATAACTCGCCCCGGTCTGGACCCCCCCCCCCCCAATTCATAGAATGAACCATAATACAGCTTACATCATTCTAGTTACAAATTTATTACCTAGCCCGACAGGGTTGTAGATGGTTCGCGCTCCATGGTCGGTCCAATTTCCTTTCGTTATCGTCTTGTAGATAGTAGAACCCCGAGCTGAGCTTTTGAATTACTTTGTAGGATCCTCCCTATGGAGCCTTCAGCTTACTGGCGTCGTCGACTAGCTTAACTCTTTTCCAAACGAAGTTTCCGACCTGGAATGACCTCAGCATCACTTGCTTGTTGTAATTCTGCTTCATCCTTTGCTGGTATGCTTCCATCTAAACGACAGCTTTGTCCTTCATTTCTTCAATTAAATCTAACTCCATGCATCGCTGCTTGACATTATCTTCATCATAGAGCAGCACCCGATTGAGCTCCACTCCCATCTCGACCAGCACCACTACTTCTCCCCCGTACACTAAATGGAATGGGGTAACGCTGGTCTCCTCTCAAGGCGTGGTGAGGTAAGCTCACAAACGCTTAATAGCTCATCCGCCTAGCTTCCTCCGGCGTTGTCAAGCTGAGTCTTGAACCCTCGAAGAATTTCTCTATTGGTGACCTCTGCCTGGCCATTGCTTTGGGGGTAAGCCACCGAAGTGAAGGCCTGCGTAATACCGTAGCTGGCACACCACTCTTTGAGTCTTCTTCCTTGAAACTATCTCTCATTGTTAGAGACGAGCCTATGGGGCACGCCAAACCGACAAATGATATTTTCCTACAAAAACTTAATAACCATCTGGTCGATTATTCTGGTTAGTGACTCGGCTTCCACTCAGTTGGAAAAAGCCCTATAATGTCCATGCCCCATTGGTCGAATGGGCAAGACACCACAGATAGCTCCTCCGTAGGCCTATGCGGTATGTTTTGATAATTTTGGCAAGATATGTAAGTTTCCACTATCCGTGCGTCGTCGTCTTGTAGAGTGGGCAATAGTAAATCCCGCCAGTAGGATTTTTCTAGCCAACGACTGGCTACCAGAGTGATTTCGACAGGAACCTTAGTGCACTTCTTGGAAAATGTACTGAATGTCCTTCGTTCCAATGCACTTGAGCAACGATCTTGAGTAGGCTCTTTTATACAGGTGGTCCTCAATCAGTATGAACCATCCAACCCTCTTTCTTAGCAACCGCACTTTCTCCCGATTGGAAGGCTCATTCCCCGATCGGAGGACTTCAATTAGAGGCGTCCTCCAGTCACCGGGCGCCCCTATGCTTGGCTTATCGATATGAGCTACCAACATCACCTTGAGATGACTAGCATGACTAAGGCTTCTAAGAAGCCTAGAAAAATCATTAAAAAGGTATTTAGGGAGATTATCCCTAGTGAGTACTTAGTACACTCAAGGAGCTCAAATAGGTATTGGGTTCTTAATAGTGTGATCTCATCACACTAAATGGATATATGGTAGTTAATTCTAATTGGTAGGGTAGTTAACCCAATCATGATGAAATTGATATTCTAGAGTATTTTCAAGATATTGTGACATCTTAAAACATGAGAAGTTGATTTTTGAGAAATTTATAGTTTGCCAATAAAATTTGTGGTATTGATATTAATCAAGTTGACAACATAGAATAGAAGTCAAGAGTGTGCCAAGTTGGGGTTTTGGCACATTCGAGGGATATAGGGTTGAATATGTTAAGTAGTAAATTTGACATAGTAATTAGTTAACGACACTTGGATGAAAATCTTAATCTTTTCTTATGAGCTACAAATACCATAATTGTGTGTCATATTAAATGTCATGACATCATGGCACATTAAAATTACTTCTTACCATCATATTTGATACATATCACGTTATACATGCATTATTTAGGTTATGATATACTAATAGAAAAGCTACTTTTTAACGATAAAAAAATAATGATGGTATCAAATATCATCGTTATTGGTGGTTTAACAATGATCAGGTTTAACAATGATATTTTTTCCCATCAATAATATTTTGTCATCAACGACTATGTTTTTATTTCAATCATTAATATCATGTTTTTATCAGCATGATTTCCATCCGTCATTATTGCAAGACCTTCAATAAGTTTTCTCTCCCGTAATTATTACTTTTTTATTTTTTATTTTTATTGAGCCAAAACTCTCAGTTTATTTTTTTACTTGGCCGAAACATAATTAAAATTTAATCTAATTAAATTTATTTAGAAAAATAATAATATAATTAATAATTAATAAGAAAATAAATTTGTATGATTATATAAAATTTATTAGATTTTTTTGAATTCAAAATTAATTGTTATTTTATTTTAATAAAATAAATCGGTCAGGCTTTAAAAGGTCTATTTGATTTATAAAACTATGTTTATTAATTAAAATATAAGTTTTACCTTAAATCACCTGCCGCCTATAAATGGTCTACAATTGCATGGTTTGTCACTGCCATGGCTATTTTAACTTAAGATTGTTATTAAATCTACATTCATTTTTCAAGTATATTTTGATAATTCTTTCCTTTTGCATTATTCTTAATGTTTTCTTCTGTAATAATGGCAGACGTTTACCATTTGTTCGCAATTTCTTAACAGGCAGAAGCACTTGATCTAGATAAAACTGTGCTAGAGACAGTTGAGGAAGCTGCAAAGGATTGAAGAATTGATGATATAAAGGGTCTGTTGGTCGTTGTAACTTCATATCAGACATGCTTGATGGAAAAGTTTGTCTTTCAAGTGGTGGAGAAAAGGTATGACTAGGAGATCTGTTTTGAACTCTCACAAACACAACAGTCTTCATTCTCCTTTGATTGTAATTCAGTTTTGTTATTACATGACAACTAATTTTGAAGTTGTTCAGACAACATTTTATTTTCTTCTGGAGCTTTCATCTTATATGATTTATTTTTCTGATGGCATGTGGGTTAATAACTTATCATGGAATAATTTTTTCCCATAAAAAAAGTAAAACCAATAAATGAAGTTCTAAATTGTCTTATTTATCTGATATATAAAGTTCTTGAAGAAACAGATGGTAGTCATTCGTTTTTTGAGCTGGTAGTAAACTCAAATTTTGCTACCTTGTGTTTACTCCACGGTTGCAGCCAAGGCTTTTTTTCTGCAAATTTTTGGTGAAACCATCTACCCTGTTAGTTCTTGATGAGCCAACCAATCATTTAGACATACCTTCAATTCTTCAAAAGAGATGCTCGAATTATCATTTCCAACCTTTCCAATTCTTCATTGAGAATTTGGTGCAGTTTGGTGCAACTTTTTCCCTTAGAGCGAAAACATTTGGTGGAACTAAATCTTCTCTACTCCAACAAAATTTGATGTGGATGAAGGTTGATTCGTAACTAAAGTAGAATTCTTAAAAGATATGAAATTATAGTACAAATAAATTGTTCCAATAAATTGGATTTAGTCAAGAAATATTTGTGTTAAATGTTGTTTAATATTTACAATTCATCTCTTGTTTTTATTATTTCTTATTATTATTTCTTATTTATTTATTGAAATTAAATTGTAGGTTTCATATCAAGATTTCTAAGTTCTTTTAAAGATTTATGGTGATATTCATTTTTTATATATTTATTATAGGCATTAGAGATTTAAAGTTAAATAGATTTTTTTTTGAGCTTCTGAGAATGTTGACATTTTGCATATGAAGGATTTAGAGAAATGAATATTTTGATGTAAATGAATGTTAATTTTATAAGTTTAATGACGTAACAACAATCATCATGAACTAGTAGATGATACTTTAATATATATGACCTTTGATTTTTAATATATTATGTTTTGATTGTTATTAGCATTCATTAATTTATTTATAGAAAATATATACATTTCATCTTTAATTAATATTTGGTTGGAACAAGTGAATTGCGTATAGGTAATAATGATGAAAAAAACACCTATATAATGATCGCCATTGGTACCATTAACGACGGTATGTTAAACCGTGGTTAAACAATTAAATGACTTTAAATTACTAACGACATTACATATAATCGTCGTTGCTATTAACGATGATATATATGGCCATATTTGTTGCCAATAATGATGGTATATAAACTCGTTGTTACTATCACTAACGATGGTAGTGTATACCGTCGTTAAGAGCTATTAAGAACGATATTTTGTTTCCCGTCACTAATAAATTCCCGATGGATACTTCTAGCAACATCTTGCTATGATATTTAGTACCATCATTGATGAGCTTTAATGACCGGAATTGCCCCTTTAACGATGAGAAATCTCGTTGTTAAAGGGTCACTTTTTAGTAGTGATAATTTTTCTTTTGAAAGTATGCATTTAATATATGTCATACTTATTAATATGCATATTTGAATTCTTTGAAATTATGGACAATGGCATAACTTGACATTCTAAGTAGAATAATCAAAGTTAAAATGCTTAGATAGAAATGCATGATCCTTTCATTTATGATAAAAAATTTATTTTACATCTCACAAAACCATAAGGATGACTTGTATGTGTATTGAGACACATTAGATACAAGAGAGAAGTTTAAAGGATGAGCAAGACTCATGTTGATTTAGTGTATCTATTTGAGTTTTTAGTTTAATCAAAATACATAGATTTTGTGTTGGCCAATCATGAGAAAAATTAATGTGCAAGTCATATGCATTTAGCCTATAAATTATAATTGGAAATTAGTTTTGAAAATCATTTCAAAAATATTTTGAAAAACTTTGATAAAGTCTATTTGTTAATAGAAATCACTATTGATTAGTTAGATATAAAATTAGAGTGAAACATTGAAATTTTCAATAGTTTCTAATTTTATATTATTTTTTAAAAATAAGATGTATTTTCATATAAAACTATTTTTTTCATGATAGTATGTGACATAAATAATGTTTACCTAAAATTTCATGATTTTCAAAAATCATAAAATTATTTATGAATTTCTAAAATTTGATGTGAAATTGAATATGAAATTTCAGACGTAGCAATTGATTGGTTTGCTGCACACCAATTCATTAGTGGTAAATTTCTATGAGCACAAAAACTCGCTGAATTGATCACGTTAATTGATTGGGATACACCAATCGATTGATAACTAATACCAATCAATTGGTAGTTGTTGATTTCGACTTAAATGGGTTTGTTTCAGCTGGTTGTGCCACAATTAGGTAATTTAACTATCTCTAACCCTATGAAATATTTGGATAAGTATTTAAGGATAATTTATTTTAATGAAAATGAGAAAGAGAAAGTTAAAGTGGACTAATGTGGAATTGAGGAGGAGTTTTAGATTCAAGGTTGAATCTTTAACTTCATGACTTAGATTTTGGATTTTTCTAAAAGTTTAGAAGCTCCAAGTCATTTTTAATGTAATAATAGAAATTGGAGCATGCTTTAAGGGGGAGGTTCTCCTTAAAAGTATGATTGGGGTAAGAAAGGAGAGATTTGTGGAAGGAAGGAATGTATGCTCAAGGTTGAGCATTAAGAATAATGGAAGATAGGGAACCTTTATTGTAATGGTTAAATGATAAGAAGAATGAATCTTAGAAGAAGATTTTTAATGTGTGTCAAATGGGGGAGAATGTATGGTTTAAGTTAGAAAACCTTCATTTATATTTTTCCATGAGAAGAAGGAAGTCGGGCTAATGAGTTAACCTAACTTAAACTTATTGTCAAACATCAAAAGAAGAAATTGTTGGTGCAATCGACCTCAAGTCATGGTTGACCAAGTTGACCAAACTCGAGTTGTCTCGAGTTTGAATTTTGATGTTTGACAATGTGTGAGAGAGAAGTCAAGTAGGTCAAGAAGAACTTGATACTTGACTTGAGAAGTCCAATATGAAGTTGGCAAGGGAAAAGTTTAAGTGGGTCAAGGAGGATCAGACACTTGGTGAACGAAAGTCTAATGAGAAGGCTAGCAAGACAAAAGTCCAAGTGGGTCAAGGAAGACCAAACACTAGCAAACGAAAGTCCAACGGGAAGGTTAGAAAAAAGAAAGTTCAAGTGGGTAAAAGGTTAACCATACACTTGGTGAAGAAGTCTTAGAAGGTCAAGATTGACCAGATGTTATGCAACAAGAAGTCTCAATAGGTCACGGATGACTAGATGTTGGACAGAGGAAGTCTTAGTAGGTTAAAGTCAACTAGATACTAGACATGAATTCAACGTTGAAAAGGCTGGATTTAGGATTACCAATCGATTGATGTGAGAAAACAACCAATTGGTAAAGCCTAAATCTGAATTCTGAGTTTAGGGTTGGGCAATCCATTAATCGATTGGTCCAAAGTAATCCATTAGGGTAATCGATTGAGAGCTTATTTCGGGAGTACAGAAGGTGCTAGAATCATTTTGGACAATTACTTGATGTAGAATGTGTTGGAGTGTATACTGAAAGCCTAAGCTTTGTAAACATTCATTATGAATAAAGAATCACATTTGGTTAAATTATCTACATTTGTTTGTAGTTGTTCAATTAATTTATATTGTAGATAACATAGTATGTGGTGTCACATATAGAAGATGATCTTATCGGTACCTTATAAATTATAAACAGTAGCTCACGACCAAAATGGAAAGGAACAAACCATTGGAAGGTCGTAGTGTAATTAGGAATTAGTTTATCTTGACTATATAATTACACTAGTACATTTAGAGTGTATTGAGTAGGACCATTTGAGGTTGTTTCTTTTATACTGACTTTATAAAGGAACAAATACCTCAGTTATTATGGAAGTGTGTGCTCTTAATCCTAATATAATAACAAGCACATATATTTGATATTTATTTCTTTAATTTATCAATGGGTGAGATTTAGTTCGATGAATCAATAAACCCGATAAGTTGGGAAATGATATCACTTATAGTGTGTGTTGTTGATTATAGAAGGAAACTGTGTCCTAGAGATACTAGGTTGATAATGTCCCCAAGAGGAGCTCATAAGGATTGTCATGTTAAACCCTGCAGGTGGACTTAGTCCGACATGATGATAAGGTTGAGTGGTACTACTCTTGGATTAAGATATTAATTAAATGAGTTGTCAGTAACTCACTTAATTAGTGGACATTCGATATCTTAAACACAGGGAGACTAACACACTCATAATAAGAAGGAGCCCAAAAAAAAAATATATATGTAATTTGGGATTGGTGCGGTAGTTCAATAATAGTTCTCTAGTGGAATGAATTATTATTGATAAAATTAAGTTGTGTGTTCGGGGCGAACACGGGATGCTTAATTTTATCGGGAGACCAAAACCAATTCCTCCTCTCGGTCCCTATCGTAGCCTCTTATTTATAGAGTACTATACCCACCTATACCCACCTTCTATACCCACCTAAAGGGGGCCAGCCAAGCTAGCTTGGGAACCAAGCTAGGGCCGGCCTAAGCATGGGTTTAGGGTGGCCGGCCCTAGCTTGAACTAAAGCTAGTAGGGCCGGCCATAATTAAATTAAAAAAGATTTTTAATTTTAATTTTTATTATGTGGAAGATATAATTTATTAAAGAGAATTAAAATTAAAATATCTCTTGAAAAGGATCTACAAAAGATTAAAGAAAGAGATTAGATCTCTTTCCTTATTTGTAGATTGGTGAGATATTTTATTTTCTCTTTAAAAATTATTCACATGTTGTAAAATTAAAATTATAGAAATTTCTTTTTATCAACCATGAAGAGATTTTTTGAAGAGAAATTTTATTTTTTAAAATTTCCGGAAACAAATTAGGAAGTTTTAATTTGTTGATTAAAACTTGTCTAAATTTATTTCTCTTAATGTGGCCGGCCAATATTGATCTAATTGGGAAATTTTATTTTATTTTTTCTCAATTAAATCATGTCAAAGAAATTAAGAAAATTTTATTGTAATTAAATTTCCTAATTTGTCAAGGCCAAGGAATATAAAAGAAGGGGTGGGGGTGCCTTCATGAGATGAACCTCTATTATTTCTCTCCCTCTTTTCCTTGGTGTTGTGGCCGGCTATCATCTCTTCTCCTCTTCCTCTTTGTGGTGGCCGAAACTCTCTATTGCTTGGAGCTCTTGTGGAGGCCGGATACTACTTGGAGAAGAAGAAGAAGAAGGAGAGAAAGCTTGCATCTCTTGGAGCTTGGTTGGTGTTTTTCTTCTTCCTTGGTGAAGCTTTATTGTTTTGGTCGAACCTAGCTAGGAGGAGAAGAAGGTGCTTGGTGGTTTCTCATCTCGGAAGATCGTTGCCCACACAACGTCCGAGGTTAGAAGAGGAATACGGTAGAAGATCAAGAGGTTTTTCTACAAGGTATAACTAGTAATTTTTCTTTCCGCATCATACTAGTTATTTTTGGAAATAATACCAAATACAAGAGGCTTACGTTCTAGTATTTCGAATATGTTTTTTGAAGTTGTGTTTTTTTATTTTCCTTGTGATTTGATTATTCTTTTCGGTTAACCTAAAGTTATTTTAGGAAATTAAATATTAGATTTCTATAAAAAGTTTTGTCTAGTCGGTGGTGGTTGCTCCCATATCCAAGAAGGCCATGTGCCTCGCCACGTCAGTACTGGGAACCGATTATGGAAATTAATATTTAATGGAATTAATAACTTAAGGTAATTTGGGTCGAACGTGTTAAGTTCCGCAGGAGATCCAAGTCAAAACCTAAAAGAACAAATAGATTAAGTTTTGGATCAAACGTGTTAAGTTCCGCAAGCGATCCAAAATTTAATTTAAAAGAACACATGGTAGCTAGGAAAAGGTTCAGACCTTTGTACAAAATTTTTGTACAGTGGAACCTATAGGTTTTCCGAGTAGCAACCAACAATTGGTATCAGAGCTAGGGTTTTGCCTCTGTTTATTTGGTATTAGGTTAATTATGCACATATCATACATAATTTAGGCAGGTTAATAGTAGGATGTGCTAACTTTGTGGATGCAGGATCCAACTATTATGGCTTTTAATTATTATGTGTGTGATTGGACCCTTGGACATGTCAAGGGCATTTATATGTGTGTGCATGATTGTATTAAAATACAGCAGGAGCTGTATTTAGTTTTATTAGGATTTTATTTTTGATCTAGATACATGTACATTCCTTTTATGGAATATAGGATCAAAAATGTAAAATTCTATTTATGTCGCGGATCGAATCTTGCAAAGCGTGGAACCTTCTAAGGACCAGAGGCGCAGCGGAACTAGGAGCAAGATGGAGGCGACAGCTAGACCCAGTGGCGGTGGTCAAATATGGCAGCAGCTTGGGATGACAACACACGGAGGATAACTAGAGACAAAAGCCATAATAGTTGAAAATTAGATTTTCTATTTATTGCTTTTATATTGTGCTGTGTGTGCATGTTAGTTTACAAGTTTAGTAGGCTAGCATAGTTAAAATTCCTCATTTATAAATAACTAAGTGGGAGAGGGATTTTTAAGTAAATCTCATGGTCTCCATTACTGGTTTGTAAGTGATGCAAACAAGCTTGCGCGTTGGCTCTGAGTGCCTTCCTCCATAACGGATGAGCTTGTTCGCGGATCACTAGAACATACTTCCATTTTTGGATGACTATAGGAAGTTAATTAAGAGCGTGTGATCTTCCCCAACAGAAGGGGCATAATCTTATTAATGGACTTAGTGTCAAGTAGTGGTATACACTTAGACACATCTAATAGTATCCTCCCCATCGGAGTCACTGCTATTATTTGTGTGACCAAATGATACCAACTATTAATTTTATTTGTCAAAAAGTTAGGTTGACAAGATAATAAAATTAATGGGTTAAAACCCTCCTTTTACAAATGTTGAATTTGTATACGTCCACACTAACGTGGCATACAAAATTCACGGTGTTTTGAGGTGTTGGTTAATTTAAAATAGTATTGTTTGAGGAATCAATATTATTCTAAATTTAGAGTTCTGACCAAAAGTTATTTGTGATTCTTAGGATGACTTTCAACCCACTGTCCATCATACTTCAACAGAATAGACTTACTGGACCTAATTACATAGATTGGAAAAGGAACCTGGACATTGTCCTTACTGCTGAAAGCTATAAATTTGTACTGACTGAGCCTTGTCCTGAAGCACTTACTAGTGAATCTACCCAAGAGGAGATTGAATATCATAGAAAATGGGTAAAAGAAGATGAGATGACGCGGTGTTACATTTTGGCTTCAATGTCAAATGTATTGCAACATCAGCATCAAGATTTACCAACAGCCTATGATATTATGAACAATCTCAAGGAACTCTTTGGTCATCAGGATAGAGCTTCTAGGCAAGAAGCCATGAGAAAGATAATGACAGCCACCATGCAAGAGGGTACTCCTGTAAGGGATCATATCCTAAAGATGATGGCTTATCTGAACGAGATACAGATCCTTGGAGGAGAAATTGATGGGAAACCCCAGATCGATATGATCCTCCAAACGTTACCTAGAAGTTTTGAGCAGTTCCGCCTGAACTATAATATGAATAAGAGGATTTATTCATTAGCGGAACTACTGACAGAACTTCAAGCAGCAGAAGGATTATTTCGTCACAATTCTCAAATTTACTATGCTGAGAATGGTTCTACTTCTAAACCGAGAGGAAAGAAGAAGAAGAAACAAGCTGGCTCAGCAAAGAAAGTGAATAAATCTCAGAGTACAGGATTTAAAGCTGGAGTGAAAAAGCCGAAGGGCAAATGCTTCATCTGCAAGCAGTCAGGGCATTGGAAGGCGGACTGTCCTCGTAGGAATCAGAACAACAAAGGTATATCTCATGCTCTAGTTATTGAAACATGTTTAGCGGTGTTATCTACCATCACCTGGTGTGTAGATACGGGAGCCACTGATCATGTCTGCAATTACCTGCAGGGGTTCCAGGAAACCCGACGACTAACTGAAGGAGAAATTACCGTCTACATGGGTAATGCTACTAAGGTGGCGGCTGTTGCAGTGGGAGACGTCTACTTATCTTTTAGTAGAAATAGAAATTTGGTTTTAAGAAATTGTCTTTATGTACCCAGTTTTAGAAAGAATTTAATTTCAGTTTCTAAACTATTTTTAGATGGATATTCAGTTTCTTTCAGTAACGATGTAGTTATTAAAAAGAAATAAAGTGATTATCTGTTCTGGTGCATTAGTTGGCAATCTGTATACTTTAAATCCAATTTCTTCCACAAGGCAAAACATGAAAATTTATAACTCATCTTCTAACTCTAATAAAAGAAAAGAACCTTCGGAAGTGAACCAAGCATATCTTTGGCATCTAAGGCTTGGTCATATTAACTTAAGTAGGATTCAGAGGCTAATAGCCGATGGACTTTTGGGTTCATTAGAGTTGGAAAATTTTCCAACTTGTGAATCTTGCTTGGAAGGTAAAATGACCAAGAGGCCATTCAAGGCCAAGGGGTATAGAGCCAAAGAAGTGTTGGAATTGATTCATTCTGATTTGTGTGGTCCTATGTCTGTCCAGGCAAGAGGTGGTTTTGAATATTTTGTCTCTTTTATAGATGATTATTCAAGATACGGATATATTTACCTAATGTGCCGCAAGTCTGAGTGCTTTGATAAGTTCAAAGAATACAAGGCTGATGTGGAGAAACGATTAGGTAAAAGTATCAAGACACTACGATCTGATCGTGGTGGCGAATACCTCTTAGGAGAGTTTAGGAATTACTTATCAGAGGCCTGGATTCAATCCTAATTGTCTGCACCTGGAACACCCCAACAGAATGGTGTAGCAGAACGAAGGAATAGGACTCTTATGGAGATGGTTAGATCGATGATGAGTTATTCAAAATTACCAAATTCGTTTTGGGGATATGCTCTGGAAACAGCAGTGTATGTTCTGAACTTTGTACCTTCTAAATCAGTTTCTTCTACTCCCATAGAATTGTGGAATGAGCGAAAACCCAGTCTAAGACATATTCGGATTTGGGGTAGTCCAGCACATGTGCTGAAACCAGATGCTGATAAGTTAGAATCCTGTATAGAAGTTCGTATGTTTGTAGGATATCCCAAAGGAACGAAAGGTGGTTTATTTTATAGTCCTAAAGACCAGAAGGTCATTGTTAGCACCAATGCCCAGTTTTTAGAAGAAGACTATATAATGGATCACAAGCCCAGTAGTAAAGTTGTTTTAGAAGAACTAAGAGAGGACACGACTACTTTAGTACCAACAGTACAAGATGAAGTACCACAAGAAACTGCAACTTGTGTCACACATGATATACAACCACAGACAGTGCCTCGTCGTAGTGGGAGGGTTGTAAGGCAGCCTGAGAGATTCATATTTTTAGGAGAGTCTTCGGACTTGATCCCGGGTAAACATGAACCTGATCCCCGGACATATGACGAAGCACTCCAAGATATAGATGCAGCATCTTGGCAAAAGGCGATGAATTCTGAAACAGAGTCTATGTACTCTAATAAGGTCTGGGAGCTTGTAGAACCACCTGATGGTGTAAAAGCCGTTGGATGTAAGTGGATCTACAAAAGGAAAAGAGGGACAGACGGGAAGGTAGAAACCTTCAAAGCTAGGCTTGTTGCGAAAGGGTACACTCAGAAAGAGGGAATCGATTATGAGGAAACCTTTTCACCGATAGCCATGCTGAAGTCTATCCGGATACTCTTATCCATTGCTGCTCATATGGATTATGAGATTTGGCAAATGGATGTCAAGACAGCTTTCCTTAATGGAAGTCTTGAAGAGAACATCCATATGAAGCAACCAGAAGGGTTAATTGAAAAAGGCAAAGAGCATCTAGTGTGCAAGCTCAATCGGTCCATTTATGGACTGAAGCAAGCTTCAAGATCTTGGAACATCTAGTTTAATGAAGTAATCTAGTCATATGGATTTATTCAAAGTCCGGATGAGTCTTGTGTATATAAGAAGTGTAACAGAAGCGTGGTGGTATTTCTTGTACTATACGTAGATGATATTTTGTTAATTGGCAACAATGTCAAGGTATTATCAGACGTAAGGGTATGGTTGTCCAAACAATTTGATATGAAGGACTTAGGAGAGTGTGCACACATTCTTGGGATCAAAGTAAAAAGGGATCGCAAGAAAAGAATGTTATGTCTGTCCCAAGCTTCATATATAGATACAATCCTTGCTCGTTTTAGCATGCAGGATTCCAAGAAAGGTTTCTTACCTTTTAGGCATGGAATATCTCTATCTAAAGAGATGTCTCCTAAGACATCAAAGGAGATAGAAGACATGAAAGCAGTTCCTTATGCCTCGGCTGTAGGAAGCCTTATGTATGCAATGCTATGTACGAGACCTGATATTTGTTTTGCCGTGGGCATGGTCAGCAGATATCAGAGTAACCCTGGACAAGGACATTGGACTGCGATAAAACATATATTAAAGTACCTGAGAAGGACTAGAGATTATATGCTAGTTTACCAAGCAAACGATTTGCTCCCTGTGGGTTACACAGATTCAGATTTCCAATCAGATAGGGACAACAGTAAGTCTACATCAGGCTATGTGTTTACTTTAGGAGGTGGAGCCATTTCATGGAGGAGTGTTAAGCAGAAATGCGTTTCGGACTCAACCATGGAAGCAGAGTATGTAGCAGCCTCTGAGGCAGCTAAAGAAGCACTATGTCTCAGGAACTTTCTAATGGACTTAGATGTGATTCCTGGTTTGCCCAAAATCATCACAATTTATTGTGATAATAGCGGTGCAGTTGCAAACTCGAAGGAACCACGAGCTCATAAGGCAAGTAAACATATAGAGCGCAAGTACCACCTGATACGAGATATCGTGAAGCGAGGAGAAGTTGTCATCGCCAAGATTGCATCAGCAGATAACCTGGCAGATCCTTTAACTAAGGCCCTTCCGGCGAAAGCTTTCGATCGGCATGTGGAGGGAATGGGAATCAGATGTATGGTAGAAGATATGGCAGCTTAGTCATTAGTATAAGTGGGAGATTGTTGGAGTGTATACTGAAAGTCTAAGCTTTGTAAACATTCATTATGAATAAAGAATCACATTTGGTCAAATTATCTACATTTGTTTGTAGTTGTTCAATTAATTTATATTGTAGATAATATAGTATGTGGTGTCTGTAACGCCCCGCCCCTCCTGCTAAGGCGACGGGGGTTACCTTGCTACGCATACATACTTAACACAGCGGAAGTCTTACTTAGAGAATTTAAAAATCTTTTCTTACTTAAAACTCACCATAGACATAAAAGAACCACATAGCATACCTATCATAAATTTTGAGTCTTAATACCCAACACATACTTAAGGTCATGGAGTCATAAAGTAAAAACATCAACATGGTAAATTTCTTATTAAACAAAGGCAGGTCTTTTCTTTTAGCCAGTCCACTACCGCACACATCATTCTAGCCCCTCCTGCTGCTCCCCTAGTGCATCCATTCCTTGCCTTTATCTGTGGTACAAGAAAGTAAGCTGTGAGCACTCATGGCTCAGTAAGTTCCTTTCCTACTCACAAAAACCGTAAAGCATATTAAAATCACAAGTCATAAGGCATAAAGATAAAAGTATCATGTCAAGAGCATATCATGGCATATCGTAACATAGCATAAAGTATCATGGCATAACATAACATGATCATCAAACGTATCCTGTCATAGCATAACATCATCATAACTATCATGAAATAATCATAAAGTATAAGCATGGTAAATTCCTAAACATGTATCATGCAACATATGCAACATGTCTTTTGAAAACTTTATACAATACATACTTAAACATAATCTCAACATGATTAGGGCCCCGACTTGTACCACATACATAATGCGCGTGTCCTATGTAGGTCCAAGGTAGCAAGTCTTGAACCCTACAAGGCATACATACTAGGCCCGTTTCTTAGTCCATCGACCTAGGGGCACTTAGGAGCTCATCCCTAACGAGGCTCGTTTCTTAGTCCATCGACCCCGGGGCGCTTATGGAGCCCACCCTTGGTACAAGCCATACATAAAGTAAAGTAGCATGACATACATATCATAGTTCTTATCATTTCATGCATATCATATTTCTTAACATATCATAAAACATGCATATTTGGGCACACAGCACATGCATGAATCATAACATACATCATGAACATATCACTTATCATAAAGTATGCATATTTGGGCACACAGCACATGCATGAATCATAGGCTTGCATAATGAACGTATCATTTTCTCATGTCATAAAGTAAGCATATTTGAGCACCTAGCACATACATGGGTCATAAGCATACATGAAAGAACATATCACATAACATGAAAAGACATAACCATTCATGAAATCATTAAATATCATCTCTTGATTCATTCATAGCATGTGAGGTATATCTAGGTCACTAAACCCATATGGCCGAAAGTCATGAGTAGAGGCATGATCCCTAGACAACATACAAACATAAAAAAATCTCATGATATCTTCACATACTAACATAAGAAAGGTCATAAGCATGTTAACCTAAATTTTTAAGCTCTCCTAGGTTTCTAATTCTTTCATGGCCGAACCTTCCATGAAGAGCAAACAAGTTCTAAGCAACATGAAATATGTAAACCCTAACCTCATATCATATCATATTTCATAGGAAACTACTTAAGCATATTTAGTTTGAGTTCTAAGTTCCTTAAGCTCCTAATCTTATCATGGTCGAACCCTAGCTTGTCTCATTCTAGGTTACAAGTAGCATGGAAGTGTTAAACATTAAGCCAATATCTTATACATTTTCATGAGGAACAACATAAACATATTTGTTTTAAATTTCAAACTTCCTAGACCCCTTAACTCAAGGTGGCCGAAACCTATAACTCATGAAACTAGGTTTTTAGTGGCATAAGAACATGGTAACCACAACTACATTTCATAGTACTTATCACAAGAAACATCATGAACTTATGTAAGTTGGTTTTCAAAATTTCTCTAGGCCTTTACTCTAGTATTGGCCGAAACCTATCAAGCATGAAGTTAAGTTTCTAGTGGCATAAGAGCATGGAAAACACAACTACCTTTCATAGTACTTACCACAAGAAACATCATGAACATATATAAGTTGGGTTCTAATTTTCCTAGGCCTTTAATCCAAAGGTGGCCGAAACATATGAGCTTGGTTTTGTTTTTTCATATGGCCTAAAAGCATGGAACCCTACACAATTTTCATGGTATCATAACAAGGAACAACATGAGTAAATTTAGTTACAAATCTACACATCCTAGTTTTAAAAACTTGGTGTGGCCGAAAGTTATATATGACCAAAATTCTATGTAACAAGCAACCATAAAAACATCAACTAGTTTCATATTATTTTATCAAGAAGGTCATGAGCCTTCTAGCCTTGGTTTCAACTTTCCTAGACATTCAAATCTCATCATAACCGAACATTCATAGGCATGGAATAAGATTCATAACTAACATACAATCATGTCATAACATTTAGCTTCATATATTGTCTTAGGAAAAATCTTAGCATGCTTAGTCTTAGGTTTAAAACTCTTCTAGGCCTTTACTTCTTATATGGCCGAATATTCATGAGCATGGAAATGGAGTTTCAAACAACATACAAGTAAGAGAAAAGGTTAACAACCTCATTATCATAGGGTACATAACAAGAGAATAAGGAAACATGCTTAGTTTGAGTCTTAACTTACATAGTCTTCTTGTTCATGCTTGGCCGAGAGTCTAAGGCTTATGGATCTAATTTTTCATTATTCATTCTAGCATGGAAAACTTAGATTAACCTCTTACATAAAATACATGTCACAAGAAAAATAGTAAGCATATCCAATTACAACTTTCTTAGACTCTTCTTCTTGTTTTTGGCCGAATTTTCTCAAAGCAAGTCCTAGGTTTTTAAGCGATCTATCTCCATGGAAAAACCGTATAAACTATTGTACCACAGGTGAGGGGAAGCTTACCTAGTGTTCACTTGTTAATCTTTAAAGAATTGGTACCCTTGGTGAAGAGGAAGAAGGGAGCTTCTTCTTCTAGCACTCCTTTTGATTTCTCTTGCTTGGAAGGGTACACCTTGAAGGCTCCTTCTTGTAGTTTAGTTTTCTCTTAGGGAGAAACCTAAACTTGGCTTGTGGAGATGAGGAAGGAGGCTTCTAGTCTCGGCAAGGGTGAGGGAGAAGGAAAAAAATGAAATCCTTTAGTTCCTTTCCTTTTTATGCTAAGTGGGTGGAAGTTACAAAGGTGAACTTTGCTTCCTTTCCTCCTTAATGCATGCATGTATTTTTCTAATGAGAATGTGTCTTCATTCCTTCCCCTTAACTCTTCTCTTCATTATTCCCTTAACCCCACGAAAATAGAGGAGAAAGAAGGAAGGAAAACAACTTGTCTTTTGCTACTCCTTTTCTTAACCAAGAGGTAAACAAGAGGAAGGAAAGCTACTTGATTTTCTCTTGTTCCCTCACTTAATTATATCTTTACTTTTAACTATAATTTCCATCATTTCCCATTCACATGTTATTCATTATCCTAGTGGTTATCATACATAATTTTATTTCTATTCTTTATGAGAGGTTCAAGGTTCAAACCTTCACCTCTTCTTATCTTATAATTTTGTGGGTGTTACAGTACCCCATACCTCATAGAAAGTTCGTCCTCGAACTTAAAATAGTTTCGTCAGGTAGTGTCGGACTTCCTGCTGAGTGCATCGGCTACCTTGTTTGCTTTACCAGGGTGATAAAAGATCTCGCAATCATAGTCCTTGACTAGCTCGAGCCATCTGCGTTGTCTCATATTTAGGTCTTTCTGTGTGAAGAAATATTTTAGACTCTGGTGGTCTGTATAAATCCTGCACTGAGCCCCATATAAGTAATGCCTCCATGTCTTTAGAGCGAAGACCACCGCTGCTAGCTCTAAATCATGAACGGGGTAATTCCTTTCATGTTCTTTGAGTTGTCTAGAGGCATAGGCAATGACTTTGTCATCTTGCATGAGTACAGCTCCGAGTCCTAAGAAGGAAGCATCGCTATACATATCAAAGTCCTTGTTGCCTTCCGGGAGAGTAAGAATCGGAGCACTGGTCAGTCTCCGTTTCAGTTCCGTAAAACTTTTCTCGCAGTCGTTCGTCCATTCATACTTTTTATTCTTCTTGGTGAGAACGGTCATCGGGGCTGCTATTTTGGAGAAGTCCTCTACAAACTTCCTGTAGTAGCCTGCTAGTCCAAGAAAACTTCTGACTTCACTGGCGTTCTTTGGCATATTCCAGTTGCTTACAGCTTCAATCTTATTCGGATCCACTATTACTCCGTCCTTGGAGATAATATGTCCCAAGAATGATATTCGATCAAGCCAGAACTCACATTTGGAGAATTTTGCATATAGTCGTTTTTCTCGAAGAATCTGTAATACCGTATTCAGGTGTTCAACATGCTCTTCTTGGGTTCTCGAGTAGATGAGGATATCGTCAATGAAGACAATCACAAATTTGTCGAGATACACCGCAAAGACCCGATTCATCAAATCCATGAACACGACCAGAGCATTTGTCACTCCGAAGGGCATAACTACAAACTCATAATGCCCATATCTTGTTCGAAAGGCTGTCTTCGGTATATCCTCTTGTTTCACTTTCACTTGATGATAGCCGGACCTTAAGTCAATCTTTGAGAAGACAGTTGCTCCTTTCAATTGGTCAAACAGATCATCGATCCACGGAAGGGGGTATCTGTTCTTGATTGTTGCGTTGTTCAGTGCTCGGTAATCTATACACATTCGCATAGACCCATCCTTCTTTTTCACAAACAGTACCGGAGCTCCCCATGGAGAGTGACTAGGACAAATAAATCCTTTGTCGAGTAACTCTCGTAGCTGTTCTTGAAGTTCTTTTAGCTCAGTCGATGTCATTCGGTAAGGTGCTTTGGAAATTAGTTTAGTACCCGGAACTAACTCAATCGTAAATTCTATTTCTCTGTCGGGTGTTAATTCTGGTAGTTCATCAGGAAATACTTCCGGATAGTTGCATACCACTCTGACCTCTTTTAGTTTCTAACTTCCGGTTTGTCTTGCGTCAACCACTTGCGCTAGAAATCCATTACAACCTTCGTCTACCATACTTCGTGCCTTTACTGCTGATAAGAATCTTTCAGTTTCTTTCCCAGATTCCCCAATAAATTCGAACATCGGTTCAACTTCAGGTCGGAAGACTACCTTTTTATTACGACACTCGATTGAGGCGCCGTACTTGCTCAAGAAGTCCATGCCCAGTATAATGTCAAAATCCCGCATGTCAAGTACTATCAGATTGCAGAAGAGTTCCCTGTCTGCGATTCGGATAGGTACGACCCGCAGCATTTGATCCGACGACATAACTTCCCCGGATGGTAGGGTTGTTAAGAATGTACCATTTAGGGTTTGAGGCGGTATGTCTAATTTCTTTGTAAATGGTGTTGAGACGAATGAGTGTGTTGCCCCAGTATCAAATAATACTAAAGCATGCTGATTAAAAATAGGCAGCTGACCTGTAACGACGGTAGAGGCGTTCGCCGCTTCTTCACTAGTAATCGCAAAGACCCTGGCATTCGTCGTCGCTGGTGGGGCTTCTAATCTCCCTTGGCTGATCGAAGTCCCTTCTATAGCGGTTTGCATCTGGTGTAGCTGTGAAGGGTGTTGGTTGCTACTCGGAAAACCTAGAGGTTCCACTGTACAAAAATTTTGTACAAAGGTCTGAACCTTTTTCTAGCTACCATGTGTTCTTTTAAATTAAATTTTGGATCGCCTGCGGAACTTAACACGTTTGATCCAAAACTTAATATATTTGTTCTTTTAGGTTTTGACTTGGATCTCCTGCGGAACTTAACACGTTCGACCCAAGTCACCTTAAGTTATTAATTTCATTAAATATTAATTTCCATAATTAGTTCCCAGTACTGACGTGGCGAGGCACATGACCTTCTTGGATATGGGAGCAACCACCACCGACTAGACAAAACCTTTTATAGAAAGCTAATATTTAATTTCCTAAAATAACTTTAGGTTAACCGAAAGGAACAATCAAATCACAAGGAAAAGAAAAAACAAAAGAACATAACATCGAAAAACATATTCAAAATTCTAGAATCGTAAGCCTCTTGTATTTGGTATTATTTCCATAAATAACTAGTATGATGCGGAAAGGAAAAATTACTAGTTATACCTTCTAGAAAGACCTCTTGATCTTCTACCGTATTCCTCTTCTAACCTCAGACGTTGTGTGGGCAACGATCTTCCAAGATGAGAAACCACCAATCACCTTCTTCTCCTCCTAGCTAGGTTCGGCCAAAACAAAAGAGCTTCACCAAGGAAGAAGAAAAACACCAACCAAGCTCCAAGGGATGCAAGCTTTCTCTCCTTCTTCTTCTTCTTCTCCAAGTAGTATCCGGCCAACACAAGAACTCCAAGCAAGAGGGAAGTTTCGGCCACCACAAAGAGGAAGAGAGGGAGAGGATGTTGGCCGGCCACACCAAGGAATAGGAGAGGGAGAATAATAGAGGTTGTCTACCATGAAGGCATCCCTACCCCTTCTTTTATATTCCTTGGCTTTAGCAAATAAGGAAATTTATTTATAATAAAATTTCCTTAACATTCTTTGACAATAATTAATTAAAAAAAATTTAATAAAATTTCTTAATCAACTAATCATGGTCGGCCACCTTAAATAGAAAAATTAGGAGAGTTTCAATCAACAATTAAAACTTCCTTATTTGTCTTTGGAAATTTTAAAAAATAAAATTTCCTTTTAAAATCCCTTCATGGTTGATAAAAAGAAATTTCTATAATTTTAATTTTCTACATGTGAATAATTTTCAAAGAGAAAAAATAAAATATCTTTCCAATCTATAAATAAGGAAAGAGATCTAATCTCTTTTTTTTAATCTTTTGTAGATCTTTTAAAGAGAGATATTTTAATTTTAATTCTCTGTAATAAATTATATCTTCCACATAATAAAAATTAAAATTAAAATTCTTTTTTAATTTAATGTGGCCAGCCCCCTCTAGCTTGGGTTCAAGCTAGGGCCGGCCACCCTAAACCATGCTTAGGCCGGCCCTAGCTTGGTTCCCAAGCTAGCTTGACCGGCCCCTTTAGGTGGGTATAGAAGGTGGGTATAGGTGGATATAGTACTCTATAAATAAGAGGCTACGATAGGGACCGAGAGGAGGAATTGGTTTTGGTCTCCCAATAAAATTAAGCATCCCGTGTTCGCCCCGAACACACAACTTAATTTTATCAATAATAATTCATTCCACTAGAGAACTATTATTGAACTACCGCACCAATCCCAAATTATATTTTTTGGCTCCTTCTTATTATGAGTGTGTTAGTCTCCCTGTGTTTAAGATGTCGAATGCCCACTAATTAAGTGAGTTACTGACAACTCATTTAATTAATATCTTAATCCAAGAGTAGCACCACTCAACCTTATCATCATGTCGGACTAAGTCCACCTGCAGGGTTTAACATGACAATCATTATGAGCTCCTCTTGGGGACATTATCAACCTAGTATCTCTAGGACACAGTTTCCTTCTATAATCAACAACACACACTATAAGTGATATCATTTCCCAACTTATCGGGCTTATTGATTCATCGAACTAAATCTCACCCATTGATAAATTAAAGAAATAAATATCAAATATATGTGCTTGTTATTATATTAGGATTAAGAGCACACACTTCCATAATAACTGAGGTATTTGTTTCTTTATAAAGTCAGTATAAAAGAAACGACCTTTAATGGTCCTACTCAATACACTCTAAGTGTACTAGTGTAATTATATAGTTAAGATAAACTAATTCCTAATTACACTACGACCTTCCAATGGTTTGTTCCTTTCCATTTTGGTCGTGAGCTACTGTTTATAATTTATAAGGTACTGATAACATGATCCTCTGTGTGTGACACCACACACCATGTTATCTACAATATAAATTAATTGAACAACTACATTTATCATAAATGTAGACATTTGACCAATGTGATTCTTATTTCTAGATAAATGTTTATACCAAAAGCTAGGCTTTTAGTAGGAATGGTGCCTGCATCTGAGTAGGGCAGTTCTGGCCAAATGTCCTTCCTGTCCACAATTATAGCACTTCCTTGTACCTTTGTGACACAATCCAGAATGCAGCTTCCCACAAATAGAACACTGGGGGTATCTCGTTTGCTTATTTACTGACCCACTTTTTGCATTGTCCCACTGCTTTCTTTTTCCGGTAGAAATTCCTTTCCAGCCTGTTTTGGTATTCTGGGGTTTCTGTCCCTCGGCTCGTGTCTGACTTTTATTCTCCTTCATTGCTTTCTGATAGTGCTCCGTAATCAGTGCACTGCTGACTAATTCCTCTGTAGTCTGCGGTCTATTAACTCCGCCGGCCACGTTCAGTGCTATCTCGGGTCGAAGCATCTTCAGCATTAGTCTGACCCTTTCTCTCTCTGTACGCACTATTTCAGGACAAAGGCGTGCTAGACGGTTGAAGCGCTTTACTGCTTCGTTCACTGATAAGTCACCTTGCCGGAACTCGGTAAACTCGTCGTAATGCCGGTTCGTCACTTGCGTATGAAAGAATTCTTCGAAGAACTCTGTCTCGAAGTCCGTCCAATTCATCAGATTAATTTGCCTCTTCGCTTTAACTCTTTCCCACCACATTCTCGCATCTCCAGAGAAGCAGAAAGATACACATTTGATCTTCTCCGATTCAGGCCAGTCCAAAAGTTCTACTGTGCTTTCTACTATCTTGAACCAGGCCTAGGCATCCCACGGCTCGCAAGTACCCGAGAAGTTCTCCGGTTTCAGCCTCAACCACTGTATCAAGTAAGTCTCTTGTCGAACCACTGGGGCAGGGGCTACCGGTGGTACTGGTGCAACTATTGGCACGATGGGCACTGCGTTCTGAACTACTGGTGGGGTGGTAGGGGTTCCTTGTTGACCCATCAAGGTCGTGATCAACTGTTGTTGTTCCGTGATCTGACGTTGAAGGTCGGTGACTACCTCAGTCAGATCTGGTGGAGTGATTGCCTCGTCTGCTCGGGTAGTACGTCTCCTAGCCATGCTTATCTTCATTAAACAATAACAAATTATCGTTATCCCTATTTGCTGTCATAAGGTTATTACTATTCGTATCCTACCATCATGCATACCTATCCTAATTCAAAGTATAAGTAAACATGCAGATTATTAGAGTATTAACAAAAAAATTAAATTAACCTAAAACAAAGAAGAAGTAAACATGCATAATATTAAAGCATCAAAACAAAAATTACATTAAATTAACTAAATCAAAGAATAAATAAACATGCATAATATTAAAGCATCAAAAATTAAATTAACTAAATCAAGAATAAGTAAACATGCATAATATTAAAGCATCAAAACAAAAATTACATTAAGCATATAAAATCTTACTTGGAGCGGCAGGAGGGGCTAGAATGATGTGTGCGGTAGTGGACTGGCTAAAAGAAAAGACCTGCCTTTGTTTAATAAGAAATTTACCATGTTGATGTTTTTACTTTATGACTCCGTGACCTTAAGTATGTGTTGGGTATTAAGACTCAAAATTTATGATAGGTATGCTATGTAGTTCTTTTATGTCTATGGTGAGTTTTAAGTAAGAAAAGATTTTTAAATTCTCTAAGTAAGACTTCCGCTGTGTTAAGTATGTATGCGTAGCAAGGTAACCCCCGTCGCCTTAGCAGGAGGGGCGGGGCGTTACAGTGTCACATATAGAAGATGATGTTATCAGTACCTTATAAATTATAAACAGTAGCTCACGACCAAAATGGAAAGGAACAAACCATTGGAAGGTCGTAGTGTAATTAGGAATTAGTTTATCTTGACTTTATAATTACACTAGTACACTTAGAGTGTATTGAGTAGGACCATTTGAGGTTGTTTCTTTTATACTGACTTTATAAAGGAACAAATACCTCAGTTATTATGGAAGTGTGTGCTCTTAATCCTAATATAATAACAAGCACATATATTTGATATTTATTTCTTTAATTTATCAATGGGTGAGATTTAGTTCGATGAATCAATAAACCCGATAAGTTGGGAAATGATATCACTTATAGTGTGTGTTGTTGATTATAGAAGGAAACTGTGTCCTAGAGATACTAGGTTGATAATGTCCCCAAGAGGAGCTCATAAGGATTGTCATGTTAAACCCTGCAGGTGGACTTAGTCCGACATGACGATAAGGTTGAGTGGTACTACTCTTGGACTAAGATATTAATTAAATGAGTTGTCAGTAACTCACTTAATTAGTGGGCATTCGATATCTTAAACACAGGGAGACTAACACACTCATAATAAGAAGGAGCCCAAAAAAAAATGTAATTTGGGATTGGTGCGGTAGTTCAATAATAGTTCTCTAGTGGAATGAATTATTATTGATAAAATTAAGTTGTGTGTTCGGGGCGAACACGGGATGCTTAATTTTATCGGGAGACCAAAACCAATTCCTCCTCTCGGTCCCTATCGTAGCCTCTTATTTATAGACTACTATACCCACCTATACCCACCTTCTATACCCACCTAAAGGGGGTCGGCCAAGCTAGCTTGGGAACCAAGCTAGGGCCGGCCTAAGCATGGGTTTAGGGTGGCCGGCCCTAGCTTGAACCAAACCTAGTAGGGCCGGCCATAATTAAATTAAAAAAGATTTTTAATTTTAATTTTTATTATGTGGAAGATATAATTTATTAAAGAGAATTAAAATTAAAATATCTCTCTTGAAAAGGATCTACAAAAGATTAAAGAAAAAGATTAGATCTCTTTCCTTATTTGTAGATTGGTGAGATATTTTATTTTCTCTTTAAAAATTATTCACATGTTATAAAATTAAAATTATAGAAATTTCTTTTTATCAACCATGAAGAGAGTTTTTGAAGAGAAATTTTATTTTTTAAAATTTCCGGAAACAAATTAGGAAGTTTTAATTTGTTGATTAAAACTTGTCTAAATTTATTTCTCTTAATGTGGCCGGCCAATATTGATCTAATTGGGAAATTTTATTTTATTTTTTCTCAATTAAATCATGTCAAAGAAATTAAGGAAATTTTATTGTAATTAAATTTCCTAATTTGTCAAGGCCAAGGAATATAAAAGAAGGGGTGGGAGTGCCTTCATGAGATGAACCTCTATTATTTCTCTCCCTCTTTTCCTTGGTGTTGTGGCCGGCTATCATCTCTTCTCCTCTTCCTCTTTGTGGTGGCCGAAACTCTCTATTGCTTGGAGCTCTTGTGGAGGCCGGATACTACTTGGAGAAGAAGAAGAAGGAGGAGAGAAAGCTTGCATCTCTTGGAGCTTGGTTGGTATTTTTCTTCTTCCTTGGTGAAGCTTTATTGTTTTGGCCGAACTTAGCTAGGAGGAGAAGAAGGTGCTTGGTGGTTTCTCATCTCGGAAGATCGTTGCCCACACAACGTCTGAGGTTAGAAGAGGAATACGGTAGAAGATCAAGAGGTTTTTCTACAAGGTATAACTAGTAATTTTTCTTTCCGCATCATACTAGTTATTTTTGGAAATAATACCAAATACAAGAGGCTTACATTCTAGTATTTCGAATATGTTTTTCGAAGTTGTGTTTTTTTATTTTCCTTGTGATTTGATTGTTCTTTTCGGTTAACCTAAAGTTATTTTAGAAAATTAAATATTAGATTTCTATAAAAGGTTTTGTCTAGTCGGTGGTGGTTGCTCCCATATCCAAGAAGGTCATGTGCCTCGCCACGTCAGTACTGGGAACCGATTATGGAAATTAATATTTAATGGAATTAATAACTTAAGGTGATTTGGGTCGAACGTGTTAAGTTTCGCAGGAGATCCAAGTCAAAACCTAAAAGAACAAATAAATTAAGTTTTGGATCAAACGTGTTAAGTTCCGCAGGCGATCCAAAATTTAATTTAAAAGAACACATGGTAGCTAGGAAAAGGTTCAGACCTTTGTACAATATTTTTGTACAGTGGAACCTCTAGGTTTTCCGAGTAGCAACCAACAGAATGTTCTCCACAAATAGAAGCTTGCTGAATCGATTGGTTCAATCGATTCAGTATTACCAATCGATTAGGCTAATCGATTGGGAAATGTTTTCGTTGTGAACAGAATGCTTTGGAATCAATTGGGTTAATCGATTGGGAAATATTTTCTCGATAATGTAAGGTTTCAGAATTAATTGACTTAATTGATTGGAAGTTGACAATCGTGTGAAATAGAGTTGTTCTATAGGTTGAACTGTCAAATCTGACGTGACAATCGATTAGGGGTAAGGTCAATCCATTAAGGCTAAGGCTAATCAATCGAGAGACATTTTAAAGCTCGAAAGAAACCTTAAAAAGGGAGTTTCGTGAAGTTTTGAAGTGACCAGTTCTTGGAGATTCTAAAGAGAAGTGTTGATGCATTTCCTAGTCAACAAAAGACATTTCTAATCAACAAGATATCAAGTAAGGAAGGTTTTGATTATATTTGTGTTTACTTTCTCGTTTCTTGTAGTATTCTTGTACTCAAGCTTGTGAGAGGCTTCTCCTCTTCCAGAAGGTTTCCAAGAAAGAGCAAGTTCTTAGTGAAGCTGAGTAAAGAGTGGACCCTTAGATTAATCATCTTAAGAAGGTAGATATCAAGTAAAATGCAAGTGTAGTGCATGTGATGTCCAAGTTTGAATTGAAGTTTCATTGCACATTCAAGCACACATACGATACAATCCCATCAATTTTTCTGGTTGTTGTTGTACAAGAGTTTTTCTACATTGGAAAGTTATTATGAAGATGGAACCATATCTTGATTGCACTTGTTCCTAAGTCAGAACATGCTAATAAAGTATCTAATTATCGACCTATATCTTACTGTACAATTTTCTATAAAGTTATTTCTAAGATATTGGCAAGGGGGATCTCAAACATCATGGATCAAATTCTTCACCAGTCTCAGATGACTTTTGTGAAGAGCAGGCTTATCACTGATAATATCCATTTGGCCCATGAACTTTTCAAACGATATAGTAGGAAGAGGATATCATCCTAGATGCATCATGAAGATTGACCTCCATAAGGCATTCGATTCTATGAACTGGGACTTCTTACAGGATGCTTTGCTTAGGTTGAATTTTCCATTGCAGCTTATGTCATGGATCATGCAGTGTGTCACTACAACCTCATTTCACTATCTATCAATAGACAAACTTTTGGACATTTTAGAGGTGCTAGAGGACTTAGACAGGAAGATCCATTAATACCTTATCTTTTTGGTGTCTGTATTGAAATCTTTGGAAGAAAACTACAAAGGTATACCACAAGAGAAAAATTCAATTATCATTCTCATAATAGTTTGTTGGGACCGAAATGTAGCTAGAGGGGGGTGAATAGCTCGGCGCGATCTCGTGCTCGTCGTTGCTTGCTTCTTGTGATGAAATGTAGCAGAAAATACAAAGAAACAACCACACAACGCTAACTCGTAGATTTACTTGGTATCCATATCAAGAAGAGGTGACTAGTCCAAGGATCCACACATTCATGCACCCTCCACTAATAAAATACTCCTTTATGGTAACTACCAAAGGCGGAGAAGCCCTACAAGCTCACAGTACAAGAAGAAAGGGAAGGGAGATACAATACAAGCAAAAGCTTACAAGATACGCACAAGGAACCCTAACCCTAGCTTCTTCCTCGCCTCTTGACTTGGACGTGCACCAGCACAAGCTTCCAAGAACCTTCAAGATCTGGCATGAGAGCTATGGAGAACTGCTGTGAAGATCTGTGTAGAAAAAGAATCGGAGCCGTGGAAGTTCTACCGTGGGAAACGCTCGCCAACAGTTAAATCCCAATCGATCGGATTGCTCCCAATCGATTGGGGAGGCTTTGGATCGATCGGCCGATAGATCCAGAGTGCCTCTATGCTCCTGGGAATTGCCTAGATCGATCGGCTGATCAATCCAGTGCTTATCGCGCAAAATCACAGCTTCCAATCGATCGCCCGATCGATTGGAGGTTCCCAATCGATCGACCGATCGATTGGGAGGCTTTCTGTTCGCGCGACACTTCTCCCCAATCGATCCACTGATCGATTGGGAGGAGCCTTGTCATGGGGACTCATCCAATTGATCAGCCGATCGATTAGGCATGAGCCAATCGATCGGCTGATCGATTCAGCTCCTGTTTTTGCCTAAAAACAAGTCCAAAGTCCCCTGCACCAACATCTAGTCAACCATGACCTGTTGGTTCATCATGTCTAACATCCGGTCACCCTTGACCTGCTATGACTCCCTCATCAAGTGTCCGGTCAATCCCTTTGACCCACTTGGACTTCCACCAGATGTCTGGTCAACCTTGACCCATCTGGATTTTCTCGTGCCAAGTATCTGGTCAATCCCTTTGACCTACTTGAACTTCCCAACACCAGATGTTCGATCAATCTTGATCCATCTTGATTTTCCTTGCCTGGCTTCACTCACCAGGACTTCCCTTCTGCCTAGCTTCACTCACTAGGACTTCACGTCTGCCTGGCTTCACTCATCAGGACTTTCCTTACTGCCTAGCTTCACTCACTAGGACTTTCACCTGGCTTCACTCACCAGGACTTTCCTTACTACCTAGCTTCACTCACTAGGTCTTTCACCTGACTTTACTCACCAGGATTTTCTTCTGCCTAGCTTCACTCACTAGGACTTTCCATAATTACCTGGCTTCACTCACCAGGACTTTCTAGTCTGCCTAACCTCTCAGTTAGGACTTTCACCTGACTTCACTCATCAGGATTTTCTAGTCAAGTATCCAGTCAACCATGACCTACTTGACTTTCCTTCACAAACTCCCCACATGAACAACTGCACCTGCAATCTCCATGTGTTGTCTTCATGTATTATCAAACATCGAAACCTAAACATCAAGACTCGAGCTTGACCTAATTCAAACTCAGTCAACCAGGTCAACCTTGACCCAGAGAATATTATACCACCAATCTCTCCCTTTTTGATGTTTGACAATACCACATTTAAGTTAGGCTAATCTCATAACCTCAACTCCCTTCATGCCAATATATGAATGATAATGATGGTTTCCTTCATTCTTCCCCTTTACCGGAGGGCAAACTCCCTCTACAGGTAATGAAGGCTTAACTTAACCACCCATTCTCCCCCTATTGGTACACATCAAAAACTCTCCCCCTAAAGAGTTACCCAACGTTGTTTACAACTTCACTCGTTGTTCACAACATAATAATGAAGGTCTCATACCCTTCATAATTCTTAACGCTCATCCTTGAGTATATACCACTTGGTATATTCACACACGATTCAAATGAAGGTCCCATACCTTTCATTGTCATCAAATGCTCATCCGTGAGTACACACCACATGAATAATGAAGATATCCACTCTCCATTACATTCAAATGCCCAACCTTGAGCATTTTCGCTAAAGAAGGTTAACCACCTTCCAAGGTGTATGAAAAATAAATTTTCATGTCCTTAAAGAGTAACTCCCCCTAAAGACATGCACGTAACTTCTGTCATTGCACCAACAATGACTTGGAATCCCTAAACATATAGGAAATCTAAATTTAGAAGTTCTGAGGTTCAAAATTCAATATTGAAACCAAACCTCAACCTAAACCTCTACTTAGTCTTCCTTAACCAATTCATCCTTGTTTTCATCATGAAAACTCCCCCTAAATGTATACGAATGTGTTTTGAGGGGTTAGGAGTGGTTTTATAGACTAAAAATGGTTTAGTATGCTGAAAACAAGCTTTCCCAGCCAAAATCAGCATCCCCAATCGATTGGAGTTGGGTCACAATCGATTGAACCTGCTTGAATCGATCCACTGATCGATTCAGCTAGTGTGGATCAATCGGTGGATCGATTCAGAGAGCTTCTGTTCGCGAGAAATGCCTTCTCAATCGAACGCCCAATCGATTGAGGCACTCCAATCGATCGGGTGATCGATTGAAGCTCTGAAATTGTTGAAATTCCATTTCAGTCAACTTCAGAAACTCCCCAAAAATTCTACAAAATTCTAAAAATCATGAAAATTCATGTAGACACTATTTAGGGGATATACTATCAAGGAAAAATAGTTTTCTATGAAAATACTTTCTATTTTTTCAAGATTGACATAAACTTGAAAACTTATAAAAACTTTAGTATTTTCTTCTAGTTTGTGTCTAACATTTCAATGATGATTACTTTAAAAAAATAGTCTTCATCAAGGTTTTCTAAAAGTTTTTTAAAATGATTTTCAAAACCAATATCCAACCATATTTTTTGGGCTCAATGCACATGACTTGTACATTAGCTTTCCCAATGATTGGAAAACACATACCTATGTGTTTTGATGAGCTTAAAACTCAAAAGAATGCACTAAATCAACATATTAAGTTTTCTTCATCATCCTAACATCTCACTTGTATCTAATGTGCACTAAAACACATACAAGTCATCTAATAGTTCTTTTGTGAGATGTAAAGTTTGGTTTGCCCTAATCTAGGGATCATGCATATCTATCTAGGCATTTTGAGATTAGGAACAACCACCAAGGATGTTATTTGTTAATAAATTCCATTTGTCTTAATTTACGAGAAATTAAACATAATGCATGATATGTTATGGCATACATCAAAGATAAATAATTTTCAAAAGAAAATTTCCTATGACTACATGATGTATGTATGATATGACATGGTATTTTTGTGCTTTTCATAATAAGCCATGAGTGCAAGAATAAATATGATGTCATGACATATGATGGGCAAACAAAGCATGACAAATTTTAGCATAAATAAAATATACCTAGGTTACCTATCTAAGTATCCTAAAGCCTTAGCTAACTTAAAGTTTAAACCTAAATTGCCCAATATTTCCCAAGAAAATGTCAACACCCAATTTTGACATTTCCTTTGCGATTCTCTCACTTATGCCAATTTAATTTAAAATCAATTTTCTCAATTCATGGCACATTTTACTCATTTCAAGAGTAAATCAAAATCCTTTTCATTTTCAAAGGTTAACAATAACCTTGAAAATGCTCTCCGAGTGTCAACTTCATTAAAGTTGGGTTAACTACCCTTCTAATCAAAATTGACACTCTCTAACTCATCTAAGGGGTAGAGAAAATGCTCCTAGGAACCCAAAGCCTATTGGTGCTCCTTGGATGCTCTAGGTATTCACTAGGGATAACTTCTCTAGATACCTTCCTAGTAACCTTGTTAGGCTTCTTAGAGTCCTTGGTCATCTTTTCTAGGTCAACCCTAGGGATTTCTTCTCTTGTGACCTTCTTTGTGACTTTCTTAGACTTCTTAGAAGTCTTAGTCACGTTTGTTGTTGTAAAAATACTTCTAGGGATATCTTTCCTTGTATTTTTGACTTGACCACTAGGCCTAGAGTTAGTTCCATAACTATATGGAACCCTATGATAAGAAATTGCATCCTTCTTAACCTTAGGTTTGTATCCCAAACCTTTATGATCATAGGATGACCCTTGTTTCTCTAAACCTAGATTTTGACTCTTGAACCCTTGTGTATCATTTGTGATTTTTCTAAGAGTCCTCTCTAATTTATCAAGTCTTGACCTCAAGACTTGATTTTCTCTCCATAACTCCTCAACCTTAGATTTTTCATTAAATCCTTGAGCATTTTTATTTCTAGACTTATAACTATGGTCCTTAGTGTTATTGCCTAAACTTTTACCTACCTTCCTAACCCTAGGTGTGATAGTCTTAGCATGGAGAGCCATATGTTTTTCTTTAATACTACCATGCTCCCTATTTTTATGATAAATAGCATTAAAATGATAAAAATTTGAATTTGCATCCTTTTTACCATTATTTAACGGGGTAGGCTCAATAAATGATACCTTTCGTTTTACCTTGAAGGCTCCCCCTTAACTCATGCTTCCTCCTTGAGCCTTGACCACTTTCTTCCCCTTGGGACATTGACTTCGATAGTGTCCCCTTTGATTGCAAGAAAAGTACACAATGTGCTCCTTTCTCTTTTTTGTTCCGGGAGCAGTCTCTTTGGGCTTCTCCTTGCCCTTTGGTGCCACTTGGCCTTTCTTCTTGGCCAATTTAGGGCACTTACTCTTGTAGTGTCCATGTTCCCTACATTCAAAACATATGATATGTTGTTTATTTTTATTTGAAATATTTATACCTTCATGTGTAGGGATGACATCTTCTCCTTTTGATCTGGAGGTAGAAACTTCCTCTTGTTCCGACAATGATGCTCCTCCAATAGATTTGACTCGACTTGTGGAGGTGGAAGCTTCTTCATCCTCTTCTTCTCTTGACCTGGATGTAGAGACTTCTTTTTCTTCTTGAGCCGGTGTCAACGAAGATCGCTCCCCCTCAGTCCTAAAGGTGGAGGCTTCATCATCTTCATCTTGTACATGGAACAAAGAGTATGCTCCATCTTTGCTCTTTTCATTGCATTCCTTTGAAGATGAGGCTTCTTGGACTTCTTCTTCTTCGGAAGTTGAGCATCTCTCAACTTCGAAGTCCTCTTGCTCTTGGTCTCGCTCCAATGAGTTGCCCTCTTTGGATTTATCTTGATTTGGTACAGTGGAGGGTTCTTCATGAAGTTTGGCCAACTTGCTCCACAATTCCTTTGCATCTTCAAATTCTCCAATTTTGCCAAGAATGGTACTTGACAATAAATTAACCAATAATTTGGTTACCTTGTCATTCGCCTCACACCTTTGAGTTTGTTCTTGGCTCCATTTGCTCTTTTTGAGGATTTTTCCCTTTGAATTTCTTGGAGCCTTGAAGCTGTTGGTGTGGGAAGCATCCGACGATCGAACCTATGTTTTAATTATGTCAAAGGGTTCAAAGTTAAGGTGTTTTGGTTTCTAATATGTTGAACAAGTTTGCAGAAAAGTCCTAAGTGTACTTAGGCAAAAGTCCTAGCTGCGGTTAGGCAGGTGGAAAACCCTAGGGGGTGATAACCCTATGTGGAAAGTCTTGGCGGGTCGTGAGCTTTAGGCAAAAGTCCTAGGGGGGAGGGGGGTAACCCTAGGTGGAAAGTCCTGGTGTCGCGAACCAGGTGAAAGACTGGACTAGTCGGGAAGCGGAAGTCCAGCAAAAAGTCTGGAAGCTCCGAGCACCGAGCAAAAGTCCAGTCGATCTAGAGGATTGCACTGACAACAGGTAAATCTCCTGAGTGGAGTAGGTGAGGACGCGTTCCCCATAGAGGGAATAGTAGGCGTCGGGTCGACCTAGGATTTCCGGTTGGAAATCCGAAGTCAGACCCGGACAGTCCGATGACTGTCAAACTTCATATTCATGATATTATATGTGCTAACTTTTGTTTTACAGGATATGTTTGTGTTTTGGATCTAACATGTCTTGCAGGTATGAAAGAACAAGGTTAAGCCTCGGATAAACAGTATCCGAGGCGCCTCCATGGAGCTTGGAGGCGCATCGGGTGCAAAAGATGAGCTGGCTGCGAAGCAGGCTTGGAGACGCCTTGAAGGAAGCTCAAGGCGCCTTGGACTGGTGGATGGAGGCACCTTAGAGAGCAAAGAAGGCGCCTTGAACTTGATAAGGTTCGACCAGTTCAGCCCTTATCTCAGCGTGTGACTCGGCCAGCATGGAGGCGCCTTGGATGGCTTTCAAGGCGCCTTGAACACCCTTTATAAGAGGGTCTCAACCAACATCTCAACACAACTTTGCACAAGCAATCATTTTGCAACCTGTTGCTAACGAGATGTTTCGATAAAGCCTCAACTAGACGCCGACAACCTGGAGCTTCAGATTTAGTCTTTTGTTGCCAACTGTTATTTTTACTGCTTTAAATTCTACTTAGTTTGTAATAGTTTTTACGAACTATAGTTGTTGCCCACCGAAAGCGGGCAGCGACCGCGGGCCTTCGAGTAGGAGTAGAGATAGGCTCCGAACGAAGTAACCTCTCGTGTCTACTGTGTGTTTGTGCGTTTTACTATTTCCGCTGCATTATTACTCGTGTTTTACGATTCCGAAAAGAGTGAAAGCCGCGAGCGCTATTCACCCCCCCTCTAGCGCTTCTCGATCCAATAATTGGTATCAGAGCGGGGTCGTTTCGAATAGGTGAAACCACCATTCGAGCATTTTTTGTGTGGCATTTTTTCCCTCCAAAACTGTTTTCAAAAAATTCATTTTCATCTTTTCACAATTGATTGGGATTAACGAAATATCACATTTAGAAAATTTTGAAATAATATTTTTTTATATTATTTTAATAATATTTTTTATTATTTTATTATTTTTTTTCAAAATTTGTAAATTGCTATTTCTATCTTTATTCTGCACTACTAATCCAAGACCAAGTCTTGGAACAAGCCTTCTTGTTTCTTTGTGTGCAAGATTTATTTCTCAAATGGTCCATCAAGAAGGCTACAGCACTGCTCGTCCCCTGCTCTTCTCCGGCGAAGACTTCGGCTATTGGAAGTGCTGAATGGAGTCTTTTCTCCAGGCCCAGTTCGACATATGGATGATGGTAAAGACTGGATTTGAACTACCAACTGACAGAACCGGCAAACCAACACCATGCGAGAACTGGGATCCTATCCTAATCAAGAAAGTAGAGGTCAACGCCAAAGCAACCTACACCCTACAGTGCGGACTAACAAATTCAGAGCTTGATCGAGTTGGAAAGTTCTCAAGTGCGAAGGAGTTATGGGAGAAGCTGATTGAGCTTCACGCAGGTATTTCTGATACGAAAATAGGTAAGCATGTTTTAATTAATGAATTATTTGAGCAGACTAATACTACTCCGGCCGAGAAAGGTGTTGCGTCATTTGCAGGTACAAGCAAGATGAAGAAAGTGTGTAAGCTCAATCAGTCCATTTATGGACTGAAGCAAGCTTCAAGATCTTGGAACATCCAGTTTAATGAAGTAATCTAATCATATGGATTTATTCAGTGTCTGAATGAGTCTTGTGTATACAAGAAGTGTAACGAAAACGTGGTGGTATTTCTTGTACTATACGTAGATGATATTTTATTAATTGACAACAATGTGAAGGTATTATCAGACGTAAGGGTATGGCTGTCCAAACAATTTGATATGAAGGACTTAGGAGAATGTGCACACATTCTTGGGATCAAAGTTATAAGGGATCGCAAGAAAAGAATGTTGTGTCTATCCCAAGCTTTATATATAGATACAATCCTTGATCGTTTTAGCATGCAAAACTCCAAGAAAGGTTTCTTACCTTTTAGGCATGGAGTAGCCTTATCTAAAGAGATGTCTCCAAAGACATCAAAGGAGATAGAGGACATGAAGGCAGTTTCTTATGCTTCGGCTGTAGGAAGCCTTATGTATGCAATGCTGTGTACGAGACCTGATATCTGTTTTGTCGTAGGCATGGTTAGCAGATATCAGAGTAACCCTGGACAAGGACATTGGACTGCTGTAAAGCATATATTAAAGTACCTGAGAAGGACTAGAGATTATATGCTAGTCTACCAAGTAGACGATTTGCTCCCTGTGGATTACATGGATTCAGATTTCCAATAAGATAGGGACAAAGTCTACGTCAGGCTATGTGTTTACTCTAGGAGGTGGAGCCATTGCATAGAGGAGTGTTAAGCAGAAATATGTCTCGAACTCAACCATGGAAGCTGAGTATGTGGCAGCCTCTAAGGTAGCCAAAGAAGCTGTATGGCTCAGGAATTTTCTAATGGACTTAGATGTGATTCCTGGTTTGCCTAAGATCATCACAATTTATTGTGATAATAGAGGTGCAGTTGCAAACTCGAAGGAACCACGAGCCCATAAAGCAAGTAAACATATAGAGCGCAAGTACCACCTGATACGAGACATCGTCAAGCGAGGAGAAGTTGTCGTTGCCAAGATTGCATCAGCAGATAACCTGGCAGATCCTTTCACTAAGGCCCTTCCGGCGAAAGCTTTTGATCGGCATGTTGAGGGGATGGGAATTAGATGTATAACAACATATATGGCAGCTTAGTCTTTTAGTATAAGTGGGAGATTGTTGGAATGTATATTAAAAGCCTAGCTTTTGTAAACATTTATTTTTGAAATAAAAGAATCACATTGGCCAATATCTGCATTTATTTGTTAAATGTAATTGTTCAATTAATTTATATAGTAGATAACATGGAGTGTGGTGTCACACTCAGAAGATCATGTTATCGGTTCTCTATAAATTATAAATAGTTGCTCACGACTAAGATGGAAATGAACAAACCATCAGAATAGTCGTAGTGTAATTAAGTATTAGTTTATCTTGACTAATAAATTACACTGATACACTTTAAATGTATTGAGTAGGATCATTTAGGTAAATTCTTTTTGTACTGACTTAGTAAAAGAACTAGACCTTAGTTATTATGGAAGTGTGTGCTCTTAATCCTAATATAATAACAAACACATATATTTAATGTTTATTTCTTTTACTTATCAAAGGGTGAGGTTTAGCTCGATAAATCAATATGCCCGATAAGTTGGGAAATGATATTACTTATAGTGTGTGTTATTGATTATAGAAGGAATCTGTGTCCTAGTTATCTAGGTTGAGAATGTCCCCAAGAGAAGCTCATAATGATTGCCATGTTAAACCCTGCAGGTGGACTTAGTCCGACATGACAATGAAGTTGAGTGGTACTACTCTTGGAGCTAGATATTAATTAAATGAGTTGTCAGTAACTTACTTAATTAGTGGACATTTGTAATCTTAAACACAGGGAGACTAACACATTCATAATAAGAAGATGCCCATAATGTAATTTGGGATTGGTGCGGTAGTGCGGTAATAACTCTCTAGTGGAATGAGTTATTATCAATGAACTTGAGTTGTGTGTTCAGGGCGAGTACGAGATACTCAAGCTCATCGGAAGGCCAAAACCAATTTCTCCTCTAGGTCCCTGTCGTAGCCTCATTATACCTTCAAGTCCATCCAAATGTAAGGCTCTTCTTGGTATCCAAGAAATGGGCCGGTCCAATGCTTGGTGACCAAGCAAGGGCCGACCACATCCTCTTCTATAGGGGCCGACCCTTTGCTTGGTGACCAAGCATGATGGGGCCGACCACAATAATTCAAAAGGGGAGGGTTGTTATAAATTTTTAAAATCTTCTCTTTGTAGAAAACTATAAGTTTTAAAAGAGAGATTTTAATTTTTTAAAACTTTCCTTATTTGAATTAGGCTACATGTTTTAATAGAGAGTTTTAAAAGTTTTAAAACTTTCCTTTTTTAACCATCCTCATGGTTTTAGGGAAAAAAGGAAGATAAGTTTTAAAATTAAAATTTTCTATCATCATGTTAAAAAAGGAAATTTTATAAGAGAAGTTTTAAATTTTAAAACATGGTTTTAATTTTTAGAACTTTCCTTTTTTAACTCCTACTTTAGGAAAGAGAGCTTGTAAATTTTATAAGAGCATTACTTCTTGTAAATTTTTTTAAAAAATATTTCCTTTATTCCCTTGATGAGGTGGCTGGCCACCTTGCTTGGTGCCTAAGCAAGGGGCCGACCATATTATAAAATAATAAAATCATCAAATTTATTTTTGGTGATTAATTCAATCAAGAGGAAAGAAACGGAAAAATTAAAAGGGAAAAGGAAAAACTCTTAGATGATTTTATTTTTTGTAAAAAGTTTTTCCTTATTGCCTTGGGCAAGTAATATAAAAGAAGGGGTGAGGGGGCTTTATAAGACACAACTCTTATTCTCTTGCTTGGATATCTCTTGGTGGCCGGCCCTCTCCCTTCTCCCTTTCCCTTTGCTCTCTTCTCCTTGGTGGTGGTGGTGGCCGAATTTTAGAGGAAGAGGAAGGAAGCTTTTGGGTGGTGTTCATCTTGGAGGATCGTCGTCCACACGACGTCCAAGGCGAGGCGAGGAATACGGCAGAAGATCTCGAGGTCATTAACTTACAAAGAGAAGGTATAACTAGTAATTTCCTTCCACATCATACTAGTTATTTTCTTTGTAAGAATTCTAAATACAAGAGGCAATTAGATCGAGTTTGTGTTTTCTTCTTTTTCGAATTTGTGATTCGATTGTTCTTTTTGGTTAACCTAGAGTTATTTAAGGAAATTAAATATTAGCTTTCCTTAAAAGGCTTTGACTATGCGATGGTGGTTGCTCCCATATCCAAGAAGGTCATGTGTCTCGCCATGCAGTCCTAGAAGCCAATTTTGGAAATTAATATTTAATGGAATTAATAACATAGGTGGATTTGAATCAATAGTGTTAAGTTCTGCTTGCGATTCAAATCTAAACCATTAAGAACAGATAAATTAAATTTAGAATCAATGATGTTAAGTTCCGTCTACGATTCCTAATTTAATTTATAAAGAACACAATAGGTTATTTAAGGAAAGGTTCGACACTTGTACAAAAATTTTTGTACAGTGGAACCGGTACGTTTTCCTAGGACTAACCAATAGTTCTAACTTTAAACTCTATTCAGTCAATCGACAACTTTAAACCCTTATATATATATATATATATATATATATATATATATATATATATGTTATAAGCTCCCCAACCTCTGGTTGGATTATAAGCACTTCGGAGGAATTATGCAAATCAAGAAGTTATACCAACCGGCTTGATTATTTCGCTCAACTCTTATGACTCGCGCGGCCTATTACTCCATCCGAACTTCATTGTAAAAATAGAAAGTATATTATCCGGCCTGATTATTTCACTCGGCTCTTATGACTCGCGTGGCCTATTATTTTGTCCAAACTTCATTATAAAAACAGAAAGTATATTATCCAGCCTGATTATTTCACTCGGCTCTTATTACTCGTGTGGCCTATTATTCCATCTGAATTCCATTATAAAAATAGAAGTTTTATTATCCGGCCTGGTTATCTCACTCAGCATTTAATTTTTGCTCAGCCTGTTAATCATCCCGATAATCAAGTAGTTCGATATATTATTGAGTTTGGGAATTCATTGTGTGGAGAATACAAATTACATCATCCGGCTTGGTTAATCCTTTCGGCTTATTCATCAGTCTGGGAATCCTGCATATTACAGAGCACACATGGGGTCTAATCTTATAAGTATTATTAGTGGTTCTGAAGATACACAAGAAAAATAGGTGATATCTAATACTACTTAATGTACAGTTCAGTATTTAATTGTGATTTTTTTCATAAGTATATTTGGATACATACTAGGAGACATAAATACATCATTCAAAGTTTTTTAGCAGATCTTCAGGAAGCTCATCAAGAAGTTGTTGTTGATCTATAAAATGTAGAGGAGGTTCCTTCAGTAGATATCCTCCCATTCGTAGTTGTTGAGTCACTCCCCCGTCCGCATAGTTAAGTGTTCTGGAAAATCTCTCGGCCAATTCACTTTTAAATTCAATAAAATCTAAATAGTCTCCCCTCTCAGCCTCAAGGAGTTCATGCTCCTTAGCCTTATAAGTAAATAATTCAGTCCGAGTAGTGTTTGCTTCTGCCTTTGTTGTGTTTAACTCAGCTCGCAATAATTCTAGCTGGATTTCTCGGTTATTCATTTCTTCCTATTATTTTTGTAGCAAGAAGTTCTTAGTAGATAACTATTGAAGTAATTCAGGGGATCTGGATGTCTGTGAAAGTCGCAGCTCCTCTAGTTGAGTAGTCTTGTGAGCTAGGTCTGAAATGGCTTTCTCTTTCAGTGCTCTTTCCACCTGAAGTTTAGATTCGTTGCCTTGTAATAGGAGTTGTAGATTCTATTTGTCCGTCTATTGAGATGTCAATAATTGACAATAATCTTGCAAAGTCTTCTCCATGCCAACAATAAGCTCAGCCTGCTCCTTTATTTTTCCTTATAAACGAATAGTTTCCTTACTCGGAATAGTGGGGGTAGCTTGCATGACCTTTTAAAACTTTGTTGGCCCTATCTAGGTACATAACCAGTTGGTCCAAATGTAAGTTTGACGCATAAAACTGGATAGAATAGTAATAGAGTTATATTTCATAATAGTAATCTAAGAAAACTCAATCATAGACTTACCACAATAGCGTTCTGGTTATGTTCATCGGCATATTCTGCAATCGTAGTCCTTTAGGCTTGTTTGTGTGCATGTACCCATGATTCATCCAACTGACCCTTAAACTTGAGCATCCCATAAGATAAGGGAGAAGTGGTGTCTAGTCCTTATTGAGATTGTAGCCCATGAGATTGCCTAAATAGACATGTAGAGCTAGTTGAGGATGTAGGCCCTAAAGGAAGAGTCAGAGGGAGCTCAGGTGATTGTAAACGAGTAATAATTGGTTGAACAGGTATGGAGGCTAATGTTTGTCCAGCTGACTCAAGACTTTGCTCAAGTACAGATGCTGAGGGTTGTCCTTCAGATACCCAGCCAATCGATCTCCTACTAGGAGTTCGTTTTGAGCGAGGAGCATTTGAAGATACAATTAAGGCTTGTGATAAAATTGGCTGAGTAGGTGGAGGAGCTGGCGTTGTTTCGATGGGCCTAATAATTGGGGGAATTGCATGAGACATAGGTATAAGAACGTCTGACCTCATCATAGAAATTGTAAAATGAGAACTACTGTGTTTTTGAGACCCGACTCTTTACCTCGGGTGAAAGAAATCTTAGCTGAAGCAAAAGGAGACTATTAAGGGATAGATTGTTCAAGCATATCTGGACCTGAGGTCTCTGCTCGCGGCCTTTTGTGCTAGATGACCAAGGGTGTATCTGAATTCGGGGAGTCATAAGGGGACTCAGGAGTAGGCTCGGCTGGGGCAATTGGACCAATGGATGCGGAGACTTGGTCAAATTGGCATTCCTTTAGCAAATCCTCCCCTAGCTTGGTCAAGACCGCTCTAGTTAGCCGAGTGTTCTTATACAAAAAAGCTCGGAGAATGACTCTCACTGTAAAAAAATGAGTGCTCAAGACCGCTCTAGCCAGATGTGTTTAAGTCATGCAGGACTTGGTGAAACGCATGAAGAACTTAGTGCGACCAAGTGTGGGAAGCTCATCCAAGGGCTTGGATCCTTGAGTCGGTGAAGGATGGTGTGGAAGACATCTGAGGGACCGCCGGACAAGGAGCAATGGAGTGGAGCCGAGGGAAGCAGACTTCAAGGTAACGCGAACGGTGCATGGAGACGAGCCGCTGGCTTGGGTGCATCTGAGGGACGAACGCTGAGGAAGAGGGCTTCAAAAGTGACTCCGGTAAAGATGAGTGTATGAGTATGTAAGGTACCAGTCGACTGGTGTTTAGACCAATCGACTGGTCCAAGTTCACAGAGAGCACAGAGCCCTCTGTGTTCGTTGGCTACGGGGACCACTTGATTGGTCCCCCCGACTAGTCGACTGTTAAGTGTCTGTTGGCCGAAATTGGAGTTCTACAGAGAGTCGTTGGGTCTAAATACACATCAGTCGACTGGTGTCAGGGTTGAGTTGATATGTTGATCAACTCTCTCCTCTTATTTAAGGGAAGCTTTGGGGCATGAAGGAGTGTACTGATACCTATTGAAAACCTCCTAAGTCTTTGCCCAAAGCTTCCGAGTCTTCTCTTCCTCTCCAAACCTAAGTTTCATTTTGTAAAGAGGAAGAGACCTTTGTGAGAGGTTTACTCCACCGAGAAGGAGAAAGCTCTAGTCGGAGATTGTCGGGGACTGATCCACCGAAGGATCAAGGGTTCGTCCACTTCAAGGACACGTCGTAGAGTAGGAGCAAGTAATCTCCAAACCACGTAAAGGAATCATGTTAGCGTTTGTATTCTTGTTTGCTTTCATTGCTTTAGTTTTTATATTTCTGCTACGCACTAATCCTTTGTAGAGAAGAAATCGATTTGGGGGTGACCTAACTATCCAACCCCCTTCTAACCGGCCACCGATCCTTCTACAACCCCGAGATTTGGTCACTAACACTTTGTTGGATAGTCTGAATGTGCGCAACATCGCGAAACAATTTCTCTATTTATCGAAAAGTCTTCTAGCAGTCAATAGATCGTCTGCTAGAGTCAACGCGATATCTCTCTAGCATTTAGACTGGATCACATGTATATAGTTCTTATCCATAAATGTAAATCATAATTATAAATAATTGCCACATGTATATAGTTCTTATTCATATAATATTTTTATTATTATATTCGTAGTAGTATTTTTATATATTATCTATAATTATAATATGATAAATTAGATGATGAAAATATGAGATGCAATTTAAGTAATCGTTCAATATATGAAAAATATGGTGGATTTAAAAGATAAAGATATTTTCATTGATAGTAGATAATATCATATTATTAAATAGATGTATAATCATCTGGTAGTTTATTTTTAAAAAATATTAGAAAGGACATCTCATTTTATTTTTTTAATCTAAAAATATTAATATATTAGGACTGGAATAAAAGTGGTATCCATTTATTTTTTTTATTTTAAAAAAATGGAATGCCCATTGACGATATATCATTAACTCAAGACTCTTTATTTTTAAAACTCTGTTTTTTTAAAAAAAAATTGATAAATAAAGTGTGTTTTAATATGGTTGAATCAATTTTATAATTGAATAGTAATTCATTTTTTTAGATAGTAAAGGCAATGCTTGAATACAAGTTTAAGAAAAATATTATTTCTTAATTAATAGTTTCTACGAATAGTTAAATATAATACATGTATATAATTCCTATCCATAAATGTAAATCATAATTATTAATAATTTCTAGAATTATTAAGTATTACATACAATATTTCTATTATTATATTGTCATAGTATTTTAATATATTATCGATAATTATAATATGACAGAAATATGGTATGCAATTTAAGTAATTATAAAAATAATTATAATAATATAGGATCATGATTGTAGTGCGCGTCTATATATTTCACCGAGAGCTCCCTTAGTTAAATTATCCAAAGCTCTTATACAAACTTATAAGATGGCAAAAGTAGCTCTAGTGTTCTTCTTCCTTGTTCTTCTCACCTCCTCAGGTATGTTCTTCTTTTGGTTGATGATAGCTATTGCATTTATAAGTGCCATATTGATATTTTTTACATAACATCAATATTTGATTTCTTTGGTCATAAATTACTTTTTATATAATATATTTATAAAAAAAAATATATGCTAATATATCTTAAAAATGCATGCAGTTGGGACGAAGGCTAAAAGTGCGAAACTTTGCACAAAGACGCTTCACGAAACAGGATGCACCTTGGCTGCATGTAGAAAAGAATGCTTTTTTAACGATGGTGGAATGGGACAATGCATTGGGAATCCGGATGGATCGATTTTTAAGTGCATATGCGTCTATAAATGCTAATCTAGAAAGATGGATACTCTGGTAAACTTGTGCTTCAACATCTCATAGATGCTTCTCTTCTCTACTTTGATACTATCAACTTGTGCCATGTTTTATGTTATATCCAATTTTATCAATAAAGCGACTATATATTGCTAGACATTTTATTACAATACTATAAGAAAATAGAGTTTCAGATAAAAAAAAAAAAAAAAGGAATTTGTCTCTAAAAGTCATGTTTCTGTAAATCATTTATAAATATATTTTTAAATTGATCAAATAAAATTAATTTTAAATATAAATTTTATCTCTAAATTTTATTTTAAATCTGTTATATTAACCTATCTTAAATGCTAATCTAGAAAGATCTATTCTATAATAAACTTGTACTTCAACATCTACATAGATGCTTCTCTTCTTTAATTTCTTCGAGTATAGAATTTATCAATAAAGCAAGTATATTGCAAGACCTTTTATTATAATTTTACACTTTGTGTTCTTAAAGAAGTTCCCTTGAGTTCCTTGATCATGAATTGTCGTTTATGCGTTTGTGTTCTGTAAATTATACTTTGTATATGAATGAGCGGTCTCATTAATTCAATCACGAATCCTTCGATAGATTTCCTAAACTTTGAGGATAATGAAACTAAACAGTGCTCGATAAATTGCCTAAACTTTGATCTAAAAGGAAAACATAATTTGTATGCCAATCTTGAATTATTTGCTTGCACGTCATAGCTGAATTCTTTAAACATCATCAAGCTCCAAGGTGCAGTATAGACAATGAACATATGTCAAGAGTTGAATTTTAGGAATTAACGACATGGGATTTATTTCACTATACGTCTAACGTCTGTACTTATGAATGTACTTATGAAAAAGACTAGTAATAGTAATTATAGAATCCATTTGAAAAATAAATTGTTCCTAAATTAATTATTTTATTTTATTTTCCTAAAATGATGCCTAATAATGGTTGTTATCATAATAACTAGATAACTGGATTACCAAAAAAAATATTAAAAATATTAATTTAATTTAAACATTTTATTAAACACATAAAAATCACTGGTGGAACCAAATGGAACTCCATATCTTAGGCATGATTGCACGCATATTATTAAATATGTTAATCTGGAATAGCATATTAGCAAATTCATAATTCTAAAATCAATAATGGTTTATAGCGATCAAATGTAATGGTGCTTGGAAAAAAAATAATAAGGGATCAATTTAGTCCCATGAAAAATTTTCATTTATTACTAAATAAATCGGAAAGCACGAATAATTCATCCATCCGTAGTCAACATTTCAGAGTTACCTTTCTACTAGAGAAAATTAATTCTATAATGTGCTATAGCTGGGAATACCATTTCACCGTAACCTAGGATAAAAACAGATAGAAAACATACAAAGTGAAAATATAATTTTTGTTTTTAATGGTGCTTGGAAAATGCTAAATCTCTCAAAATGTTGGAATGACTTGATTTTAAATATAAATAATTTATATTCATCCTGTCCGTGCGTTGAGTCGATGAAAACTGGGGGTGTGACACTCTCTGCTACTCCTGGGCACTCTCCGTAATGACGTAAGCCTCCGATGAACCTGCAACAAAGCCGGTCCGGGAAGGGGTACCGGTGACGACCCTCCGATGTTCAAGTGTCACGCCCCGAGACTAAGGTTGTCCGACGAAAATCAGACAGCACCTCCCCTGTAGCAGTGACAAATGAAACCGGTATACATCACCAACAAATAATACATATGCAAATTAAATCACAACCACGCAGATAATATGCAGCCCACACGGCTGGAAAATCAAACACAGCGGAAAACAAACACAACAAGTAAAAGGTAACGAAAACTCACCGCGGGCTGGCCCGGCTTGACTTCTCGACAAAACAACCAAATACAAAATAACAAGTCCACAGCCCAATTATTACAATGCTAAATTCAAAGGTTTAACTTACAATAAAATGAAAATCAAAATCATAAAACCGTCCTCAGAAGCGACGTGGGACCGGCAGTCGGGATCCTCCTTCAAGTATACTAGCATCGCTATCAGCTACCTGGTGAAATTACCAATGTGGGTGGTGAGTATAAAGACTCAGCGGGTATAAGAATAGACAGTGCATGAGTATCATAAAGAACAGGAATACAATAGGATACAGTCTCGAAAAGATAAATAACAGATACTACTGGGTAAACAAAGTATATATCCATACCTGAAACCATATCCTAGGCTAACAGTGAAAGGTCTGAGATAGCATAAACTGCTATAGTACTGCTCATAACTACCAGAATCACATATAAAGTATACTGTAATAGTAATCAGTGTCCAAGCATATATAACAGATATGTGATAACAGGACTGCATAAGTAAGCATAAACAGCATAAGCAGGTATATCAAAAAGTAGCGTATGCACGGATAGTCACTCCCGCCCACCCCTCAAGTCCATGACCCCAGTATGGACGAGAGGCCGAGACAATGACAGACTGTACACCACTCCAGCTACCACTACTCTCGAGTGGCCGAGGGGACACTTGCATAGTAGCTGAATAGCTACGTATGCGACGGGGGTCCCTGCTGCCCGCGACTCCAGCAGACACTACCCATGAGTGTGCGAGTGGGGGGCATGACAGGACATGCGGCACGCTCCAAGCTACCACTACCCATGAGTGGCCGAGCGTGCGGCCCAGGCCAACGACCGTCTCAACCACAAGGGAGTCAAAGTCGTTGGCTATGCATACAATGACATGATGCAAATAATGCAACAGTCATCATATATATATATATAACAGGAAATCAGGTATGCTACATGAATCCACATGCTCAATACTAAGCATAAATAAATAGTAGTCAAACAGGTAAACATGGCATATAGTATCTGCTAGTTATCAAGAATAATAACGGGAGACTGTATAGATACGAAAGTGAGCATCTCGAAGATTGAGTGGATAAAGTATCAAGCACAAGAAATAAAATGAATGGAGTCAAGATAAACACTACTTTATCTGGGCTACTCATGCACCAAGAACAATAACTAAAGAAACAAGTAAGAAGTACCCGCCTCTAAGTGTAGGCTGAATCCAACGCCAACTTCGTCACAACACCCGCCTCGATCAAAGTCATGTGTCAACGTATCAATTTTAACTATATACATAGGAAACAGAATAACTAAACTAGTGTACAAGGCATGCGAATTTAATCCAAGTTCCATTCATTATCCAAACGAATCCGCACTGATTTGCACAACCTAAACCAAAGCCCTAGTTCATGTCTTCAGATCAAATAATTCCCAACCAAAACTATGTCAACTAGAATTCCCAAATCATGCATTTAACTTCCAATCACTACCGAGCAATTATAGTCAATTCTACAACATGTTTCTATATTCCAAGATCTTACCTTAGAGCATTAATTCCTTCTGTTAACCCTCTGTTCGACAGTGAAGCTGCTGACAAATTGCTCACCAGTGGAGTATACTGCCACAGATCGCCCAACCAAGTTTTTACAGGCTATACACGTCACAAACACCCCAAACAATACATACTCAGTTTCAAATCCAATCTGAAACCAACATTTAAATCTGTAGCCCTAACACCTACAGTGGTAGAAACCTTACCTATTGATTCCCGGAGGAAGAACAGCTACTGGAAATTGTGGCCAAGCCCCTCCCCAGCGAGTCACTGCCACAACAATACCTCAATCCATACAATCCTCCCAACCTGGCATCAAATCACAGTTCTTCATAGCTAAGAAACCCTAATCTAAACCATCCTCACCTCAATTTACCTCCACGACAGTGCATACCTCAAGCGGCACAGAGATCCCGACGAATTTGGCTCGGCCCTAAAGCTCGGGAAGTCGAACCCACCGTTTAGAGTACTTCTCACCAAGATCGGCCCTAGGGATCGGCGATTCTTCCTCAACAACTCCGGAGATCAGATTTGTTCCTTACGGCCGGAGATTCTTCGCGCGCTATGGCTCTCTGAAGAAGGCTCCACCGTCGCAACCTCTGTTAAGGGGTTGAGAAGCTCGGAGGCTCGATCTGCGACAAAGCACCGGCGATCTGGTGAGAGCGTGTGTCGAGGTCGAGTCCGTCCCGAGGCATGCACGTCCCTCAAAGCATACCTCAGAATGAGTGTGTCAGAAAAGCATGTCTGACACCATACCGCAATCGTCCGAGCATATCTCTGCCACGGCAGCGGAAACTTCCTCCGTACGATCCTTAGTACGACCCGACCACCGACCATGCTGTTTGTTGGCGGCAAGTGTCTCGAGAATGATATCACTAGCTGCCCCTTTTGTCCTCTTCTAAGCCCTTTGCCTCTAATTGGGCCGGACGGGCGGGTCGCTCGGCCTCCAGGACGCTCGGGTATATATACACCTCGGACCGGGCGAGACAACCGCTCGGTCGCATATCCGGACGGGCCACCAGCTAGTTGTTCTGCAGCTCGTCCGAGCAGCTTAGCCACTCGGCGTAGCGGTTCCTCTATAAGGGAGCTCGTGAGCATCGGAAGCTCGACCCGAGGTCGAGCTGTCTTCGCGCCAGCCCGAGATCTACTCAGGCCGATCAGCAAGGAGACTTCCTCCCCACTCAGCCGGAACTTTGACTCTCCTGTGTCGTTGACCCCTTCCACTGTGGGCCACAGATCCTTACCACCGGATCACGTGTCTTCCCTTCAAGTCTAGTCGAAGGAGGTGACAAGTCCGACTGACTGGACCGTTGGCTTGGTGGCAGGCCTGCCACTCGACTACCGATGTTAGTGTCTATCCGATCGGGGACCACACGAGTAGGTGATGTCGATCGGCGTGACATCGATTGACACTTGGAAAGTTTTGTTTACCAGCGGTTGTCCCGCCGCTCTAGCAGTGGTCAACGCTAGCATCCCTAGAAACTCCTCAGGATTCGTGCAAATCACCGTCACTAAGGCTGAGCACGCGACCACGCCCGCATAATGGTGCTCATTAAATGCGACCCGTGAGTGGGCGCCACGTGGCCGCGTAGCCATCACCGCTCGCTCGAGCTGTCAGGGCTGATGTGACCTTTGGCCTTTCGAATTCGACGGTCAGATCTGCTCCTTGGATCTCGTGACCTGGATCGGACGACTCCGGTCGATTGAGCCCAACATTTATAAGGACGTCTCTTCTTTCCCAGGCGCTTCGCGTTATCGCGTGTGCGCATTTGAAGGCTCCTGCTTCATCTCGTTCAGTGTTCTGGCGAACTCGTCTCTCTGCGTTCCGACGATCCCCCGCCTTCTCCCTTAGTCATATTTTCTGTAAGGCCCCTTTGTCCTTCTCCTTTCAATTCTTTTGCGTTTTTCTTTGCCTTCTCGCCATATTCGTGCCCCTCTTGACACTGTTCCGGCCATTCTTCTCATCAACCTTGCCTTCTTTTGCTTCGGCCCTTGTCCTGGTAATGATCAGTTCCTCTCGCCAGTCCGACCTCGCCCCTGGCCTCTGATATACCACCACGGAGAGCCGATTCAACGAGAGGGATGCGCTGAGCCTCACCCGAACCTTCAAACTTCCTTCTGACCATGAACTAATATTTGCTACCCCATCCGATCGGCCACACGACCCTCCGACCGGCACTGTTTGCTTTTTCCGAGACCAGTTTGTGGCCGGTGTATCCTTTCCTATTCATCAGTTCATCATTGAGGTGTGCAACTACTTCCGCATCTCGCTCGGCCAACTCGTCCCGAACTCCTTTAGGTTGCTGTGCGGGGTAGTTGTCCTCTTTAGGCTGCACGACATCCCCTTAGTCCCCAAGATTTTCCACTATTTCTACTATCCCAAACAGTCCGAGTGGGGCACCTTCCTCTTCCAGTCGTGAATTGGTCTTGTTTTCTTCAACAAGATGCCGACCTCAAACAAACATTAGAAGGAGAACTACTTTTACCTTCGTTTTCTCGAGCAGCCACCTTTCCGAACTAAATGGCAGACCACCGTGTCGAGCCCGCCGGACCTCGGTAAATACAAGAGTCAGCCAGATTACCTTCACGCAGCCAATCTGCTGGCCGGACAGAGATTCAACATCCACAAGCTGATCTGCAAGGGTGTGCTGTACATATTTGGATTGAGCCCGATCCGAACGAAGCTTCTGAGCAGAATGGGTAAGCGTTTTCCTCGTCCCCCTTCCTTTTGGTCTAACTGATTTGTTCTTCTTTTATGCAGCCGACATCATGTCGCATGCCAAAGCCACCGAGTGGATGAGGTTGAAGGCTGCAGAGGTAGAGGCGGCGGCAACTAAGGAGATGGTCGATCTGGGCATCGCACCGGTCAGCTCACACGAGGGTGAAAGCAAAGAAGCTCCACCTGCAGTTGGAGAGTTGGTCGTTCGGCTCCCTGCAACCAAAACGGTCGACGATGCCATCTCATTTTAGCACATATTAACGTGGTATTCTTGAGTTGAGGTCTTCATCAATGTTGTAGATCTTGAAGTTATCTATAAATTGGTATAAAGAACATCCCAAAATTTCAATCGAGCGCAAAGTTATGGTCATTTTACTTTTGGTCTGCAGTGCTAAAAATTCCACACGGCCGTGTGACATTCACACAGCCTCAACACGCCCCCCAAAAGGCCTTCACACGGCCATGTGGTCTCCGCACGACCAAAACTTGGAAGAACTTAGTTTTCGCATACCTGTGACACTCTGGAAGCTCTAGACTTCATTTAATCTCGGTTTTTACTCCAAATCACGTCCTATCAATCAAAACAAGCAAAGAGTAGATCTCTGAACAAAATATAATGGAAGTATGATATTATAATGAAATAGGGTGCAATAAACATAGATTATGCTAATGAAATACAAGTAGATATGCGTCAAAACATGCATAAAAGTACATATAATCTACACACATCAAAAGACATTTCTTCTTACAGACAATTCACCTCCTCTTATCTGTCCCGTTGTGCGCCAACAATATATACAAGTTTTGAGCAATCAGATCGATATTATTAAGTCAAGTTCTAACTTTAAACTCATATATACAGCTTCCGAATAATTAGGCCTTTATTATTCAATCGAGTTCCGACTTAAACTCTTATTTAGTCGAGTTTTGAATTTAAACTCTTATATATACAACTTTTGAGCAATAGGGCCTATATTATTCAGTCGAGTTTTGACTTTAAACTATTATTCAGTTATGTAGTGACTTTAAATCCTTATATATACAGCTTCCGAGCGATCAGGCCTATATTATTCAGTCGAGTTCTAACTTTAAACTCTATTCAGTCAATCGACAACTTTAAACCCTTATATATATATATATATATATATATATATATATATATATATATATATATATATATGTTATAAGCTCCCCAACCTCTGGTTGGATTATAAGTACTTCAGAGGAATTCTGCAAATCAAGAAGTTATACCAACCGGCTTGATTATTTCGCTCAACTCTTATGAATCGCGCGACCTATTACTCCATCCGAATTTCATTGTAAAAATAGAAAGTATATTATCTGGCCTGATTATTTTACTCGGCTCTTATGACTCGTGTGACCTATTATTTTGTCCAAACTTCATTATAAAAATAGAAAGCTATTATCCAGCCTGATTATTTCACTCGGCTCTTATTACTCGTGTGGCCTATTATTCCATCTGAATTCCATTATAAAAATAGAAGTTTTATTATCCGGCCTGGTTATCTCACTCAGCATTTAATTTTTGCTCAGCCTGTTAATCATCCCGATAATCAAGTAGTCCGGTATATTATTGAGTTTGGGAATTCATTGTGTGGAGAATACAAATTACATCATCCGGCTTGCTAAAAATTCCACACGGTCGTGTGACATTCACACGGCCTCAACACGCCCCCCCCACGGCCTTCACACGGCCATGTGGTCTCCGCACGGCCAAAACTTGGAAGAACTTAGTTTTCGCATACCTGTGACACTCTGAAAGCTCTAGACTTCATTTAATCTCCGTTTTTACTCCAAATCACGTTCTATCAATCAAAACAAACAAAGAGTAGATCTCCGAACAAAATATAATGGAAGTATGACATTATAATGAACTAGGGTGCAATAAATATAGATTATGCTAATGAAATACAAGTAGATATGAGTCAAAGCATGCATAAAAGTACATATAATCTACGCACATCAAAAGACATTTCTTCTTACAGACAATTCACCTCCTCTTATCTGTCCCGTTGTGCGCCAACAATATATATATACAAGTTCAGAGCAATCAGATCGATATTATTAAGTCAAGTTCTAACTTTAAACTCATATATACAGCTTCCGAATAATTAGGCCTTTATTATTCAATCGAGTTCCGACTTAAACTCTTATTCAGTCGAGTTTTGAATTTAAACTCTTATATATACAACTTTTGAGCAATAGGGCCTATATTATTCAGTCGAGTTTTGACTTTAAACTATTATTCAGTTATGTAGTGACTTTAAATCCTTATATATACAGCTTCTGAGTGATCAGGCCTATATTATTCAGTCTAGTTCTAACTTTAAACCCTATTCAGTCAATCGACAACTTTAAACCCTTTTATATATATATATGTTATAAGATCCCCAACCTCTGGTTGGATTATAAGCACTTCGGAGGAATTCTGCAAATCAAGAAGTTATACCAACCGGCTTGATTATTTCGCTCAACTCTTATGACTCGCGCGACCTATTACTCCATCCGAACTTCATTGTAAAAATAGAAAGTATATTATCTAGCCTGATTATTTCACTCGGCTCTTATGACTCGCGTGGCCTATTATTTTGTCCAAACTTCATTATAAAAATAGAAAGCTATTATCCAGCCTGATTATTTCACTCGGCTCTTATTACTCGTGTGGCCTATTATTCCATCTGAATTCCATTATAAAAATAGAAGTTTTATTATCCGACCTAGTTATCTCACTCAGCATTTAATTTTTGCTCAGCCTGTTAATCATCCCGATAATCAAGTAGTCCGGTATATTATTGAGTTTGGGAATTCATTGTGTGGAGAATACAAATTACATCATCCGGCTTGGTTAATCCTTTCGGCTTATTCATCAGTCTGGGAATCCTGCATATTACAGAGCACACATGGGGTCTAATCTTATAAGTATTATTAGTGGTTCTGAAGATACACAAGAAAAATAGGTGATATCTAATACTACTTAATGTACAGTTCAGTATTTAATTGTGATTTTTTTCATAAGTATATTTGGATACATACTAGGAGACAAATACATCATTCAAAGTTTTTTAGTAGATCTTCAGGAAGCTCATCAAGAAGTTGTTGTTGATCTATAAAATGTAGAGGAGGTTCCTTCAGTAGATATCCTCCCATTCGTAGTTGTTGAGTCACTCCCCCGTCCGCATAGTTAAGTGTTCTGGAAAATCTCTCGGCCAATTCACATTTAAATTCAATAAAATCTAAATAGTCTGCCCTCCCAGCCTCAAGGAGTTCATGCTCCTTAGCCTTATAAGTAAATAATTCAGTCCAAGTAGTGTTTGCTTCTGCCTTTGTTGTGTTTAACTCAGCTCGTAATAATTCTAGCTGGATTTCTCGGTTATTCATTTCTTCCTATTATTTTTGTAGCAAGAAGTTCTTAGTAGATAACTATTGAAGTAATTCAAGGGATCTGGATGTCTGTGAAAGTCGCAACTCCTCTAGTTGAGTAGTCTTGTGAGCTAGGTCTGAAATGACTTTCTCTTTCAGTGCTCTTTCCACTTGAAGTTTAGATTCGTTGCCTTGTAATAGGAGTTGTAGATTCTATTTGTCCGTCTATTGAGATGTCAATAATTGACAACAATCTTGCAAAGTCTTCTCCATGCCAACAATAAGCTCAGCCTGCTCCTTTATTTTTCCTTGTAAACGAATAGTTTCCTTACTCGGAATAGTGGGGGCAGCCTGCATGACCTTTTAAAACTTTGTTGGCCCTATCTAGGTACATAACTAGTTGGTCCAAATGTAAGTTTGACGCATAAAACTAGATAGAATAGCAATAGAGTTATATTTCATAATAGTAATCTAAGAAAACTCAATCATAGACTTACCGCAATAGCGTTCTGGTTATGTTCATCGGCATATTCTGCAATTGTAGTCTTTTAGGCTTGTTTGTGTGCCTGTACCCATGATTCATCCAAGTGACCCTTAAACTTGAGCATCCCATAAGATAAGGGAGAAGTGGGGTCTAGTCCTTGTTGAGATTGTAGCCCATAAGATTGCCTAAATAGACATGTAGAGCTAGTTGAGGATGTAGGCCCTAAAGGAAGAGTCAGAGGGAGCTCAGGCGATTGTAAACGAGTAATAGCTAGTTAAACAGGTATGGAGGCTAATGTTTGTCCAGCTGACTCAAGACTTTGCTCAAGTACAGATGCTGAGGGTTGTCCTTCAGATACCCAGCCAATCGATCTCCTACAAGGAGTTCGTTTTGAGCGAGGAGCAGTTGAAGATACAATTAAGGCTTGTGATAAAATTGGCTGAGTAGGTGGAGGAGCTGGCGTTGTTTTGATGGGCCTAATAATTGGGGGAATTGCATGAGACATAGGTATAAGAACGTCTGGCCTCATCATAGAAATTGTAAAATGAGAACTACTGTGTTTTTGAGACCCGACTCTTTACCTCGAGTGAAAGAAATCTTGGCTGAAGCAAAAGGAGACTATTGAGGGATAGGTTGTTCAGGAATATCTGGACCTGAGGTCTCTGCTCGCGGCCTTTTGCGCTAGATGACCAAGGGTGTATCTGAATTCAGGGAGTCATAAGGGGACTCAGGAGTAGGCTCGGTTGGGGCAATTGGACCAATGGATGCGGAGACTTGGTCAAATTGGCATTCCTTTAGCAAATCCTCCCCTAGCCTGGTCAAGACCGCTCTAGTTAGCCGAGTGTTCTTATACAAAAAAAACTAGGAGAATAACTCTCACTGTAAAAAAAGGAGTGCTCAAGACCGCTCTAGCTAGATGTGTTTAAGTCATGCAGGACTTGGTGAAACGCATGAGAACTTAGTGCGACCAAGTGTGGGAAGCTCATCCAAGGGCTTGGATCCTTGAGTCGGTGAAGGATGGTGTGGAAGACATCTAAGGGACCGTCGGACAAGGAGCAATGGAGTGGAGCCGAGGGAAGCAGACTTCAAGGCAACGCGAAGGGTGCATTGAGACGAGCCGTTGGCTTGGGTGCATCTGAGGGACGATGGCCGAGAAAGAGGGCTTCAAAAGTGACTCCGGAAAAGATGAGTGTATGAGTATGTAAGGTACCAGTCGACTGGTGTTTAGACCAGTCGACTAGTCCAAGTTCACAGAGAGCACAGAGCCCTCTGTGTTCGTTGGCTACGGGGACCACTCGATTGGTCCCCCCGACTAGTCGACTGTTAAGTGTCCGTTGGTCGAAATTGGAGTTCTGCAGAGAGCCGTTGGCTGGGTCTAAATGCACATCAGTCGACTGGTGTCAGGGTTGAGTTGATATGATGATCAACTCTCTCCTCTTATTTAAGGGAAGCTTTGGGGCATGAAGGAGTGTACTGATACCTATTGAAAATCTCCTAAGTCTTTGCCCAAAGCTTCCGAGTCTTCTCTTCCTCTCCAAACCTAAGTTTCATTTTGTAAAGAGGAAGAGACCTTTGTGAGAGGTTTACTCCACCGAGAAGGAGAAAGCTCTAGTCGGAGATTGTCGAGGACTGATCCACCGAAGGATCAAGGGTTCGTCCATCTCAAGGACACGCCGTGGAGTAGGAGCAAGTAATCTTCAAACCACGTAAAGGAATCGTGTTAGCGTTTGTATTCTTGTTTGCTTTCATTACTTTAGTTTTTGTATTTCTGCTACGCACTAATCCTTTGTAGAGAAGAAAACGATTTGGGGGTGACCTAGCTATCCAACCCCCCTTCTAACCGGCCACCGATCCTCCTATAACCCCGAGATTTGGTCACTAACACTTTATTGGATAGTCTGAGTGTGCACAACATCGCGAAACAATTTCTCTATTTATCGAAAAGTCTTCTAGCAGTCATATCTCTCTAGCATTTAGACTGGATCACATGTATATAGTTCTTATCCATAAATGTAAATCATAATTATAAATAATTTCCACATGTATATAGTTCTTATCCATATAATAATTCTATTATTATATTCGTAGTAGTATTTTTATATATTATCTATAATTATAATATGACAAATTAGATGATGGAAATATGAGATGCAATTTAAGTAATAGTTCACTATATGAAAAATAGGGTGGATTTAGAAGATAAAGATATTTACATTGATAGTAGATAATATCATATTATTAAACAGATGTATAATTATCTTGGCAGTTTATTTTTAAAAAATATTAAAAAGGACATCTCATTTTATTTTTTTTAATCTAAAAATATTAATATATTAGGACTGGAACAAAAGTGGTATCCTTTTATTTTTTTTATTTTTAAAAAATGGAATGCCCATTGCCGATATATCATTAACTCAAGACTCTTTATTTTTAAAACTCAGTTTTTTTAAAAAAAAATTGATAAATAAAGTGTGTTTTAATATGGTTGAATCAATTTTATAATTGAATAGTAATTCATTTTTTTAGATAGTAAAGGCAATGCTTGAATACAAGTTTAAGAAAAATATTATTTCTTAATTAATAGTTTCTACGAATAGTTAAATATAATACATGTATATAATTCCTATCCATAAATGTAAATCATAATTATTAATAATTTCTACAAGTATTAAGTATTACATACAATATTTCTAATATTATATTGTCATAGTATTTTAATATATTATCGATAATTATAATATGACAGAAATATGGTATGCAATTTAAGTAATTATAAAAATAATTATAATAATATAGGATCATGATTGTAGTGCACGTCTATATATTTCACCGAGAGCTCCCTTAGCTAAATTATCCAAAGCTCTTATACAAACTTATAAGATGGCAAAAGTAGCTCTAGTGTTCTTCTTCCTTGTTCTTCTCACCTCCTCAGGTATGTTCTTCTTTTGGTCGATGATAGCTATTGCATTTATAAGTGCCATATTGATAATTTTTACATAACATCAATATTTGATTTCTTTGGTCATAAATTACTTTTTATATAATATATTTATAAAAAAAAATTATATGCTAATATATCTTAAAACATGCATGCAGTTGGGACGAAGGCTAAAAGTGCGAAACTTTGCACAAAGACGCTTCACGAAACAGGATGCACCTTGGCTGCATGTAGAAAAGAATGCTTTTTTAACGATGGTGGAATGGGACAATGCATTGGGAATCCGGATGGATCGATTTTTAAGTGCATATGCGTCTATAAATGCTAATCTAGAAAGATGGATACTCTGGTAAACTTGTGCTTCAACATCTCATAGATGCTTCTCTTCTCTTCTTTGATACTATCAACTTGTGCCATGTTTTATGTTATATCCAGTTTTATCAATAAAGCGACTATATATTGCTAGACCTTTTATTACAATACTATAAGAAAATAGAGTTTCAGATAAAAAAAAAAAAAAAAGGAATTTGTCTCTAAAAGTCATGTTTCTGTAAATCATTTATAAATATATTTTTAAATTGATCAAATAAAATTAATTTTAAATATAAATTTTATCTCTAAATTTTATTTTAAATCTGTTATATTAACCTACCTTAAATGCTAATCTAGAAAGATCTATTCTATAATAAACTTGTACTTCAACATCTACATAGATGCTTCTCTTCTTTCTTCGAGTATAGAATTTATCAATAAAGCAAGTATATTGCAAGACCTTTTATTATAATTTTACACTTTGTGTTCTTAAAGAAGTTCCCTTGAGTTCCTTGATCATGAATTGTCGTTTATGCGTTTGTGTTCTGTAAATTATACTTTGTATATGAATGAGCGGTCTCATTAATTCAATCACGAATCCTTCGATAGATTTCCTAAACTTTGAGGATAATGAAACTAAACAGTGCTCGATAAATTGCCTAAACTTTGATCTAAAAGGAAAACATAATTTGTATGCCAATCTTGAATTATTTGCTTGCACGTCATAGCTGAATTCTTTAAACATCATCAAGCTCCAAGGTGCAGTATAGACAATGAACGTATGTCAAGAGTTGATTTTTAGGAATTAACGACATGAGATTTATTTCACTATATGTCTAACGTCTGTACTTATGAAAAAGATACTAGTAATAGTAATTATAGAATCCATTTGAAAAATAAATTGTTCCTAAATTAATTATTTTATTTTATTTTCCTAAAATGATGCCTAATAATGGTTGTTATCATAATAACTACATAACTGGATTACCAAAAAAATCATTAAAAATATTAATTTAATTTAAACATTTTATTAAACACATAAAAATCACTGGTGGAACCAAATGGAACTCCATATCTTAGGCATGATTGCACGCATATTATTAAATATGTTAATCTGGAATAGCATATTAGCAAATTCATAATTCTAAAATCAATAATGGTTTATAGCGATCAAATGTAATGGTGCTTGGAAAAAAAAATAAGGGATCAATTTAGTCCCATGAAAAATTTTCATTTATTACTAAATAAATCGGAAAGCACGAATAATTCATCCATCCGTAGTCAACATTTCAGAGTTACCTTTCTACTAGAGAAAATTAATTCTATACTGTGTTATAGCTGGGAATACCATTTCACCGTAACCTAGGATAAAAACAGATAGAAAACATACAAATTGAAAATATAATTTTTGTTTTTAATGGTGCTTGGAAAATGCTAAATCTCTCAAAATGTTGGAGTGACTTGATTTTAAATACAAATAATTTATATATTGATAATTAAAGTTTATTTTATATGTATAATTCCATGCAAATTTAATGCTATCATATATGGTTTATCTCAATTCACAAATTAAAATTTGAATGCGTTGAGAAGATTAAAACTATTCAAGACCTAATTTTTATTTTGGTCAAATAAAGTATATCTTTTCAATATAGTTCGTTGACTATAATTTAACTGATCAACGTCATGATTGAATGAGAATTCTTTTTTTATGGAAACATAATATATAGAAAATACTAAATCAGATATAGTAATAGAGAACATGGTATATATAATCTCGGTAATTATAAAAAGATAATAATTATTATGATTATGATTCTAATGCAATTATCATTATAAATTGCTATTTTTATTGTCATTATCTACTACAACTAGGGCTATATATTTTGCCATGAGCTCTCCTAATTAATGTAATCATCTCTAAAGCTCTTACAAAGTTAAGATGGCAAGAGTATCTCTGATGTTCTTCTCCCCTGTTCTTCTTTTAGTTGCCTCAGGTATCGATTGATTGATCCTAATCTCCCATTAGAATTTAGTTGATGATAGCGATTACATCATTTGTGTTGATTTTGTTCATAGTTATATATATGTGTATATATAGATGTTAATCTAAAAAATAATTAGTCTAATAAACATGTGTTTCTAGAGAGATGTTTCTCTTCTCTTCAATTATCTATGTCGACTTGATGGTATCAACTTGTTTTTATAATAAAGCAACTATATTATTGGATTTTTTATTGCAATTTCGTGATACAATGCAAGATCATAAATAAATAATAATAATTTTATTAATTAACATATAATTATAGTGATTATTTATTTTATGTTCTAAGTTTAGGTAAAAATTAAAAGGATATCCTTTATTTTATTACCATAAAAGGGCATCTTATTTTTTAAAAAAATAATATTTAAAAGGACATCTCATTCTATTTTTTAATCCAAAAATATTATTATATTAGCACTAGAATAAAAGTGGTATCCTTTTATTTATTTATTTATTTATTTTTAAATGGGAATGCCCTTTGATTTTAAAATCAAAGTCTATAGATCATTAACTCAAAACTCTTTATTTTTTTTAAATCAAGTATATATTTCTATTTTTTTGGTCAAATATAGTGTATCTTTTTTAATATTGTTTGAATCAATTTATAATTGAATAATAATTCATTTTTACGGATAGTAACAGAAATGCACGAACAAAAGTTTAAGCAAATATTATTTCTCAAATAATAATTTCTACTAATATAAGTCCTGTCCATGAGTATAAATCATAATAATAATAATTATTATTACTATAATTATTAAGAATTGCATACAATATTTTCTATTATATTTATCATAATATTTTTATATGCATATCAAAGTTATTTTAAATTCCGTATTAATTTATTTTTTAAACATTATATTTTATTAAAATGAAACTTATAAATATTTATATAAATTTGAAATAGATTTTCTTTCCGTTTTAAAAATCTAATTTTTTTTTATGTTTATCCAAAGCTTTATACAAAGCGTAAGATGACAAAAGTATCTCTAGTGTCTTGTTCTTCTTGTAGTCGCCTCCTCGGGTATTGATACCATTGATCAATGTAAATGTTTTATTTTTTGTTCTCTTTTCTTAGATTGTCTTTTAGTTGATGATAGTGATTGCATTTACCAGTGACATATCGATATTTTTTTATACATAATATCAATATTTGATTTCTTTGGTCATAAATTACTTTTTATATAATATATTTAGAAGAAAAAAAAATGTATGCTAATGTATCCTAAAACAAGCAGTTGAGACGATGGCTGTAAATGGCCAAGCTTGCCGAACGAAGATTGATCGGTATAGCAAACCATGCAACTTGCCTAAACGTCGAGAAGAGATAACACATAGAATATTTATATATCTTTATAATAAAAATATAATAATATGATACTATCACTTTAGTTTTTAGACCAAGAAGAGTTAAATTCTAAATATCATCCATCCTTTTAAACTCGTAATTTTTTAAAAAAAAAAATTTTTTTGTGAAATTTTAATTAAATCCCAACAATCCTTTCCTCAAACGAAGAATCATTATTATTCTCATATTTTAAGGTAGGAGTATAAGCGAACCGAATTGAGCCGAATATGTAGAAAAATTTAAGGCTCGAATTCGGCTCGAAATAGGTATATTTGAGTTTGAGCTCAATTCGAAGCTTGAAAATTTCAAAAAATTTTATTCGAGTTCGGTTCAAATTAGAGCTCAAGTTTGAGTTCAACTCGAAAGATACGAACATGTTCGTAAACTATTCGAATTATTGCTAAAAATAGGTACTCGAAAGGTTTGAAATTTATTTATTTAATATATATTTAACTTATATTAATAAAATAGTAAGACTTGCGAACGGCTCGCGAATTATAGAACAATATAATTTAGGCTCGAGTTCGGCTCGAAAAAAAGTTCGAACATGTTCAAGTTTGGCTCAAATTCGATAAATTCAAATACGAATCGAATATTTTTTGAGTCGGCTCAATTCGTTTGCACCCCTAGTCTGAGCCTTCTCCATGAGCATTCGATTACTCTTGACCTACTCCGGGTCTCCATGTGAGAATCTTGTCACTCTGACCTGCTTCGGGCCTTCCCATAAGTATCCGGTCACCTTAACCTGCTCTAGATCTTCCGCGAGCATCATGTCACCCTGACTTGCTCCAGATCTCCCCGCGAGCATCCGGTCACCTTGACTTACTTCGGGTCTCCCTGTAATTTTGTTCAAGGTCACCCCACATAACATTTGTTTTAGATTATGATTCTGATATTATTTATTATGCACAAAGGATGTTCACATATCTTCATGGTCTCATAATATTATCCACTTTATATCTAAGCCCTCATAACTTTATTTGTTTGCTCTATCCAATGGACTTCAGTCCAATGAATATATCATATATCCTTTTAAACTTATAATCGTTTTTGAAACTTTTATTGAATTCCATCCCATATATACTCTAATAAACTTGTGCTTCAACATCTCTTCTCCTCTTCTTTATCGAGTATCCCATTTCGTAGTTGGTAGTATCAACTTGTGGGTGATTTGTGACCGTTTCATGTTATATATCCAATTTATCAATAAAAGCTAACTACATTGCTAGACCTTTTTATTACCAGAATAATTTTACATTTTGGGCTCTTAAAGAAGATCAATTTACCATCCAAGTTGGTTGTTGATGGCATGGTCGCTTGTGCCCTATTTACTTAGGAGAACAGATTTAAGTAGGAAAAATTTTAGATTTTTTTTATTCACTCAAATCATGTGGAAAGCTACGATCCGTCCTCCGTGGCATCTCCTCCCTCAACTACATGAGTGACTCAAGAGTTTCTCAGGAGGCATTGCACGACCGACCCACACGGTCGGCTATAGAAGAGTACTACATCACTACAAAGGATGAGGATCTGAGAAAGAGGTGTGCACTCGCAAGGGCAGCATTGTGCAAGGCGGCACAACACAGCCGCCTTGTGAGCCACATGTATCACTACACAACTGCTAGAAGTAGTCATGTCTCACGCAAGGTAGTGCCTCTTAGGACACGTAGAAAATTAGAGGGATGAATAACTTCATTCACTTCTTCTGACAAATAAAAAAATATAAGGAAAAGAGTTTTGAGAAAATTTTCATATATTATTGATAAAGAGTTTACAAGGTATATATAGACCTATTACAAAGCAATAATCTTATGATTACAATTGATTATATTTATGAAAAATCATAACTAATTGATTTTAGTATAATTTATTTACATAGATAAAAAGAGAGAAATCAAGGATATTATTACATGAATTAATCAATGAAATATTCCTTTAATAAAAGGTAGATTCGCTACCTTAGCGGCCCTCCTAGTGCCGGCCCCACGGATATGGAGATGAAATACTCTCCCTCAAGTTGGATCATGAATGTCAAGAACGCCTAACTTAAGAACAAGCGTGTGAAATGTCACTTACCCCAATGCCTTGGTAAATATATCCGCAACTTGACGTTCACTTGATATATAGGCGGTCTTGATCTCTCCTTTGTCAATATATTCATGGATTGAATGACAGTCAATCTCGATATGTTTTGTTCTTTCATGAAAAAAAATGGATTAACAGCAATGTGCATGACCGTCTGATTGCCACAGTATAGAGTCACTGGTTGGGGATGCATAATATATAAATCTCGTAATAAATATTTTAGTCAAGTTATCTCATAAGCAATTAATGCCATAGATCTATACTTTGCTTAGGCTGAAGATCTAGATACGGTTGTTTGTTTTTTTATTTTTCCAAGAAATAAGAGCTTTTCCAAGAAAAATACAATAACCAATCATTGATCAATGTGTAGTAACGTCTCCGACCCAATCTGCATCACAAAAAGCAACTAAATTCAAGTCATTTTTAGAAGGGAAAAATAATCCTTGTCCAGGTGAACTCTTCAAGTATTGGCGTAAACAATGAACTGCATCAGGATGAGGTTGTCTAGATTGTTGCATAAATTGGCTAAGTGTGTTAATCAAAAAAGAAATTTCTGGCCTTGTGATTGTTAAATAAATTAACTTTCCCACAAGTCATCGATAATGCGTCAGATTTCTAAGTAAATCGCCCTCGGTGAGGGTAAGCTTCAATGATTGTTCCATAGGAAACTTTGCTGGTTTTGCACCAAGTAACCCTGCCTTTTGAAGAATATCAATAATGTACTTGCGTTGATTGATCGAAATTCCCATCTTAGAATAAGCTATTTCAACCCCAAGAAAATACTTTAACAAACCAAGATCTTTAAGCTTGAAACAGGATGCAAGAAAGGATTTCACATTGTTGATAGCCTCTTGATTGTTCCCTGTTATAACCATATCATCAACATATAATAGAATGGTCGTAAATGAGTCTCCATGCACCTTGGCGAAAAGTGAATGATTAGCTTGCGATTGTTGGAAGCCAAAGTTTGTGATGGTAGATAAAAACTTATGAAACCACGATCGTGAGACTTGTAAGGATCTAACATAGATTGAAGTAATGAAGGTTGAAATTTCTGCACTAGAGGCAAACAAGACCTGGTCTCTCGTCCCTCTTCCCTCAAGGCACCGTCCCATTGGGTGTAAATGGGTGTTCAAGATAAAATATAACTCTAATGGTACCATCGAGCGATATAAAGCTCATTTTGTTGCTGAAGGATTTACTCAACGAGAAGGTATTGACTACAATGAAACCTTTGCTCCTGTTGCAAAACTCACCACATTTCATTGTCTCCTCGCTCTTGCCTCTATTCATGGATGGAAACACAACCAGATGGATGTCCAAAATGCTTTTTTACATGGAGATCTCACTGAGGAACTCTACATGAATCCTCCACCGGGTTTTTGTCGATAGGGGGAGAAGGTATTGACTATATCATTAATTTTTCGTGGCATCATAGCAATCAAGGTTCTGAGCAATTATTTCCGCTGCAATGGGAGATGAAAGAAAGAAATCAAAGAATGGAATAAACCAATCGGATGAACTCACTTTTATAGTAATCTGATCATCCTGGTTTGGTTCTTGTCTCCAAAGTACTCAATGGGAATTGTTGGTGTGGTTAGCACTAACGGTCTAACTCAAGTTTTGATGAATGATAAAATAGGTTAAGTTAGTTTTATTGTTATCTAACACTCTGATCGAGTGTGCAAGAGAAGTCCAGACAGGTCGACGGGTTGACCTGATGTCTGGGACGAAGTCCAGCTAGGTCGACGGGCCGACCGGATAGCTGGCACGAAGTCCAAACGGGTCGACGGGCTGACTAGACGTTTGGCACGAAGTCCAACTAGGTCGATGGGCTGACCGGATAGCTAGCACGAAGCCCAGACAAGTCGAAGGGCTGACCGGACGTCTGGCAAGTAAGTGAAGGTAAGTCACTTGAGGGGAGTGACTGTGAGGATGCGTTCTCGGGAAGGGAACTTAGGCGCCGATCTAACTTAGAACCATTTCAGAACTCTAAGTCGAGATCTTGACTAGATTCTGATCTTGAAGAGGCAAAATCTAATTAATACTCTACTTGTTAAACTTGAATTGTGCTAACACTTTGTTTTACAAGATATATGTATTATATATTTGCCTCCGGACTAACGTTTTCTTGCAGGGAGGAAGCTGCTTGAAAACTGGGGTCCGGGCGCCCGGGATGGATCCGGACACCCGGAGGCAAAAACTTATCCTTAGCGTCACCTCACCACGTGGAGTGCCCTGGTTGGCTATAGAATTAAGTATAATTTTGTAAGGGATATTGTGGACAAGAAAATGATAATTCTTGAGTATATCCCTACACGTACTATACTTGCAGATCCTTATACTAAGCCATTGACTAAAGAGTCATTTCAAAGAATGGGAAGTCTTTGTGACTTCTTAAAATGTAACACGTTGTAAAATATCATGATCTATTCAGTATATAAGTTGTTACATTTTAGATTAAAGTCTCGATGAGCATGTTGACAGGTTGAGATTGGTCCACTCACATAGACAATCATCTCTATTTGTTGAGTATAAATAGAGATAAGACTGTTACTTATTGGACAACTTATGTAGCTGTGAATAGAGACATACCTATAAGTTAAGGTCGCCTTGATAATTATGTCAAGATGAGATCATTTATGTAATGATCGAAGTAAATGAACCCACCATTTACTAAACCTGTTGAAAGCCATATTAGAATTCATATGTTGAATTCAGGATTAGACATTAGGTATGTCTAGATCGAAATATGTACGATGTTAAAATTTGAGAACAACATGGGCTCTTTTTAATAAAGAGAATAACATCGTAGCATGTGATTCATACCACATGTGCTATGACAACAAGAAGGGTAGTAGGAGAATGGATCCCTGTTTCTCTACTATGTGAGACTTTTGAGATTATAAGTTAATCCTAATTTTTGCCCTTAGTGACTATTTAGCTGTTTACTTGAAATTTTAATCAGTGTCTGCTACTTTAGCATGTATCCTATGACTATAGATGATTTAGTCTATGGAACAGAACTAGGAAAGCGACTGATTGAAATGAATGGATTCTAGCTAAAAAGAAAGATTAAATAAATTTACGTCTTTTGATATTATTCACTGGTCGACCTGTTTCTGTTATGTATAGAAATGAATGTGAATATTGAATATGGAACATGCTCTTGATATAATGGTCATTGTAAGGGATTAGAGATGTTCATATTAATGTAAATGAAGATTATTTAATCTGGGTAAAAAGCAAGACATGGAAATTTCCAAGATAATGGTTGTGTATCATTGGGAGATTGGATGTTTTCTGGATAATGGATATGTTCCACCAGAAGAGAGGCTATGTGCCATTACGAGAGTGTCTCTAATTCATTTGGAAGAGCGGCTAAGTAAAGTGTAACAACTCTGTTAGTATTGATCGCTCAGAGAGCAGCTATGTAAGGTGTAACAATCTTCTTAGCAATAATTGCTCAATGTGATTGCTGTCGCACAAACAATTTTCCCTAAAGTATGAATTAGATGTTCTTATTTAGTTTTTATGACTAATTAGTATTTTGCTCTAGCCTTCATATAGTCTATGTGACTTATTTGATCTTTGTGACTAATTAATGTTTGGCTTTGGCCCTGTCATATGATCATCTTATAGTCTATGTGACTGATATAGTCTATGTGACCAGATAACCTTTATGGATCGACTTGGATGAGTGGGAGATGTTGGTGTTAAGAAGGTGAAAGGGTGTCTCTTCCCCTTCACCTTCCAACCATTTATCATTCCTCCATTAATGGAGGTAGAGAAAGATGAAGAGTCATCTTCCTTTATAAAATAGGCATCCAAGGCAATTGGTGAGTGAAAAAAAAAATGAGATGAGCACAAGAGAGAAAGGAAGAGGGGACTTGCTATGTGCGAGTTTTGAACAAAGTCAAAGAGAATGGGTTCGTCTCATATGAAACGTCTCTGTGCAAGGTTCGTCCATATGCACAAGATTGAAAAATGCATGAAGAACATTCAAGATTGATTTGTCTAATCTCAAAAAAGAGATTTGGTTTGTGAACCATCAAGAGTCTTTCGATTTGCTCGTGATCGCTCTTCCGACAGCAAGTCCGAAGATTATATTCTGTTATCGATTCTGGATTTACGGGAGATCACTGTAAGTATTTTCAATTATCGTATTTCTATATTTTTCATGCTTAGAACTATCAACAGAAAATATGATATGTAATTTAAGTAATTATAAATATATTAATAATAAATCAAAGTGTCGCATTCAACATACGACAAATATGATGGATGTAAAAGATAAAGATATTAGTAATAATATTATATTATTATATTATTATCAGGTATTTTTAAAAATATATATATATTAAAAGAACATTTCATTCAATTTTTTTAATCTAAAAATATTATTATATTAGAACTGGAATAAAAGTGGTATCCTTTTATTTTTTAAAAATGGAATGCCCAAACTCAAGACTCTTTATTTTTAAAAATCAAAAAAAAAAATTATCAAATAAAGTGTGTTTTATTATGTTGAATCAATTTTGTAATTGAATAGTAATTCATAGTAAAAGGAATGCTTGAATACAAGTTTAAGAAAATATTATTTCTCAAGTAATAATTTCTACGAATAGTACTTTAAATATAATACATGTATATAGTTCTTATCCATAAATGTAAATTATAATTAGAAATAATTTCTAAATGTATATAGTTCTTATCCATACAATATTTCATCCTCGAGACTTGATATTACGATAGGACATTCAAATTAATTATTACCTAAAAATTTACGATTTAATTCGTAGTTATGATATATTTATAAAAAAACTTCTTCCAAATAGAAAACATAATCAAAGGATGTTGAGCTTTCAAATTGGCCATCAGCATGCACTTATGATAGGACATCCAGGTCCCCTCGAATGAGTCTAGTGGCTAGCACATGAGGTGTTACCACAATGAGGTCTGGGGTTCAAATATCGGCAAAGCCGAGGTAAATACCTCCCTTATGTGCTAGTCACTATTCCAAAGGCTAGTAGCCGTTCGTGATTTGCCTCCTTCGTATTGGCCTTGGGACGGGCTGGCGGGGGCGCTGGGGGCGAGCGTATTCGCCTTTTGCCACAATGACAGGACATCCAGGTTATATATCATTCAGACATTCGCAGTTTGATCGTTAATTATGGAGTATTTGCAGAAATTTTTCTTTTAAATGGAGGCATAATGAAAGGATATTGGGCTTCCAGAATACCCACCATATGCGCTTCTCAATTTATCTTAATAGTAAATAAAAAAATTTTATGGGATCGAATCGATTATAGTAGGGATAGAAATTATCATTCCTTTTTATCCATACAGTATTTCTATTATTATATTTGTCATAGTATTTTTATATGATTCGGTGGTACGGTGGTAAGGACGGGGGACCCTCGTTGGCGGAAGGTCAACGACACGTGGAGGTCAAAGGTCAAGAGATTCAACCATGAGACCCGACCAACCGGACTGAGAGGGCCGACCGACCGGGAATCCCCCGAGCCAAATGAAAGACAACCCGACTAGGGGTCGGGTTTCCGATGCTCAAGGTAAAAAGGTTTCAGGGTCGAGCGGGCTGTCCGTTCGGCCGTGGCACAAGGCAACAAAGACAGGCAAGAGCAATCTCATCCGAGCATACGACCGGGAGTCCTCCCGATCGGACCGATACCTACAACCGGGGCAGAAGTGATATGCCTGCCGAGCGGCCAAACCGCTTGGCCCTGGAACAGACAGGAGGCGCAAGAGGACAAAGGAGACATGGGATAACATCATCCTCGAGACATCTGCCGCCGATAGGCAGCAGGGTTGGCGGTCGAGCCGTACACAGGATCATACGGTGGAAACTTCCACCGTCACATCCGGGATATGCTCGGACGATTGCGGAATGGCGTCAGGGGTACTTTTCTGACATGGGCTCGTTAAGGTATGTTTGGGGAAGCGTGCACGCATCGAGAAGCGTGCCCGCGCCTCCCCGGGGTCCTATATATGGACCCCCAGACGTCGACGAAGGTATGCGCAATCCTCACTGTAGCCACAATTACGCTGCCTCTCTCATTTCTCGTTGCCTGACTTGAGCGTCGGAGGGTCGTCATCGGGAAACCCCTCCCGGCTCGGCTTCTTTGCAGGTTTGTCGGAGATCTACGCCACTAGTCGGATCAGTAGCGGAGAGTGCCACGTCCCCAGCGTCCGTCGACTCAGCGCTCGGACAGGATCAAAATGGCGTCGTCTGTGGGAACGCACCTGAATCCGAGCGGAGACGATGGAAGAAGCTGGATGCCAACTCATGGTGACGCTCTCCCCAGAAGAACTCGACACACTCATCCAAGCGCAAGTAGCAAAAATCGTGGAGCAGCAGCAGCAGAAAGCTCAGGCTGAGCGAGCACCCGAAGAGCGGTCGGAGTAGCTCTCAATATAGGGGCAAAATAAGGGACCGACCGGCACCTAGATGGGGGCGCCGCCCGCCCCGATACCTTTTCGTCGGGCTCTGTTCCAGACGCCCTCGGAGGTCGCGCAAGCTAATCAGGACAAAGGATCTTCATCGGACGAAGCACCCGTCCGGGAAGTCAGAAAAGGAAAAGCTCCCCGAACGGACGCGTCACCCGAGCGGATCAACCGTCAGTTCTCAGATGCCATCTTGCGTGATCCACTGCCGAAGCATTATGTGCCCCCTGCGATCGGGGAATACAACGGGACAACCGACCCAGATGACCATCTGGGTAAGTTCGACAACACTGCCACTCTGCATCAATACACAGATGGTGTGAAGTGCCGAGTGTTCCTCACCACCCTTTCGGGATCAGCGCATCGGTGGTTCCGGAGGCTGCCGGACGGATCTATCACGAGTTTCAAAGAATTCCAAGCGGCGTTCCTCCATCATTTTGCAAGCAGCAAGCGCCACCAGAAAATCAGCGTCAATTTGTTCGCCATCAAGCAAGGCACGAGGGAGTCGCTCCGAGCTTACGTCCAACGCTTCAACCAGGTGGCCATGGACATTCCAACGGTCACCTCGGAAACAATGATGAACGCGTTCACGCAAGGGCCAATGATGAACGCATTCACGCATTCACGCATTCACGCAAGGGCTCGTTGATGGTGATTTCTTCCGCTCGCTCATCCGGAAGCCACCCCGGGACTACGACCATATGTTGCATAAGGCCAACGAGTACATCAATGTGGAGGAAGCCCAGGCGACGAGAAGAAAGGAAGCCCTGAATGACCAACCAGCTTCCGCCGAGAGAAAGCAGCCCGTCAGTCACTAGCCCCCCAGAGGACCGCGAGCCGAAGCCGCCCGTCCTCATCAACATACTCGGCCGCACGCCGTCCAGTAAGTCGTGGCTGATCGCCCCAAGCCCAAGGGGAAGGTATAGACCCCGATGTTTTGTTCACTCCATCAGTCAGCTACTCACAACACCCGCGACTGTCGGAGCCTCCCTCCCATCACTCATCCTGCGCCAAAGAGCTACCGCCGCCGATCACCTTCACCAGACCGGCGACATCGACAACGGAGTCCCGTTCAAAGAATAGAAAGGAGATCCCCCGAGCGGCAGCATCGTCAGCAGCCCGGAGCCCACCATCGGGCATCACATGAACGACCTCGACCATCCGCTTGGGAGGAGGAGAATAGGGGCAACGCATCTCGAGGCGAGATCAACATCATCGCCGGAGACCCGACCGGAGGAGACTCCAATAGAGCCAGAAAGGCACACACAAGGCAGCTGAGGATACACGCGGTCGGCTGCAGCCAAGAGAGGGCGAGCGGACCCCGAGATCAGCTTCGGGCCTAGGGACCTCGAGGGAGTCGAAGTCCCGCACGATGACGCCCTGATCATTCGAGCGGTAATAGCTAACTATACTATTCACCGCATTTTCATTGACACAGGCAGCTCGGTCAACATAATATTCAAGAAGGCCTTCGACCAACTGCAAATCGACCGAGCTGAACTACTGCCAATGACAACCCCCCCTCTTCGGGTTCACTGGGAACGAAGTCTTGCCGGTCGGCCAGGTCCGGCTGGCTATCTCGTTGGGAGAGGAGCTGCTTAAAAGGACAAGGACCACCAGCTTCATCGTGGTTGATGCTCCTTCTGCGTACAACGTTATCTTGGGGCGACCGGCTCTCAACGAGTTCTGGGCGGTCGTCTCTACCTTCTGCCAGAAGATCAAGTTCCCGGTGGAAGATCAAGTAGGGGAGGTGTGGGGAGACCAGCTGGCAGCTCGAAGATGCTATGTGGAGATGGTCCGAGCCGAAGCCAAGTCCGCTCGGAAAGTGTCACGAGTCGAGGTAAATGCTATAACCGAAAAACCACCTTCTTTGGTTTACGAAGAAAAGGAGGAGGTGCAGATTGACTCTTCCCGACCGGAGGCCACCACCTTCATAGCATCCGACCTGGAGGAGAACCAGAAGGAAAGGCTAATCAAATGCCTCCAGCGAAACTGCGACATCTTCGCTTGGTCGACCTAGGAGCTGCCAGGGGTCTCGCCAAGCGTAGCGCAGCACGAGCTTCACGTTCAGCCAGACGCTTGGCCGGTGAAGCAAAGGAAGAGGGACTTTAGAGCTGAGCAGAACGTAATTATCCGGGCGGAGGTAGAGAAGCTTCTGGAGGCCGGCCACATAAGGGAAGTGCAATTCCCGAGTTGGCTCGCAAATGTGGTACTGGTCTCTAAGCCGGGCAACAAGTATAGAGTCTGCATCGATTTCCGGGACCTGAACAAGGCATGCCTGAAAGACTTCTACCCCCTGCCTCGGATCGATCAACTGGTAGATTCCACGGCCGGGTGCGAGCTGATATGCATGCTGGATGCATACCAAGGCTACCATCAAGTGTCGCTCGCCCGAGAAGACCAGGAGAAGGTCAGCTTCGTCACGGCGAACGGCACCTACTGCTACAACGTAATGTCGTTCGGGCTGAAGAATGCAGGAGCTACCTACCAGCGTCTGATGAACAAGGTATTCAGGGAGCAGATCGGACGCAACTTGGAAGTGTACGTGGACGACATACTTATCAAGTCCTTCCGGGCGGCAGATCTCTATACGGATATGGAGGAGACTTTCCAAACATTAAGAAGATACGGAGTCAAGCTTAACCCTCAGAAGTGCCTGTTCGGAGCAAAAGGCGGGCGCTTCCTATGTTACATCGTGACCGAGCGGGGCATAAAGGCGAACCCCATCAAGGTAAAGGCATTACAAGACATGCCGCCTCCCAGAAATCTTCGAAAGGTACAGCGTCTCACCGGTTGGATAACGGCGCTGTCAAGGTTCATCTCTAAGACCGCCGATCAGAGCCTGTCGTTCTTCAAGATTCTGCGTAAAGCTACCAAGTTTCAATGGGACGAGGAGTGCGATCGGGCATTCAAGGAACTGAAGACTTACTTGAATTACTTACTCGTGTTGGCAAAACCGGCCGTAGGCGAGCCACTCCGCATTTATTTATCTTCAACCGATCATGCTGTGGGCTCGGCATTAGTAAGGCTGAACGGTGAAGAACAGCCTGTGTACTTCTTAAGCCATATCTTAAAGGATGATGAGTCTCGCTACACCGGTCTCGAGAAGTTGGCCTTCGCCTTGGTCCTTGCCGCTCGGAGGTTGCGCCCTTACTTTTTGGCGCACACCATTATTGTGATGACGAACAGCTCGTTGGGAAGGGTACTCCTAAACCCTGAAGCATCCGGACGACTCATCAAGTGGACGACGGAGCTAAGCGAATTCGATATCCAATACCAAACCCGCTCGGCGATCAAGGCGCAGTCCTTGGCAGATTTAGTAACTGAGGTACAAAAGCCCGAGCCCGAAGCTACATGGAAAGTATATGTGGACAGATCGTCCACTCGGCTCGGAAGCGGAATTGGGATCTTGCTACTTTCGCCTCAGGCAGAGTGGATGCATTTGTCCGTCCGGCTGGACTATCGGGCAACAAATAATGAGGCAGAGTACGAAGCCCTCATAGCCGGACTGCAGGCCGCACGGCATGTGGGAGCCAGCCGGGTGGTGATCCACTCGGATTCCCTGCTAGCCACTCAACAACTCATGGGCGCCTTTGAGATAAACAATGCGAGACTCAGGCTGTACGTAGAGGCCTTTGAAAAACTCAAGACCAGCTTCACCGAGGTGGTGGTCCAGAAGATACCTCGAACGGAGAACCAGGCGACAGATGAATTAGCCAAGCTCTCAAGCTCGATATCGTCGGTCATCATCCAGCAACCAATCGAGCAAGTATCCTTGGTAGCGCACGTGGACCGGATGGAAGGCTTCACATTCCCGAGCGATTGGAGAACAGCCGTCATGGAGTTTTTGTGCTCAGGTGCCACGCCGTCCGATCGGGAGGAAGCCCAGCTACTGAGGAGGAGAGCCGGCCGGTTCACGCTCATCGGAGATCAGCTTTACAAAAAGGCGTTCTCCCGACCTCTGCTGAAGTATGTTAGTTCGGAAGACGCTGAGTACATTCTCCAGGAGGTACACCAAGGATCTTGCGGAGACCATCCGGGAGGTCGTTCTTTGGCTAGGAAGATCTTGCTGGCTGGATACTTCTGGCCAACTCTACACGAGGACGCCGCTCGGACCATCGCAACATGCCTTTCTTGTCAGAAGTACCACAGTTTCTTTCATAAGCCGACGGAGGAAATGAAAGCGTCCATAGTGTCCTGCCCGTTCGACCTGTGGGGCATGGACATCCTAAGACCTTTCCCTATGGCGACCGGATAACGGAAGTTCCTATTGGTGGCAGTCGATTACTTCTCCAAGTGGGTGGAGGCTGAGCCATTGGCCAAGATAACCCAGCAGATGGTCAAGAAATTCATCTGACAACACATCATCTGTCGGTTCGGCATTCCGCGTCGGCTCGTGTCGGACAACGGGCGACAGTTCGTCGAAAAGTAGCTCGAGGAATGGTGCGAGGGATATGGCATTGAGCATCACTTCACGTCTGTGGCGTATCCCCAAAGTAACGGTCAAGCCGAAGTAGCCAACCGGGAGATCCTCCGAGTTCTTCGCGCTCGACTCGACCACAGGGGAGGAAGCTGGGTGGACGAGCTGCCGGGAGTCCTATGGGCCATCCGTACGACCCCTAAGGAGGGAACAGGAGTAACACCGTTCCACCTGGTGTATGGAGGCGAGGCGATCGTCCCAGTCGAAGTCGGTGTAGAGTCCGTCCGGATCCAGAACTACGACGAGGATAATTCTGAGCGGAGGCAGCTAGAATTGGACTTGATCGACGAGGAGCGAGCCAAAGCATCCGTCCGACTGATGGCCTACATGTAGAGAATGAAGCAGAACTACAACCGCCGCGTGATTCCCCGAGCATTCCAGGTGGGTGACTTGGTCTGGAAGAAAGTGAAGTCGGTCGGGGACGTAGGCAAGCTGGAGGCTCCCTGGTCAGGACCCTTCAAAGTCGTCGAGAAGCTCCGATCGGGAGCCTACTACTTGGAGGATGAGGATGGACGGTGGCTGGAGAGACCATGGAGTGCAAACCACCTCCAGCCCTATAGGGTCGGATGAAAGGTGCGCCGATGTAATATATTTCATGAATATTTTGTTCGGCTGTATCCTTTGGTTGCAGGAATGAAAGTTATAAGAACATAGCAAAGGCATGAGCATTGTGCGCTAAGCGGGTAGCTGCATGAATGCATGGTGAAGACCCTGTGCCGTTAAGCCGGGCGTATATTATCCGAGTTATGCCGGAAGACCGTCGAGCAGCGACGTTAAATCTTAGAGTCGAACCGGCGACTATAAACCCTCCGGCCGGAAGACCGTCGAGCAGCGACGTTAAATCTTAGAGTCGAACCGGCGACTATAAACCCACCGGCCGGAAGACCGTCGAGCAGCAACATTAAATCTTAGAGTCGAACCGGAGACTATAAACCCTCCGGCCGGAAGACCGTCGAGCAGCGACGTTAAATATTAGAGTCGAACCGGCGACTATAAACCCTCCGGCCGGAAGACCGTCGAGCAGCGACGTTAAATCTTAGAGTCGAACCGGGGACTATAAACCCTCCGGCCGGAAGACCGTCGAGCAGCGACGTTAAATCTTAGAGTCGAACCGGCGACTATAAATCCACCGGCCGGAAGACTGTCGAGCAGCGACGTTAAATCTTAGAGTCGAAACGGTGACTATAAACCCTCCGGTCGGAAGACCGTCGAGCAGCGACGTTAAATTTTAGAGTCGAACCGGCGACTATATAAACCCTCGGGCCGGAAGACCGTCGAGCAGCGACGTTAAATCTTAGAGTCAGACCGGCGAGTATAAACGGCCTGGACAGGACAAGTCATGCAGTCTTCGGCTCGGTGGCAGACACCAGCAATTGACAAGCCTTGTTCTTAGGGGCAAGAAGAAAATAATAACGTACTTCCGTCCGGGTCGATCGGCAAGGAGATAATAAAAAGGTCGGCCTGTGAGCTGAGCGGCCGATTGGCCAAGTTACAAAAGATCAAGTTACAAAAGGTACTTTGCGAACATCTAAAGGGAATTCCATTTAAAGAGGTGGGTGTGTTCAGACGAGCGACCCAGTTACAGAAAATACTTCGTGAAAAATTCCTTTTGAAAGTGAGGAAGGCAGGACGAGAAACGATTAACGAGAAGGAAAGGTGGGGGACACGAACGGCGGTAGTTCGCGCTCCGATCGGAAGACACAGGTATTGGCGATTTAACGAAAAAAGAGTAAGCTAACAAAAGGGCGGCATATCTTTATTAAAATTTAGGCCATTAGAGCCGGTCGGAAGAATTACTGAAAATACTTCATTCAAGGTAGTCAAAAATATGCTTTGGGATGGTGGTGAGAAGCGTCGCATGCTCCGTAGCAGGGATGACCACAGACTCGGGGAGCTGACCCTTGGACTTCAGATAGTCCGTCGTGGCGGTGATGGCCAACTCGAAGGCGATGACTAGCCGATTGCACACCTTCTCCACAAAGTCCGCCGAGCGGATGTAGTTTTGCCTCAAGGCGGCAACGCGTCCCGGCTCCGCCTCTTGGTACTCCTTGAAGGCGGCACGGGAGGCATCAAGAGCCTCCTGCAAATCCTTCAAATCATCCTTGAGTTTGGTCACCTCCTCCGAGCGGCATTTCTGCTCTCCTTCTAGCAGCTCGACTAGCTCATTCACACGCTACTATAGAGCTTGGGCTTCCACATTCTTTTTTTCCAGATCAGCGATGGCGGTGTTCTTCCGAGTGGTGGCGAGCTCAATTTTGTGGTCATAACTTTTGACCTGCTTGTTAAGCTGGTCCAACATGTACGCCTGGTCGGCCGTCTTCTTTCTCTCGGCCTCTAACAGATCCTTGGTTTTGGCGAGCTCCTTCTGCAGCTTGGCATAAGAAGGGCCTCGAGAAGAAGACGGGCCGCCCTGACTCTTCAGCTTCTTCATCTCCTCCTCCACCATAGCCAAGCGGTTGGAGACAGCAATCTCTTCCACCCATCGCTGATGTACATAGAAAGGATAAAAGGTCGATCGGGAAAACTACATAAAGAAGAAATAAACCTTACCCCTGTGGACTGCTGCATGTGGCTGTCAGCCAGCTTGTCGAGCAGTATCATGGCCACACGGGCCCGAGCATCCGCCCACATCTCAGCAAGGGGTCACTTCATAGTGATCATGTGTTCGGGAGTCATCAGCTAATCGGACTCGGCCATGAACGCCTCAGTAGGGAGGTGCAGAGTGGCCCTAATAGTATGGCGCCGGCCCGGAGTCGTCTGAGCGGACGCCAAAGGATCAGAGGCCGGGCTGGACAATGTGGACAAAATGGCCGAGCGGAGGACTCGGCGTGGTGCAGGAAGAAGGGAGCTAACTGGCACCGCTTCGATTGGCACCGCAGGCGCATCCAGCTGAGAGGGAGTTCGGTCGGAGGAGAGCACCTCGACCGACGGTGCTTTGCCGCATTGAGAGGCAGTGTCTATCCGCTCAGACGCTTGCATCGCGGAGGTTGCCGAACGGAGAGGCTTCTCAACTCGTCGTCTTTTCCTGTCGAGCGGGAGCTCGTCCTCCGGTTCGGAGTCTTCCTCCCGAATGGACGGTCCCTTGCTAGGAGTTGTACCACCAGCCGCATCCATAGGCGCAGCCTGAGCGGCCAACTCCCCTGCCTGCGCTTCACTCTCATCCTCGTGAGAGCCGACCGGAGTAATGCCCAATTGCTCCATTTCCTTGGCTGCTGCCACTTCGAGCGCGACCGTTTTCTTCTTCAAGATTCCGAACAGCACGGACTCCATTACGATATTCGCTATAAAGAAAAGAGAAGGAAATCAGTTAGAACTCAAGGCAAGTGTACAAGTGAAGTTCTTACCAAAGCTGCTCGGGAGGGGGGTCCGGCTTGGACTCAAACCAAATATGTACATCACTCCTTCAGGTAGGAGCTTGTTGATGTCGAGCTTCAGACCGGCCAGCAGATTCGCTGCTTGAAGATAGTCCGGTTGGGTCTTAAACTTCTTCAGCTCGGGAGAGGTAGGCGGTCCGACCTGCCATTTAGAGCAGAAAGGGAGCCGCCAGGGCATACGAAGAAAGAAGAAGTTTTCTTTCCAGTGTTTGTTGGAAGAGGACAGTTTATCAAAAAAGACTAAGTCGGGCCGAGCCTGAAACAGATAAGTGCCCTGCTTAGGATAGTAGAAATAATAGAAGACTTCCGGGCGAAGGGGGATGTTGTGTATCTTAAACAATACCACAACGCCGCACAGAAGGCGAAAAGTGTTGGGAACCAACTGGGCGAGCGGAATGCCAAAGAAGTTACAAATTTCGACGATGAAGGGGTGGAGAGGAAACCGCAGACCGGATGTAAACTGTTCGCGGAAAAAGCAGACAGTGCTGCGCGGAGGGTCATGTGGTCGAGCGGAAGGAGAAGATAAGATCAATTCGAAGTCAAAAGGGATGTCGAAAGCGTTAATCAGGCTCTCGGCATCGCGCCGATCGAACCGCGACTCCATGGTGGTATACCATGGGCCGAGAGCGGAGTCCGCGGGCTGAGAGGAACTTGCCATCGCCGGAACAGTAATGGAGAAGGAGGAAATTGGGAGGAAATACAAAGGCTTGAAGACGATGAAGGGGACAGCGACCAGAAGACAAGAACTTGACAAAAAAACACAAGGGAAACAGAGAAAAAAGGCGGAAGAACCTTACAAAGAAGCTGAGGATCGAAGGAAGGAGGCAGGGAGTCGTCGGAGAACGGAAAATCGGAGTTGCCGGAACGCTGCAGCACCGAAGAAGCCTGCGGGACACGCGAAGGCAAAAGGTGCGGCGGAGGAAGAAGGTGAAGGCTTTATAAGGTCGGGCCCGATCGGCCTCGACCGTCGGATGCAGGTCACAGGAACCGAGGCCCACATCGGGCCGTTCATTTCAAACCGCCAATGTCCCCTCGGACACATCGCCGAGCCGTACGATGATGCCAGCGGATGAGCCACGTGGCACCATGCCATAGGGGCGCATTTAATGAGCGTCATTACGGCGCGCAGCGCGCGTGCTCGGTCTTAATGGAAAGGATTTGCACGAATTCCGAGGAGATCCGAAGGGCGTCAGCGTTGACCGTCGACACGGTAGCAAAGCCAGCAGCAGTAAGAGGCCGAGCGGCCGTGAGGAGGAACACTCCAGAAAGTGGCAGAGCGGTGTCACTCCGGCCGACCGGCAGTCCAGTCAGTCGGACTTAGCGCCTCCTTCGACTAGACTTGAGGGGGAGGCATGTGATCCGGTGGTAAGGACGAGGGACTCTCGTTGGCGGAAGGTCAACGACACGTGGAAGTCAAAGGTCAAGAGATTCAACCCTGAGACCCGACCAACCGGACTGAGAGGGCCGACCGGTCGGGAATCCCCCGAGCCGAATGAAAGACAACCGAAGGGCGTCAGCGTTGACCGTCGACACGGTAGCAAAGCCAGCAGCAGTAAGAGGCCGAGCGGCCGTGAGGAGGAACATTCCAGAAAGTGGCAGAGCGGTGTCACTCCGGCCGACCGACAGTCCAGTTAGTTGGACTTAGCGCCTCCTTCGACTAGACTTGAGGGGGAGGCATGTGATCCGGTGGTAAGGACGAGGGACTCTCGTTGGCGGAAGGTCAACGACACGTGGAAGTCAAAGGTCAAGAGATTCAACCCTGAGACCCGACCAACTGGACTGAGAGGGTCGACCGGCCGGGAATCCCCCGAGCCGAATGAAAGACAACCCGACTAGGGATCGGGTTTCCGATGCTCAAGGTAAAAAGGTTTCAGGGCCGAGCGGGTTGTCCGTTCGGCCGTGGCACAAGGCAACAAAGACAGGCAAGAGCAATCTCATCCGAGCATACGACCGGGAGTCTTCCCGGTCGGACCGATACCTACAACCGGGGCAGAAGTGATATGCCTACCGAGCGGCCAAACCGCTCGGCCCTGGAATAGACAGGAGGCGCAAGAGGACAAAGGAGACAGGGGATAACATCATCCTCGAGACATCTGCCGCCAACATGCAGCAGGGTTGGCGGCCGAGCTGTACACAGGATCATACGATGGAAGCTTCCACCGTCACATCCGGGATATGCTCGGACGATTGCGGAATGACGTCAGGGGTATTTTTCTGACATGGGTTCGTTAAGGTATGTTTGGGGAAGTGTGCACGCATCGAGAAGCATGCTCGCGCCTCCTCGGGGTCCTATATAAGGACCCCCAGACGTCGACGAAGGTATGTGCAATCCTCACTGTAGCCACAGTTACGCTGTCTCTCTCATTTCTCGTTGCCTGACTTGAGCGTCGGAGGGTCGTTGTCGGGAAACCCTTCCCGGCTTGGCTTCTTTGCAGGTTCGTCAGAGATCTACGCCACTAGTCGGATCAGCAGCGGAGAGTGCTACGTCCCCAGTGTCCGTCGACTCAACGCTCGGACAGGATCATTATATATTGTCTATAATTATAATATGACAAATTAAGGGATGGAAATATGGTATGCAATTTAAATAATTATAAATATATTAATAATAATATACGAATAAATCAAAATGCCACGTTGATATATGAAAAATACGATGAATTTAAAAGATAAAGATATTTTCATTCATACGAGAGCGTAGGTTGAAAATAAATACTATCATATTACTATAAGGATTTATATCAGGCATCTTATTTTTAATATAAAAAAATATTTAAAAGCACATCTCCTTCTATTTTTTTAATCTAAAAATATTATTATATTAGCACTGGAATAAAAGTGGCATCTTTAAGTATTACATACAATATTTCTATTATTATATTGTCATAGTATGCTTATATATTATCTATAATTATAATATGACAGAAATATGGTATGCAATTTAAGTAATTATAAAAATATATATATAATTGTATAGGATCATGATGGTAGTGCACGTCTATATATTTCACCGAAAACTCTCTTAGTTAAATTATCCAAAGCTCTTATACAAACTTGAAACTTAAGATGGCAAAAGTAACTCTAGTGGTCTTCTTCCTTTTTCTTCTTGTAGTCGCCTCCTCGGGTATGTTCTTCTTTTAGTTAGTTGATGATAGCTATTGCACTTATAAATGCCGTATTGATATTGATATTTTTTTTTTACATAATATCAATATTTGATTTCTTTGGTCATAAATTACTCTTTATATAATAAATTTATAAAAAATATATATATGCAAATATATCTTAAAACATGCATGCAGTTGGGACGGACGCTCAAAGTGCTAAAGTTTGCTCAAAGACGCTTCACGAAACAGGATGCACCTTGGCTGCATGTCAACAAGAATGCTTTCAGAACTTTGGTTTGAAAGCCAAAGGACAATGCATTGGGAATCATGATGGAACGATTTTTAAATGCTTATGCGTCTATCAATGCTAAACTGGAAAGATGGAGACTCTGATAAACTTGTGCTTGAACATCTCATAGATGCTTAGCATCAACTTGTGCGATGTTTCATGTTATATCCAATTTATCAATGAGTAAATTTTGTTGGTCAGAATCTGGCCAGCTAGAAATCTCTATTTCCCAATTAAAATACATGCATGGACATGCATATAATTAATGTGGTCATATGAAATTATTAAAATACCCATACATATGCATGCATGTATATATTCTAACTGGCTAAATTCTGACTATTTAGCAATCCCCTTTATCAATAAAGCAACTATATATTGCTAGACCTTTTATTACACACTACGAGAAAATAGAATTTCAGTGATAAAAAAATTCATCTCTAAAAGTCATGTTTCTATAAATCATTTATAAATATATTTTTAAATTGATCAAATAAAATTAATTTTAAATATAAATTTTACCTCTAAATTTTATTTGAAATCCGTCGTATTAATCTATCTTAAATGCTAATCTAGAAAGATGGATACTCTAATAAACTTGTGCTTCAACAATTACATAGATGCTTCTCTTCTTTCTTCAATAATGGTTTGTAATTCAGTCACCTCTCCTGTCTACGGGACGTAAAATCTTGGTCTGCTGTGCTTTAAATTCTACTCGACCTCCAGTCACTTCTCTTGTCCAGTTTAATCATGATTTACCTCCTCTAAATATCTGTGGGATCAGATCCAGAGACCGTTAAAATGACGGTTCCACCTTCTTTTTTTTTTTGCAAATAATGATTTGTAGCCATCAAATGAAGATGCAATGGTGCTTGGAGAATAAAAAAAGAATAAGTTAACAATTAAGTCCCATCAAAATTTGGCATCTATTAGTAGATAATTCAGGAGACACGAAAAACTCATCTCTGTAATTATAAAAATATAATTATTATTATGATTATGATTCTAATGCAATTATCATTCTAACTTGCTATTTTTATTATCATTATCTACTACAACTAGGGCTTTATATTTTGCCATAAGTTTGTTGGTGTAGGAGGGTCAGTAAAAATGGGCGTTAATTGCCTATAGAATCAAATAAATCTTTCTCGATCTTTCAACTCTAATTAGTAGTACAATTATACTAAATTAAATTAATAACTAAAAAGAAGAGACAAAGAAAATTACTTGGTTACAACGTATATAGTTATTAATCCAAGGTAAAAAAAAATACTAAAAATCTCTTTCGTTGAAAGCGGAGAAGATTCTTACACTCGTTAAATGCTCAAAAAGTTGCTAGGAAATGAATACAAGAGTTGATGATTATTTCCTAGGTTCATGAATCTTTTTCTAGCCCCTGGAAAAAGTTATCCGCAGCTTGAAGACACTTTCAAAGAGGTCCAAGGCGCCTTCCATCGGATAGAGTTTATCTGCCGAGGATAAAACTATATCCTCGGTTAACGGCTAGCGAAGGCGTCTTCGTATTATTCATCGAAAGTGCCTTCTAGCCATGGAAGGCGCCTTCCATCAGATAGAGTTTATCTGCTAAGGATAAAAATATATCCTTGGTTAATGGCTAGTGAAGGCGTCTTCGTACTATTCATCGAAAGTGTCTTCTAGTCATGAAAGGTGCCTTCCACAGGATAACTCAGCTCAAAATTGATCTCTTGGCGTAGTTCTTCACGTAGGTGATTCTCCAACTAACCGGAGTTGAGCTCACCTAAACCCAACTCTAACATTCTCCTCGAGTAGCCTTTCTCCCCAACTTCTTGTCCATTGGACCGTCGCACATCCTTCTTGTCCGTCGTGTACTCTTTCGCAGCATCTCATCCTTCAGATACACCGAACCTGTTGATTCCCTTCTCGTGTCATCCTTCTCACTAGCTGCGTCTTCCGCTCGACTTCTTATATTCCTATGCTCCTGCACACTTAGACACAAGGATCAAACATAACAGAACATAACTAAACTTGGTTGACTACATCAAAACTATCCTAGGGTACTAACAATCTCCCCTTTTTTGATGTGTATCAACTCAAGTTCAAATTAGGGTTAAAAATGCAATGAAATAATATAGTAATGAAATGAATTAAATAAGTTAATTGTAAAAATAAATACAAGGTAAAAAGTATGGGAATTATCCTAACTCCCCCTTAATCCCCTTAACTTTTACTTATTTCTCCCTCTTTTATCACATAAAAAAAATCAGAAAAAAATAAAGTAAACTGTTAGAAAAATTTACAGGTATTGTTATTCAATTAATGAAATTAGGGTTGCATTTATAACGCTAACCCGGGAGCTTGGAAGGGTTACGATTACTTGGGGGTAGATAAAATTTTATCCATATCGCAACAGATTGCGACAGCTTGGCAAAAGATAACATTTCTGGTCCGGGAGCCTGGACCAGGTCCTAGCGCCCGGACCGGGCTGAACCAGCCTACGACCACAGCTCACACCTAGGGTGCCCGGACCAAAGTCAACTTTTGGTTGACTTTTTGTCCAGGTCTTCTGCTCGCTTGAGTGATTTCGGCCATCCAAAATAGGGTTCACCCGAATCCATTTTCTAACCTTCTCGAGCAACCTTCAGCTCCGACTTCTTGTCCCTCGAACAGCTGCGCGCTTCCTTCTCGTCCGCCGACGTACTCTTTCACAGTGCCTCGTCCCTCGGATGCACCGAGCCTGTCAACTCTTTCTCGTGTCATCCTTCTCGCTAGATGTGTCTTTCGCTCGACCCCCTGTACTTCTAAATTCCTGCACACTCAGACACAAGGCATAAAACCATAATAGGACCTAATTTGACTTGGTTGATCACATCAAAATTACCACATGGTACTTACAATCTCTCTCTTTTTTATGTGAGCAACCCAAGTTAAGTTAAAGTAAACTAAAAACAAATAAGAGTAAAAATATATTTTGCATTTAAGAAAAAATATGCAAAAAAAAAAATGTTACCCCCCTCCCCCTAGATTTAACCGTAAATTCTCCTCTTTTGATCACATTAAAATAGGGGAATGCTTAAAATGATTGGAAATAAATTTAGAACAAAGTCTAAGGGATAAAAATATAGTGACTATCATTCAAAACAATCATCAAGTTTAAATTTCAAAATTTTGAATTTTTACAATTTATAAATAATTTTTGGAAAAAATAATATTAGAATTATGTTTAAAAAATTTTTACAACAGTGAAGCAGAAATATTCAAAATTGTGACAAAATTTTCACGAAGTTATGAATTTCAGTAAAAAAAATATTTTCTAACCAAGTTAAATGTTTGGAAAAAAATTATTTAAAAATACTTCCATGTTAAAAAATCATGATAAACTTTTCAAAAATGTAATAGAGTATGCATTTTTACAAAAAAAAATAATCAAGAATTAGATTTTTAAAAAAATTTAATATTAAAAATTTATATTTAGATAAATAATTCATAGAAAATTCACCAACGATCAAAAAATTTCAGAAAAATTTTCTTATATAGAGAAAATAATATAGTTTCATAAAAAATAAAGTTAGCAAAGATAACCTTATGAAATAATTTTAAATTTAAAAATATGAATTTTGTTAAAAAAATTCATAGAAAAATAATACAATGGTCAAACAATTTGAAAAGTTTTTTATAGATGAGTGTTGAATTCCTCTTTCTCAAAAAAATTATGATAAAATTTATTTCAAATAGAAATTATACAAAAAAAATTATTTTGTCAATTCTAAGAAAGAAAAAATATTAAATTAATTCAAATGTAAGACATACATAAAAATTCAATCCAAGCATAATTTTGAAACTCGAAATAGGTTCTTTTTTACTAAATTAATTAAAAATTTTCTATGGATATATTTTGGTAAAAACTTTCTAAATTGATTCTTATGATATCTAAAATACCAAGTAAGTTCTGAATTATTTCTATAATTTGAAGGAATAAACGTTGAACATGCATAATTTTTAAAATTTTGGATTTATTCTTTTAGACTTTCATTTTCTATTTTTAGTTTGTTGAAATCTTCCAATCGACAAGATGTTGCTAGAGTTCCTTTTAAATCATTATTTTCTTTTAATAATTTCTTATTCTCAATTTCTAATTTACAAAAAGTTTTAGACGGGATTTTTATAAACTTGTACAACTTGTCAGGAGCCAGAGATCATACCTGACTTACTTTGTTGATCCCTTAATCTGAAGCTCCCCCTGTAGTGCTGTTTTCTTCTAATGTTGCTCTCCCTTCATGGATGCTTTCGATGCTCATTGCAGAAGAGCTTGCTTCATCTTCTTCTTCTTAGTGACTTGCCATCAAGGCAAGTCCGACGTAGGCTTCAATTTCTTATTCTGATGAAGTTTCATCCCATGTCGCCTTTAGGTTCTTGTGTCTTTTCTGGGTTGGTCTTTTGTCCTTGCTCTTGTCCTTGTCCTTATCCTTGTTCTTCAATTTTGGGGTAGTTGTCTTGTTAGATATATGTGAATGGAGAAGAGGTGGAAGAGCCATGAAGTTCCATTGTGAATGGGACTTTAGTCCTACATTGGGAGTTTTAACGCATATTGGTTGGTTTGTATTGATTCACATGCATTGATGATGTGAACAAATATATGGGGAGAGACTCTCTCATGCATAGAGGTACAAATCCAGGGCCCGGATTGTATTAAACCATGTTGACTCATATGCGAGTGCAACCTGCGCACGCTAAATGTTGGACCGTGATTAATCCAAGGATCCACACACACGAGCACTCTCTACTAATAAAAACACTCATTTACGGTAACTACCGAAGGCGGAGAAGTCTTGTACAAACCCACACAACAAATACAACTCACGGAAGAAGAAAATACAAAATATGCAAATAAAAACTCCTTGTTCTTGTTTACTTGTTGCCTCTTGAACCTTAGAAGTGTACCTACACTTGTCTCCAAGAGCCCTTAAGATCTGGTTGTGAGAGTGAAGAAATCGCTGTGGAGCTCGCTGAAGTCGTGTGGAGAAGAAAACCGAAGAAGTGTCGAAGAAATCACTCGCCGACGGCTATAACCTGCGTAACGGTCAGATCTCAATCGATTGAATGACTCTCAATCAATTGGGAAGATTTTGAATTGATCGGTTGATTGATTTAAAGCGCCTCTGTGCTATCTGGAAATCGCCTGAATCGATTGTCCGATCGATTCAGCCTCTATTGCACGATTTCCAGCTTCTCAATCAATCGACTGATCGAGTATCCTATCAACCATGACCTACTTGACTCTCCATCACATCAACCTGGTCAACCTTGACCAGAGTCTGCAATCTCCATGTATTGTCAAACATTGAAACCCAAACATCAAGACTCAGGCTTGAACTAACTCAAGCTTAGTCAACCCGGTCAACCTGACCTAGGGGATATTGCACTAACAGTAAACCTTTTTGCTGCTTATGTAACGGATGCATTAAAGAAAGATTAATGCAGTCGAGTGAAACGTTGGAGTTTCACAGCTAGCGAATAATGATCATTAAACGATCATTAACGCTGCCCATTGGTTTGAGCTCCTATATAAGGAGGTTGTGACCATAGGCAAAAGGTTACATGCTCAAAAAAGTTGAAGCTCTCCACCTACGTTCCCTTCTCCTCTGTCGTGCATCTCTTGCTCGGTGGAGAGCTCGTGCCTTCTCCTCTGTCGTGCATCTCTTGCTCGGTGGAGAGCTCGTGATAGCAGTCGGGTACCTCCCAGTTTGCTGTGACCATCAGTGCTTGGTGGGAATCATGGTTCACCATTGTATCCTAGGAAACAGATGACCTGAGAAAGCCTCGAAGCATAGCTAGAGGTGGGGCGAATATGTTTCAAGGGAACTACGTATCGCAGGCCTCAGTTCACAAGTGTGGTCACTCGCATCGCTCGCTCAGTTGCAGCGCCCGCCCGATCTCATAGCCTGTTCAGTCGCTCTGCTCGGTGAAATTTCACTTGGTTGAATCCTCCACTCAATGAAATTTTGCCCGACCTCTGCATTCGCTAGGCTAATAACTTAATCAGCCTTTTTCGTCCGGTCAACTGTAAGCTCGTCCAGCCGATCATTAGATCGACCGTTCATTTGCTCAGTCATTCACTCGCTCGGCCTCTTTGTTCGCCCAGTCACACTGCCCCGTCGGCATCTCTGACCGCCCGGTCGGCCTCTTGGTCCACTCGGCCGCTCACTCACCTAGTCGGCCGCTTACTCACCCGGTTCTCCCGTCTGGCCGCACACTGGCTCGACCCTCTGCTCGCCTGGCCGCTTGCTCAGTTAGTTCGCTCGGCCTCTCTGCCTTTAGGCCGCCTTGTCTTCCACTATAAGGCTAACTGCTCGCTTGACCTATCTGCCCGATCGACCAATCTACTGCTTGCCCACCCGACCCTTCAATTCACTTTGACTCGGAACTCGGTTTGCACTCAGCAATTAGCATAAACCAGCCTCTGCTGGCAACATGAGATTATCTGCTCAGGTCATCTCTATAAATAAGTTAAATTTAATTTCGTGTAATTTAAATTCGGCAAAGTCTCAAATATCTCTGGCAAATTGTTTTGTCCAACATGTTTTTCACATGCTCTTCTTCATTGCAGTAGTAGCATCTTACTTTTATTTTCCTCATTTTACCGTGCACTTTATTAAACTTATTAGTTTTAAAAAACTTTTTAAATTTCCTTACCATGATCGTTGTTTCGTTTCATCAAGGGATGTCTCAGAATCTGGTTCGTCCATTTTTGCCTTCAAGATAATATTGTGCTTTGATTCCTTCTTTAGATCTACATTTCTAAATTCATAAATTTCAAAAGTCGAAAATAACTCCTCTAAATCACTTACCTCTAAGTCCTTAGAGATGAAATAAGTATCTACTAAGGTTGACCATTCAGGAGTCCTAGGAAATGTATTAAGTGCGTACTTTAGCGAATCTCAGTTGGTTACCTTTTCTCCAAGATTCGTGAGTCCGGTGATGAGTCTTTGATCCTCAGGTGGAGGTGTGACAGTTTCACCTTCTTCTAATCAGAGGTTGCATATCTGATTTCAGAGCAGGTTCCGCCTTATAAGTTTGGCTTCGAACGTACCTTTGTGTAGCTCCAGGAACTCCTTATAAAGTTCCTTTGCTGATTTGTAGGCGCTGATTCTGTTTACTTCTTGTGGAGGTAGCACGCTCAGTAGATGGAATTCGGTTCGTCCATTTGCTACAAAGTCTACTTGCTCCTTCTTGGTCCATTGATATTCTTCTTTGTCCTTTGGTGATACAAAATCATATTTTAAAATTAGTAATAAATCAAAATCCGTTTTGAAGAATACTTCCATCTTTCTTTTCCAAATCACAAATTTCCCCTCAAACTTAGGCGGATAGATGCTCAGTCCAGCCATCTCTTGTGTTTCAGTTGGCGATTAGTCCTTTCTAAAGCAAACTCGCTCTGATACTACTTGTTGGTCCCTTACGGTTGACAAGGGGGGATGAATTGCCCTGCACAATAAAAATAAACAAAATATCTTCCTCAAAACTTATAGCTTTATTAAAACAAATACTTGTAAGAAAAAAAAAAAGAAGTAAATTAACTAAAGATAGAGGCACAGAAGGAATTACTTGGTTTGCAATCAGATGATTGCTAAACCAAAGCAATTAAAGCTCACTATCAAAATCTCCTTTACGCGAAGAAGCCTTTTACAGTGTTGACAGCTCATATAGTAGTAGAACAGATAAAGAAATCATTTGCAAGTGTTGTTATTCAACTACTGAAATTAGGGTTGTATTTATAATGTTGATCCGGGCACTTGGAAGGGTTTCGGGCGCCTATAAGGGTTCTGAGCGCCTGGGGTGGATAAAATTTTATCTATGACGCAACGAATTGCGACAACTCGGCGAAAGATAACTTTTCTAATCTAGGGCCTGGATGGAGTTCGAGTGCCCGGATCGGACTGAACCAGCCCGCAACCACAGCTCGCACTCGGGGCGCCCTGGCTGCCTCAGGTGATCCGAGAGCCCGGACCAGGTCCGGGCGGCCAGACCAAAGTCAACTCCTAGTTGATTTTTTGTCCGGGTCTTCCACTCAGGCTCTGCTCGCTTGGGTGATTTCTACCATCTATAATAGGGCTCACCCGAACCCATTTTTTGACCTTCTCGAGCAACCTTCCGCTCTGGCTTCTCATCCCTTGGAACCGTCGCGCTCTGCCTTCTCGTCCACCAGCATACTCTTCCGCAGCGCCTCATCCCTTAGACACATCGAGCCTATCGACTCTTTCCCGTCTCGCTAGCTGTGTCTTTTGCTCAACCTCCTGTGCTCCTAAGTTCCTGCACACTCAGACACTGGACGTCAAACCACAACAGGATCTAACTCGACTTGGTTGATAACATCAAAACTACCACAGGGTACTTACAGTTAGAACATGCATGGTAATCTTTCAATTTCTCTATTTGTGTTTTTAATTTTTATTTTTCTAATTTTAAATTATCAAATTATTCTAGTGGAGGTGCATTGGCTAATTATCTTTTTAAATTAATATTTTATTTTTCTAATGTTTACATATTTTTAGAAAGTATTTTGATAAATTCAAAAGATTACTTAGGAGATAGTGTACGTACCTCACTTATCTCGTGTTCTGATGCTCCCCCTTCATCGCAACTTTCCTTTAATGATCCTCATCCTTCATTGATGCTCATCTCTTAGCTACTTTCATTTTCTCCTTGATGGTCTGCCATAAGAGCTAGTATGGTGTAAGCTTCGATCTCGGACTCGGAGGATGATGATTCATCCTATATAACTTTCAAGATCTTTGTGCTTAGGTCTTGTTAGTCTTTTGCCCTTGTCCTTCTCCTTCTTCTTCAGTTCAGGACAGTTGTCCTTGACGTGCCCTTCTCCTTGACAGTTATAGCATCGGACCTTTCTTTTGCTACGAAAGTACTTTTTCGCCTGTAACTTATTAAATTTATTAGATTTAATGAACTTACTAAATTTTCTTACCAATAAGACTGCTTCATCTTCGTCAATTGATTCTTCGGAGTCTGGATCTAGTTCGTCTTTTTGGTTGGCCTTTAAAGTTATGTTGTGGGTTGTCTTTTCTTCTTTATTTCGTAAGCTTACACGTCTTGATTTGTGAAGTTCAAAAGTGAAAAACAGATTTTTCTAATGAACTAACTTTGATGTCTTTAGATATATAAAACGAGTCGACTATAGATGTCCACTCAGGTGTCCTAGGAAATTCATTTAAAGCGTACCTTAATGAATCTCAGTTCGTTACCTTTTCTCTGAGATTCATGAGTCCGGTGATGAGTTCTTTGATCCTCGAGTGCAAATATGCGATTATTTCACTTTCTTCTATCCGGAGGTTCGTCAGTTGGTTCCAGAGCAGGTCCCGTCTCATGAGCTTTGCTTCGGAGGTTCCTTCGTATAGCTCCAGGAACTTCTCCTAAAGTTCCTTTGCTAATTCGTAATCTCCGGTCCGATTGACTTCTTGGGATGGAAGTATGTTGAGTAGGTGGAATTTGGCTCGTCCATTTGCTATGAAGTCTGCTTACTCCTTCTTAGGCTATTGATATTCTTCTTTTTCATTTCCTTGTGGGTCTTTGGGAGCTGCAAAATCATATTTTATAATTAAGAGAATCTCAAAGTCAGTTTTAAAGATGCCTCCATGCATTTCTTTCATGTCGTGAATTCTCCCTCAAACTTTGGTGGATAGATGTTGGGTTTGGCCATCATCTCGATGCTTCAGTCAGCGGTTAGTCCTTCTGAGGCGTTCTGGCTCTGATACCAATTGTTAGTGCAGCGGGGTCGACAAGAGGGGTGAATTGCCTATAGAATCAAATAAGTCTTTCTCGATCTTTCAACTCTAATTAGTAGCACAATTATGCTAAATTAAATTAATAACTAAAAAGAAGAGGCAAGGAAATTACTTGTTTACAATCTAGGTGGCTGTTAATCCAAGACAAAAGAAAGCACTAAAAAATCTTCTTTGTTGAAGGCAGAGAAACCTCTTACATTCGTTGAATGCTCAGAAAGTTGCAAGAAAATAAATACAAGAGTTGATGATTATTTCCTAAGTCCAGGGGTCTTTTTATAGACCCTGAAAAAAGTTATCCGCAACTTGAAGGTGCCTTCAAAGAGGTCCAAGGCACCTTTCATCGGATAGAGTTTATCCGTCGAGGATAAAACTTTATCCTCGGTTAACGGCTAACGAAGGCGCCTTCAAATGCTGGAAGGCGCCTTCGTACTATTCATTAAAGGTGTCATCAAAGGTTGGAAGACGCCTTTGTACTGTTCATTGAAAGCATCGTCAAAGGCTGGAAGGCGCCTTCGTACTGTTCATCGAAGGCGGCTTCCAACCATGGAAGACGTCTTCCACAGGAAAACTCAGCTCAAAGCTGATCTCTTCGCGTAGTTCTTCGCGTAGGTGATTCTCCGGCTAACTGAAGTTGAGCTCACCCGAACCCAACTCCGACCTTCTCTTCGAGCTGCCTTCCTCCCCAGCTTCTCGTCTCTCAAATCACTACGTGTGTCCTTTTCATCCGCAGGTGTACTCTTCTACAATATCTCATCCTTCGGATGCACCGAGTCCATCGACTCCCTTTCCGTGTCATCCTTCTCACTAACTACGTCTTCAGCTTGACTTCTTGTGTTCCTAAGATCTTATATAACAGAACTTAACTGAACTTAGTTGACTATATCAAAACTATCACAAGATAATAAGAAAGTTCTCCTAATTTAATCATCTAAAGCTCTTACAAAGTTAAGATGGCAAAAGTGTCTCGTTCTTTTGGTACTTCTTTTAGTTGCCTCAGGTATCGATTGGTTAGAATCCTAATCTCCTATTATTCTTTTAGTTGATGATAGTGATTGCGTCATTTGTGTTGATTTTGTTATGTGTATATATAGATGCTAATTAAAAAAATAATTAGTCTAATAAACATGTGTTTGCTGAGAGATGTTTCTCTTCTGTTCAATTATCTCAGGTCGGAGTTGATGGTATCGACTTGTTTTTATAATAAAGTGTTTATAATAATTTTACGACATGAAGTAGCCACGTTTTTTTATTTACTCAACAAAACACCCTAATTTTAAAATTACTATAAAAAATATACTCCTAGAATATAGCGCAGATAGTGGACACATAATATTTCTGGCCTAATAGCTACGGGTTAATTCTCAAGAAATAATGACTTATGATTTATTCCACCATGTGTCTATGACCTATGTACCTACATGTATCTCTCTCTATATCTATAGGGCCGACACTAAAGACCGCTAAGGTAGCGGATCTATCTTTTTTAAAGCTACTAAAAATAGTATTATTAGTGCCGACACTAGGGGCTGCTAAGATAGCAGATCTACCTTTTTAAAACTACTAAAAAAAAAACTAAAAATAATATTATTCCCCTCCTCCTCCCGCCCACCTCCTAAATTTCCTCTCTTTCATTATTTTTCAATGTATCCCTCTCTTCATGATTAAAAAGGATCTGTTCCCATATTAAGTCTATCATTGGGTCTGATATGATTTCATATCAGACCTACACTGGGTTTGATATTGAATCATATCAGGCCTAATCTGGGTCTGATATTTTTCACATCAGACTCACACTGGGTCTAATATTTTCTCATATCATGCATGTTGGATCTGATATGAAAAATATCAAATCCACACTGGGCTTGATATAAGACCATATCAGGTCCAGCGTAACCCTGATATTTTCCCATATCATGTCTATGTAGTGAAAAATAGCATGGAATTTAGAAGATTGATGAAAAAAGTAGGAAGGGAATAATATTATTTTTGTGCTTTTTTGATAATTTTAAAATTAAGATGTTTCTTTTGGTAAATTAAAAAACGTGGTTGCAGTTATAATAAAGCAACTATATTATTGGATTTTTTTTATTACAATTTAGTTATACAATACAAAATCATAAATAAATAATAATAATTTTATTAATTAACATATAATTACACTATAATTATAGTGATTATTTATTTTTATGTTTTAAGTTTAGATAAAAATTAAAAGGATATCCTTTATTTTATTACCATAAAAGGGCATCTTATTTTTTTAAAAAAATATTTAAAAGGACATCTCATTCTATATTTTTATCCAAAAATATTATTATATTAGCATTAGAATAAAAGTGGTATCCTTTTATTTATTTATTTTTAAAATGTAATGCCCTTTGATTTTAAAATCAAAGTCTATAGATCATTAACTCATAACTCTTTATTTTTTAAAATCAAATATATATTTCTATTGTTTTTGATATAGTGCGCCTTTTTTTAATATTGTTGAATCAATTTATAATTGAATAACAATTCATTTTTATACCATTGATCAATGTAAATGTTTTATTTATTTATTTTTGTTATCTTTTGTTAGATTGTCGTTTTTTTTATGATAATGATTGCATTTACAAGTGACATGTCGATATTTTTTTTTATACATAATATTAATATTTGATTTCTTTGGTCATAAATTACTTTTTATATAATATATTTAGAAGAAGAAGATGGCTATCGAAACCATGACGGAGAAATGCTCTCAAGGTTCATTGATAGTTTCATAGATGTATGTACCAGAGAAAGAATATATATTTCTATAATAATATGATATTATTTATTTTAATTATAAGTTCTCATAATTTTGTTCTACTTATAGATTTCATTCTAATAGAGATATTATATATCCTTTTAAACCTAAGATTTTTTTTACCCTCAGGACATAGTACAGACGGTGAGCGCATGGTATCTCTGGTATAATAGTCAGGGGTCGATTCTTAGGAACTGATGATTTGGAGTTTACCCTATCATGCGCCTATGGTATGTGTATTTGTATGAACCTCCCTCCATATTCATGGGGTCGGTATTAGGGGGGCCGCTAAGCCTATGGCCTGTGTATCTGTATGAACCTCTCTCCATATCCGTGGGGTCGACATTAGGGGGGCCGCTAAGGTAGCAGATCTATCTTTTTTTTTAAACCTAAGATTTTTTCCAAATCTTTTTAATATGAGACTTTGATTGAATCCCAATAATCATTCTCTCAAACGAAGGACCATCATAATTATTCTCATTGTCTGAGCCTTCTCACGAGCATTCAATCACTCTTGACCTATTCCTAGTGTCCCCACGAGAATCCTATCACTCTGACATATTTCGAGCCTTTCCATAAACATCCGGTCATCCTGACCTGCTCTAGGTCTCCCTACGAGCATCTGGTTATCTTGACATGTTCCGGGTCTCCCAGCAAACATCTGGTCACCTTAACTTGTTTCGGGTCTCCCCATGAGCATCCGGTCACCTTGACTTGCTTCAAACTCCCTGTAACTTTATTCAAGGTCACCCTACATAACATTTAGTCTAGACCATAATTCTGATACCATGTATTGTGCCTAAAAGATGTTCATATATTTCCATAATATCATAATATTATACACTTTAGGTCTAATTTCTCATGACTTTACTTTTAAACTCTACCTAGGAGGCATCATTTCAATGAATATATCATACATCTTTTTAAATGCATCATCTTTCTTAAATTTTGTTAATATAAAACTTTAATTAAATTCTAACATATATATACTCTAATAAACTTGTGCTTCAACATCTACATGGATGTTTCTCTTCTCTTCTTTGAGTATCCCATTTCGTAGTTGGTAGTATCAACTTGTGACTGATTTGTGATCGTTTCATGTTGTATATCCAATTTATCAATAAAGCATTGCTAGACCTTTTTATTACGAGCATAATTTTACATTTTGGGCTCTTAAAGAACGCCAAATTACCATCCAATTAATGGTATGGTCGCTTGTGCCTTTACTTAGGAGAACAGATATTTAAAATAACAGATTTTTAAAATAATATTTAAATGATTTTAAGGAGAATTTTTTAAAAGTTTTTTAAAAGAATTTTTAAAAGTTTTTTTTTAACGTTTAATTAAATTAATTTTAAATTTTAATTGGATTAACCTTTAAGGTTTAATTAAATTAACATTTAATTAAATTAATATTCAAAGTGTAATTGAATTAATATTTAATTAATATTTACAATTAAATTTGGGTCTTTAATCATCTCACCCGGTTTAATTTATCAATCAAAATATTCCTATAGTATTGTGAGATGAGTTAGTTGAATTTTCATTTAAATATAGTTTGACTTTATGTTAGATTCAGGTTTAACCATCAGTCAATTAAATGTACATTTTAAAAATCTACTTCTAAGCTGTGGCGGTCACAGGGATGATCACTTCTAAATAAAGCCTTTTTAAGAAATTGGACATTTAATTTTTCTATTAATAAATTTTGGTCTAACTAGTTTAGGATTTAATAAGCTAGCTTCGATTAGTTTCACTTAGCTAAGTAGGTCAAGTAGGATACGCCTTACATTACTTGACTTTCTAGACTAAAATTCCCTAACATACTATCATCTCACCCAATCTTAGTCCTAGGTTAGACAAAAGTCAAATTATCTTTTTATCTAGTCCTAATTACCTGAATGGGTAAACTATTATTTTAGAGGTACCAACTAATTTGGAACCTCCCTGAATCATATAAATTTTATTTTGTTCAATTAATCTTAATTAATTTTTAATTAATGTTTAATTAATATTTAATTAATTAAAATTTAAGTTCAAATTTTTAATTTTAAATTAATTAATTGGTTAAATTATCCTTCTTTAACGACTGTATTTGATTTAAGTTTTCTTTTAACTTTAAATTTATTAAATTATCTTCATTTAAAAGATTATATTTTATATTTAAGTTTTTATTAATTGGTTAAATTGTTTAAATTATCTTTTTTTTTAAGATTTATCTTTAATTTTTAATTTATTAGATTTGGTTTTGATTTTATCGTTTGATTTTATCTTATATGTTCTTTGTCTTTTAAATTTATATTATTATCTTAAAGATTTAAATTTTTATTAATTAAATTATTTTTGGATAGAAATTTCTATATTGATTTTATCTAGATTATTAAATATTTTATTGAGATATTTATTAATTTTATGTAACCTACTTTCTCATTTTAAAGTTTTATATTTGAATTTATCTTAATGTTTGAATTAATTAATTAATTAATTAATTTGAATTAATTTGGTCATTATTCTATTTGATCAAGTAAAGGTTAATGTTGATTTGGTCAAAGTCTTAATTGATTTGATCAAAATCTAAATTATTTTATAGTTCTGAATTTTTAATTAAATTTGAATCATATAAATCTAGATTATCATGCACCATACTTGGGATAATTTTATATTTATTTAAATTATCTTGCAGATTATTTAAATTACTACTGACAAGGGTATTTTGATAAATTATACTAACCTTAAGCACACCCCCTAATTCAGTAGGTTTCTCCGTTGGATTTGACTCGAGTTTGGATTCACTTTTGACTTGATCCTCTAACTTCCATAGCTCCTCGTGAAGCTTGATCAAATGGGTCCAAAGCTCGTATGCATTCTCAAATTTTTCTAATCTACATAAAATATTGTTAAGTAAAATAGTATAAATTAATTCAGTTACCTTTTTGTTCAACTCTGGGTCCTGAGAAACCTTTTTCAATATCAACAAATGGTCAATATTTTTGCTTGCCAAGAAGCACTCCATTCCTCTCATCCAGTAGTTGAAATCTTGATCGTATGGTGGTTCTTCGTTGACACTTCGCCCGAGCATTTCTTTGTTCATCATTTTTCAACACTGAAAAAAAATTCACAAAGATTCTAAGACTATGTCTTTTAAGTAGTCTGAGAGATAAAGAAATAAGTGTGTTTCACCAAATTCAAGGATATATATATATAGTATTGATATTATACGCGCCCTCTTTTGCGCTCCTGCGCGTCAAAGCCAGGTGGATATATTTTTTTTCCACCTCTCATATTTTTTAACCACGTCATTTTATTTTTTCCTTTCCTTTTCTAAAACCTAACTTTTCCTCGCCCTCGCCTCTGTGTTCCCCGCCACGCCGTTTCCTCGCCTCGCCTCTGTGTTCCCCGCGACGCCGTGCTCTGCGATCCTCGCTCGCGACGCACCTAACTTTTCCTCTCCTCGCTCGCCTCGCCTCGCCTCTGTGTTCCTCGGCGTTCCTCGCCGCGACGCCGTGCTCTACGTTTCCCGTTGGCGCGAGGCCGTCCCTCGTTGCTGCCGTCGTCGTTTGTCAAGAGCCTCGGTGTTCCTCGCTCGCCGATCCATTATTAGTTATGGTCTGGGTGGCTCTTCCATGGCTCTTTTTGGCATAGTGGGTGGTGGTATTTACACAAAAGTTGTCGATGTTGGTGCTGATCTCGTCGGTAAGGTCGAAAGGAACATCCCCGAAGATGACCCTAGAAATCCAGCTTTTCCTTTTTTCCTTGCTTCTCATGCTAACCCTTGTGTTCGATGCACAAAATGTTTCACATGCGTTTGCCCAACACATTGTACTGTAAGAGCAGTTTTGCTACTAAATGCCCATTCTAATCCTTTCGCCTTTGTACAACTTACAGGTGATAGCAGACAATGTTGGTGACATTTCCAGAATGGGATCTGACCTTTTTGGCTAATATGCCGAATCAACATCTGTTGCACTAGTTGTTGCCTCTATTTCTTCATTCGGGGTCGACCTTTATTTCACTACAATATGCTATCCTTTTCTCATTAGTTCTATGGGTATCATAGTTTGCCTGATAACTACTCTCTTCGCAACTGACTTCTTTTCTCTTCGCAACTGACTTCTTTGAGACAAAGGCTACAGAAGAGATTGAGCATGCTTTGAAGAAGCAGCTCATCATCTCCACTGCACTCATGGCTATTGGCATTGCCATTGTTACTTGGGCGGCCCTCCCATCATCTTTCACTATTTTCAACTTTGGTGAGCAGAAACAGGTTAAGAACTGGTAAGCTTTTTATTCCATTTGTCAATCAGTTCTCAGATGCTTTTTATGTTTCTCAATATACTAATTATTGGAGATGAACAGGCAGTTGTTTTTCTGTGTGGCAATTGGGTTATGGACTGGCTTGGTGATTGGATGTCACTGAATACTACACAAGCAACGCCTATAGGTAAAAATAAATGTTCCCATTCCTCTATTCAAGTATCAACATTATTGAACATTCTACCAAAAAGACATCCTTCAAAATTGATACTTACCAAAACATGATCTGTAAGTTTTTTTTTTTTAACCATATGGTGTTGCACGTCTATTTTTTAATCTCCAATCTACTCTTGCATGCACTTTTTGGTATACGCCAATAGCAAGGGTGCTTTTGTAGCTTAAATGCTCGGCATTGTTTACAGTTCACACATATGCCTTGTACTTATTCTCATTTTACAGTCCGGTTCAAGATGTTGCTGATTCATGTTGAACTGGAGCTGCCACCAATGTTATCTTTCGGCTTGCTCTCGAATACAAATCTATCATCATTCCCATTTTCGCAATCGCTATCAGCATATTTGTTAGCTTCAGTCTTGCTGCCATGTATGCTATGGCTGTTGCTGCATTAGGCATGTTGAGCACTATTGCTACTGGCCTAGCAATTGATGCTTATGGACCCATCAGTGAAAGTGCTGGAGGTAATGTCGAGATGGCTGGAATGAGTCACAGAATTCGGGAGAGGACTGAGAATAATATCTACCATTCCATTATCAGATTCTCAAGATTTGTTGAAGCAGAGCTTACGCTTTTCCACTCGCAACATCGATGACTGCCCACACTTGATCTTGGCATTCAAGACTTGGTTTCAATGAGCAAACAGGCTGGCTACCAAGGAATAAGAATGATGACATTGTAGGTTGAAAATGTAGTGGATGCTGATATTGAAATGCATCATTGTTTGAAATTTATGTATGTCTGTTGTATATGATCCTTTTCTCAAGAAACCAAAGAGATGTAAATACAGTACTCATGTATTGTAACTGTCTTATGCATATGGGAATAAATGAATTTACAATTTACAATTTACAATCAAAATTCAAAGTAAGCGATAAAGATTAACACCAACAGATAAAAAAAAATTGTCCATCATTGCAACATTTAATTAAAGCTTCCAAAAATGATATGAAATATATATAAAAAATTCATCGTCAAGATTAAGCAGCCGACTCAAATGTCTCTCCAAGCATTAGATCTGGGATATCATCATTTTCTCCACCTTTAGATGCTGCAGTTTCAAGTGATCATCTCTAGAATTGCTTTGCAAACTTCCTCAAGTTATCTAGATTATCAGGACCTGAGGGACAAAATGTTCACTCAAATGTTAATGAGAGCATTCATAAGCATAAATCAAGCTAACATAAGTGTAATAGCTAAAAAAATACACACGTTTTCAGTAATAAAATAATGCATTTATCCATTTGAAAAAAAAAATATACATATATAGTGGAACAATGCATTTACCATTTACAAAAAAAAAATATGCATACAAAAATGCAGAAAACTACTGTTGTTTAAAGTAAATTGGAAGCCAATGTATATATATATAAATTTTGAATATTAGTATTTTAAAACTAATTTTGTTAAACAGTAGGAATCCTATGCTCTAATGAGAAGATAGCAAGCAAAGCATTGAAGAAGAATACCATCGTCAGCCTCATACTTGTTATTGAATCTACAAAAGTTTTATCCTAGTGCATATTGTTTGAACCTACAACAATAAAGACAATTATTACTTTCAATATCTCAATCAATCAACTACTATAATTTTATAAAAAAAACTTTGATAGTACCAGCTATAGATGCCAATTCTTCTTCATATGTGTCGTCATCGCTGTTATGATGATTATCTATAGTTGATCTGACAATCAACACATCGTTATATTTACAAATTTAATAAAAATAATTGATTAGCAAATAAAATTACCATACAAATATAGAATTAATCTACACATACCCTTGTTGTAAACTTGGACAATTGCGTTTGTCATGTGACATACCTCGATGCCCACATCCACGACATAACCGGGACTTTGAAGTTGACTTCTCCTTTGATGATTTTAGTCTCTTCCCACATCCCTTTGTTGTTACTAAAGAAGGATCAATAATATTATGAGATCTATCCATGGATTTCCTCTTTTGACCCCCATTGTCGCATGCTTTACTAGTATTCATCTCTTGAATTTTGCTGTAGATATAATCAAATTGTTCATCCAAGAAGTTTGCCCCCTCATCAGTCAAAGATGCATCATCAATTAATACTGAAGATTTAATGGATAACCTTGAGTGTCTTGACATCAAAACCCTTTCTGGATCATCAATGAAATTTTGCTTACCCAAAGCATGTATTGCTCCAACCTTTGCATCTCGTGTCCATCGTTTGAGTATATATTTATCTGGCAAATGAAACACTTGATTGATACGAAAAAAGACTAACATATGCCTGCATGGAATGCCATCGAACTCAAATTTCCTACAGCTACAGAATATGTTGTCATTCTGTTTGTCATGCGTAAGCACCCTTGGTTTGGAGGAAGAATTACTTTGAAATTTCATCACATGATAAACCACTGAGTCAACTCCCGTAGATGCTTGTTGCACATAATAACCATGGATCTCACTTATTTCACTTTGAAACTCTACCCATTTCTTTTTTGTGTACAACTTAACCATTTGAGTTTCCATTGGCCAGTTTGTCTTAATCCTGGGAAGCTCATTCATATCAATATGGTCAGCAACTAACTCATTATGTCTTTGGTGTCTCGGTGCCCTATTGAAACAGATTATAAAATCCATCAATGAATTCTTATTTGAAACATACCTCTTGAAAAATGCATGTGAATCTTCAGATCTTTGACTACTTGACATTCCAGCACAAAATATATGACTAAAATATGCTGGCACCCACTTGTGTCGCAATTCATACATCGAAGACAACCAATCATTTTTCTCCAAGTTAGCACACTTGATAACTTCTTCCCATGAATTCTCAAATTCATCAGGTGTGGTAGAATTTCCAATGACATTCTTTATGCTTTGGTAGTATTCATGAAAAGTCAAAGGGTCTAATTTATCTGGAAATTTGTTCAGTATGTGCCACAAACAATATCGATGCACTGTCTGAGGGAAAACTTCAGCAATTGCTTTCGTTATAGCAGGATCTTGATCAGTGATGATCACATTTGGTACACCTTTAGGCATAGCTTCCATGAATTTGTTAAACAGCCAAACAAAAGACTCAGTTTTCTCATCACTTATAAAGCCGCAACCAAAAATAATTGTCTGATGATGATGATTAACTCCTACAAATGGTGCAAAAATTAACCCATATTTGTTAGTGTTATATGTTGTATCAAATACAACTACATCACCAAATACATTGTATGCCGTCCTTGATACATGATCCGCCCAAAAACACCTACTAAATCTGTTATCTGAATCAGTCTCGTAATCAAAGAAAAAAGTTGAATTCTTCTCTTTCTCATATGCAAATAACTCGATTAGTGTTTCAGCATCGATACCCTTTTGTTCATCCCTTAACTGTTTCTCAAAGTTTCTAATATCTCTTTCTGTGCAACCTACCAGCTCAGGCCCTCCATACTCTATCTCTAATAATCGCATTTGTTGACAAGTTGGCACATTGGCCTCTGAAAACTGTTGAGTCAATGCTTTCTTTGCTGTCGAAACATTGCGATGTGAGCGTAGCAAATGCACTTTTGAAGGAGTCGAAAGTGGATGATTATGACCTTCCATAAAGTTAGTGACAACCCAATTAGGTCCAGTTTGTTTCTTGACAAGTGAAATCTTTGACTTACAACCAGTTCTAATTTCGCCACGTGCTCTTTCCCTCGTCCGTAGATCACCTTTTGTTTGTTTATTTCGTTGATCATTTGTATATCCTTCTTTAAAGCATACAAATGTTTTCCAGACAACTTCATTTGTCATCTTATTTTTCTTGCTATTATTTATCCTTGCACTAAATCCAGATTCTCGTGCATATTGATTATAGAATGAAAATGCCTCCTCTATTGATGAGAATTCCATCCCATATTTTGGCTTTCGATCATCTGCAACTTGGGGAATGTATAGCTGATTATGTTCTTCCATTGTTGAGGAATTTCAGATTTAGATGAAGTGAAGTTCTGCATATCACCATATAGTCACAAAAACATTCTAAATCAAATAGACATAAGAAAATGGATGTTGCTGGATTGTGAAGGTTTGATAAGTACCATAAAACAAGTGTACCGTTTGGTAGAATAGTTAAAAATTAGTTAGTAATCTAACATCACAGTGTTCTCATGTGGTGGTCATCGGCAATGAAAAATATTTACATTCAGCATCAAAGAAACAAATAGAAGAGAGAAAAATTATAATTATGAAGATCTAGTATCTGTATACATCCAGCATAGAAACAAATCAAATAGGTTAACAATGACAAAAGTTTTACAACTATAATGATAACCATGGACAATGGGAAGTAGAATGGATGCATTATATTTTTGCAAATAAGCAATAAATCAAGGATACTGTAATGAATACAATTCTGTGCTTTATATACTAGGGACACTAGTATTTATACTTGCTATATTATAGAATGCATTCACTAAGATGAGAATTCCTTTGATCTAAATGTCATAGTAGCATAATGGTGTCCATAACGGTGAGTGATAAGAATACTGATTTGTATATTTAAAAAAATATCATAAGCCCCTTTATTTTCCACATGGAAGTAATTAGATTTAGTTGGTAGTATGTAAAAGCCACCCAAGAATAAAATTCTGAAGCTGACCTTTGGATTCTTTTCCAGAAGAAGCCAAACAGAAACAAAAATTAGACAGTGACCGGCAAAAACTAGATTGTACACTTCTATTTCCCAGACCAATAAATCCAGAGTACGTATTGTCAAAGGTAAACGGATGGAAATAGTAGTCATGAGTCCAATTAACAGCCAAATACAATTTAAGTACAAGAAAAGAGAAATAGAAAAGAATTGGGTAGCAATATGTTCAAAATTGGACAAAAGATAACCTATCAAAGTACCACAAGATGGAAAGAATGACAATGAAATTGATAGTAGCTCAAAAAGCAACTAAATACAGAAAAAAATGCATAATCATAGTTATCAATCACTACTAGACCTATAATCGCATTGCTCAAGGCAGCAACAAAGAAGGGATTTAGAAACCTAATGCCGCAGGAGAATGATGGTTAACTGAGTACAAGCAACATCACAATGCAAAAGCCGATGCTAGCTGGTTGGATTGTTTCAACAGAGTGATTAGGGGATGATTTAGGAAGGAAACTTAAAATGCAAATAGCAAAAATAGGGAGGGTTCTCACAGAGAGGGACAGTGGTAGGGATGGCCTCGTGGCGACGGGTCGGCGTTGGCGGTTCTCGACAAACGATGACGGCAGCAACGATAGATGGCGGTAGGGTTGGCGTTGCGAGCGAGGATCGTAGAGCACAGCCTCGCGACAACGGGAAACGTAGAGCACGGCATTGCGGCGAGGAACGCCGAGGAACACAGAGGCGAGGCGAGCGAGGAGAGGAAAAGTTAGGTGCATCGCGAGCGAGGATCGCAGAGCACAGCGTCGCGGGGAACACAGAGGCGAGGCGAGGAAACGGCGTGGCGGGGAACACAGAGGCGAGGTCGAGGAAAAGTTAGGTTTTAGAAAAGGAAAGGAAAAAATAAAATGACGTGGTTAAAAAATATGAGAGGTGGAAAAAAAATATATCCACCTGTCTTTGACGCGCACATTAGCGCAAAAGAGGGCGCGTATAATATCAATACTGTATATATATATATATATATATATATATATATATATCTTACTATTTTATTAAAAATCTTCCCCCTTTACTAACTAACTTTGGTAAAACCTAAAATAAATTTACATTACTATCCTTTTTTCTATTCACACTAAAAATAATTCCAAGGTTTATTAATAATTCCACAAGCGAAACAATTAGTGATCTAGAGTTCGAGACTCAGCTACGACATATTATTATGAATTTTTCTCATCATTAATTTTCTCTGGTTATTTTATATAAAAACAATATAGTTCTCTTTAGTCCCACATCTTAGAATTGACAACACTATGATCAAAGAAGCTTCTATAAATATTTTAGGCCGACGATGTTAAAAAATATACTTTTCTTAGTTTCTTTTACTAAGATAAGTATAATATTAAATTAAAATAATTTTTTGCATAGGGAAGCCCGTTATAGTAGTTTATTGTTGGGATTCTCTAACGTCACCCATGTATTATTGCACTATTGCATGAGTCTTGGTTCTGAGCGTAAGGATGACATTAGAAAATCCAAATAATTCAGATTTTCAAAGACCCAAATAATTTTTATATTATTATATTGCACACGCAACATGTGTGCACGATCACACTAGTATATATAAAGAATCTCCTGCTCAATTGGTGGTTTCACCAATTCAAAATGATCTCGTTCTGATACCACTTGTAGGACCGTTATGCATGTGAGAGGGAGGGGTGAATCATGTAGTTTTGAAGAACTTATATTTTTGGTTTTATAAAACAAGTATGCAAGGGAAAAATACAAAACAAAACAAGCACGTGAACTCGATCGATTTTACTTACTCTAAGACCCAGGTCTCGCTGACCTATTGATAGGTAATTCACTAATAACCTCTTCCAGAACCTCCGAAAGAGGGAATCAAATACAACGAACAAAGGACAGTGTAACAGCCTATGCATCCTTTAATAATATCATTGAACAACTTAATTTAAATGTTACCAACAACCGAAGTAGACACAGGATTGCTCATGTGTTGGTGATGTTGGTTGCTACTCAGAAAACCTAGAGGTTCCACTGTACAAAAATTTTGTACAAAGGTCTGAACCTTTTCCTAGCTACCATATGTTTTTTAAAATTAAATTTTGGATCGCCTGCGGAACTTAACACGTTTGATCCAAAACTTAATCTATTTGTTCTTTTAGGTTTTGACTTGGATCTCCTGCGGAACTTAACACGTTTGACCCAAGTCACCTTTGTAGGTCCATTGGGCCGGCTAGAAGGGTTGGTAAATAACCTGTCAATTAAAAACAGACGACCCTTCCTCGAACGATTAAGCTAACACTTGTAAAATGAATTAAGCAGATAAATAGAAGCATAAAAGAAAAGACGAGGCACCAGATGTTTACTTGGTTACAACCGATGTGGTTGTTAATCCAAGGAAGATTAAGCTCAAAAACTCCTTCAGGCGGAGAAGCCTCTTACAGCGTTTAGGCACAAAAAACAGAAGCTTAACTACAACTAAAGCATGCAAGTGTTTGGAAATAGAATGATCGTGATTGTTGAAAAGCTTCTGGACCAAGGCTATATTTATAGCCTTGGTCGGGGCGCCTGGAAGGGTTCCGGGCACTGGGGATAAAATTTATCCCCAACGGTTGGATCGAGTCAAAGCTGATCCTGTGCCGGGCGCTCCGGCCAAAAGTCAACCCATTGACTTTTGGTCTCAGGCTCTCTTCTTGGTTCACCGCCTCGGTCCGGTCTTCTGCTCGGCTCCACTTGCTTGGGTGATCTCGACATCCGGAATGGGCTCACCGAACCCATCTTCCGGTCTTCTCGAGCGTGCTTCCTCCCGGCTCTCGTCCCTCGTGCTGCGTGTCCCTTCTCGTCCACCTCATCATCCGCAGACTTCGTCCCTCGGTCGCACCCCGTGCCGACCTTCGCGCTAGCTGCGTCTCTTGCTCCCCGAGCAATCTTCCGCTCCGGCTTTCGTACCTCGGAACCACCGCGCGCACTTCCTTCTCGTCCGCCGGTGTACTCTTCCGCAGCACCTCGTCCCTCGGACGCACCGCGTGCCGTCCTTCTCGCTAGCTGCGTCTTCCGCTCGAGTACCTGTGCTCCTAAGCTCCTGCACACTTAGACACAAGGTTAGAAACAACGCAGGACCTAACTTAACTTGTTGATCACACCAAAACAACCTTGGGGTTCCAACAAGTCTATCATGAATAAAAATAGATATAAAATTAAACAATTTATTGCAATAATGCGCAACAAGATAGAAAAAATTAAATTTCGGAAATTTTTAATTTTCAATTTGTACCTCCCCCTAGACTTATACTTTCCTTCTCCCCCTTTGATCACAATAAAATGGGGTTTAAAATTCTAAGGGTTTAAAGACTTAGAAAACTTTGAAAGGTTATCTGTTAAAATATTTCTAAGTCAACAACAGTTTTTTGAAAAGTTTCTAAGTTAAAAAAAAACTTTCTAAGCTCAAAAAAGACTTTTATGCAAGAAAATTTAAACATTAAAAAAATTTCTATGCATTTATTTATTAATTTAGTTCTTAATTCTATTTATCAGAAAGTTTTAAATTTCCATTTTAACTTGTCATAATTTCTTAAATCAATCTTTTTTAGATTTAAAACCGCAAGTATTAAATATGTAAAAATTTGTATCATGTTAATTTCTATTTTTTGAATTTTTACTTCACAAAAATATTTGAATAGCATAAATTTTAACTTGATAAAATTTTTTGACAATATAAGAAGTTCTTTCGGAAAGGTGCAAAATTCGTTCGAAAGACTATTTTGTGATTTGCAAGAATTTGACGACACAAATTCTAACTTGCAAAAATCTTTTAACAGTCGATTTCTTAATCCGAAAAATTCTTTCGATAACATATTTGGAAATAAATCTTTTGATAAAGTACTTAATTCGCAAGAATCTAGTTTGCAAGATTTGTTATACAAAAGTTTTTCTGAATCGAAAATCTCTTTTGATGAATCAATTTCTAATTCGAAAAAATCTTTAGGCAGCTTTTCGACTGGTTTAACCAATTGATTAGAAGATGGAGACCATACCTGACTTACCTTTTTGGCCGTAGGTTCTCCCCCTGTTGAATTAATTTTTTTCGAAGATTCTCCCCCTTCATCGATCTCGGGATGTACTTCGGCTGTTGGATTTCTTCCGTCTCGGATTCTTCTGATGACGGCTCGATGTCTATTGAGGAGACGACTTCAACCGGTCTTCATAGAGCATTAAGAACTTTTCCCAAAGTTCTTTCGCGCTTTTGTACTCTCCGACTCTGTCGAAATCTTTAGTTGGTATTGCGCTTAGAATGTGAAACTCTGCCCGAGCATTCGCCATGGACTCTTCACGTTGCTTCTCGTTCCAGAGGCATATGCCGATTTTCTCTCCGTTCGTGTCTTTCGGTGCTTCATAACCTGTTTTCATTATTAGAGAAATACCAATATCAGAGTTAAGAAATACCTTCATTTGTTGCTTCCATGAAGAAAGCTCCCCCTCGAATGCTGGTGGGTGGTCGCTAGCTCCGGCCATTGTTGCTTCAGACGGCGGTTAGTCCTTCTGAGGCGTCTCGGCTCTGATACCACTTGTAGGTCCGTTGGGCCGGCTAGAAGGGTTGGTAAATAACCTGTCAATTAAAAACAGATGACCCTTCCTCGAACGATTAAGCTAACACTTGTAAAATGAATTAAGCAGATAAATAGAAGCATAAAAGAAAAGACGAGGCACCAGATGTTTACTTGGTTACAACCGATGTGGTTGTTAATCCAAGGAAGATTAAGCTCAAAAACTCCTTCAGGCGGAGAAGCCTCTTACAGCGTTTAGGCACATAAAACAGAAGCTTAACTACAACTAAAGCATGCAAGTGTTTGGAAATAGAATGACCGTGATTGTTGAAAAGCTTCTGGACCAAGGCTATATTTATAGCCTTGGTCGGGGCGCCTGGAAGGGTTCCGGACGCCCTGGGGGGATAACATTTATATATTCCCCAACGGTTGGATCGAGTCAAAGCTCGATCCTGTGAAAAAGTCACTTCCGGGCGCCCCGGACAGTTCCGGGCACCCCGGACAGTTCCGGGCACCCCGGACAGTTCCGGGCGCCCCGAGCCAAAAAGTCAACCCAGTTGACTTTTGGTCGTCTTCTTTTCGGTTCCTCTCGGTCCGGGTCCTTCGCTCCAGCTCCACTTGCTTGGGTGATCTCGACATCCGGAATAGGGCTCACCGAACCCATCTTCCGGTCTTCTCAAGCGTGCTTCCTCTCCGGCTTCTCGTCCCTCGGAAATGTCGTGCGTCCCTTCTCGTCCACCAGCGTACTCATCCATGAGACCCCATCCCTCGGTGCACCGAGCTTACCAACTCTCTCCCGAGCATCCTTCTGCTAGTTGCGTCTTTCACCGCACGCACTTCCTTCTCGTCCACCGGTGTACTCTTCCGCAGCACCTCGTCCCTCGGATGCACCGCGTGCCGTCCTTCTCGCTAGCTGCGTCTTCCGCTCGAGTACCTGTGCTCCTAAGCTCCTGCACACTTAGACACAAGGTTAGAAACAACGCAGGACCTAACTTAACTTGTTGATCACACCAAAACAACCTTGGGGTTCCAACAACCTTAAGTTATTAATTCCATTAAATATTAATTTCCATAATTGATTCCCAGTACTGACGTGGCGAGGCACATGACCTTCTTGGATATGGGAGCAACCACCACCGACTAGACAAAACCTCTTATGGAAAGCTAATATTTAATTTCCTAAAATAACTTTAGGTTAACCGAAAAGAACAATCAAATCACAAGGAAAAATAAAACAAAAGAACACAACATCGAAAAACATATTCGAAATACTAGAATCGTAAGCCTCTTGTATTTGGTATTATTTCCATAAATAACTAGTATGATGCGGAAAGAAAAATTACTAGTTATACCTTTTAGAAAAACCTCTTGATCTTCTACCGTATTCCTCTTCTAACCTCTGACGTTGTGTGGGCAACGATCTTCCGAAATGAGAAACCACCAACCACCTTCTTCTCCTCCTAGCTAGGTTCGGCCAACAATAAGGAAGCTTCACCAAGGAAGAAGATCAAAACACCAACCAAGCTCCAAGAGATGCTAGCTTTCTCTCCTTCTTCTTCTTCTTCTCCAAGTAGTATCCGGCCACCACAAGAACTCCAAGAAGGATGAAGTATTCGGCCACCACAAGAGGAAGAGAGGGAGAGGATGATGGCCGACCACAACACCAAGGAAAAGAGGGAGAGAAAATAATAGAGGTTGTCTCATGAAGGCACCCTCACCCCTTCTTTTATATTCCTTAGCCTTGGCAATTTAGGAAATTTATTTATAATAAAATTTCCTTAATTTTCTTTGACAACAATTAATTAAGAAAAATTAAATAAAATTTCCTAATTAATTGTATGTGGCCGGCCACCTCATGTAGAGCAAATAGGATAATTTTAATCAACAATTAAAACTTCCTTATTTGTCTTTGGAAATTTTTAAAAAATAAAATTTCCTTTTAAAATCTCTTCATGGTTGATAAAAAGAAATTTCCATAATTTTAATTTTACAACATGTGAATAATTTTTAAAGAGAAAAATAAAATATCTCACCAATCTACAAATAAGGAAAGAGATCTAATCTCTTTCTTTAATCTTTTGTAGATCTTTTATAAGAGAGATATTTTAATTTTAATTCTCTTTAATAAATTATACCTTCCACATAATAAAAATTAAAATTGAAATTTTTTTTAAAATAAATATGGCCCGCCCCTCTAGCTTGGGTTCAAGCTAGGGCCGACCACCCCAATTCATGCTTAGGCCGGCCCTAGCTTGGTTCCCAAGCTAGCTTGGCCGGCCCCCTTTAGGTGGGTATAGAAAGTCGGTATAGGTGGGTATAGTACTCTATAAATAAGAGGCTACGATAGGGACCGAGAGGAGGAATTAGTTTTGGTCTCCCGATAAAATTAAGCATCCCGTGTTCGCCCCGAACACACAACTTAATTTTATCAATAATAATTCATTCCACTAGAGAACTATTATTGAACTACCGCACCAATCCCAAATTACATTTTTGAGCTCCTTCTTATTATGAGTGTGTTAGTCTCCCTGTGTTTAAGATATCGAATGTCCACTAATTAAGTGAGTTACTGACAACTCATTTAATTAATATCTTAGTCCAAGAGTAGTACCACTCAACCTTATCATCATGTCGGACTAAGTCCACCTGCAGGGTTTAACATGACAATCCTTATGAGATTCTCTTGAGGACATTATCAACCTAGTATCTCTAGGACACAGTTTTCTTCTATAATCAACAACACACACTATAAGTGATACTATTTCCCAATTTATCGGGCTTATTGATTCATCGAACTAAATCTCACCCATTGATAAATTAAAGAAATAAATATCAAATATATGTGCTTGTTATTATATTAGGATTAAGAGCACACACTTCCATAATAACTGAGGTCTTTGTTCCTTTATAAAGTCAGTATAAAAGAAACGACCTCAAATGGTCCTACTCAATACACTCTAAGTGTACTAGTGTAATTATACAGTCAAGATAAACTGATACCTAATTACACTACGACCTTCTAATGATTTGTTCCTTTCCATTTTGGTCGTGAGCTACTGTTTATAATTTATAAGGTACTGATAACATTATCTTCTGCATGTGACACCACATGCTATGTTATCTACAATATAAATTAATTGAACAACTACAAACAAATGTAGATAATTTGACCAAATGTGATTCTTTATTCAAAACAAATGTTTACAAAAGCTTAGGCTTTCAGTATACACTCCAACAGGTGACGGTCTGCCGACGGCGATCAAATGTCTCGGAGTAGTAGCATAGAGGCAGTTGGTGTGTTTGAAGTTGTAGATGAGTCGTAGCACTTTTTTTTGAGTTTTGTATTAATGTACAGCTCGAACACTTCTTTTAAGGAGCATTGGAGGTGCCTCCAAGCCTCTCTTAGGTGCCTCCAGCTGCATGTTTTATCCCGAACAAAGTTGTTCCTTATCGTCAACAAAGTCTCTACGCTATCTGATTGAAGGTACCTTCAAGGCTATCAAAGGTGCCTTCCATCACCTGCTCAAGGCATCTTCAAATGCATTGAAGACGTCTTGGGTACTATTCACCTGAGACTGGCTTTGCCCCTTTCGCTCTACAAAATGTGTTAGTCCAACAAAACAAAGTTTACCATGTAAAACAAAGTTAACATAATAAAATAAGCAGTTTAGTAATTAGATCATGTCTCCCCAAGATCAGGATCTAGTCACGGTCTCATTTTTAGTTTTCGAAATAGACTTAAATTGGACCTGCACCTAAAGTCCCCAATTAGGACTCGTCCTCATTGAAATATTCTCCTCCAGTAACCTATCTTACTTACCATGTATAATCACTTGACTTCCTTAGAGCTCATCAGGTCTTCCCGCAGTTGTTAGGTCTGCAGATCCAACTGGACTTCAGCCAACTGTCAGGTCCCATAGACCTAGCCGAACTTTCTACTAGGTATCAATTCACTTCTTGCCCTATCTGGACTTTTATACCAACTATCAGATTTTCCAAACCTAGCTGGATTTCAGCTTGGTGTCATCTCAGTCAAGTCCTACACACTTGATAAAAAAGTTAGATAACATAACACATCTAGCATTAATGCACTTATCATTCATCAAGACTTAAGTTTAACCATTGGTATCAAATGCACCAACAACACTAGGGGGTCATTAAGGTAGTGGACTTACTTTTTTTTTCTTTGATATCCACCTCTTTAAGATGACTAAAGTCCACTCCTCACAAATACACCTCCTTCCGGGAGGCGGAGAAGGCTTGTATAAGTTTAAGCACGAGAAATACAAACCATAAATCAAACTAGATTACAAAGAAATCGAAGACGACTTTACAACATATATGAACCTTGATTTGCTTGCTCTTTTCTTACTTTAGTTGGCCTCTTGATACTTAAAAGTGCAACAAAACTTGTCCCCCAAAACTCAAGAACTAGCGTGAACAAATGTTGTTCAAAATGTCAACGAAAACTCTTTTCTAGGGTTTTGTTCAGGGTGGCACGGCGCGGCCGCCTCATGAGCCGCATGTAGCACTACATGGCCGTGAGAAGCGGCTCGTATAGGGTAGCGCCGTCCTCGAGTATCTTGTGTTGTCGCCTCGAGTGACATCGCCAAGGTAGCCCTATACGCGGCTACCAACCTAGTAAAATGCGGACGACCCTGTACAACTACTTCGTTCAGCTGCGAGTCGCAGGCATCCTCACTTAGGTCGCGACAACTTTATCAATTTTCTTTTTCTTTCTTTCCCTCTCCTTTCTGTGTGCTTTCTACCTAGATTCTTTTATCTCCTTTTCTTTCCCTCTTCTTTTCTTTTCCTCGGCTCTATGAATTTCTTTTCTCCAAGTATTCCTTTCCTTTCTCAAACTGCACCTCCAAAGAAACAAATCATACTCCTATACAAACTAGTGGCCTCATCCAATCATGAGTCATTCAATAGATTTCCTAAACTTTGAGAATAATGAAAATAAAGAGCGCTCGAAAAATTTCATAAACTTGATCTAAAAGAAAAACATAATTTGTATGGCAATAACAACTTCAATGATTTGCACATCAAAGTTTCAATTCTTAAAAACATAAGTCATTATCTGTAATCACATCTAAAGGATGAAAAAGACTCGTAATTAAAGAGTCCATTTGAAAAATAAAACTCCATGCAAATAAATTCATCCAAAATTAGCAATTTATTTATTTTATTTTAAAATTAATAATTTAATATATTTTTTCCTTCTGAAAATGATGCCTAACTAATTGACTAGAAGGTACTGATTTACTTTGACCCTCAATCTGAACCATGCATTCTAGAATTTCAATGAAAGCTCGAAAAAAAAACAATGAGCTCTCTACTTGAACTTTTCTTGATCCTAGAAAAACTAGAGTTTTTCTCTTAATTTCTCAGAAAAATAGAAATTGAAAATAAAAAAAATGTTTAATATCAACCTTTTCATACTATTTTTATAATCAATTTATGCAATAACTTGGATCTGTTGCACTAGAAAGATAATTAGTAGGTAGGTGACTTTCTTAGACCACTTCCATAATTTGGAAAGTTTGAAGTTTGACCCTTTAAATATTGACCAGCTCCATAAATTCCACGGCCAAAATGTGGAAAAAAAATCCCTCAAAATATTCACAAACATTTTTAATAATAATATTATATATATTTTGTAATATTTCTAGAAGTTATCTTGTGCCAAATTATTATTATTATTTTTTTTCTAGAAATTTTAAATAATAAGACATATATTTCTTTCTCTTCCATTTTTCCCTTCCGAGTAAATCTTCTGCGGGGCCTCTTTCCTTCCTCTCTGAGGAATCCCTTGCTAATTTTATGCCAATTGGGGCGCAGATCCGGGCGTCGGAGAAGGGGATCGGCCGGTAGCCATGCCGAGCGTCTCCGTCAAGCTGTACAGCGTCTTCTTCAAGCTCCTCCTGAGGCACAAGCTTCAATCCCTCCTCCACCAGGCCCAGGCCCAGGCGGCCGCCGAGGACCCTACCCAGTTTGGCATCACCTGCCGTCCTGACGAATCCACCGCCCCCGCTAACCCTACCTTCGGCCCTGACGGCGTCGCCACCAAGGACATCCACGTCGACCCGCTCAGTTCCCTCTCGCTCCGCCTTTTCCTCCCCGACACCTCCCTCGCGCGGCGCAGCAACGGGCACGCCTCTGACGGAACCCCCACCTCCGGAACCCCCACAACCGGCACCCCCACCGCTGGCGGGGCGTATGGGGGCTACCTCCCGTCACCTAGAGCCCGTCGACGCTCAGCTGGGTCACGCAAGTTGCCTGTGATCCTGCAGTTCCACGGCGGGGCTTTCGTCGCCGGGAGCAACACGTCTGCCGCCAACGACTTTTTCTGCAGGCGGATCTCGAAGCTTTTGGACGTGATCGTCGTTGCCGTTGGGTACAGGCTTGCACCGGAGAGCAGGTATCCGGCAGCGTTCGATGATGGTGTCAAGGTGCTGAATTGGTTGGGGAAGCAGGCGAATCTGGCAGAGTGCAGCAAGTCGTTGGGGAGTACAAAGGGAAGTGGCTCTGGTGATGCGATGAGATCGCAGATTGATGCCTTGGGGGCATCTACAGTTGAGCCGTGGTTAGCAGCTCATGCTGATCCTTCCAGGTGATTATTTCGTTTCTTGGCTGACAAACCTACTTTCTGAAAATACTGATAATTTTATGTTCCTCGTGCTTAGGACTTTCGTTTGAACATTTAAGCCCGCAGATCTTTTAGTGATCATATTGAATAATTTGACTCCTATAATGTTTAGTGAAGGAACATTTCTTTGCTGACATTTCTAGTAATCATTACACCTATATTAAATGTAACATCACATGGTAAGAATCAGGTAACATCACATGGTAAGAATCGGGTACCACACTAATATTTTGATTTAGTCTTTCTTAACTGGAATTAATTTTGAAAATTAATTAGGGCACTGGATCTCTGGTTGAGAAAATTTGCATATGGGTGTAAAAGTTACCACTGTGAGGATTAAAAGTAGATTTCCTGCTGAAATCTGATTAAGAGTGCAGAGTTTCTCTAATGGTCAAGTAAGGATCGATATTTATAGTGCTAGAAAAAGTTGGGTAATGTAGTTGTTTAACTTCAATGAACTTATATGAGGATAAAGATATTCTGATCAATTCTTAACTGACTTTAACTCAGGCAGATTGCTATAATTTCTATTTTTGTGTGTATATATAGATATAGCTTCCTTGATTGTTCCATTTTTTATTGGATGGTTCCTCTTCTTAGAAGCAGGTCTTCTTTATGTTGGACAAAGAAGGTTTTAAAAAAATTAAAGTCAGGTAAAGCTATAGGTCTCAATGATATTCCTATTAAAATTTGAAAAGTTTTAGAAGATCAAAAATATAACTTGGTTGGCTAAGTTACTTAATAGAGATTCATGAACTAGGAAGATGAATAGAGAAAAAAAATTGTTGGTACCTAGAATATGTGGCTTGTAATGTTGCTTTAGCTATAGCAAGATTTGTGTGCCTTGTTTTGACAATCTCATTGGATTGCAAGCCTTAATCAGTGATCTCGCAAGACAAGAAAACATTTGAGAGTGAAAAACTATACTATTAATTGAATGAATGAACTTAGTTAAGATTTACAATAGCTTGGTCTAAAAAACTTATATAAAAGAGATTAGGTGTAATAGTAAAAGTAAGAGCACAATAAAACTATTTTTAGAACAAAGGAGAAACTAAAATCAAACTAAAATTTATATTCTGAACTGATTTATTTACTGGGCATGTGTATTTTTATGATGATCTTTTTTGTTTGGATCAATGGATTATGTCAATGAGACATATCATATAACATTAGAAAAGCATGACTGTGAGAAGAATAAGGGACAAATCAAAAGCTTTTGAAGTCCATTTGGTTTGATGCTTGGAAGATGAACTATAGATGATATTAATTTAATAAGATAACTACCGGAGAAACATAGAGCAAAAAAGAAAGATTTTCATTTGGTTTTGTTGAATTAGAAACAACATATGGTAGAATTTTTAATAGATAGTATGGTGAATTTTAGAGGAGAAAGGAATATGTAGTAATTACATTATGTGACAAAAGAATAATAGTGCGACTAGTGATAGAACATTGGGATTATAACAAATTGTTTTACTATAACTATAAACTCACCACAAACATCAATTGTGAATTCTTGTGTTTTTACATTAGTACTATATAAGCTTAAATTCAAATTCAAAATAAATCCCTATTGCAAATTTTTGTTTTAGATGTCTTTTTTTCATTAGCACTAGATAAGTTTAAATTCAAAATAAACCCATATGACATATGTTTGTTTTAGATAACCTTCTGCTAATTAAAGAGAATGTAGAGAGAAATGTAATAAATTCAAAGTTTAATTATAGAGAAACTTTAGGTATGAAAAGTTTTTAATTATGTAGAACTAGAATTGACTATGTGAAAATAGGGTTTTCGATAATAAAACAAGGCAATGAATAGTCAAAATAAATGGCGTAACATTTCTATCTTTTGTTTATTATTCATCATGAGATATTTTTAATAAAGAGTGGGTTGTTAAAATAAAGAAAATAATTACTAGTATTGTGTGATAATCATGTGACTTTGGGAAAAAAAAAGATAAATTTGACAAAACTGTGGAATGGCTTGTTATACTTGGATCAAAGTTTTGGTCAACTAGGAAATTGCATGTGCAACAAATAATATTGTTGGGATTTCCATTTGTGAGTTTTCTATTGTATGATATGTGAAAGTATGAATTGGATGTGTCAATAAATTTACTTTATTTTTTTGTGTTAGTCACTTTATCAATATTTTTTAAAATATTTTTATACTATTTGTCATGCCCTCGTATGCTGTTTGTGCTCTGTGAGTGGATCAATTACATACTGCAGCATACAATTTTTTGGAACCTTGGATCAAATCCATGAAATTGACCCCCAAAAGATTAACATGGCTTGATGAAAATGAAGTTGTTTGTTGAACACTCTGATTTAGTAACCTTTGTATCTCTTGCCCACCTGCCATCTTTTCAAGTTCATACCAGACTCAGGTCAAGACATTGTTCTGTTCCCTGATGATTGTGTGGCTTGCCAACAATTCAATTTCCATAGTTGAGCGGTCTAGTTAGTGCTTGATCGGGTAATAGTGCTTAACATTTCTTCAGTTTGGGCAGCCATTCTGGTCCCTTGCCATTCTTATTGGAGCTTGGATGAATTTCCAAGCTAGATCCTTTTTGTTCAAGATGGATTTTGAAAATTTGAGAGGGATTAATTGTAGGACTAAACAATTCCTTTTTGATTGTGAACCAACCAATTCTGCAGCTTGATTTGATTGGATAGTCTTTTCAAGTTTTTTAGAAAGTATGCCATCTGCTCTAGAATCCTGTACTATTGCTAGTATAAGCTGGTTTAGTGATTTTAAAAATTTAGATCGTGCCTGGGGAGAAACTCAGCATTTCTTTCATTAATAGTGCTGGAAAAGTTGTGTTTACTGGTAGAATTAGTATTTCTGTCTGAGTATTTTTCATCCCCATTTACGTGTGAGTTGTAAATACTTCACCACATTGTTAAATACCATTTGAAACTGACTGAATGATTGTGATGGTCAGTAAATAAAAAAATATAAAATTCTTTTATTGATGTCATCAGATGAAGACAGTACAGGATGTTATTTAGGGGATATCCTTATTATAAAATGATGAAAAAAAGAACTACCATGCATGAAAGACTATACCTATTGATAACAGATCATAAAGCTTGGATGACTAGCAGCAAGGTCCCTTGTTGAAGTTTCTAATTGGTTGAATCAATTCATCTATTATTTTATTGAAAAAAATCATATACTGAAACCTTTTGTCTGTAGAACTGGTTGATTTATAATTTTATATCTCATCTCAATGTTGATTAAAAACTTGAACAAGTGCAGACAATTCAACTTTGTTTCTAGTAAACTTGATCAAGAAGTTGACAGTATCGTGAACTTGAGAAAACAAGGTTAACCTTAACATATATGCCTTTTGTTTCTGCAGTTCTTATTAAACTCAGTATTTATGTGTAATGGCAGGCTTTGGCGTGTTAATTTGTTTTGCTTTCTGCCTCTACAGTCTGATCTTTATTAGGAAATGAGTTATACGGAGAACATTGGACTGTTTAGTGATGATATACTTGATTTATCTTAAAGAAATAGAGGTTTCTAATTTCTTAGTTAGATTTTCTCTTTCAGCTTCTTTGCATATTTTATCCTCTTAAATTTCTTCGGTTCATCTCTGTCTCTCTTTCTAATTTCCTGTTTTTCTTCAATGAGACAATAGTTCTGGCAACTATACATACTAGTCACTGTCTAATATTGGTTTTCCTTTCTGGTCTATCTTATTGGTATTTATTTTATATCTCTAACATTTCTATAAGAAATTGATAGTGCTTGAGAGATACTACTATGATTTTGTTTGGGATGAATGTTTATAGGATACAGTTTGAATATTTGATCTTTAATATCTTGGTGTTGAGAAATAATTAGGATTATTTGTTCTTCTTGAAGTGGTTCATAAAGCAAACATTGAGGGAATTAAATTTCTAATCTCTCTTCTACTATATTTGTCCAATTTATATTGTTTTGTTATTATAAGCTAATTGATACTTTAATGATTCATGATTATTGGATTAATATTTTGGTAAAACTTTCTGGTGGTAGAATCATGAAATTGGGTGAGTTAAATGATTTGTCAAATTGGCGGCATACCTGAAACCAATTTAAGGCGTGTTACTAATTATTGTTTATTGTTTTTACTCACCACCATGCCTAACCATACTGCCCCATTTTCATCATTTTTTCCTATCTGCCATTCCATCTGTTTTCTTCTGCAATGTGGAACCACTAAGTTCTGAAAAAAGTTAAGAATTGAACATGTGCTTCAATCTTATGATTAAGTATCTTACTGTTAGTCTATGATTTCCTAATTTTTGTGTTATCATTGTTCACTAATTCGAACATTTTAGATTCTATAGTGGTCTGTGGTGCTTTCTCTAGAGTTGCTTCTGGCGCTCACCAGCAGTCACTGTATACCACTTTGAAGTTCTGGGTCCACTTTAATTTTTATGATGATTGTCTTTGTTGTCATGTGCCTGAGTTCTTCTGTTGGTCGTCATCGTAATTACAAATTATCATTGTTTTTGGTTCCATTTGCAGCTTGTGTTATTGGTATCAATTTACATAAGTTGACCTAAGGTTTGCCTGACATTTTTGGAACAGGTGTGTTCTTCTTGGTGTGAGCTGTGGTGCGAACATTGCTAATTTTGTTGCTCGAAAAGCAGTCGAGGCAGGAAAGCTGATTGAACCTGTTAAGGTTGTCGCCCAAGTGTTGATGTATCCCTTCTTCGCAGGAACTGTTCCTACCCATTCTGAACTAAAGCTAGCAAACTCTTACATCTACGACAAGTCATTATGCATACTCGCTTGGAAGTTGTTCTTACCCGAGGAAAACTTTACTTTAGACCATCCAGCTGCAAACCCCCTTGCGCCCAACCGGGGACCTCCGTTAAGATATATGCCTCCAACCCTCACAGTAGCTGCGGAACATGATTGGATGAAGGACCGTGCAATCGCTTACTCCGAGGAACTTCGCAAGGTCAATGTTGATGCACCAGTGCTGGAATACAAGGATGCAGTCCATGAGTTTGCCACACTCGACATGCTCCTCAGAACTCCTCAAGCACAAGCCTGCGTGGACGACATTGCCATATGGGTGAAGAAGTACATATCAATACGCGGCCATGAGTTCTCATACTAGTTGACATCAATTCACTAGTTAGAATGTCGCCTTGGATTTTGTTTACTAGGTTGTGCTTTTTGCTGAATCTGTTGGGTGAGTTGAATTCTTTCATGCTCTTTCCTTTTGTATCCCGGAACATGCAGTGTAGGAACCATTTCATCATGATGTTGTTCTCTTAGTTCTCATTCTTTTATTCCTTCACATACTCTCTTTAATGTACAATCCTGTAAACTATACATCAACAATATAGAATAAATGTCTCTCAATCCCTTTCTTTTGTATCTAGCTGCCTGGCCAGATGAGGACTCTCCAGGTACATAATTAAGGATTAACATTTTAAGGTCGACTTCTGAGTGTAGTAAAATTTTAGTCGATCTCATTAAATTTTCAGCATTCAAAATTGTAAAAAAATAAATAAGGAAAGAATAAAAAAAACGGCTTTGATCCATTTTTGTAGTGTGAAATTTTAAAAATAAAAATTGGAGCGGACCAGGTTCTCCATTTGATATATATATATATATATATATATATATATATATATATATATATATATATATATATATATATATATATATATATATATATATATATATATATATATATATATATTCTCTGTGTATTCTTACTCGGCAGAAGTGAGATTGTTCGCAATGGATGCCATCGGCGGAGGCCGAAGCCATGCGTGAGGGAACCTCCTGATCGGTCTCTGGACCGATCAGGGAACGCTTCTCCCGGCGTTTGCTGGTGATCGGCGTTTGACGCTGGCGGAACACCCCTCGGCCGGATCACAATCGGATTCCGGCCGAATCGCGACCGGATTCCGGCCGAATCGCGGCCGGATTCCGGGCAGATGGCTGCCGGAATCGGCAGCGTTGTGGCGAGGTCGGCGAAGAAGACGAGAAGCGTTTTTTTTTTTTTTTGGCTTTGACGTGGAATGCCAACTTATCTCTACCGCAGTAAAACCGCAAGAATTGCACCGCAGCATAAAATTTCTCTCTCTCTCTCTCTCTCTATATATATATATATATTTTGATATGTAAAAATTAAATAAATTTAGGTTTATTATTATTATTATTATTATTGAGTTGGCTAATTTAAAAATCACTTTGCCTAATTAACTAAAATTTTTCATAGCACAAAATATATATCAACCACAATCGGTCAGAATGGTGCAATGTCAATCAAAAGATACGGCATGGATGTCGATCACTATCTTATCCCTAAATTCAGGTATTACTGATTCATTAGTTTTTTTATAAGTAAAAAGTGATTATGTTGGGCTCCTTCATAACTCGTCTTCATGCTATAGAAGAAAAATAAAACTCAATTTATAATCGATCGTCATAACTCGTCTTCATGCTATGGAAGAAAAATAAAAATCAATTTATAATCAAATCATCAAATGATTAAAGAATAGAAGAATTACTATCCTATCCTCACCAATATGAAAGGGGAATCAAATTAGCATTATAAAATTAACCTATAAAATATAATGGAAATTAATTTATTAAAAATAACTAAATTATAGTTTTAAGGTCATTTTTCTGTTTTAAAATTACATATTTGTAGGATTTAGGAATTGATAGAATATAGTAGGATAAGTTGAAATTGAATAGAGTATTTTATATGATCGTAGAAATTTTATAAAATGATGATTAAATTTGTTATGTTATATGATAGTAATCTTAATATATTAATAAAATATAAGAGTGGTAGAGATAAAGAAATTAAGATAAATATGGGTATATCAAAGAAAGTTAAATTATATTTATTAAGAAAAAATTCTAAGGACATATTTAAAAAGCACGCACATATATTTAGACATACTTACACGTAAGATTTTCATATATTTATATATATTTTATTTTTTAATTATTCATTTAAAAAAATCATCTATTTTTTCTTTAAAAAAAAACCACCTAGACACGCGATGACCGGTTGCCAATCAGCAGCAGGAGCCGCTTTTTCTTTGTCTTCACTGAAGATTCTGGGACCTGGGGTGACAGTGGTGGGTCAGGTCAGGAGTTCGATCTCTCCAGCTTCGATTATCCTCTCCTCTCCCAGCATTTTCTTTTTCTCCGGCCATTAAAAAAAATCCTCATCGTCGTCCTTCGAGCGATTTATAAACGCTCACAGCTTCCAGCTTGCACCATGCTTCTCTCCTCAATTCTTCCTCTTCCGACCCTTTGACCGCGTCTCGCTTTCCACGATCAAGGTACGCACGTTCTTTTCCCATCGCTTTTGTTCTTTCCTTTCGTCCTTCTTAGCACACTTCTTGCTTTGATTTAGCAGTAATTTCAGATTCCTCAAAAAGTTCAGTTTTTGTAGTTCAAAGCATGAGTAAACTTGTAGGATTCTCTTTTTAGCAATGGTTAAAAGCACCAGAAGAACATTTCATATGCTTCCCTTCAGAAAACACACGAGAAATTAGTGGGTATGATTTTTGGCTTAGAGATATTTGTAAAAGCTTTTACTGTTTAAGGAGGGGAATAAAACTCTTGTTTCATGTGATAAACTTTGGAGATAGAAGATTACAGAAAGGTGGTGGTAGTAGTTGGGGTCGTAACAGTGATCTGAAGTTGTTTGATCACTTGTTCGTGTAGAAGGTGAAGGAAAACCACTGACCAGGAACTCAAGATTTTGAATGTAGGAGTCAGATGGATCTGTTTCGGCATGATGGGTTTTTCATTTGATCATATCTAAAAACTATAGAGATAACGTGTTGGATACGATGAACTGGTGATTGACTGGCAAGAGACCTTTCCCTCCGAGAAGAAGTTTTTCATCGATCTTGCGCATAAAGAGATGAGCTAACCAGATGTTAGCGCCTAGAAATCAGGGAGGAGTCTCTGACGAAGGCCCTCCGACGTTTAAATCACCTAACCTCTGCAGTCGTAACATGGCAGAATGTGTCAAAGTTTGTTATGTAAAGGGAATTGTACCATCTCGGTAATATGTAATGATTATACAAGAAATTTTCCATTTACCCATATGTTTACTTCTTTTGTCATTTGTGGCTTCTGTTATTATTGAGGTTGTTGGAGGAATATGTAATTATAATTGATCTACTGATAGGAGACACGATGATCCCTAAGGAAGTTTTCAGAAGAATATTCTCTGACACATTATTGTTATTCTGACAGATTGTTAGGAAGTTGTCTGCTGAGTATGTCCCGGTCGATCCTCAAGGTCGACCATCTTTTTTGAGCTGCTGAGTTACATTCTGTATAGTTTGCTCTGCCGCATATTGTACTGCATGTATCTTAGTCGACCTATAAGGTCAGTTGCCGTTATATTTGCTTCAGATTAAGCCGTTCAGTTATATTATGCACATTAGTGAATCCTTCGCTTGGAGAATAATAATATAATGTCTTAGTTGTATCAGAGATCTATTTAAGAAATAATTAAGATGTACTGTGCTCCCTAAAAGTCCATCCGGATAGTAATATGGAGATAAGTGCTTCAAACCTAGACGACCCTTTGCCCGGACGAGCCCATATAAAGAGGTTCATGAGCCTCGAGGAGGCCGACCCATACTCTAACTAAACCTATGGCTGGTCGACTGAGAGATGGATCGGACCTACCGGCCATCCTATAAGACTGGCCGCCCACAACTCGATCTGTTATTAAATGACTGGACGGGTTATCTTTTAGGTAGAGTACGAGACTTCGTATATTCGATTGACACTTAAGCTGGTTGGCCAGTGATCGCCCGACTTGTAATCTAGCCAGGCTGGACTTGAAACCCTTAAGGCTGGGTAAATGAGGAAGCCAAATGAGAGGCGTTATTTTCTATTGACTTTGATCCCCACGTCACCTTGACCTTAAGGGTCACGTCATTTCTTGGGTCAACTCATTATATCCCGTATCATCACCCATCCAAGCGATATGGAAGATCTCGAAAGAGGAACATCGATTTCTACTGCTGATGATATAGTTACTTCCTCAATTCCAGACATTGAAGATGAGTATCTTCATTATCAGGTATTGTTGGGCCAGAATGTTCAGAGTAGTATTGAATTGGGGGGAAATGAGATCTTGGAGGAGAACAGTTTCATACTTTTTCGGAATGAGTCGACAAGTAGTTCCGCATTTAGCTCAGCACCTACTGCAGATCAAACATCCTCTTGGACTGCAAGAAGCGAGATGGAAGTTCCTGAGTTGTCTTCAGACATGGCGCTGAGTTACATTAGTCAAATTCTGATGGAAGAGAACATGGACGACAAGTTTGATGTGTTTTCTGAAGATCCAGCTCTTTTGGCTGCTGAGAAACCCTTCTATGAGATTCTTGGTGAGAGCTCCCCTATGTTGCAAGATCAGAACTCCAGCCCTGATGATAGCATCAACAACCACCATTCGAAATCAAGTAATGGCAGCGTGCTTATCGGCAAAAGCGGCCTTATGATCCTTTTGAGTACCATCAGCTGCAGACTATTCCTGTTTTTGTCGATTACTCTTCTTAATCTTCATTTTCCTCCGCAATCAATGCAGAAAATTTCAATGGAGCGATAGAAGATTCCGTCTTTTCGGTTGATGATCTCGCTCAGAGTGCACCGGCTTGGCAGTTTCAGAAGGGCCTTGCGGAAGCTCATAGATTCCTTCTGAGTGATGAAAAGTTGGTGATTCATTTGGAGGCTAATGGGTTTCAATTGCCACTCGAGTTGACAGAGGAGAAGAAACCGTCAAGCAAGGAACCTGTTCATGCGTCAAGGGGGTGAAAAATTCAGCATGATGATGATTTGGATTTGCAGGAAGGGAGAAGCAAAAAACAACCAGCTTTCTCGAATGCTGAACCTATTAGTTTAAAAATTTTCGATGTGTTCATGCTCTGTGGTTGGGAAAAGAAGTGTGGAGGAAAGAATGACCAGAAGCAAACTGAATTGGAGAATGATGAAACAAGCAAAAGTTCTAACACAAGTCAAGCTAAAGCATCTGATGCGGTGATGAAAGAGGATCCACTGAGGGAAGTCAGAGTCAAGAAGGGTAGCCACGACATGATGGTTAAAGTCAACAGTCAGAGGACAAGCTTCTGGTGGTTGAGCGGCCGGCTTGTCCGCCCAATCGGATGACTTCTCCGGCCGAGTGGAAGACAATTTTCTACGCTTCCGTCAATATAGGAAGGGCAGTAGGTTATCATGTTCGCATTGACCGTAGAAGGGATCGCCCATCGAGATTGACTGTCCGATTGGACTAGGAAGAGCTACTCAGCCACGCGGCTATAATAACGGATTACCCAAGTGGCCGGGTGGTGGCCCCAAGCTGAGTGGCTCCCCCGCTCGGCCAAGCAGTGGGACCCCTTGCCCCACTCAGCATACTTTTTTTGGAGTTCATGCCACTGACATGGGGGCATGGCTAGGTGGCGAATCATACGATGGAAGGTTCTACCATCACGTTAGGGATATGCACATTTCGTTAAGGTAAGGTGTCAAAGATGCTTTACTGACACATCCTTTCATAGAACAAGTATGGAAATGTGCATGCACCTTGGGATGTGTGCCCACACATTTTTGTAGCTCCATATGCCTTGGGGCGCGTGCTCGCACGTCACCATAGCTCTATATAAGGGAGGGGGGATCCAACCACCGGAGGAGGTATACTCGCACATTATCACTGTTGAGAGCTTTCGTCCACTGTTTTACTGTTCCTCTTTGTTGCCGGTGATTGACTTGAGCATCGAAGGACCAACGCCGGGGACCCCTTCCCTGACCCGTCACTGATGTTTTTGTTCTTGTAGATTGAGCGTAGTCTTCGCACAATCAACCGAGGAGCCACATCTCCAACCAGTCGTCTTCATCGAGTTTGGACAGGATCATATTTGGTACCATTTGTGGGAACTTAGCCTGCACCCAAACTGTGAAGATGGAGGGTGCTGGACGACTCGCCACCATCACTTTGACGTAGGAAGATTTGGATTTGTTGGTCAGTGCCCGAGTAGCCAAGTTGTTGCAGCAACAGCAAGAAGCAACAGTTGATGGCCGAGCAACGAACGAGTCCGCTGCATCGCTGAGAGGGTTGTGGGCCGACCAACGGTGCCAAGATGAAGAGCATGTTGATCGACAATCGCATTACCAACCAACCTACATTTCCCTTTCATCGAGCGTTGTTCCGTACGCTCTCGGAAAAGTAACGACGAGCGGAGAAGGCGGAGGGATCCTCCTCAGAACCCTGCTCGGATAGGCGAAAGGGAAAGGCGCCTCCACTGGATGATTCCCCTGAGCGAATCAATCAACAATTCTCCCAGGAGATTCTGGAGGACCAACTGTCGTCCAACTACCGACCATTGCCAATTGGAGAGTACAACAATATGACCTGTTCGAGCAATCCCAATGGTCCGTGCGACCATGTGTTTTGGTGTTTGGGCAAAGAGTTTAAGTTAGGTTCACCTTTGTATTTGATATGTGTATATGAGCATGCAGGTTTGCGGGATACACATATGACTCAGGTTAATGACTTCGGGTCCGGTAAAGGATGGATCATTTGAGAGATCGTGGACAAGGCAACAAGGACAAGGGCCGAGGGAAGCGACTTCGAGGCATACGCGAAGGATAACATTATGATGAGCTGCGAGCTTGGGTGCATCCAAGGGATGAGATCCAAAGGAAGTAGGCTTGAAGACAAGAGGTTAAAGCTACAACGAAGAGTCAAATGAGTCGTATGGGTGAGGGTCCGAGTGTTGAGAGATTGTATTCGGGTACCAGTCGACTGGTGGTTTCATCAGTCGATTGGGAGCGAACAGAATACTTCTATTCACTCGACCAGTGTGGAGTAGTTGACTGGTATCGAGCCGTTGGGATGTAACAGTCGAATCTCCACAGCAGGCAGTCGACTGATGGTTTTGACAGTCGACTAGTAGACGGGGTTTTCCAACCCTGACCTATATAACCAAGACTTGGAAGCTTGGTTAGGATTGATGAAATTAGACTTGGTTAAAGTCTAATTAGTAGTCTACCAGTGCTCATGTAATGACCCAATTTTTCCTATTTCAAGTTCTAAAAGTCCTCATTAATACTTAGAAATACTAAAGAAATATTCTAGAGATTTTTAGAAATTTTTAGAGTATTTTTACGTAATTTTTGGAAGTCGTTTGATATTTTTACAAAACGAAAGAAGATCCGACAAAAATAATGTTGAAGCCGAGATTCGAACCGTGGACCTCAGACCTGAACCGAGCCTTAACCGAATCCAGATAGCCAACTGTTCCGCGACCTTTTCGTGAACATATAGAGAACGAAATTTATATAAGTAGTAGAAGTTAATAACAGGAAATAATAGGAAGAAAAGGGTTGCAGCCGAGATTTCAACCCACGAGCCGAGCCTTACCGAATGCAGCCAACCAAGTGTTCCACGGGAGTTTGTTAATCAAGTAGGGAACAAAATATATATATAAGCTAAAGTTGGAATCGAAGATGCCGAATAGTTTAAAAGGGTTTGATTTCTTTCTCGAACCCTAATTCCTTTTTCTTCCTCCTCACGCGTGCGACGACGCTTCTGGTCTCGGACGGAAACGCAGCAAGGCAAGGGCATTTCCGGTGGCCGGTGAGCACCCTTCTCCGTGAGGTCCTCACACCATAGAGCTCCTCTCGTCAAGAAGAGACGCGGACACAAAGGAGTCGCCGAGGTTTCAAGTTCCACCCGAAACCCTAGAACCTGCCTCTCTCCCGGTTGTAAGTCCAAGTAAACCGTTGTAAGTACTACTCACCTGTGGTAGGAGTTGCTCCGAACTTAGGGTTTCATTTTTCGGATTGTATTTTTCCTTGTTTTTGAATCTGCCGTGAGCTGCCATGTTTAGATGATTGCTGCGGTGAAGCCTGGGATAAGTGGTTTTCCTTGTTTCCGAATCATCCTTTGAAAGTGATTGAATTTGGGGGTTTAGGATGACTGCCGTGAGTTTCATTAAAGATACAAGAGGGGAATTTGCTTAGGTTTTGATATTGGGTGTGATATGTTGTTGCTCATCATCTTTTGTAGTTATTACAGATTTTGTTTGTAGTTTTCTGTTCGTAGTTTGGTTTTTATCCCAGCATGCAGTTTAGACTTTACCTCTTTGCTGTAATATTCTACTTTGCCGGTTAATTTCCTTTTGCTGCCTTAGCTTGGTTAATTTCCCTTTTCTGCCGTGAGTTTGATATAGAAGAGGAGAAGGGATTTTAATGGATTTAGCATATGTTTAAGTATTTCATCTTATGTTGACTTTGCAGATTTTAGTTCATATGCAATTAACTGGACATTAACAGCTTTATTAGGGCTTAGAACAGCCCCCTGGAGCTTGTTGCAGTCCGAATTTTAAGGGCTTTGTTTCCATGCTTCATATTTTATGTACAGTTCAGATTTGTTCTTGCTATGCTATCATGTTCTTCTATATCTTGTATAGTTCTGGATTCTTATGACTGGTAAAGTTAGGTGTATATCCCAGTTTTATTAGCATTTTCTGCAAGCACGATAAGCTCTTTTGGAGCTTAGAACAGTCCCTCTTGGAGCTTGTTGTAGTCCGGATTTTTAATGCCTTTGTTTTCCTTATATCGATTTTTGTACAGCATTAGGATGGTTTGAGATGTAAGAGTAGTAAGTGTTCCTTGATGTCTTGCTTCCGGATTTCCTTCCTGTACAACATTAGGATGGCCTTGAATTAATGAGTAGTTTAAGAAGTTCTTCTACATACATTATGCTTTGGTTCCTTGTAGGTTCTAGCATATCATTTTATTCATCTATAAACTTTAGATAGCAGAAAGTTTGTAGTAGTGCAGATTTTTCAATTGGTAGTGGAGCAGATTTTTATTATGTAGCATGCTTAGAGAGTGCAGATTTGCTTTCCTTTAATTTATGTTTATTGTAGCATGATTAGAGAGTTCAGATTTGCTTTCCTTTAATTCATGTTTATTGTAGCATGCTTAAAGAAGTCAGATTTGCTTTCCTTTGATTTATTCTGTTGATACATGCTTAAAGGTTCCTGTTGCTCTACAAAAACTCTAGGATCTTCTTGTAGGTGGAAAAGATAAGAGTTCTATTAAACTTTTTTTGGGGGATTATGAGAAGTTATGAGTAGAGTAAAGACCAAGGTCTAGTTAGAAAAGATAACAAGAAATTTAAAGTAAGAGGCTAGTACCCGACTTCCGAGGTTGTCGTTAAACAAATCCAGGTGACCAATTCCGAGAACTTGACCCTGGTAAGACCGAGGTCTTTACCCTCATAGGACTGGAGGCTCGCTACCTCAGTCTCTATTAGAGAGCGCGCATTTGGTACTAAGCCTGGGCCTAAAGAAAGAAAAGAAGAAAGTTAAATATTAATTTCAAGTATAAGGTTATAAGTAAATGAAACAAGTATCACCTATGTTTAGAACTAGCAAAGTTTAGCTCTTATAATTCTAAGCATACAGTATTAGTTTTCATTTGCTTTCCTTATGAGTTTATTGAGCATGATTAGCTTTATTTCCAACATGCAAATTTATTCTTGTATATCATGAGTATGCAGATTATTTTAGTGCTTTGCTATTAGATGAGCATGTTTAGCTTTTCTTTTTAGCATTTCAGTTTTAGCATCCTTTGTATCTTATGCACTTTCGAGTTTTTGTGAGATAGTTTAGTACTTACTAAGCATTTCGCTTATAGATTTATTTTCCTCCTACCGCAGATAAAGGAAAAGCTAAAGTATAAAAGAGGAAGGCGACAAGGAGGATGCGTGATGGATGGTGTGTGATGTTGAACTATGGAAGCCTCGGGACTTGGCTAAGAAGTTGTTTAGAGTTCTTCTTTAATGTTATTAGAGAAGTTGAAATTGTTAAAGAGTTGTTTCTTTTTCTATGTTGCTAATTGAGTCTATTCCGCATTGTTAGTTTGGTTGTTTTCCACTGTTGGAGCTTTATTCATTTGCTATTGCTAGAATAGTTATTTTTAAGTTGTTGTGTCTTATTACTGCATGGTTATGAAATATATATACCAGCCGCATGTGGCTGATGGTTTATTTTGCATGTATTGTTGATTATTGTCACCGGTACAGGGGAGACTCTGCCGAAATTTTTCGGTAGGAACTTCGCTGGGGCCGTGATAAATTTAAGTGTTGCTAATAATAGCATAAGTAACACTGGTAAGTAGAGTAATAGATAAGTAACGGTCGCCCTTAGAGAGTAGTAGTATAGATAAGAAGGGTGGTCGTTACAGTTGGTATCAGAGCAGTTCCCATTCTTCAGCATCACACATCAGCATCAACCTTGCCGTCTTCAAGTAAGAAAGTATTTAAGTTTTTTCTTTTATGCTTTCTTTATTATTTGCAGTAGAGAGTAATTGCTTATACATATGTGCTTTAGTAAGATAGAAGTTTTGTTTCTCTTTTATTCATATATATAAGTATGTTTAGAAAGGATAGAGAAGATACCAAGTCTTTTTCTTTGCATAATTAGATGTCAAGAAAAGGACGTCCTCGTACTGTTCGTACTGAGAACCAAGATCAGGAGAATGAAGAGCTTAGATCAACTGAGCCCAATCTCTCTGAAGTTGTTGCCCAACTCCAGAGACAAGTAGTAGAGCAGCAACAAGTGATTGCCAATCTGATGGCCAATCAGTAGCCAGTTCCTCCCACTCCTACAACCATCAATGTGGAGACTCCAGTGGTGACTGAAGTTCCACCAGCCGCCCTGGAAGTCACCACAACACCTAGAAGACAAGAAGCATACCGATACAGTGGCTGAAGCTGAAGCCAGAAAGTTTCTCAGTCACGACTGAGCCCTAGGATGCTCAGGCTTGGTTCAAGACATTGGAGAGCACCATGGAGCTTCTTGACTGGCCAGAAGTCGAGAAGGTCAAGTGTGTCTCTTTCTGCCTATCAGGAAATGCTCGTATATGGTGAGAGAGAGAGAGTTAAGAGCAAGAGAGTAGTCAATCAGATGAACTGGACTGACTCCGAGACAGAGTTCACGAAGAATTCTTCCGCCAACGGATCACCAATAAGCATTATGAAGAGTTTATAGAATTCAAAAGGTGAACCATCCTTTGAGTTCACGGGAGTACCAAAGAGGAAGACCCAGAAATTCCTCTCCTCCCTAACAGCTCACCAGATGTTAGCTAAAGGATGTACTGGTTTTCTTGGGTACATTGTGAATACAGAAGAACAAGAAAGACCTAAGCAGGATGATGTTCGGGTAGTCTGTGAGTATCCAGAGGTATTCCCAGAAGAGCTACTTGGACTACCTCCCAACCGAGAAGTGGAGTTTGAGATTGAATTGGTTCCTGGTACCGGTCCAATTTCAAAAGCTTCATACCGTATGTCTCCAGCAGAGCTGAAAGAGTTACAAGAACAACTTCAGGAGCTGCTTGACAAAGGCTTCATCCGCCCTAGTCATTCACCATGGGGAGCTCCTGTGATGTTTGTCAAGAAGAAGGACGGATCTATGCGGATGTGCATAGATTATAGAGCTCTGAATCAAGTGACAATCAAGAACAAGTACCCCCTTCCCAGGATCGACGACTTATTTGATCAGTTGAGAGGGGCAACAGTGTTCTCAAAGATAGACCTGCGCTCTGGGTACCATCAGTTGAAAGTGAAGGAAAGTGATATACCAAGAACAGCTTTCAGGATCAGATATGGACACTATCAGTCCGTAGTCATGCCTTTTGGTGTGACTAATGCACCAGCGATCTTCATGGACTTAATGAACAGAGTGTTCAGGGAATACCTTGACAAATTTGTCATCGTATTCATTGACGACATTCTAGTCTATTTAAGGACCCCAAAGGAGCATGACACGCACTTGAGAATAATACTGCAGACCCTACAGCAGAAACAACTTTATGCTAAATTCTCAAAGTGCGAGTTCTGGTTAAATCAGGTGGCGTTTCTAGGTCACATTATTTCTAGAGAAGGCATCCAAGTGGATCTAGCCAAAATAGAAGCAGTTAACAACTGGAGTAGACCCAAGAATGCTAGGGAAATCAGGAGCTTCCTTGGTTTAGCTGGGTACTACAGGAAATTTGAGGAGGACTTTTCCAGGATAGCCTCTCCACTAACAGCCCTCACCAGGAAGAACAAGAGGTTTGAATGGTCAGACAAATGTGAGCAGAGTTTCCAAGAGCTAAAGAAGAGACTGACCAGTGCTCCCATCCTGATAGTTCAAGAAAGTGACAAGAGTTTTGACATCTACAGTGATGCTTCCAAGATGGGCCTAGGAGCTATACTCATGCAAGAAGGAAAAGTTATAGCTTATGCTTCCAGAAAACTCAAAGATTATGAGAAGAACTACCCCACTCATGATCTTGAGCTGACAGCTGTGGTCTTTGCACTGAAACTCTGGCGACACTACTTGTATGGAGTCCAGTGCAGAATCTTCACAGACCATCAGAGTTTAAAGTATTTCTTCACCCAGAAAGACTTAAACATGAGACAATGCAGGTGGCTGGAGTTGGTCAAAGAATATGACTGTGAAATCCTCTACCACCCAAGCAAAGCTAACAAAGTGGTAGATGCACTAAGCAGAAAATCCAGTGCATCCCTGATGTCTTTGTCATCATTAGCCCTACCACTGCAGAAGGAGTTGTCAGACTTTGGAATGGAAATTATTTATGGGAAACTCTCTGCATTGACCTTAGAGTCAACCTTGCTTGAGGATATACAGAGAAAGCAAAGTGAAGATCCAGATATCCAGAAGATCAAGATTCTAGAGGAAGCTCATAGTACACCATACTCTATGCATCCTGGTTCCACCAAGATGTATCAGGACGTGAAACAGAGGTTCTGGTGGTCTGGACTCAAAAAAGATGTTGCGAAATATGTCAGTACCTGCCTGACATGCCGGAGAGTCAAAGCAGGGCACCAGAGACCAGGAGGAGTCCTGCAACCCCTTCCAATACCAGAGTGGAAGTGGAAAGACATATCCATGGACTTTATAACAGGTCTTCCAAGAACCACGAATGGATATGATGCGATATGGGTAATAGTGGACTTATTGACCAAGTCTGCTCATTTTCTAGCCATCAAGGTGTCCCACTCTATAGAGCAGTTGTCACAACTGTATGTTAAGGAAGTGATCAGACTTCATGGAGTTCCAAAATCTATTGTGTCTGATAGAGATGGGCGATTCACCTCTTATTTTTGGGAGTGTGTTCAGAATGCACTAGGCACCAAACTCAAGTTCAGCACAACCTTCCATCCTCAGACTGATGGACAGATAGAGCGAGTAAATAAGATTTTAGAAGATATGCTCAGAGCCTGTGCACTAGAATTCAAGGGAAGTTGGTGCAAGTATCTATGCTTAGTTGAATTTGCCTACAACAACAGCTATCAGGCCACCATCAAGATGGCACCATATGAGGCGTTGTATGGCAGGAAGTGCAAATCACCTATTTGTTGGCAAGAAGCAGGTGAGAGAAAGAAATGGAAGTAGAGATGGACATCTAGACAGAGATGATAGAAGAAACCACTCAGGCTATCCAGAAGATCAGACAGAGGATTGCGACTACCCAGAGTAGACAGAAGAGTTATGCTGACACACGCCGTAGGCCACTTGAATTCCTAGTAGGAGATTCAGTCTTTCTCAAGGTCGCTCCTATGAAGGGAGTGATGAGATTTGGCAAGAAGGGCAAATTAAGTCCTCGCTACGTAGGAACTTACCTGATCATAGAGAGGATTGGGAAAGTACCTTACAAGCTGGACTTACCACAAGACATGTCAGCAATACATAATGTATTTCATGTCTCCATGCTAAAGAAGTGTCTCCACGACCCTAGCCAAGTGATTTAGCCTCAGACAGTGCAGATCCAAGAGGATCTTAGCTACGAGAGCAGACCTACACAGATAGTGGACAGAGCATTTAAGAGACTGAGAAATAAAGAAGTGTCACTAGTGAAGGTCATCTGGCAGAACCAGAAGCACGAGGAAGTCACTTGGGAGCGTGAGGACAGTATGAGACAGAAATATCCGGAACTATTCTAAGATCGAGGACGAACTTTTTATAAGGTATGAGGGATTGTAACGACCCAATTTTTCTTATTTCAAGTTCTAAAAGTCCTCATTAATACTTAGAAATGCTAAAGAAATATTCTAGAGATTTTTAGAAATTTTTAGAGTATTTTTACGTAATTTTTGGAAGTCGTTTGATATTTTTACAAAACGAAAGAAGATCCGACTAAAATAATGTTAAAGCCGAGATTCGAACCATGGACCTCGGATCTGAACCAAGCCTTAACCGAATCCAGCCAGCCAACTGTTCTGCGTCCTTTTCGTGAACATATAGAGAACGAAATTTATATAAGTAGTAGAAGTTAATAACAGGAAATAATAGGAAGAAAAGGGTTGCAGCCGAGATTTGAACCCACGAGCCGAGCCTTAACCGAATGCAACCAACTAAGTGTTCCACGGGAGTTTGTTAATCAAGTAGGGAACAAAATATATATAAGCTAAAGTTGGAACCGAAGATGCCAAATAGTTTAAAAGGGTTTGATTTCTTTCCCGAACCCTAATTCCTTTTTCTTCCTCCTCACGCGTGCGACGGCGCTTCTGGTCTCGGACGGAAACGCAGCAAGGCTAGGGCATTTCCGGTGGCCGGCGAGCACCCTTCTCCGTGAGGTCCTCACACCATCAAGCTCCTCTCGTCAAGAAGAGACGCGGACACAAAGGAGTTGCTGAGGTTTCAAGTTCCACCCGAAACCCTAGAACCTGCCTCTCTCTCGGTTGTAAGTCCAAGCAACCATTGTAAGTACTACTCACCTGTGGTAGGAGTTGCTCCGAACTTAGGGTTTCGTTTCCTTGTTTTCGGATTGTATTTCTCCTTGTTTTTGAATCTGCCGTGAGTTGCCATGTTTAGATGATTGCTACGGTGAACCCTGGGATAAGTGGTTTTCCTTGTTTCCGAATCATGCTTTGAAAGTGATTGAATTTGGGGGTTTAGGATGACTGTCGTGAGTTTCATTAAGGATACAAGAGGGGAATTTGCTTAGGTTTTGATATTGGGTGTGATATGTTGTTGCTCATTATCTTTTGTAGTTATTACAGATTCTGTTTGTAGTTTTCTGTTCGTAGTTTGGTTTTTATCCCAGCATGCAGTTTAGACTTTACCTCTTTGCTGTAAAATTCTACTTTGCTGGTTAATTTCCTTTTGCTGCCTTAGCTTGGTTAATTTCCCTTTTCTACCGTGAGTTTGATATAGCAGAGGAGAAGGGATTTTAATGGATTTAGCATATGTTTAAGTATTTCATCTTATGTTGACTTTGCAGATTTTAGTTCATATGCAATTAACTGGACATGAACAGCTTTATTAGGGCTTAGAACAGCCCCCTGGAGCTTGTTGCAGTCCAGATTTTAATGGCTTTGTTTCCATGCTTCATATTTTCTGTACAGTTCAGATTTGTTCTTGCTATGCTATCATGTTCTTCTATTTCTTGTATAGTTCAGGATTCTTATGACTGGTAAAGTTAGGTGTATATCCCAGTTTTATTAGCATTTTCTGCAAGCACGATCAGCTCTTTTGGAGCTTAGAACAGTCCCTCTTGGTGCTTGTTGCAGTCCGGATTTTTAATGCCTTTGTTTTCCTTGCATCGGTTTTTGTACAGCATTAGGATGGTTTGAGATGTAAGAGTAGTAAGTGTTCCTTGATGTCTTGCTTCCGGATTTCCTTCCTGTACAACATTAGGATGGCCTGGAATTAATGAGTAGTTTAAGAAGTTCTTCTACATACATTATGCTTTGGTTCCTTGTAGGTTCTAGCATATCATTTTATTCATGTATAAACTTTAGATAGCAGAAATTAGTTTGTAGTAGTGTAGATTTTTCAATTGGTAGTAGAGCAGATTTTTGGTATGTAGCATGCTTAGAGAGTGAAGATTTGCTTTCCTTTAATTTATGTTTATTGTAGCATACTTAGAGAGTTCAGATTTGCTTTCCTTTAATTCATGTTTATTGTAGCATGCTTAAAGAAGTCAGATTTGCTTTCCTTTGATTTATTCTATTGATACATGCTTAAAGGTTCCTGTTGCTCTATAAAAACTCTAGGATCTGCTCGTAGGTGGAAAAGATAAGAGTTCTATTAAACTTTTTTTTTGGGGATTATGAGAAGTTATGAGTCGAGAAAAGACCAAGGTCTAGTTAGAAAAGATAACAAGAAATTTAAAGTAAGAGGCTAGTACCCAACTTCCGAGGTTGTCGTTAAACAAATCCAGGTGAGCAATTCCGAGGTCTTGGCCCTGGTAAGACCGAGGTCTTTACCCTCATAGGACTGGAGGCTCGCTACCTCAGTCTCTATTAGAGAGCGCGCATTTGGTACTAAGCCTGTGCCTAAAGAAAGAAAAGATGAAAGTTAAATATTAATTTCAAGTATAAGGCTATAAGTAAATGAAACAAGTATCACTTATGTTTAGAACTAGCAAAGTTTAGCTCTTATAATTCTAAGCATACAGTATTAGTTTTCATTTGCTTTCCTTATGAGTTTATTGAGCATGATTATCTTTATTTCCAGCATGCAGATTTATTCTTGTATATCATCAGTATGCAGATTATTTTAGTGCTTTGCTATTAGATGAGCATGTTTAGCTTTTCTTTTTAGCATTTCAGTTTTAACATCCTTTGTATCTTATGCACTTTCGAGTTTTTGTGAGATAGTTTAGTACTTACTAAGCATTTCGCTTATAGATTTATTTTCCTCCTACCGCAGATAAAGGAAAAGCTAAAGTATAAAAGAGGAAGGCGACAAGGAGGATGCGTGATGGATGGTGTGTGATGTTGAACTATGGAAGCCTCGGGACTTGGCTAAGAAGTTGTTTAGAGTTCTTCTTTAATGTTATTAGAGAAGTTAAAATTGTTAAAGAGTTATTTCTTTTTCTATGTTGCTAATTGAGTCTATTCCACATTGTTAGTTTGGTTGTTTTCCACTGTTGGAGCTTTATTCATTTGCTATTGCTAGAATAGTTATTTTTAAGTTGTTGTGTCTTATTACTGCATGGTTATGAAATATATATACCAGCTGCATGTGGCTGATGGTTTATTTTGCATGTATTGATGATTATTGTCACCGGTACAGGGGAGACTCTGCCGAAATTTTTCGGTAGGAACTTCGCTGGGGCCGTGATAAATTTAAGTGTTGCTAATAATAGCATAAGTAACACTGGTAAGTAGAGTAATAGATAAGTAATGGTCGCCCTTAGAGAGTAGTAGTATAGATAAGAAGGGTGGTCGTTACAGCTCAAGTTTTCCCTTGTGTCCAAGAGGTCTTGGTGAGGCTGTGGCGAGGTTTCTCCACCCACATGAAGGTTTGAGCTAGCCGAAGGTTCTGGGGACTAATCCATCGATGAATTGAGGGATCGTCCACCTTTCGGACAACCGTGGAGTAGGAGCAAGTTATCTCCGAACCACGTTACATTGATGTGTATTGGTTTACATTTCCTTATTATTTTTAGATTAGCTTTTTATTTGTATTTGTTTGTATTCCGCTGTGCTAACATTGTAGGAAGCAATCAATTTGGGAGTGTCGTCTATTTAACCCCCCTTCTAGCCTGCCGCAAGATCTCTAACAAGTGGTATCAAAGCGGGACGCTCTCCATTGGACTAACCGCCAAGATGGTCGACTTGATAGTACCTCCAAAGTTTGAAGGAGGAAGCCTAGGGGGCATCACATTTTGGATGATGAAGATGGAGGTCTTCTTCGACACAGATTGGTACACCATGATAATGATCAAGGAGCCGTTCGAAGTCCCAAAAGACAAGAAAGGGTAGAAACTCCGACTAAGATATTTGATGGAAGAGCAAACCTCACCATCGGAGGCAAATTCAAAATGTCGATTTTAATTGATATTTTGCCTAACGATGTTGAGAGTTGTGTAGGTAAGTATAAGAACGCCCATGAGTTGTGGAGCAAGGTGAAGATGGTTCTACGGGAAGGACCTAAACCTACACAAGAAGAAGAAGAAGAACCCAACGAGATAGGTTTAATTTCTCAAGTTGAGGAGGAGCAAATGGAAGTTGAGCCATGCTCAATATCCGAGGAGGAGAAGGAAGATGAGGCATCATCTACATCCTCAAAAGTTGAAGAAGAAGCCAAGACAGATGAAGAAGATGTCTTGGAAGTAGTCAACCTAATGAGCATCTCCACCGAAGTAAAGTCAAAGGACCACATAATATGCTTCAAGTGCAATAAAAAGGGACACTACAAGAGTAGATGTCCAATGGGTAAGAAAGAGGTATCTCCTAAACTCAATTCAATTTCTTTAGAATCTAATTTGAGTTATAGGAAGAAGAAGGAGAAGAAGCACATTAGATGCTTCACATGTGGAGAAATGAGACACTACTACACAAAATGCCCAAAGAAGGGAGAGCTCAAGAAGTTGGAGCATTTGAAGAAATGGGAGAAAGAGAAGAAGAGGAGTTCAAGTCAAGGGGGAGTTTCAAGGGTAAGAGAGGTATGCCCTAATTTGAAGTGTAATTCAAATTTAAATTCTTACACTCCCATGCATGCTAGAAATAATTGCTATTATTTACCCATGCATAACTTTGGTTTCAGATATCATGATAGGAATAAGATAATTGTAGATCATAACCCTAGGAGAACCATTCATGATAAATCTAGAAATGGTAGACCTAAGAAGAACCAAGACATTAATCCCAAGAAGAGGAGACACATGCCTAGAAAGGGTAGGTCTAGGAATGTTCAAGGTGGACAAATCAACTCTAGGGTTAGGGACCTAGAAAGGGAAAATCAAGTTTTGAAGGCAAAGCTTGATCAATTGGAGAAAACCCTAGATAGATTCAATGTTGAATCTAGAGGATTAAGTATGGTGTTGGGTAGTCAAAGACCCAACAATGATATATCGAGTTTGGGATACCAATCTAGTATCTCCAAGGCTAAGGGAAAGTCTTATGCTAGGGTTGCATATAACTATAGGAAGGAGAAGCCAATAAATGACAAGAGAAAGTCATTTAAAGGTAAGGTTAAATTAACCAAGGACAAGATATCAAAGGTTAAAAAGGTTAGATTTGTAGGCCAAGTGTCACCGGAGGTGCACCGATGTGGCCTAGCAATTGTGGATGAGTCACCTAGAGAGGTGGCTAAAGCTAAGAGTTCTAGGAGGAGCTCTAAGAGCCAAGTTGGGACCCATGGCAAATGGATTTCAAGTGAATTTTACTTGGGAATTTAGAGGAGGCATGGAGTGTGCCAAATGGTTTGGAGACGGACTTGAGCCTCAAACCTAGAGAATTGACATATATGGATTGTGTTTCATACAAAGAAATATGACATTGGAGTCATATTATATGATAATTTCTTTTGGATGTATAGATGTTATATAAACCAATGCTAGGGATGCATTGTGGGTTAGTATGAGCAAATATATCAAGAGGAAGTCAAAACTAGGACTTTAGGTCAAGGTTCAATTGAACCATTTAGGTAGTTTTAGATTTTGTGTCAATCTTGGGATTTGTGATAGATACATTTTGTAATATATTTTTTCTAAGTAGACATGGGTAAAACATACCTCTCCATAAAATTTAAAGAATTTTGGATGTCTGTGGAATTATTGGTGTATTTCTGAAATCGGGTAAAAAATATAGGATATACTAGAATTTGGGTGCCAGTCGACTGGTACAGTTACTAGTCGACTGGTAACAGTGAATATCAAACACAGAATGCTTCTGTGTGTTGATTTCGATAAGGGCAGTCAACTAGTACTTTTGGCAGTTGATTGATACCAGCTTGAAATTGCTTTCAACACTGGATTCTGATCGGGTCAGCTTGTATAGGTATATGAGATCTTGGGAGGAAAAATACACGAGTTTAGGGTTAGTTGGATCAAAAGTTTTCAACAATTGGGATATTGTTGGAAAGCTTTTTGGATGTTAGGCAAAGGGGGAGAAGTAAGATTTAGTTGGGAAAACCTTAGTGCCTTTGCGTAGGGGGATCTTTGTGATAGGTTCTTAAATAGCCCTGTGATAAAATCCTAGCTCATTTGGGAGCTTAGGTGTAGGGGGAGCCTTGGGATAGGTTCTAATGCATGTTTGTATTTTCATTCGGTAGTATAAGTCCAAGTGTGTAGCCTTGATAACGTAAGTCCATTCGGTGGTGTAAGTCCAAGTGTGTAGCCTTGGCAATGTAAGTTCATTTGGCGGTATAAGTCCAAGTGTGTAGCCTTGGCAACGCAAGTCCATTCGGCGGTGTAAGTCCAAGTGTATAGCCTTGGCAACGTAAGTCCAAGTGTGTAGCCTTAGCAACGTAAGTCCATTGTTTTAGCATGTTTATTTGCTATTTGTTTTCCCTAACTTAAACGTATTACCAAATATAAAAAAGGGGAAGATTGTTGGAGCAATCCCAATTGTCCGCGCGACCATATGTTTTGGTGTTTAGGCAAAGGGTTTAAGTTAGGTTCACCCTTGTATTTGATATGTGTATATGAGTGTGCATGTTTGCAGGATTCACATATGACCCAGGTTGATGGCTTCGGGTCCAGTGAAGGATGGAGCATCCGAGGGACCGTGGATAAGGCAACAAGGACAAGGGCCGAGAGAAGTGACTTCGAGGCATACACGAAGGATGACATTGGGACGAGTTGCGGGCTTGGGTGCATCCGAGGGACGAGAGCCAAAGGAAGTAGGCTTGAAGGCAAGAGGTCAAAACTGCAACGAAGAGTCAAGTGAGTCGTAAGGGTGAGGGTCCGAGTGTTGAGAGATTGTACTCGAGTACTAGTCGACTGGTGGTTTCATCAGCTGACTGGTGTAGTCGACTGGGAGCAAACAGAATGCTTTTGTTCGCTCGACCAGTGTGGAGCAATCGACTGGTATTTTAACCAATCGACTGGTATCGAGCCGTTTGGATGTAAGGTTGAATCTCCACAAAGAACAGTCGATTGATGGTTTTGGCAGTCGACTGGTAGGCGGGGTTTTCCAACCCGTAGCCTATATAACCAAAGCTTGGAAGCTTGGTTAGGATTGACGAAATTGGACTTGGTTAAAGTCTAATTAGTTGTCTACCAGTGCTCAAGGTTTCCCTTGTGTCCAAGAGGTCTTGGTGAGGTTGTGGCGAGGTTTCTTCACCCACAAGGAGGTTTGAGCTAGCCAGAGGTTCCGGGGACTAATCCACAGACGGATTGAGGGATCGTCCACCTTACCGACTACCGTTCTAAGATATGCGAATTTCTTTTTAGGGTTATTATTGAATAACCTTATGGAAATTTTAGGAAATTTTAGAAAATTTTTTGGATCTTTCGGAGGTCGTATGACTAGTTTTGCGGGGATAGGAGTAGAGGTCTGTTTAGAAATACGTGTGTGAGAGTTTAATTGAGGAGTTACCTAGGGTTTAATTTCCTTAACCCTAGGTGGACCATGTTAATAAGGGTTCCCTCACTCGAACCCGATAACCCGTTTTCTTTCTTCTTATATCCCTTCTCCCTCGCGCATAGTAGCCAGATCCGAACAGGTTCTTTTCTCTCTCGCGCGAACTCCCCGACGCCGACGCCGACGCCTGCCTCGACAATCGGCTACCTTCGTCTTCCCTTCTCTCGGTGGCGCCGGCGAGGAGCGGACCTTGGAGCGTTGAGAGGAAGAGAGGTTAGTTACAGCCGAACCCTCTTTCTCCCCGATCCGTTCCTCCCTTCTCTGATCTCGGTGAATAACAGTGACAGATCTCGATTTGGGGGTCTCGCCTGCTGTCGGAAGGGGATCGAGGGCATTGAGATTTGGATCTGGCCAACGTCGACCGATTGGGGGAAGTAACGCCCATCGCTTCCTCCCGATCTCCTTCTCTGTTCGTCGACAAGGAACCGATCGTGCCCTAGCTGTGATCTTTGAGGTAAGCGGTTGGGTTTTTTGGTCGTGAATTCGAGTTCCCGATTCCCTTTTCTTGTGTTGATTTGGACGATCTTGTTAGAAGATGAGATTTGTGTTTGATTTCCGGCCACCACAGCTAGGTTGGATCGATCTCTTCATCAGATCTGTGATTACCTCCGGTGATTGAAGAGTGCGGAGGTAAGGAGAGAAACTTTTATTACTATTGTAGGGATAAATAGATCTGATAAATTTTGTTGTTCTTGATCGGATGGGTGAAGTTACCGTGGGTAGGTTTCTGATGACAGGGATTTGATGCGATGTCTAATTCTTGTTCTTTCTCTTGATCTAACCTTAGTTTGCAGTAAGTCCAGTGTATTCCTTGACCTAGATCAATGATGAAATCAATAGGAGTTGTGAATTGTGTTGTTCGGCTGTGGAAGGCTTTGAGTACTATGTTTACTGGAAACCCCTGTGAACACTGTGGATCAAGATTAGTTAACAGTCAAATTTAGATTTTTGCTTTAATCAGAGGGTTGCAAATGTAGGTGTATCTAAACCTGAAATGGATTTCATGATGTTTAGGTTTGCTTCTTGTTAGGTGGTAAAGGAAGGATTAGGAATAATTAAGAGTCTAATGGGAATTTAGGTTTGGGATGAGTTGAGCTAGATTGAGATTTAATTTAGCTTTACTAGTGGAAGGAATAGTAATCACAGTAGCTATTACTTTCATTTGGTTATTTATTTAAAGGTAATTCACCTATTTGTAGTGTACACATATTTAGTTATATAAATTTGTATATGTGATACAGGACATTGATCGATGACGTGCCGCGTGACGTGGAGGTTCTGTTGATACGGGATATATTGAGGCGGGTATTTCTTCCTTAATTTCTATTTAGTTCTTTGAACTTTAAAGCATGACTATATTTGGATAATTAGGTTGCATTCCTTAAATCTGATTATTTGTTGTTTTCCTGCTTGTCACTTTTGCTTGATCCTTGATATGATCTAGTTCGATTCGTCACAGTCTCTATCCTTGTTATCTGGAACTCGATTGTATATACTCATGTAGAGTGTTGTAGGGATGACTGTATTGGATATTTGTGGTCTATACCTGTCTAGGTTGTGATTGGTATGTGTTATGGGTTTTACATGATTAACATTCCATTGGCATAGTAGTATGTGTAGTTACGTATGTCGTGGTTAATGGGGATGTTTATGAGGTTTGGGGTTGTTGCGTGGATGATGATTATATATATATATATATATATATATATATCATTCATTGCATCTGATCATCATTGTCTCCCTTGTGGTTGAGAGAGTCATCAGTTGATTTGGTTTAGCGCCGCACACTCGGTGTAACGCCCAAAAATTCTCAAATCAATTTTAGAAATATTCTATGATTTTTCTGGAATTTTAGGATATTTTTACAGAATTTTTAGAGTAGCAGAAGTAGCAAAAAAATAAATAGAATCGTAAAATAACCTACGCGGGGATTGAACCCGAGACCTATTGGGTCCTACACCTTATGGTGAACTCTAGTAACCAAGTGAACCCAGCAGGGCCGTGCTGAAAGGAAAGGGAAACAATTTTATTTAAGTTAGAGTTGGGTGAATTAATTCCTTAATATAAATAGGGAATTAAGTGAGGAGTTTTATTTTTATCGTGACTTACATCTTCTCCTCACCCTAATCCCGCCGACCCCTTCTCCTCTTCTTCTCTCAGCGCCAACCACAAGCACGCCTAGGGTTCCATCCCTAGGGCCATAGGAGGACTTTCTGGCGACGACTCCGACACGAGGACGCTCCTCTCGGCGAGAGGAACACGTAGACGCAAGGAGATCGTCGAGAAGATCGTCTCCACCGGAAAATTAGCGACTAGATTCGTAAGAAAACTAGTGCAGGAGGTAAGAAACCCCTCACCTGCAGTATAAGTAGCTTCCGTGTGAATTTTATGCTTCAGTTTAGTAGTATGTAGATTTCCGGCACAAAGGATGCGAATTAGCGCATACCAAGTGTTCGATTAAATTATTAGCACGGTTAAAATGTAACTTAAGCATTTTACTAGCTTGGCTAAATGCGATAGAAGCATTCATTCAGTATGTTTAGCTTTAGAACAGCTTATATGGGACTACGGTCCAATGGGTGGGCTCCCACAGTCGCCTCTAGGTTCAGATAACCTAGCTCTAGGTTCAGATAACCTAGAAATAGCAATATAAGAAGAACTCAGCTATAATCAGTATTTTATTTTAGCAGTGGCACTGTACTGGATTAGATATCCATTGGGTTGGGCTCCCACAGTCGTCTCTAGGTTTAGATAACCTAGTAACTCTACTAAATTCGGGACTTGCAAACCCGGACCTAGTTAGGGATGCGCGCATAGCAAGTACAGTTGCCGGGCCCAAACAGCAGCATAATTATTATTTTAATCTATTTATGAAATAGTTTTCGAAACTTCAAAAATAGTTATGTGAATTCAGTACAGCTTTAGCATTTATTTAGAATTAGCTCAGTTCAGTTTGTTTGTATCAGTTTAGTTTTCTATTGATACCATATGATAGCATATGTTAGCACTTGTTGCCATGACTAGTTTGTTTGTATGCCATGCTATGCTTTATTTGTTCAGCATATATTTCAAATAACATGTTTTAAAAACATAAATTGCATCGTATGCATGTTTTAGTGAGGTAGATGGTTTCTTACTAAGCTCTCAAGCTTACAGATACTCTTTTCCTTATACTGCAGATAAAGGTAAAGGAAGGATAGACTAGCGGAGGCTGGAGGTCAATACAATGATGAAGATGTGTGTGGATGGAACCTGGAATAAAGACCTTGGAAGAACTAGAACATTTAAGAACTTAGTATTTCTTATCATGTTACTCTTTGCTTATTCAGTATCTAAATGCATGGAATTATAGAAAATCTGCTTAGATTGTTAGTAACCATGTTTAGAATGTTAGTTGTTGGATATTGGAATGTCCTCTAGTTATTTTAGAACTTGTGTATGTGAGTTTTGCACGAAACAGTGCTGAAATCAGACTTCTGATACGAAATCAAAAACCCCAATCGATCAGTGGATCGATTGGGGGCCCTCAATCGATCAGTGGATCGATTGGGGGCCCTCAATCGATCAGTGGATCGATTGGGAGCCTGGTTCCGCGAACAGTAAGCTTTTGGATCGATCAGCCGATCGATCCAGTAGCATTCTGTCGCGAACAGTCAGGTCCTGGATCGATCAGCCGATCGATCGGGGAAATCGCTCCCGCGAACAGAGAGCTCTGGAATCGATCAATGGATCGATTGGCCAGTCTGGATCGATCAGCCGATCAATCCAGAATATTAGCCCGATCACAGTAGCCATCGGAATCGATCCATGGATAGATTCAACAGCTTGCAATCGATTGAGTTCAGTCTGGATCGATTGGGAAGCTGGGTTTCGACCAAGAGACCTTGTAGTTCAGCTCCTTGTCCATAGGGGATGCAGGATATGCCATGTATACCTTAGATTGCATCCCTTAGCATATGTAGAATAAAGAAATGGTATTAGTTTAGTAAAGTTTTAAATTAATCCAGTTTTCCGCACCTAGACTTAGTGATGGTCATGGAGATAGCTTAGCACAGCATAATGTGACGGTCCGACCTTACAGCCTAGCCAGTAGAAGGCGGGTCGTTACAGAGTGGTATCAGAGCAAAAGTTCCATACTTCCTGCACACACATCAGCATTGAACCTGCAGCTTCCAAGTAAGAAACGTCTCTCACTTTATTATGTTCTTTCTTTCATGTTTATAGATACCGTAGTATGTTGATTGATGATAGTACCTAACATGATAGTGATAGTAGTTATATAAATATGATTGCCTTAGTTATGTATGTCCTCTATGTCTTTAGAAATGGCACGAGGACGCCCAGCTAAAAGGGCACCAGCTGCTGAGCCCCAGCATGAGGCAGACAGTTCAGTGCCTCTCCCAGACCTTACAGCATTAGTGGCTCAGTTACAACAGCAGCTAGCTGAACAGCAACAGGAGATAGCCACCTTAAAGGCTAATCAGCATAATACTCCCACTGTCACCCCGGAACCAAACATAGCAACCCCAGTAGTTATAGAGGTTCCACCAGTCCAGCCTACAGCACCAGTAGCCCCAGCAGCAGAGGCAAAGAGAGAAGCCTATCTGATCCAGTGGCAGAGAGTCAAGCCCGAGAACTTCTCAGGCACCAGTGAACCATGGGATGCCCAAGCTTGGTTCAAAATATTGGAGAGTACGATTGAGCTTCTAGACTGGCCAGAGCATGAAAAGGTGAAGTGCGCCTCCTTCTGCTTGACAGGAGATGCACGTATGTGGTGGGAGAGAATTAGAGCGAAGCACCCAGTGAATCAGATGACATGGGCCGACTTCGAGAAAGAATTCTTCGAGGAGTTCTTTCACATGCGGGTCACAAACCGCCACTACGACGAGTTCACTGAGTTTCGTCAGGGCAACCTATCAATTGAGGAAGCCGTGAAGAAATTCAACAGATTGGCTCGTCTATGCCCTGAACTAGTCAGCACAGAAAAAGAACGAGTCCGGTTGATGCTCAAGATGCTGAGGCCGGAAATAGCAATGAACGTGGCTGGCGGCGTTCATAGGCCGCAAACCACCGAAGAACTAGTCAGCAGTGCTCTGACCACCGAGCACTACCAGAATAATATCAAGCAGCAGAAGCAAGTCCTCTCAGAGTCCAAAGGGCAAGGAGGCTTAGGTACTCAGAAACAACAGGGTCACAGCTCTAACTGGAAAGGGAACTCCAGCAACAAGTGCAAACCAGGGAGTTACCCGAAAGGAGGACCAGCTAGTAAACAGCCTAGTTATCCCAAATGTGCTACTTGTGGGAAATTTCATCCAGGAGTTTGTCGCAAGTGCACACGAGGATGCTTTAAATGTGGATAGGAAGGGCATATGGCTAAGCAGTGCCCAAACAAGACTAGTCTTCCTCTACCACAGCCGATTCAGTATGGAGGCCAGCCAGCTCAATTACATCAGATGCAGGCCGCTCTAGATGGTCCCCATATCAGCCAGGGCAGATTAGAAGCCCCTCTAGCTATGACCAATGCGAGGATCTACTCACTCACCAGAGAGGACGTAGAAAATGCCTCGACAGTTGTTACAGGTCAGGTTAGTATTTTACAGCAAAGTACAACTGTCTTATTCGATACTGGGGCAACCCATTCTTATGTATCTAGGGCATTTTCCGAAAAGTTAGAGATACCTCCAGAGGTAGTCCGTAGTCAGTTTCTGACGACCCTACATTCAGGAGAAATTATGGCATCCACACACTGGCTCAGAGCAGTGCCAGTCATTATTGCAGACAGAGAACTCTTTTGTGATCTGATAGTGCTAGATATGACTGATTATGATGTCATCCTTGGAATGGACTTCCTGATCAGATACGGTGCCTCTATAGAGTGCCGTAAACAGAAAGTCGTATTCCAACCTGAAGCAGAAGTGCAATTCGAGTACATCGGAGAACCAAAGAGAAAGGCCAAGAAATTTCTCTCAGCTCTGAAGGCACAGAAATTAATGGATTCAGGATGTACGGGATTTTTAGCGCATGTAGTCAATGCCAGTCAGGACAAGGACCAACAGCTAGTAGAGGTCCGAGTCATATGTGACTACCCAGCAGTCTTCCCTGAAGAGTTACCAGGCCTAGCACCAGACAGGGAGATTGAATTTGAGATAGAACTCATTCCCGGTACGAATCCTATCTCCAAGGCACCTTATCGCATGGCCCCAGCAGAACTGAAGGAACTTTAGGAGCAATTACAGGAGCTGCTTGACAAAGGTTTCATACGCCCTAGTCACTCACCATGGGGAGCGCCTGTATTGTTCGTGAAGAAGAAGGACGGGAGCATGCGCCTGTGCATAGACTACCGGGCACTGAACCAAGTCACCATCAAGAACAGGTATCCTCTTCCCAGAATAGATGACCTGTTCGATCAGCTAAAGGGAGTAGCAGTGTTCTCTAAGATAGACCTCAGATCAGGTTATCATCAGGTGAAAGTTAAAGAAGGGGATATACCCAAGACAACATTCAGGACTAGATACGGACACTACGAGTTCGTAGTCATGCCCTTTGGCGTGACAAATGCTCCAGCTACTTTCATGGACCTCATGAACAGAGTATTCAGGGACTACCTAGATAGATTTGTTATCGTGTTTGTCGATGACATTCTTATCTATTCAGGAACTCAGGAAGAACACGCAGAGCACCTGAAGATAGTATTGCAGACCCTTCAGCAGAACCAGCTGTACGCCAAGTTCACGAAATGTCAAGTTTGGTTAGATCAGGTGTCCTTCCTGGGTCACATCATCTCAAAGGATGGTATCATGGTAGATCCCAGTAAAATAGAAGCTGTGAGTAACTGGAAAAGACCCAAGAATGCCAGTGAGATCAGGAGCTTTTTGGAACTAGCAGGTTATTACAGAAAGTTTGTAGAGGATTTCTCCAGAATAGCCTCCCCACTGACAGCTCTTACCAGAAAGAACAGAAAATTTCAGTGGTCAGAGAACTGTGAGAACAGCTTCAGCGAGTTAAAAAGGAGATTGACCAGTGCACCTATTTTGACTCTACCAGAAAACACAGACAACTTTGATATTTACAGTGACGCCTCTAAATTGGGACTAGGAGTAGTACTGATGCAAGAAGGTAAGGTGATCGCCTATGCCTCCAGACAACTCAAGGAATATGAGAAAAATTACCCTACTCATGACCTTGAGCTTGCAACAGTAGTGTTCACTCTCAAAATTTGGAGACATTACTTGTATGGAGCTCAGTGCAGAGTATATACAGATCATCAGAGTCTGAAGTACTTCTTCACTCAGAAGGATCTGAATATGCGACAGCGTAGATGACTTGAGCTGGTCAAAGATTATGACATAGATATCCTATACCACCCAAGAAAAGCCAATAAGGTAGCAGACGCACTTAGCAGAAAGTCCAGTGCTACCTTACTATCCCTAGCAGCCATGTCACCGCCCCTACAGAAAGAGATCACAAATTTTGGTCTCGAACTTGTAGTGGGACAGCTCTCTACTATGACATTAGCATCTACCCTGCTTGGTGACATCCAGACAGCTCAGGAACAGGATCATGAAATTCAGAAAATCAAGCAAGGGTTAGCATAATCAGAAAGTAGAGAATTCAGAGTGTCCGATAGTGGGGTATTGTACTTCGGTGACAGACTCTGTGTTCCAGATCAGGAAGAGTTAAAGAGGAAGATTTTAGACGAGGCTCACAGGACTCCTTATGCGATGCATCCAGGTTCCACCAAGATGTACCAAGATCTAAAGAAATGTTTTTGGTGGCTCGGGATGAAAAGAGACATCGCTAGATATGTTAGCACCTGTCTGACCTGTCAGAGGGTCAAGGCAGAACATCAGAGACTAGGAGGAATTTTGCAACCCATCCAGATCCCAGAATGGAAGTGGGAAGACATTTCTATGGATTTCATAGTGGGCTTACCCAGAACCACGAATGGTTTCGATGCCATCTGGGTAATAGTCGACAGGTTGACTAAATCAACCCACTTCTTAGCTCTCAGGATATCCTACTCCATGGAACAACTAGCTCAGTTGTATCTCAAGGAGATCGTCAGACTGCATAGAGTCCCACGAACCATCATTTCAGACAGAGACAGTAGATTCACGTCACACTTCTGGGAGTGTGTACAGTCAGCATTGGGCACTAAGTTGAAATTTAGCACAGCTTTCCATCCCCAGACAGATGGTCAAATGGAGCGAGTAAATCAGGTACTCGAAGATATGCTCCGCGCATGTGCCCTAGACTTCAAGGGAAGTTGGTGCAAATATCTGAGTTTAGCATAATTTGCATACAACAATAGCTATCAGGCCACTATCGGTATGGCACCTTACGAGGCTCTCTATGGGCGGAGGTGTAGATCTCCAATCTACTGGTATGAGAGTGGTGAACAGAGAGAACTAGAACTTTAGACAGATCTAGTAGCAGATACCACAGCAGCTATACAGCAGATCCGTCAGAGGATAGAGACAGCTCAGAGCCACCAGAAAAGCTATGCTGATACACGGCGCAGACCCTTAGAGTTTTCAGTTGGGGATTCAGTATTTCTCAGAGTGACTCCCATGAAGGGAGTAATGCGTTTTGGGAAGAAGGGTAAACTAAGTCCCAGATATGTGGGACCATACCTATCACCAGAAGAGTTGGCAAGGTAGCATATGAGCTAGAGCTACCACAGGAGATGTCAGCCATCCATAATGTATTTCATGTCTCTATGCTGAAGAAGCATATCCCAGATGCCACCCAGGTGATTGAGCCCCAGTCGGTACCAGTCCGTGAAGACCTCAGCTATGATAGTCGGCCTATTCAGATAATAGACCGAGCAGTTAAGAAATTGCGGAACAAGGAGGTACCATTAGTAAAAGTTATTTGGAAAAATCACACCACAGAAGAGGCAACGTGGGAGACAGAAGCTAGTATGAGGCAGAAGTACCCAGAGTTATTCTAAGTTCGAGGACGAACTTTTTATAAGGTATGGGGGATTGTAACGCCCGAAAATTCTCAAATCAATTTTAGAAATATTCTATGATTTTTCTGGAATTTTAGGATATTTTTACAGAATTTTTAGAGTAGCAGAAGTAGCAAAAAAATAAATAGAATCGTAAAATAACCTACGCGGGGATTGAACCCAAGACCTATTGGGTCCTACGCCTTATGGTGAACTCTAGTAACCAAGTGAACCCAGCAGGGCTGTGCTGAAAGAAAAGGGAAACAATTTTATTTAAGTTAGAGTTGGGAGAATTAATTCCTTAATATAAATAGGGAATTAAGTGAGGAGTTTTATTTTTATTGTGACTTACCTCTTCTCCTCACCCTAATCCCGCCGACCCCTTCTCCTCTTCTTCTCTCAGCGCCAACCACAAGCACGCCTAGGGTTCCATCCCTAGGGCCATAGGAGGACTTTCTGGCGACGACTCCGACACGAGGACGCTCCTCTCCGCGAGAGGAATAGGTAGACGCAAGGAGATCGTCGAGAAGATCGTCTCCACCGGAAAATTAGCGACTAGATTCGTAAGAAAACTAGCGCAGGAGGTAAGAAACCCCTCACCTACAGTATAAGTAGCTTCCGTGTGAATTTTATGTTTCAGTTTAGTAGTATGTAGATTTCCGGCACAAAGGATGCGAATTAGCGCATACCAAGTGTTCGATTAAATTATTAGCACGGTTAAAATGCAACTTAAGCATTTTACTAGCTTGGCTAAATGCGATAGAAGCATTCATTCAGTATGTTTAGCTTTAGTACAGCTTATATGGGACTACGGTCCAATGGGTGGGCTCCCACAGTCGCCTCTAGGTTCAGATAACCTAGCTCTAGGTTCAGATAACCTAGAAATAGCAATATAAGAAGAACTCAGCTACAATCAGTATTTTATTTTAGCAGTGGCACTGCACTGGATTAGATATCCATTGGGTTGGGCTCCCACAGTCGTCCCTAGGTTTAGATAACCTAGTAACTCTACTAAATTCGGGACTTGCAAACCCGGGTCTAGTTAGGGATGCGCGCATAGCAAGTACAATAGCCGGGCCCAAACAGCAGCATGATTATTATTTTAATCTATTTATGAAATAGTTTGCAAAACTTCACAAATAGTTATGTGAATTCAGTACAGCTTTAGCATTTGTTTAGAATTAGCTCAGTTCAGTTTGTTTGTATCAGTTTAGTTTTCTATTGATACCATATGATAGCATATGTTAGCACTTGTTGCCATGACTAGTTTGTTTGTATGCCATGCTATGCTTTTACTTGTTCAGCATATATTTCAAATAACATGTTTTAAAAACATAAATTGCATCGTATGCATGTTTTAGTGAGGTAGATGGTTTCTTACTAAGCTCTCAACCTTACAGATACTCTTTTCCTTATACTGCAGATAAAGGTAAAGGAAAGATGGACTAGCGGAGGCTTGAGGCCAATACAATGATGAAGATGTGTGTAGATGGAACTGGAATAAAGACCTTGGAAGAACTAGAACATTTAAGAACTTAGTATTTCTTATCATGTTACTCTTTGCTTATTCAGTATCTAAATGCATGGAATTATAGAAAATCTGCTTAGATTGTTAGTAACCATGTTTAGAATGTTAGTTGTTGGATATTGGAATGTCCTCTAGTTATTTTAGAACTTGTGTATGTGAGTTTCACACGAAACAGTGCTGAAATCAGACTTCTGATACGAAATCAGAAACCCCAATCGATCAGTGGATCGATTAGGGGTCCTCAATCGATCAGTGGATCGATTGGGAGCCTGGTTCCGCGAACAGTAAGCTTTTGGATCGATCAGCCGATCGATCCAGTCGCATTCTGTCGCGAACAATCAGGTCCTGGATCGATCAGCCGATCGATCGGGGAAATCGCTCCCACGAACAGAGAGCTCTGGAATCGATCAATGGATCGATTGGCTAGTCTGGATCGATCAGCCGATCGATCCAGAATATTAGCCCGAGCACAGTAGCCATCGGAATCGATCCACGGATCGATTCAATAGCTTGCAATCGATTGAGTTCAGTCTGGATCGATTGGGAAGCTGGGTTTCGACCAAGAGACCTTATAGTTTAGTTCCTTGTCCATAGGGGATGCAGGATATGCCATGTATACCTTAGATTGCATCCCTTAGCACATGTAGAATAAAGAAATGGTATTAGCTTAGTAAAGTTTTAAATTAATCCAGTTTTCCGCACCTAGACTTAGTGATGGTCATGGAGATAGCTTAGCACAGCATAATGTGACGATCCGGCCTTACAGCCTAGCCAGTAGAAGGTGTGTCGTTATACTCGATCACTCATAGGTAGTGGTAGCTGGAGAAATTGCCGCTCGTCCTGTCGTGCCACCCGACCACTAGGTTTTTGTGAGATCCGGCGTTGTGAGCAGTCAGGGACCCTGATGTTATGTAGCTAGGTAGATATTAGTGGATTGTCCACCTTGACCACTCTATTGTGGGCTGGAGGGTAGTACAGTCGTCACAGACCCAAGCCTCTCGGCCATACAGGGGTCGTGGTGTCTAGAGAGGTGGCGGGGGTGACCATGGAGCATGCATGCACTTTTGCATATGATGCATGGTGCATCTGTGGGGATATTTTTGCATACATGATTACTAGATATTAGTCGCATGTGATTGTGTATTGTTGCATTTGCTTGAGCTATGTATGCTGCATATGGATGCCATGCCGCATACATGTCATTTACTTTACATATATTTGCAGTCATATATGTATTGCACAGGTGTCAGGAGTATGTTGTTGACTCGGTGAGTTACAGATCATGGTATCATGGTATTGATTCTTTTCGGGTATGTACATTTATGTTATGTGCATTTATTATGTCAGGTTCATTCATATATCATTGTTGTATTAGATATAGTTAGATGTACTATACTTTTGACAGCATGATTCTATTCTTTACTTATGGAGACTGTATTCTTGATTCCTACTTTATTATGCAAACCATGCTTTATTCTGTCCATTACCCACTGAGTTACCTGTACTCACCACCCCGTCTATACCATTTTGATTTTCAGGTAGTAGATAGATGATATGGAGATGCTTGGAGCATATTGCCAGTCGGTCCCATTTCCCGTGTCATATCCGAGGGATGAGTTTTGGTTTTGTTTCTCCTTATCCACATTTCGTATTCGTTGTATTTTGAGTACGGATTATGTTTTGATACTTGTACTACGGACTTCAGATCTGTGATGTGTTTTTGTGGACTTTTTGTGAGTTTCCTCTTCGACTTTCCGTTGTGTTTTTGATATAGCAGTGTGGGCTACATATTAGTTGCATGATTGTTTTCATTTCTTTTATCCAGCCGGGTAGGCTGTGAATATTAACTGCGTGGTTGTGTTTCTTTTGTGCACATATATTCCAGCCGCATGTGGTTTATGTATTTTTGCATGTATGTAAGGTTCAGATTGTCACCGGTACAGGGGAGATGCTGCCGAAATTTTTCGGTAGAGACTCACCCGGGGCATGACAATTTTTGGTATCAGAGCGGGTCTACGAGGCCTATATATTTTTTTTTCTCTCTTGTGCATTGGATTTTGAGATTACGACGTCTATTTCTTGGGTCTTGGATTTCCAAGGATTGCGAGATTTACGAGTTTTAGGAGGATTACGAAGTTTACGAGGTTTATGCTCGGGATTCGTATTTTTTCGATGTGACTGTTCGGATATTGGGACCAGACAGCAGCAGGATATCTCTAAGCTATAGGTTGTAAGTTAAATTACTATTATATTATATTGCTGTAGTCTTACCGTGTTGTTCATATCAGGAATGAAGCGCGGAGATACGACCCCTCGTCCGCATCGTGGTCCGGGGCGGCCACGGAAGCAGCCTATTGAGTCAGTAGAGTCAGAGCCAGTAGGGCAGGAGGCAGATTCTCTCAGGGATCCTACAGAGATTGATATTGATAGTCGTGGACAGACCCCCCAGGTTCACATGAGAGATCAGGGTTTTCAGCCTCAGGTAGTTTCTCCGGTATTACCATCAGTAGTCCCTACTCCCGCCACTACTCCTTGGGTGAGGGATAGAGCGCGTATCCCACTACTGGCTCGGTCTGTAAAGGACCGATTTACTTTATTTCATGGAGTTCCCGACCCTAGTATTGCTCGTTCTTGGTTGGGAAATGTGGAGGATACTTTCGAGTATTTGTCGTGTACCGAGGAAGAAAAAGCCGAATTAGCTGCGTACCACCTTCGAGATCAGGCTGTTACATGGTGGAAGATGCAGAAGACACTTTTTGGAGACCAGAGTATCACCTGGACTTTATTCCGAGATGCATTCGAGAGACAGTATTTCCCAGCTCCTTATCATATGGCCCGTCGACAGGAATTCTTACATTTGAATCAAGGTGATCGGTCTGTGATGGAGTATGATGTGGAATTTAACCGATTAGCTGAGTATTGCCCTCATCTAGTTGCCCAGGAGAGCGATCGGTTAGATCAGTTCACTCAGGGTCTTGCAGCTTATATCCGTATCAGGATGTCTGGTTTTACTCCTAGTACGTACCGGGAGGCGTTAGATAGAGCTTTGATGATTGAGATGACACAACAACAAGTTTCCCTGGAAAAAGGAAAGGATAAGCAAAAGGCTCAGGGCACGACCCGAAATCAGAAACAACAGAACCAAAGTCAGAAGAAACGGAAGAAATGGCATGGATCCCAGGCGACTTCGGGATAGTCCTATCGATCGTCGAAGACGGTACGATCATCTGCTGGTTCTTCTAGACCTCCTCAGAAGGATTCCTCCGGAGAACTTAGATGTTTTAGATGTGGTGTTGAGGGTCACGCTAAACCTAACTGCCCATTGAGCCAAGATATATGTTACTACTGTAAGCTTCCGAGGCATATGAGCCGCGATTATACTCTGAAGGCTCAGCTACAGGCTGCCAAGGTTACTGCTCAAGGAAGTCATATTACTCAGACTCGACGACCGAAGGGACCACAGAAGACGCAGAGCACTCCACATCAGCAGAGTATACCACCTTCTCAAGTACAGGTATACCATATTCAGAGTCAGCAGTACCCAGCAGTACCTGTGGCTATGCAGTATTCCTCGACTGTCCCGTCACATCAGTATTTTTCGACGCCACCTAGCTCTTGTCCGGTGATCCAGTCTCAGCAGTTAGCTACTACTCCATCAGCATAATTTCAGACTGGCACCGAGATGCCGCCGGCATGCACGGAGGCAGGACGGGTTTATGCTATTACTCGAGAGGAGGCACAGCGGGCCGAGGGATCGTTCTTTCGGGGTATGATTACTGTTTATAATTTTCCTGCTGAATTATTGATAGATATTGGTAGTTACCATTCTTTCATTTCTCGAGTATTTCTGAGTAAGATTTGTAGATTATCGGTTCGTCGGACTCATATATTAGCGGTATCTTTACCCTCGGGAGAGATATTAAATATCAGTCAGGAGATTAGAGATTGTCCATTGGATTTCGAGGGTCAGACCCTTATGGTGGACTTGCAGGTTCTAGATATTTTAGAATTTGACATCATTTTGGGTATGGACTGGTTGGCCAGATATTATGCTACTGTTGATTGCAGCGCGAGAGTAGTTACATTTAGACCTCCGGGTCTACCATCCTGGGTATTCATGGGTACCAAGGATGAGAGGATTTCTGTCATCTCAGCAATGCAAGCTCAGAGATTATTGTCTCAAGGATGTCGGGGGTATTTGTTATCTATGATTAGGATTGATCAGGATACTATCACACAGCTTTATGACATTCCTATAGTTCAGGAGTACCCTGACGTATTTCCAGAAGAATTACCCGACTTGCCCCCGAAAAGGCAGGTGGAGTTCACGATTGAGTTGATTCCGGGGACAGCACCGGTGTCTAAGGCCCCATATCGCATGGCACCTAAAGAATTGGAGGAGCTAAAAGTGCAATTACAGGAGCTGCTGGATAGAGGGTTTATCCGTCCTAGTGTATCTCCATGGGGAGCTCCGGTACTCTTTGTGAAGAAGAAGGATGGATCGATGAGATTATGCATCGACTATCGGCAACTGAATGCAATGACTATTAAGAATAAATATCCACTGCCACGTATAGAGGATCTGTTTGATCAGCTCAAGAATACTTGTGTGTATTCTAAGATTGATCTGCGCTCTGGCTATCATCAGCTCAGTGTGAGAGATTCAGATATACAGAAGACAGCCTTCCGTACTCGTTATGGACACTATGAGTTCTTGGTAATGCCATTTGGGCTTACCAATTCTCCAGCAGTTTTCATGGATCTGATGAATAGGGTATTTCTTGAGTTCTTGGATCAGTTCGTGATTGTGTTCATCGATGACATTTTGATATATTCTCGATCCGAAGAAGAGCATGGGCGACATCTTCGTATAGTATTAGAGACACTCCAGCGAGAACGTCTCTATGCAAAATTCAACAAATGTGCATTCTGGTTATCTTCTGTGGGTTTTCTGGGACATATTATTTCTAGCAGTGGTATATCAGTGGACCCACAAAAGATAGAAGCTGTTACCGGTTGGGAGCAGCCAAAGTCTATACAGGAAATTCGTAGCTTTCTTGGTTTAGCTGGGTATTATTGGAGATTTGTGGAGGGTTTCTCTAGCATAGCTCTGCCTTTGACTTAGTTGACCAGAAAGGGAGTGAAGTTTTGTTGGACAGAGTCTTGCGAGAAGAGTTTTCAAGAACTCAAACGAAGACTCATTTCTGCACCTATATTAGTGCTTCCTTCCAGAGATGATGGCTTCGTACTTTATACAGATGCATCATTACAGGGGTTAGGCGCAGTACTCATGTAGTATGGACGGGTAGTTTCTTATGCCTCACGTCAGTTGAAAGAGCATGAGAAGAATTATCCAGTGCATGACCTGGAGTTAGCAGCTATTATATATGCGCTGAAAATCTGGAGACACCATCTATACGGAGTTACCTTCGAGATATTCACGGATCATAAGAGTCTTAAGTATCTATTTACTCAGAAAGAATTGAACTTAAGACAGAGAAGATGGATGGAATTCTTGAAGGACTATGACTGTACGATCAACTACCACCCAGGGAAAGCTAACGTGGTAGCTGGTGCGTTGAGTAGGAAATCCCGAGGAGTTCTTGCCTATCACCGTGTGATGGTTACAGAACTGGTACAGAAATTTTCTGAGTTGGGATTAGTAGAGCAGGGTCAGACTGAGTGGGGTATTCTGTTGTCTATGGTTGCCCAGTCACCCATCATAGAGAGGATTAAAGAAGCTCAGACTACAGATCAGCATCTGCAGTTTTTGTGTAGCAGAATTACCCCAGAGCAGCAGACAGGGTTTTCTTGCGATGGAAATGGAATTCTATACTTTCGGGGGAGATTGTGTGTTCCTGAGCTACCTTCTTTGAAGGAGGACCTACTTCAGGAGGCACACCGATCCAGATTTGCGATTCATCCTGGTGGTACACGTATGTATAGGGATCTGAGATGTTTGTATTGGTGGGCTGGCATGAAGAAAGACATCGCGGTTCGTTGCACGATACCTTGTATGTCAGCAAGTGAAGGCTGAACATCAGAGACCCACTGGTTTACTCCAGAAGATACAGATACCGGAATGGAAATGAGAGCATATCACGATGGATTTCGTCGTGGGTCTACCCAGAACCCGGCGAACACATGATACGATTTGGGTGATCGTTGATCGATTAACCAAATCTGCTCATTTCCTTCCGATCCGTAGGACGGAGTCATTGGATCGATTGACAGAGTTGTATTGTAGAGAGATTATCAGGCTTCACGGTGTACCTCTCAGTATTATTTCAAATAGAGATCCGCGGTTTACTTCACGATTTTGGCAGAGCCTACAGCAGGCTATGGGTACCGAGTTACGATTTAGTACGTCTTTCCACCCCCAGACAGACGGTCAGTCAGAGCGTACTATACAGACATTAGAGGACCTACTGAGATCATGTGTCATAAACTTCGGAGGTAGTTGGGAGGATCATTTACATTTAGTAGAATTTGCCTACAACAACAGTTATCATTCAGCGATATAGATGGCATCTTATGAGGCGTTGTATGGCAGAGCATGTAGATCTCCCACCTTATGGATAGAAGTTGGGGAATCCTAGATTTTGGGGCCACAGAGCCTTCAGCGTGATGCAGAGATGGTTCGTATTATCAGGCGCAGGTTGTCAGAGGCTCAGGATCATCAGAAGAGTTATGCGGATCGTAGACGGAGACCGTTAGAGTTTGCGGTTGGTGACCACGTATTCTTACGAGTGTCCCCTATAAAAGGAGTGAAAAGGTTTGGATTGAAGGGTAAGTTGGCGCCTCGCTATATTGGACCCTTCCAGATTCTCGAGAGGATAGGTGAGGTGGCGTATCGACTGGCGCTACCACCATCGCTGACTGGGGTGCATGATGTATTCCATGTGTCTATGTTGAGGAGATATGTACCGCACCCTTCGCATATTCTCACAGATGTATCAGTTGCACTTCAGCCAGATATATCTTATGAGGAGACTCCAGTTTAGATTTTGGACCGCAAAGAGCGCCAGTTACGGAAAAAAATAATTCGACTGGTCAAGGTCGGATGGCGGCACCATTCAGATGAAGAAGCCACTTGGGAAGTGGAAGATAAGATGCGAGCCAGTTACCCACACCTATTTACTGGAGGTGAGTAAAGTTTATTTCAGTAACTAGAATTAGTTTATCTACTACATCTTGCTCCTAGGAGATAGTGATAAATTTGGGGACCAAATTTTTATTAGTGGGGGAGAATGTAAGATATGCGAATTTATTTTTTGGGTTATCATGGAATAACATTATGGAAATTTTAGGAAATTTTAGAAATTTTTCTGGATTTTTTCGGAGGTCATATGACTAGTTGTGCGGGGATAGGAGTGGAGGTCTGTTTAGAAATACGTGTGTGAGAGTTTAATTGAGGAGTTACCTAGGGTTTAATTTCCTTAACCCTAGATGGACCATGTTAATAAGGGTTCCCTCACTCACTCGAACCCAATAACCCGTTTTCTTTCTTCTTATATCCCTTCTCCCTCGCGCACAGTAGCCAGATCCGAACAGGTTCTTTTCTCTCTCGCGCGAACTCCCCGACGCCTGCCTCGACGATCGGCTACCTTCGTCTTCCCTTCTCTCGGTGGCGCCGGCGAGGAGCGGACCTTGGAGCGTTGAGAGGAAGAGAGGTTAGTTACAACCGAACCCTCTTTCTCCCCGATCCGTTCCTCCCTTCTCTGATCTCGGTGAACAACGGCGACAGATCTCGATTTGGGGGTCTCGCCTGCTGTCGGAAGGGGATCGAGGGCATTGAGATTTGGATCTGGCCAACGTCGACCGATTGGGGGAAGTAACGCCCATCGCTTCCTCCCGATCTCCTTCTCTGTTCGTCGACAAGGAACCGATAGTGCCCTAGCTGTGATCTTTGAGGTAAGCGGTTGGGTTTTTTGGTCGTGAATTCGAGTTGCCGATTCCCTTTTCTTGTGTTGATTTGGACGATCTTGTTAGAAGCTGAGATTTATGTTTGATTTCCGTCCACCACAGCTAGGTTGGATCGATCTCTTCATCAGATCTGTGATTACCTCCGGTGATTGAAGGGTGCAGAGGTAAGGAGAGAAACTTTTATTACTGTTGTAGGGATAAACAGATCTGATAAATTTTGTTGTTCTTGATCGGATGGGTGAAGTTACCGTGGGTAGGTTTCTGATGACAGGGATTTGATGCGATGTCTAATTCTTGTTCTTTCTCTTGATCTAACCTTAGTTTGCAGTAAGTCCAGTGTATTCCTTGACCTAGATCAATGATGGAATCAATAGGAGTTGTGAATTGTGTTGTTCAGCTGTGGAAGGCTTTGAGTACTATGTTTACTGGAAACCCTTGTGAACAGTGTGGATCAAGATCAGTTAATAGTCAAATTGAGATTTTTTCTTTAATCAGAGGGTTGCAAATGTAGGTGTATCTAAACCTGAAATGGATTTCATGATGTTTAGGTTTGCTTCTTGTTAGGTGGTAAAGGAAGGATTAGGAATAATTAAGAGTCTAATGGGAATTTAGGTTTGGGATGAGTTGAGCTAGATTGAGAGTTAATTTAGCTTTACCAGTGGAAGGAATAGTAATCACAGTAGCTATTACTTTCAGTTGGTTATTTATTTAAAGGTAATTCACCTATTTGTAGTGTACACATATTTAGTTATATAAATTTGTATATGTGATACAGGACCTTGATCGGCGACGTGCCGCGTGACGTGGTGGTTTTGTTGATACGGGATATATTGAGGCGGGTATTTCTTCCTTAATTTCTATTTAGTTCTTTGAACTTTAAAGCATGGTTATATTTGGATAATTAGGTTGCATTCCTTAAATCTGATTATTTGTTGTTTTCCTGCTTGTCACTTTTGCTTGATCCTTGATATGATCTAGTTCGATTCGTCACAGTCTCTATCCTTGTTATTTGGAACTCGATTGTATATACTCATGTAGAGTGTTGTAAGGATGACTGTATTGGATATTTGTGGTCTATACCTGTCTAGGTTATGATTGGTATGTGTTATGGGTTTTACATGATTAACATTCCATTGGCATAGTAGTATGTGTAGTTACGTATGTCGTGGTTATTGGGGGTGTTTATGAGGTTTGGGGCTGTTGCGTGGATGATGATTATATATATATATATATATATATATATATATATCATGTTCATCATTCATTGCATCTGATGACCATTGTCTCCCTTGTGGTTGAGAGAGTCATCAGTTGGTTTGGTTTAGCGCCGCACACTCGACCACTCATGGGTAGTGGTAGCTGGAGCAGTTGTCGCTCGTCCTGTCGTGCCACCCGGTCACTAGGTTTTTGTGAGATCTGGCGTTGTGAGCAGTCAAGGACCTTGATGCTATGTAGATAAGTAGCTACTAGCGGATTGTCCGCCTCGACCACTCTATTGTGGGCTGGAGGGTAGTACAGTCGTCACAGACCCAAGCCTCTCGGCCATACAGGGGTCGTGGTGTCTAGAGAGGTGGCGGGGGTGACCATGGAGCATGCATGCACTTTTGCATATGATGCACGGTGCATCTGTGGGGATATTTTTGCATACATGCTTACTAGATATTAGTCGCATGTGATTGTGTATTGTTGCATTTGCTTGAGCTATGTATGCTGCATATGGATGTCATGTCGCATACATGTCATTTACTTTACATATATATGCAGTCATATATGTATTGCACAGGTGTCAGGAGTATGTTGTTGACTCGGTGAGTTACAGATCATGGTATCATGGTATTGATTCTTTTCGGGTATGTACATTTATGTTATGTGCATTTATTATGTCAGGTTCATTCATATACCATTGTTGTATTAGATATAGTTAGATGTACTATACTTTTGACAGCATGATTCTATTCTTTACTTATGGAGACTGTATTCTTGATTCCTACTTTATTATGCAAACCATGCTTTATTCTGTCCATTACCCGCTGAGTTACCTGTACTCACCACCCCGTCTATACCATTTTGATTTTCAGGTAGTAGATAGATGATATGGAGATGCTTGGAGCATATTGCCAGCCGGTCCCATTTCCCGTGTCATATCCGAGGGATGAGTTTTGGTTTTGTTTCTCCTTATCCACATTTCGTATTCGTTGTATTTTGAGTACGGATTATGTTTTGATACTTGTACTACAGACTTCAGATATGTGATGTGTTTTTGTGGACTTTTTGTGAGTTTCCTCTTCGACTTTTCGTTGTGTTTTTGATATAGCTGTGTGGGCTACATATTAGTTGCATGATTGTTTTCATTTCTTTTATCCAGCCGGGTAGGCTGTGAATATTAACTGTGTGGTTGTGTTTCTTTTGTGCACATATATTCCAGCCGCATGTGGCTGATGTATTTTTGCATGTATGTAAGGTTCAGATTGTCACCGGTACAGGGGAGATGTTACAGAAATTTTTCGGTAGAAACTCACCCGGGGTGTGACAACCGTGGAGTAGGAGCAAGTTATCTCCGAACCACGTTACATTGACGTGTATTGGTTTTCATTTCCTTACTATTTTTAGACTAGTTTTCTATTTATGTTTGTTTGTATTCCGTTGTGCTAACATCATAGGAAGAAATTGATTTAGGGCACTGTCTATCCAACCCCCCTTCTAGCCGGCCGTAATATCTCCAACACGACCGACCCCGAAGATCACTTAGTCAAATTTGACAACCAAGCTACTCTTCATCAATACACGGACGGAGTGAAGTGTCAGATCTTCTTCACCACTCTAGCCAGATCAATGCAACGATGGTTTCGACGTTTGTCGATCGGCTCTATACATAATTTTAAAGATTTCTAAGTGGCATTCTTGCAACACTTTGCTAGCAGTCGCCGCTATCAAAAGACGAATGTTAATCTTGTTGGATCGTGAAAATGTTAGAGGGGGTGCATAGCGTTCTAAAATTCGTAATAAAGACAAGTCGAGTACGCAGCGGAAATACAAAAGACACAATGCTAACACAAATCAATTTTACTTGGTTTGGAGCCTTCGTCGACTCCTACTCCAAGGCCCGCACTCGTTGAGTGTTTTCGTTGGGCAATCACTAATAATTTGAAAAGATGTTTACAAAATGAGTACAGGAACTTGCAAAATAAAATTACCGACAACAAGAAAGTAAAGACTAAATCGTTGGTTGTTGGAGAAGCTTCGTAGCGTAGCAAGAGCGTCTGGGAAGCAACACACACTAGAGCAATCGTAGCAGGAGTTGTTGTCGTTTGCTCCAGGTGATGAACTCCTTATATAGGAAGCTCCGGGCGCCTGAAGCGTGATGTTGGCCTAGCCAATCAGCATGCTCCACATTGCGTCAGGATAAAATTTGCATTTCGGGCGCCCGGACCATCATTTTCCATCAACTCAATTTCCTGCAAGAAAATGTTAGTCCGAGGCAAATGCAAATTATACTACCCTGTAAAACAAAGTGTTAGCATAATTATATAGTAGTAATTAGATTCCGTCTCACCGAGATCGGAATCTAGTCACGATCTCAACTTAGATTCCCAAAATGGTTTTAAGTTGGATCGATGCCTAAGTTCCCTGACTGGCAATACGTCCTCACCAAGTCACTCCCCTTCAGTGACTTACCTTAACTTACCTGCCAGACATCATATCAGCCCGTCGACTTGTCTGAACTTCTTGCCAGCTATTAGGTGAGCCCATTGACCTAGTTAGACTTTGTGCCAGACATCCGGTCAGCTCGTCGACCTGTCTGGACTTCGTGCCAACTATCAGGTCAGCCCGTCGACCTAGTTGGCCTTTTTGCCAGCTATCCGGTCGGCTCGTCGACCTAGTTAGGCTTCATGCCAAATATCCGGTCAACCCGTCGACCTATCTGGACTTCTCCTGCACACTTAATCAAAGTGTTAGATCACAACAAATCTAACTTAACCTATTTTATCATTCATCAAAACCTGAGTTAGACCGTTAGTGCTAACTACACCAATAATTTTCTCCTTTTTGATGCAATGACAACTTAGGTTAAGTTAGTGAAAATATACAAAAAAAAAAAAAAAAAAGAATGAATAGGCATATGATATGGTTTAAGTTAGTGTTATTTTGATGTTTGATGTTTTACCTAACTTAATCCACCTAACCTTCCCCCTTTAGCATTCATAAAAAAAATAAGCATAGACAAAATTGGCTAAGTAAAGAAAGAAAAATTTTGATAACAGAAAATTTTCAGATTTACTAGGGGAAGTTACTTAAAAAAACATAAGCTTTCAATTTTTATATCAGAAATAATTTTCAATATCTACTAACGGTTTTAAGATAGCTAAGTTTTGAAAGATAACTTTTGAACATATATTAAAAAAACCTACTAAATTTTCATAATTGTCAACAAAGCTTAGTTTTTAAGTTAACTTGAAAAATATTTTCAAAAGTGATTTTTGCAAAATATTAAGGTAAAAACCTACTAACTTTGTAAGTTAACTTATTTTTGTAAGTTAAAGTAATTTTTAAAAATAAGTTTTCAAAATTAAAGCAAGTTTCAAAATAATTTTCAAAAATGAGTTTGCAAAAGTAAAGCAATTTTTAAAATAATTTTCAAAAATAAGTTTGCAAAATTAAAGCAAGTTTCAAAACAATGAGTTTGCAAAAGCAAAGCAATTTTCAGAATAATTTTCAAAAAGAATTTTACAAAATTAAAGTAAGTTTCAGAATAATTTTCAAAAAGAATTTTACAAAATTAAAGTAATTTTAAAATAATTTTGCTAAAATATTTTCAAGGAAATGAAAAACACTTTTCAAAAATAATTTTTTAGAATTTTTTTAAAGAAGAGAAAATAATTTTATTGCAAATGGTTTTACTAAGTATGAAACCGATTTGAATTAATCCTCCCCCTAAATCTGACATTATTTTTGAAATAAGGCTCTTAAAAATATTTGCCAAAAAAAAAAATTAAAGCATGATTTTGAAAGTATTTTTTTTTTTCAAAAGTGAGGTGGGATTTTCAAAAAAGATTTTAAAAAGAAATTTGATAAGGAATAATTTAAAAAAATCCAAAAAAACTTAAGGAAAGAATTTTCTAAGTGAATATAAAAAAATTTTATACTCCCCTGAATTTATTACTCTACTGAATTTACTACTCCCTCTTAATTTATTACTCTCCCTTAATTTATACTAGGGTTTGAGTATGTTAAAATGTGGAACATATTTTTAAGGTCCTTGCTCCCCTTAACCTACCACTTTCTGGTTATCTTTGTTAGCAACAAGGTTTTATAAAATAATTTTTAAAGGATTTTTAAAATAAATTTTAATGGATTTTTTAAAATATTTTTTAAAAGATTTAAAATATTTTTTAAAGGATTTTTAAAAGCTTTTTAAAGTAATTTTTAAAGGGTTTTTAGAATAATATTTAAAGGATTTTTAAAATAACTTTTAAAATAATTTTTAAATATTTTTAAAAGAACTTTTAAAAGATATTTAAAATAATTTTTTAATAGATTAATTAATCTGTTAAATAAGTTAGGAGATAGATAGGTTAGGTTAATTTTTTTAATTATGATTAGAAATTAAGTAAATTAAATAAGTTGTTAATTTTAAGTTGTTAAATTATGTTGAAATTTAAGTTAAGTAATATAGATAAGAATTAATTTAAATTTAAATTTTAAGTTTAGGTTTAATTTAAGTTTAACTTAATTTTAATTTAACTTTAAAGTTTAAGTTTAATTTTAAGTTTAAGTTTTATTTTTGTTAGTGCAATATCCCCTGTGTCAAGATTAACCAGGTTGACTAGGCTTGAGTTGGCTCAAGCCTGAGTTTTGATGCTTGGATTTCGATGTTTGACAATACATGGAGATTGCAGATGCAATTGTCCGATTGGAGAGATTGTTGATACAATTCCCCTCTGGTCAAAGTTGACCAGTTAGATATGAAGAAAAATCAAGTAGGTCAAAGGGTTGATTGGATACTAGACTGAAAAAGCTCTAACTGGAGGTTAGGAGTTGAAGTCCGGGTGAGTGAAGCTAGGTGAAAACCCTAGTGAGTGAAGTTAGGTGAAAGTCTTAGTGAGTGAAGCTAGGTAGATGGAAAGTCCTGGTGAATGAAACCAGACACATGCAAATCTAAGTGGGTCAAGGGTGATCGAACATCTGGTGGAAGTCCAAGTAGGTCAAAGGATTGATCAGATACTTAGTGTGTGGAAATTCGGGTGGGTCAAGGGTGACCGGACATCTGTTGGAAGCCCAAGTAGGTCAAAGAATTGATCGGATACTTGGTACGAGAAAATCTAGATGGGTCAAGGGTGACTGGACATCTGATGGAAGTCCAAGTGGGTCAAGGTTGACCAGACACTTGGCACGAGGAGAAAAGTCCAAGTGGGTCAAAGGGATTGACCGGACACTTGGTGAAGAAGCCCTACTAGGTCAAGGGTGACCGGATACTAGGTATGATGTCCCAACATGTCATGGTTGATCGGATGTTGGGTTTGAGAACCTTGGACTTGATTTAGACAAGTCAAAGGTGGGTCAATCGATCAACCGATCGATTGAACCGTAGTTCAATCGATCAGTTGATCGATTGGATGTGTGCAGTGAAGAAGGTTTGGCCCAATCGATCGGTCGATCGATTGGGAGCAATTGTCGTGAGCACAGACCCTCTCCCAATCGACTAGTTAATCGATTGGGCATCTCCAATCGATCGACCGATCGATTGGGCATCTCCAATCGATCGACCGATCGATTGGGCATCTCCAATCGATCGACCGATCGATTGGAGACTAGATTTCTCGCGCGCAGACGTGAGAAAGGCCAGATCGATTGGTCAATCGATTCCGCTATTTCCAGAGAGCAAAGAGGCGCTCTGAATCGATCATCCGATCAATTTAAAGCCTCCCCAATCGATTGAGAGTCATTCAATCGATTGGGATCCGACCGTTGAGCAGGTTTAAAGCTGTTGTGAGTGATTTCTTCGACACGGCTTCGAGCGCTTCTCCTCCGATCTTCACGATCTATTCTCCATTGAGCTCACCGGCACACACGAGATCTTAAAGGCTTAGAGAGGAGTATTGTTACACTTCTAAGCAAATCAAGAGGTGTATTCAAGCAAGAAGAAAAGCAAGCTAGGATTTCTGCCGTGTAAATCTTGTAAGATTTGATATTGTATTAGCTTGTATTTTGTTCTTCTTGTATATCTTTGTGTGTGAGCTTGTATAAGGCTTCTCCGCCTTCGGTAGTTACCGTAAAGGAGTGTTTTCATAGTGAATGAGTGAGTGAAGGCTGGATCCTTAGTTTAAAATAATTTTTAAGATAATTTTTAAGTTAAATTAATTTTAAAAATAATTTCTAAAATAGATTTTAAAGTTATTTTTTAAAATAATTTTTAAAATAGTTTTTAAGTTAATTTTTAAAATAATTCTTAAGTTAAAATCATTTTTAGGTTAAAATAATTTTTAGATTAAAATAGTTTTTAAGTTAAAAATAATTTTTAAGTTTAAGTTTAAGTTTTAAGTTTTAGTTTTAATTTTTGGTTTAAGTTTTAATTTAAGTTTTAAGTTTTAGTTTTAAGTTTTAAGTTTAAGTTTTAATTTTAAGTTAAGTTTAAGTTTTAGTTTTAAGTATTAATTTAAGCTTTAATTTAATTTTAATTTAAATTAATTTAGGTTTAATTTAATTTTTAAGTTAAGTTTAATTTAAGTTGAATTTTAAGTAAATTTGATTAAGTTAGTTTTTAATTTTAATTTAAGTTTTTGGATTAAGTTAATTTTTTCTTAAGTTAATTTTAAATTTATGTTTTAAGGTATAGTCCAATTTGATTTAAAAATGACTTAGAGTTAATATTTTAATTAGGTTAAATTAAGATACTGATCAAGTCAACTAAGTTCTTAAATAAGGTTAGACTAAATAAATAAATTTTAATTATTATTATTTTTTGTTTAATTAAGTTTAAAGCTGAGGTTAATTGAATTTTGATTTAAATGATTTTTAAAAAAGAATTTTTAAAAGAATTTTAAAAATAATTTTAAAAATAATATTTAAAATATTTTTAAAGGATTTTTAAAATAATTTTTAAAAGTATTTTTAAAATTAGTTTTTTTTAAGATAATTTTTAAAGTAGTTTAATTTTAAGTTAGTTTAATTTTAACTTTGTTTAAATTTTAATTTGATATAATTGTAATTTAATTTAGTTTAATTTTAATTTAATTTAGTTTATAATAATTTAGTTTAAAATAATTTAATTTAATTTTAATTTTAATTTAATTTAATTTAATTTACTTTAGTCATCTCACTCAATCTATATTTTCAATCAGGGAATCCTGTGATTTTGTGAGAGGAATTAAGTTTAATTTCACGGTTTGGTTTAACTTTGTGTTAGATTCAGGTTTAAATTTGGGCTCAACAAATAGACATTCTTTGGATAAATTTATGGGCTATGGTGAGTCACCAGGACATTATTAGAGTAACCATACATTCGAGTATTCCAAATAGTCTCATCAACTGAACTTAGTACAAAACTTTGGTCTAACTGGTTAGGATCCGTAAAGCGTAGTTTCAGTTAGTTCCACTCAACCAAATGCACTAGGTCGAAACCATATCTTTCTAGACATGTATAAACTGAGCTTCCCTAACCTACTATCATCCAAAACTTCACTAGTACCGTAGGTCGAGTTAAATTTTGTCCATTTTTACTCTAATCCTAATTAACCTACCGAGTAGGTTACTTTTGGAGGTGCCAACTAGTTTGGAGTCTCCCCTAAATTATTGATTTTCCTTTTAAGATTTTTAATTTTTAATTTAAATTTAAGTTTTTAATTTTGAATTAATTAAATTTAAATTTTTTTCCAATTTTAATTTTATTAAGTTAAGATTTTTAGCGTTTAAGCTTTTATTAGTTTTTAAATTTGAATTGATTAAACTATTTGAATTATATTTCTTTAAAGATTTATCTTTTAACCTTTTATTAATTATTAATTATGAAATTTCTAGATTATCTTTGTTTAATACGTTATCTTTAACATTTAATTTTAAGTTTGTTAAATTTAATTTTGATTTTATCAAAGTGTTTGATTTTATCCTTATATTTTCTTTATCTTTTAGGTTGATATGATTAGTTGAATTTATTATATTAGTCTTATCTTTAAAATTTAATTTTTTGTTAATTAAATTATCTTGGATTTGGATAAGATTTTCTAGATTGATCTCTAGATTATTAAATAATTTATTAAGAAATTTATTAATTTTATCTAGATCAATATTGACCTAGTCATCATTATCATTTGAATTTTCAGATTTGTTTAAGTTTAAATTTGAATTTTTCTTAGAAGTAGAGTCATTCAAAATTGATTTGGTTATCATTTAAATTTTTATGGTTATTAATTATTTTCAGATTTTTTGAATTTTATAAATTAATTAGATTGTTTTATCAGATAATATCCTAGGGGTATTTTTGCATGTATTGTCAAATACATTATTTTCACGTATATTTTCAGAAATATCCAAATTAACATGCATATTTTTTAAACTACTACTTAGCAGGGGTATTTTGGTAAATATTACTAACCTTGAGCGCAACCCCTAATTCAGTAGGCTTCTCCGTTGGATCTGACTCAAGTCCGGATTTATTTTTGACTTGATTGTCTAACTCGGCTCCTCGTGAAGCTTGGTCAGGCAGGTCCAAAACTCGAGGGCATCCTTAATCTTTCTTATCCTATAAGTAACTTTATTAGGTAATGAATCTGAAACTAATTTTATTATCTTTTGGTTTACTTCCGAGTTTTGTGTTGATCTTCTCAGTGCCATGCCACCATCGAAGTCGTTCATGAGAATAAAAGTTTCCATCTGCATCCTCCACAAATTGAATTCATGTCTCTTGTACATCTCATATGGAGGTCGTTCGTGAATGTTTCGTCCTTCGACTTGAGCCATTAAGCACTAAAGATAGAAAACTAAAAAGAGATGTTAAGACTTGGTCTTGGATTAACAATGCTGGAGAAAAAATATAGTATTTCACTAATTTTGAAAAAATAATAAAATATTAATAAAAAAATATTATTTCAAATTTTGGTAAACACGATATTTTGCTAATACTAACCAACAGTGAAAAGATGATAATGAATTTTGAAAAATAATTTTAGAGGGAAAAAACGAAAGGCGTAGCAAGATCGTTCGTAGCAAGGCGTTGGAGGGAAAAAATAATTTTGGAGGGATATCTATTTTTCTTTTAAAAAGAACCCCCCTTGCTCAATTGGTGGTTGCACCAAATCTGAGCTGTATCCACTTTGATACCACTTGTTGGATTATGAAAACGCTAGAGGGGGGTGAATAGCGTTCTAAAATTCGTAATAAAGACAAGTCGAGTATGCAGCGGAAATACAAAAGACATAATGCTAACAAAAACCAATTTTACTTGGTTCGAAGCCTTCGTCAACTCCTACTCCAAGGTCCGCACTCGATGAGTGCTTTCGTTGGACAATCACTAATAATTTGAAAAGATGTTTATAAAATGAGTACAGGAACTTGTAAAATGAAATTACCAACAATAAGAAAGTAAAGACTAAATCGTTGGTTGTCGGAGAAGCTTCGTAGAGTAGCAAGATCGTCTTGGAAGCAGCGCACATGAGAGAAATCATAGCAGAAGTTGTTGTCGTTTGCTCTAGGTGATGGCCTCCTTATATAGGAAGCTCCGGGCGCTCGGATCCCTTCCGAGCGCCTGGAGCGTGACGTCGGCCCAACTAATCAGCGTGCTCCATGTTATGTCATGATAGAATTTACATTCCGAGCGCCCGGACGACCATTTTCCATCAACTCAATTTCCTGTAAGAAAATGTTAGTCCGAGGCAAATGCAAATTATACTACTCTGCAAAACAAAGTGTTAGCACAATTATAGAGTAGTAATTAGATTCCGTCTCTTCGAGACTGGAATTTAGTCACGATCTCAACTTAGATTTCCGAAATGGTTCTAACTTGGATCGACGCCTAAGTTCCCTGACTGGGAATGCGTCATCACCAAGTCACTCCCCTTTAGTGACTTACCTTAACCTACCTATCAGATATCATGTCAGTCCGTCGACTTGTCTGGACTTCGTGCTAGCTATCAGGTCAGCCCGTCGACCTAGCTGGACTTTCTGTCAGACATCCGGTTAGTCCGTCGACCTGTTTGGACTTTGTGCCAGCTATCAGGTCAGCCTATCGACCTAGCTGGGCTTTGTGCCAGTTATCCAGTCGACCCATCGACCTAGCTGGGCTTCATGTCAGATATCCGGTCAGCCCGTCGACCTATCTAGACTTCTCCTGCACATTTAATCGAAGTGTTAGATCACAACAAACCTAACTTAACCTACTTTGTCATTCATCAAAACTTGAGTTAGACCGTTAGTGCTAACTGCATCAACAAATCTATTCACTATCAAGCAGGGGCCCAAAGAAGCATTGCGGGCCTACATCAAGAGGTTTAACCAGGTGGCCATGGACATCCCTTCAGCCACCCCGGAGATATGTTGGTTGCTACTCGGAAAGCCTAGAGGTTCCACTGTACAAAAATTTTGTATAAAGGTCTGAACCTTTTCCTAGCTACCATGTGTTCTTTTAAATTAAATTTTGGATCGCCTGCGGAACTTAACACGTTTGATCCAAAACTTAATCTATTTGTTCTTTTAGGTTTTGACTTGGATCTCCTGCGGAACTTAACACGTTCGATCCAAATCACCTAAGTTATTAATTCCATTAAATATTAATTTCCATAATTGGTTCCCAGTACTGACGTGGCGAGGCACATGACCTTCTTGGATATGGGAGCAACCACCACCGACTAGACAAAACCTTTTATAGAAAGATAATATTTAATTTCCTAAAATAACTTTAGGTTAACCAAAAGGAACAATCAAATCACAAGGAAAAGAAGAAAACATAAGAACACTACATCGAAAATAAATTCGAAATACTAGAATCGTAAGCCTCTTGTATTTGGTATTATTTCCAAAAATAACTAGTATGATGCGGAAAGGAAAAATACTAGTTATACCTTTTAGAAAGACCTCTTGATCTTCTACCGTATTCCTCTTCTAACCTCGGACGTTGTGTGGGCAACGATCTTCCGAGATGAGAACCACCAAGCACCTTCTTCTTCCTTCTAGGTTTCGGCCACCAAAATTCTCCAAGAGAAGTAGAGGTCCGGCCACCACCACCAAGCTCCAAGGGATGCAAGAAATAAAACCTCCTTTCTCTCTTTCTTCTCCTAGCTAGAACCGGCCACCATCAAGAGCTCCAAGAGGGATTGCCACCGGCCACAAGAAGAAGAGAAGAGAAAGAAGCTAGGGCCGGCCACCAAGGAGGAAAAGAGAGGAAGAATAGAATAGAGTTCTTCACCATGAAGCCTTCTCTACCCCCTCTTTTATAATCCTTGGTCTTGGCAAATAAGGAAATTTAATTAAAAACTTCCTTAATTATTTTGCCATGAAAAAGAAAATTTTATTTAATTAAAAATAATTTCCTTTTTACAAATACAATGGCCGGCCACACCATTCCACAAATCAAGGAAATTTTAATTCACACAAGAATTAAAACTTCCTAATTTGCTTTCGGAAATTTATAAAAATTTCTCAAATAATTTTTCCCTTCATGGTGGTTAATAAAAGGAAATTTTATAAATTAAAATATTTCTTTTAAACATGTGGATAAAAAGAAAGTTATCTCTAAAAATTAAAATCTCTTTTAATCTACAAATAAGGAAAGATATCAAATCTTTTCTTAATCTTTTGTAGAAACTTATAAAAGAGAATATTTAATTTTAAACTCTCTTTTAAATCATGAACATGATTAAAATTGAAAGTTTTCTTAAAATTTAAAATCCTCCTTTAATCAACAAATAAGGAAAGATTTCAAATTTTAAACTCTCTTTTAAACATGTAGATGATTTACAAATAAGGAAAGTTTTTACAAAATTAAAACCATCCTTTTAATCTACAAATAAGGAAAGAGATTAATCTCTTCTCTTAATCTTTTGTAGAAAGTTATAAAAGGAAATTTTAATTTTTAAACTCTCTTTTAAAATCATGATATCCACATAAGAAATAATTTTAATAAAAATCCTTTTAATATTCTAGTGGCCGGCCACCTAAGCTTGGGACCCAAGCTTTGGCCGGCCACCTACATGGCTCATCCACTTGGTCTTGGCCGGCCCTAGCTTGGGTTCCAAGCTAGCTTGGCCGGCCCCATTGGATGGGTAAGAAGGTGGGTATGCGGTGGGTATAAATCTCTATATACTAGAGGCTGCGATAGGGACCGAGAGGAGGAATTGGTTTTGGTCTCCCGATGAAATTAAGCATCCCGTGTTCGCCCCGAACACACAACTTAATTTCATCAATAATAATTCATTCCACTAAAGAACTATTATTGAACTACCGCACCAATCCCAAATTACATTTTGGGCTCCTTCTTATTATGAGTGTGTTAGTCTCCCTGTGTTTAAGATAACAAATGTCCACTAATTAAGTAAGTTACTGACAACTCACTTAATTAATATCTAGCTCCAAGAGTAGTACCACTCAACTTCATCGTCATGTCGGACTAAGTCCACCTGCAGGGTTTAACATGACAATCCTTATGAGCTCCTCTTGGGGACATTCTCAACCTAGATCACTAGGACACAGTTTCCTTCTATAATCAACAACACACACTATAAGTGATATCATTTCCCAACTTATCGGGCTTATTGATTCATCGAACTAAATCTCACCCATTGATAAATTAAAGAAATAAATATCAAATATATGTGCTTGTTATTATATTAGGATTAAGAGCACACACTTCCATAATAACTGAGGTCTTTGTTTCTTTATAAAGTCAGTATAAAAGAAACGACCTCTAATGGTCCTACTCAATGCACTCTAAGTGTACTGGTGTAATTATATAGTTAAGATAAACTAATACCTAATTACACTACGACCTTCCAATGGTTTGTTCCTTTCCATTATGGTCGTGAGCTACTGTTTATAATTTATAAGGTACTGATAACATGATCTTCTGTGTGTGACACCACACACCATGTTATCTACAATATAAATTAATTGAACAACTACATTTATCATAAATGTAGACATTTGACCAATGTGATTCTTATTTCTAGATAAATGTTTATACCAAAAGCTAGGCTTTTAGTATACACTCTAACAAGATACTGGTTAATGCCTTCTCGCAGGGGCTAGCAGAGGGTGAGTTTTTCCGCTCACTCATTTGAAATCCTCCTAGAGACTTCGATCACCTACTTGGACGCGCCACTGAGTACAACAACATCGAGGAGGCCTAAGCGGCGCGAAGGAAGGAGCCGACCACCACTTCCGAGCGGCGTCCCTCAAGCCATAACCATCCACCAAAGGGACTCTGAGCGGGAACGTCTCAGCAGCACCAAGAGAATCGAGCACACGCTGTGCAACACGTTGAAGTAGAATGGCCCAGAAGCTCAAAAGGGTGAAAATGGACGCCCCTGTTCTGCTCCTACCACCGATCGACAACGCATAACACATGAGACTGCTACAATATGAAAGCAGGAGCACGTCGGTTGGTCCCGTAAAAGTTCCCTCGCAGAACTCCCTCAGCCGAGCGCCAACAGCACCGCCGATCGGGCGAAAAAAGGGAGGAGGCAAGTCCTAAGGTTGAACAGCGTCGGGATCGGGCCCATCGAAGAAGAGATACCAGTCCCTCCTGAACCTCGGCCGAAGGGACCCGGCTCTCAGCGCGGGAGGAGGAAAATAGAAGCAATGTCACTCAGAGAGAAATCAAGATGATCGTCGGTGGCCCGACGGACAGGGACTCCAACTGGGTAACGAAGTCACATGCTCGGTGACTTGAAATTCATGTTGTTAGATGCAACAAGGAGAGGGCAGACAGACTGAAGATCAGTTTTATCCCCGAGACTTGGAAGGAGTAGAGGTCTCTTATGACGACGCCCTGATCATCCAAGCGGTAATAGCTAATTACACTATTCATCGAACTTTTGTAGATACAGACAGCTCAGTGAATATTATCTTCAAGAAGAGGTTCAACAAGATGTAAATCGATCGCAGCAAGTTGCATCCCATGACCACTCCTCTATACGGGTTCACCGGCAACGAAGTGTTGCCGATTGGTCAAGCATAACTGGCTATATCACTTAGAGAAGAGCCACTGAAGCGGACGAGAACCACGAACTTCATCATGGTGGATGTGCCATCAACGCACAACATCATACTGGGTCGACTGCCCCTGAATGAATTCTAGGCGGTCGTCTCCACCTTTTTCAAAAAATCAAATTCCCAGTGGGCGATGTTGTCAGAGAAGTCAAAGGGGACTAGTTGGTCGCTCGACGATGTTATGTCAAGATGGTCAAGTCAGAGACCAAAGCCGCACAGAAGGCACAACAGCTGGAGGTGAATACAATCCTTGAAGAATCCCCAATGCTAGTCTACGACGAGAAGGAGGAGGTCCAGATTCACTCTAGCCGACCGAAGGCAACAATCTTCATGGTCGCCGATATGCCTCGGGAGAAGAAGGCTGACTTGGTTGAGTGCCTTAGGCGAAACCACGACGTCTTCGCCTGGTTGACCCACGAGCTTCCAAGAATATCGTCTAGTGTGGCTCAGCACAAGCTGCATGTCCGACCTGATGTCCGCCTGGTCAAGCAAATGATGTGCGACTTTAGCTTGGAGTAGAACTAGATAATCCGGACGGAGATCGAGAAATTATATGAAGCCAACCACATTTGTGAAGTATAGTTCCTAAGCTGGCTTACCAATGTGCTGCTGGTTTCCAAGTCGGGCAGCAAATGGCGGGTGTCATTGTTTTCCGTGACCTGAATAAGGTATTGGTTAGTCCTAGGAAAATCGTACCGGCTCCACTGTACAAAAATTTTGTACAAGTGTCGAACCTTTCCTTAAATAACCTATTGTGTTCTTTAGAAGTTAAATTAGGAATCGCAGACGGAACTTAACATCATTGATTCCAAATTTAACTTATCTGTTCTTAATGGTTTAGATTTGAATCACAAGCGGAACTTAACACTATTGATTCAAATCCACCTATGTTATTAATTCATTAAATATTAATTTCCAAAATTGGCTTCCAGGACTGCATGGCGAGGCACATGACCTTCTTGGATATGGGAGCAACCACCACCGCCTAGACAAAGCCTTTTAAGGAAAGCTAATATTTAATTTCCTTAAATAACTCTAGGTTAACCAAAAAGAACAATCGAATCACAAATTCGACAAAGTAAAAAAAACACAAACTCGAAAATAAATTCGAAAACTCTAGAATCTTATGCCTCTTGTGTTTGGTATTTCCATAAATAACTATACAAAGAAAACTAGTATGATGTGGAAAATAATTACTAGTTATACCTTTCTTTGTAAGAAAAAATAACCTCTTGATCTTCTACCGTATTCCTCTTTTTAACCTCGGACGTTGTGTGGGCAACAATCTTCCGAGATAAGAACCACCAAGCACCTTCTTCTTCTTTGCAAGGTTTGACCACCACAAGACTCCAAGAGAGGATGAGGTTCGGCCACCACCACCAAGCTCCAAGGGATGCAAGAACGAAGCCTCCTTTCTCTCCTTTTCTCCAAGCTAGATCCGACCACCATAAGGACTCCAAGAGAACAAGATGGTTCGGCCACAAGAAGGAGAAGGGAGAAGAGGAAGAGGTCGGCCACCACACCAAGGAAGAGAGGGAGGAAAAGAATAATAGAGTCGTTAACCATGAAGGCACCTCTACCCTCTCTTTTATAATCCTTGGTCTTGGCAAATAAGGAAATTTTAATAAAAACTTCCTTAATTCTTTTGCCATGAAAAAGAAAATTTAATTAATTAAAAATCAATTTTATTTTCTCAATTCATATGGTCGGCCACATTAAAAATCTCCAAGCAAATAAAATTTTAAACACAAATTAAAACTTCCTTATTTGCTTCCGGAAATTTATAAAAATTTCTCCAATAATTTTTCCCTTCATGGTGGATTATAAAAAGGAAATTTTATAAATTAAAATATTTCTTTTAAACATGTGGATAATTTTCAAAAGGAAAGTTATCTCTAAAAATTAAAATCTCCTTTCAATCTACAAATAAGGAAAGATATCAAATCTTTTCTTAATTTTTTGTAGAAACTTATAAAAGAGATATTTAATTTTTAAACTCTCTTTTGAATTATGAACATGGTTAAAAAAGGAAAGTTTTCTCAAAATTAAAATCTCCTTTCAATCTACAAATAAGGAAAGATTTCAAATTTTTTCTTAATCTTTTATAGAAAGCTATAAAAGGAAAGATTTAAATTTCAAACTCTCTTTTAAAACCATGATATCCACATAAGAAATAATTTTAATAAAAAACTCTTTTTAATATGATGTGACCGGCCACCTAAGCTTGGACTCCAAGCTATTGGCCGACCACCTTAAGGCTCAACCTTTAGGCTTGGTCGGCCCCTATAGGTTGGGTAAGAAGGTGGGTATGTGGTGGGTATAAATCTCTCTACGGCGACTCGCTATGTTCTTGGCCTCGCGAGCCCTCTCCTGATCAGCGAGCTCTCCCTCGACACAAGCCCTCTCCTTCCTGTCTGATATATAGGCCGACGAACTAGGGCATCACTTGCCGACGCAAGCTCTCCCTACGCCACGATCAGCCCTCAACACTATACCACACAGCTAGGTTTTCTCTCACTTGGAAAATCCTTCTCCGGTAAAAGTCGAATTTTGTGTGATTTGTTTCTGTTACTCAAAGTGTATGGCATTTGAGATATTTTTTTGTGATTGAGATCACTTTTACATTTGAGATGTCTTAGATCAGGATATTATAGCAGTGTCTATAAATGAATCAAAATTTGGATAGAAATACTGAAGTTTATCGCACTAAGAACTATGATACCTGAAGGACAAGAACTCATACAATTCTCTATTTAATTTTTGGATTATGATATCATAGAGATTGAATAAATATAATAAGATGCAAATCATATTTGTTTCTTGCTGTTTTTTGACCTTTTATAATACACACTATGGGAAGAGAATGATAAGTCTTGAGTGTACATATGTATAAGCTGATTCTATTGTTTGCAATATGTTTGATTTGAATAATTTTTATTTTTATATCGAATTAAACAGGTCAGTGACGTAGCTTGATTTTAGTACTTAAATGGTGAGCTTGATTTTAGCTTCCTATATCAAGTTTCCAAATCTATATTATATAAGTAGAATTTATGTTTGAAATGTTTGTTTATTGTAATGTAGGGTAAAACTTATGTGATTTTTGTTGGACGGAATCCCAGTGTTTATGATACTTGGGAAGAAACTCATACTCAAGTTAACAAATATAGCGGTGCATTGCACAGATCATATCTCAGTAAAGAGGGAGCATTTAGAGGTTTTAATTCATACAAGGAGAAATATCATGTTTTCTTTGCCTCTACTGTCCAAAAAAGTTCAAGCTCAACTTCAGAGTCAACTTCAACTACATCTTCAAGTTCTGGTGAAAAAATGAAGCAGATTAAAGAACTAGCGAAGTTGATAAAAAGTCATCTAGATTTAGCTGATGAATATCGTTGTAATGCAGCTAAGATCGTCGAGATGTGTGAAGAGATTTAAAAAAAATGGACTTTATTCATATCAGTGATTAATTAATAGACTTTATTTAGTTGGATGAATGTATTTGACGGTAGACTTTTTTATTTAGTTGGATAAATGAATTTGACAGTAGACTTTTTTATTTAGTTGAATGGATGTATGTATTTGACAGAGTTTCCCCATAAAAGTGATAAAACCTCTCATGCAACAATCAAAAGCCAGCCCACAGGACTTTAATTAAACACTCAATGAATGCCCTTGTAAATAATCTACTATATGCAAATAATGAAATAAATATAACAATATTTATATTCATATGACATACATGTTAGAGTGTATACTAAAAGTCTAACTTTTTGTATAAATATATAAGAATCACATTGGTCAAATTCTACATTTATATGTTAAGTGTAGTTGTTCAATTAATTTATATTATAGATAACATGGTGTGTGGTGTCACACACATAAGATCATGTTATCAATGCCTTATAAATTATAAACAGTAGCTCACGACTAAGATGGAAAGGAACAAACCATTGGAGTAGTCGCAGTGTAATTTGATATTAGTTTATCTTAACTATAAAATTACACTAGTACACTCTGAGTATATTGAGCTGGACTATTTAAGGTAAGTTCTTTTTATACTGACTGAATAAAAGAACAAGACCTTTGTTATTATGGAAGTGTGTGCTCTTAATCTTGATATAATAACAAACACATATATCTAGTATTTATTTCTTTGACTTATCAATGGGTGAGATTTAGTTCGATAAATCAATAGGCCTGATAAGTTGGGAAATGATTTATAGTGTGTGTTGTTGATTATAGAAGGAAACTGTGTCCTAATAATCTAGGTTGATGATGTCTCCAAGAGGAGCTCATAAGGATTGTCATGTAAACCCTGCAGGTGGACTTAGTCCGACATGATGATAAGGTTGAATGGTACTACTCTTGAGCTAGATATTAATTGAGTTGTCAGTAACTCATTTAATTAGTGGGCATTCTATATCTTAAACATAGGGAGACTAACACGCTCATGATAAGAAGGAGCCCAAAATGTAATTTGAGATTGGTGTGGTAGTTCAATAATAATTCTTTAGTGGTATGAATTATTATTGATGAAATTAAGTTGGGTATTCGGGGAGAACACGGGAAGCTTAATTTCATCGGGAGACCAAAACCAATTACACCTCTCGGTCCCTATCGTAGCCTCTTATTTATAAAGTATTATACCCACCCATACCCACCTTCTTACCCATCCTTATGTGGCCGGCCAAGCCAAGCTTGGAGCCCAAGCAAGGGCCGGCCAAGACATGGTTTGGATGGGTTGAAGTGTGGCCGGCCCTAGCTTGAGTCCAAGCTTAGGTGGTCGGCCACAATAAAATTAAAAGAATTTTATTTTTTAAATTTTTTCTTATGTGGATTCCATGGTTTTAAAAGAGAGTTTAAAATTTAAATCTTTCCTTTTATAACTTTCTACAAAAGATTAAGTGAAAGGTTTAAAATCTTTCCTTATTTGTAGTTGAAAGGAAGATTTTAATTTTTGATAAAACTTTCTTTTTTTAACCATTCTCATGATTTAAAAGAGAGTTTTAAAATTAAATCTTTCCTTTTATAGTTTCTACAAAAGATTAAGAAAAGATTTGATATCTTTCCTTATTTGTAGATTGAAAGGAAGATTTTAATTCTAGAGAAAACTTTCCTTTTTGTAAATCATCCACATGTTTTAATAGAGAGATTTTAATTTATAAAAGTTTCCTTTTATGACCAATCATGAAGGGAATTTTAAAAGAGAAATTTTTATTTTAAAAATTTTTGGAAACAAATTAGGAAGTTTTAATTTTGTGTTTAAAACTTTCCTTACTTGGATGATTAAGAGGTGGTCGGCCACATTGAGTTTGAAAGGGAATTTTTTTTAAAACTTTCCTTTCATTGGCTAAGAGAATAAAGAAGTTTTTTATAAAACTTTCCTTATTTGCCAAGACCAAGGAATATAAAAGAGAGGGTAGAGGTGCCTCACCTCACAACTTATGTTCTAGTTTTCTTCTCTTATATTTCCTTGGTTGGTGGCCGGCCCTTCACATCCTCTCCCTCTCCTATTCTTCTTCCTTGGCCGGCGGCATCTTCATCTCAAGGAGCTTGGTTGGTGGCCAGATCTTGCTTAAGGAAGAAGGTGAGATAGAAGGTCTTGTTTCTTAGCATCCCTTGGAGCTTGGTGGTGGCCTAACCTCATCTTCTCTTGGAGTTCTTGTGGTGGCCGAAACTTACTTGGAGAAGAAGGTAACTGTTGGTTGCTACTAGGAAAACCTAACGGTTCCACTGTATAAAATTTTGTAAAAAGGTCTGAACCTTTTCCTAGCTACCATGTGTTCTTTTAAATTAAACTTGGATCGCCTGCAGAACTTAACACGTTTGATCCTAAGTTTAATTTATTTGTTCTTTTAGGTTTAGACTTGGATCTCCTGCGGAACTTAACACGTTCGATCCCAATCACCTAGGTCACGAAGATAATTAAATATCTTTTTCCAAAATCGGCTTCCAGTACTGCATGGCGAGGTACATGGTCTTCTTGGATATGGGAGCAACCACCACCGACTAGACAAAGCCTTTTAAGGAAATTGAATATTTAACCTTCCCATAGTGACCCTAGGTTAACCGCTAAGAACAATCAAATCACAAGGAAAAGAAAAAACAAAAGAACACAACATCGAAAACTAATTCGAAAAACTAGAATCGCATGCCTCTTGTATTTGGTATTTTTACATGGAGATAAAACTAACATGATGCGGAAAACAATATTAGTTATACCTTTCTTAGTAGATAATGACCTCTTGATCTTCTACCATATTCCTCTTCTAATCTCGGACGTTGTGTGGGCAACGATCTTCCAAGACGAGAACCACCTAGCACCTCCTTCTTCTTCCTTCAAGTTTCGGCCAAACAAGACTTCCAAAGGATGAAGATCTTTTTCCATCAACCAAGCTCCAAGGGATACAAGCTTTCTCTCCTTCTTCTCCAAGCTAAGATCCGGCCACGAACTAAAACTCCAAGAGCATGAAGAGGTTCGGCCACAAAGATGGAGAGAAGAGAAAGGGAAGAGGCCGGCCACACCAAGGAAGAAAAGAGGGAGAAAAATAGAATAGAGGTTGTTCCCACAAAGGCACCCAAACCCCCTCTTTTATAATCCTTTAGCCTTGGCAAATAAGGAAAATTTAATAAAAACTTCCTTAACTCTATTGCCATTGAAAAGGAAAATTTTAATTAATTAAAATTAAAATCCTTTTCTTTGTGTATATGGTCGGCCACATCAAATAACCAAACAAGGAAATTTTTCGCTAGAAAAATTAAAGCTTCCTAATTTGCTTCCGGAGAAATTTTAAAATAAAATTTCTCTTTAATAATCCCTTCATGATTGATGCTATAAAAGGAAATTTCTATAATTTTAAAATTTAACTTTTCAACATGTGGATGATAAATAAGTAAAGTTTTTACCAAAATTAAAATCAACATTTTAATCTACAAATAAGAAAAGAGATTTAACTCTTCTCTTAATCTTTTGTAGAATCTTATAAAAGGAAATATTTTAATTTTTAAACTCTCTTTTAAACCATGTATTCCACATAAGAAAAAATTTTAAAATTAAAATTCCTTTTGTATTTTTAATGGCCGGCCACCTAGACTTGGGTTCAAGCTAGGGTCGGCCACCCATGGACCAAGGCTTGGCCGGCCCTAGCTTGGTCCCCAAGTTAGCTTGGCCGGCCCCTATAACATGGGTATGAAGGTAGGTATAGGTGGGTATAGTACTCTATAACTAAGAGGCTACAATAGGGACCGAGAGGAGCAATTGGTTTTGGTCTCCCGATAAAATTAAGCATCCCGTGTTCGCCCCGAACACACAACTTAATTTTATCAATAATAATTCATTCCACTAGAGAACTATTATTGAACTACCGCACCAATCCCAAATTACATTTTTTGGGCTCCTTCTTATTATGAGTGTGTTAATCTCCCTGTGTTTAAGATGTCGAATGTCCACTAATTAAGTGAGTTACTGACAACTCATTTAATTAATATCTTAGTCCAAGAGTAGTACCACTCAACCTTATCGTCATATCGAACTAAGTCCACCTGCAGGGTTTAACATGACAATCCTTATGAGCTCCTCTTGGGGACATTCTCAACCTAGATTTCTAGGACACAGTTTCCTTTTATAATCAACAACACACACTATAAGTGATATCATTTCCCAACTTATCGGGCTTATTGATTTATCAAACTAAATTTCACCCATTGATAAATTAAAGAAATAAATACCAAATATATGTGCTTGTTATTATATTAGGATTAAGAGCACACACTTCCATAATAACTGAGGTCTTTGTTCCTTTATAAAGTCAGTATAAAAGAAACGACCTCTAATGGTCCTACTCAATACACTCTAAGTGTACTAGTGTAATTATATAGTTAAGATAAACTAATACCTAATTACACTACGACCTTCCAATGGTTTGTTCCTTTCCATCTTGGTCGTGAGCTACTGTTTATAATTTATAAGGTACTGATAACATTATCTTCTGTATGTGACACCACATACTATGTTATCTACAATATAAATTAATTGAACAACTACAAACAAATGTAGACAATTTGACCAAATATGATTCTTTATTCAAAATAAATGTCTACAAAAGCTTAGGCTTTCAGTATACACTCTAACAATCTCCCACTTAAACTAATGACTAAGCTGTTGGATCGAAACCACGCTAGAGGGGGGGGGGGTGAATAGCGCTCGCGGCTATTTCGTTCGATTATCGGAATCGTAAAGCGTTCGTAGAGTAATTAAAGCAGCGGAAAATGTAAATAAACACAAACACAGAGACACGGTCGTTTACTTCGTTCGGAGCCTAAGGCGACTCCTACTCGAAGGCCCGCGATCCTTGATCACTTCCAGTGGGCAACAACTATAAGCTCGATAAACGATTACAAGTTGAAGTACAATAAACGACAGTAATTAATTATACCAACGACAAAGAAATGAAGATTCGGAGCTCCTGGTCGTCGGGCACAAGTAGCAGCACTTCGGAACGTCGTTTGGAGCAGCACGTAGCACTTGAGTCACTTGGAAGAAGTTATGTGAAGCTGCTGGTCGAGACCCCTTATAAAGGGGGTTCAAGGCGCCTTACACTGTTCATCAAGGCGCCTTGAACGAGCCAAGTCACCCGCGTGGATCAGCACTGACCTGGTCGAACTCTATCTGGTTCAAGGCGCCTTCAGCCTATCCAAGGCGCCTCCAACCTCCGGTCCAAGGCGCCTTGAACTCCATTCAAGGCGCCTCCAGTCTGCTAGCTTTCTCCGAGGCGCCTCCAAGCTCCATGAGGCGCCTCGGTCATCCGAGTTCTTCTTTGTGTTTTTGGTACCTGCAAGTATGTTAATCCAAAGATACCTGCAACACAAAGTTAACACAAAATAATAGTATGAATATGAAATTATGACAGTCTCCGGACTGTCCGGGTCTGACTTCGGATTTCCAGCCGGAAACCCTAGGTCGACCCGACGCCTACTGTTCCCTCTACGGGGAACGCGTCCTCACCTACTCCACTCAGGAGATTTACCTGTTGCCAGTACGATCCTCCAGATCGACTGGACTTTTGCTCGGCACTCGATGCTCCCGGACTTTCTGCTGAACATCCGCTTCACCGGCCAGTTCAGACTTTCACCTGGTTCGCGACACCAGGACTTTCCACCTAGGACTTTTGCCTGAAGCCATCGACCTGCCAAGGCTTTCCGCATAGGGATACCACCCCCTATGACCTAGGGTTACCACCCCCTAGGGTTTTACCTTGCCTAACCGCAGTTAGGACTTTCCTGAAACACTCAGCAAAAGCTGTCAGAAAACAAAGCACCTTAACTTTGAATCCTTTGCCATTATCAAAAGTTAGGTTCGATCGTCGGATGCTTCCCGCACTAACAATCTCCCCCTTTTTGATTATGGCAATACGTAATTCAAAGTTAAGAAAAAAACAACATATGCATAAAGTAAACCAAGCTTAAGTAAATAAACTTCAAATGCAATAACAGTTAAGCTGGAAACTTGGTAATATTAGACTCCCCCTTAATAAAAGCCCTCCTTTTATTAATTACTTTGAGTTTTCTTTTAACTTTAATTTACCTACTCTCCCCCTTTGCCATATATCAAAAATAAACCAGTTTGAAGGTGGATTTGTATTTTTCTGAAGGAAAGTTTTCAAAGAAAAAAATAAGTTTTCTTTTTGACAAAACGACTTAGCTTTTTGAATTTTGGAATTTGCCAAATATGAAGGTACTTAGCTATATATTTGGCTTTGAAATGATTTGTCTTGAGAAGATATTTTGCAAAAATAGCTAAGTTTAGAGTACAGTATAACTAAGTCTAGTTAAAATTAACTAGGTTTGAAAATAGGAGTATTTGAATTTTCAATAAGAGGAATTGTTTAGAAGTTATAAAATATGAAGTCACTTAAAAACTTTTAAACCGTTACAAAAAAAATTGACTAGATTTGAAAATAATTGAATATTCACTACATAGATAAGTTTTCTGAAAAACTGTAATTAAGTTTTGAATACCCATTTTGAAGAAGGAAAGAGGGAGTTGCAGTAGTTTGTTTTCTAGTCCAAGTATGAGTCAAATTAAATTATTGAGTTTAAATTGATTAAGTATCAGAGCCTTTAAAATAATTAGGTAAAGTAATTTGATTAGAACCTTAAGTACAATCATGCTTGACCAAAAAATTGAAACATACTTTTCCTAATTGTCTAACCTTTAGCTACTTGCTGATTGCCTAGAGGGCAGTAGCTTTCACATGGTTAGTCAAGTTAAGTCTATTTGGTCCAGTTAGAATTGGCTAGAGCTGGAAGACCTGACTTGATTACTATTTATGATGTGTTTACCGCCCAGACTCATATCGATGCACAAATATAAGCATTCCTGAGTCCAGGCTGTACCCTATGCATCTCACGCCTTTCTAAGTTTTTCAAACACAAGCAAGGTAGACCTAGGTGTTTGTGAGATGCTCTGGCTTTAATCTAGGGGTACATGATATCTAGGGGAATGCCTAAGCAAGATCCAAATGTTGAAAATCTAACAAAATTGGAGTTTTGAACACTATTTTACCTAGAATTTGAATGAGTGATAAGTAAGCTTAGATTTTTGTGAAACTGAATAATCATGCAAATAAGTACATCCACAGAATAAGGAAGTCTAAACAAGTGAGACAGCAATCCACAGAATAATGCATAACAGAGTCATATCACATAGCAGGATCATCTGCTCGAGGAGAACTAGCTGGAGGATCATGGGGCTGCTCAGGTGCTGGCTGACCTAGCCGTCGTATCTCGTCACGAAGGGACGTAAATCCGGCAGCCATCTCGGATCGAATAGAGAGAACTATCCGTCGTGTCTGGATGGACTCAACCTCGAGTCGAGCTAGTCTGTCCTCGACGGAGAGTGAGGAAGAGGTCGAAGGTCCAGCTGAGGTGGATGGTCTGGCAGACGGGGAGGGATCCGCGAAAAGATCCTCAGCTAAGAAATCAGCCCACTCCTCTCCCTCGCCTGGTAAATCATCGGCTGCTGGAGCGATAGGGGCAGCTGCCTGCTGTGGTCGTCCTATCCACGCTAGAACTCCATCAGCTGTGATATCGGCACGGCTAGTCTACAACTACGGGATCCTAGCTCATCATATATAGTAAGAGGAATGACTGTTCCTCTGGTCACATCTATACCCTCTATCGTCGAAAAGAAGCATGTCAGAATATGACAATAGGGCATGTGGACTATCTTGGAGGTGACTGTCCCAGATGCACAGATAATGTTCTGGAACATATGCAGGGCAATATCGATGTCAAACCGATGACACAGGGCGTACAAGAAGAATGAGTGTGAAGATCTCATCTTCGGGACATCCCGAGATGAGATCGGCAGAATACATGCTGTCAGGACCCTATACATCATGTAGTCCTGAATCCGAAGAGTAACTGACCTGAACTCAGTCAAGTCAGCAGGTCTCTCTCCCCCGAGGAAATACGTATAGATAGTATCTAACGTAATGTGGGAGTAAGGATCGCCAAATGGCAGATCCCTACTGGGATAGCATAGAAAGGTAGACTCAGAAGCCCTAAGACCTAGGGTGGTGCGTAGCAGAGTGGGAGTAAGCTCAATGTCCACGCCAGAAACTCTGGTGCTGTACCTATTATCATCAATCCTCTCAAGATTGTGATAAAACTGGGCACATAACTCCTGGTTTACTGTATCGGTGCAGTAAACCAATTGATCCAGTTGATAGTGCTCTATCATTTGAATAGTTGGTTGACAATACTGGGTATAAAAAGTCTTATTCACATATCTAGGCTTGATAGGTTCAAAGATGTAATTAGCAAAGGTATCCCTAAGATGTATAGTCGGGAATCTGATATCTGCTGATGGAATTCTAGCTGGATTAAGATCAACATGTCGGCGTTTCCTATTTTGAACGATTTTACCAAAAATTGACAGAAATAAGCAAAAGTTCTAAGTAAAACTTGATCGGAAGGGATTAGGATTATACCTAGGAGGCATTGTCACGTAGAGAGGGAAAAAAAACCGGTTGAGGGCGCCTTAGTTGGGAGGAAACCGCACGAGTAACGCGTGCTTGGCGTCGACAGAAAACGAACAGAAAGGCTTCTGTTCGTTTTGATATAAAGTGTTGAAGGCGCCTTAAACCAAGGTTTAAGGCGCCTTATATAAGTTGGAGGCACCTCGGGTTGATCCGAGGCGCCTTAAGACGAAGCGGAGGGAATTTTCCCGCCGCTTGCTTAGGCGCCTCCTTTTGATGGGAGGCGCCTCTAATAAGCTCCACCCGATTTTTTTTTTTTTTTTTTTAAATTGATTTTGAAAATTGAGTTTTAAAATTGATTTTGAAAATTGAGTTTTAAAATTGATTTTTAAAATGATTTTTAAAATTGATTTTTAAATTTGAGTTTTAAAATTGATTTTGAAAATTGAGTTTTAAAATTGATTTTGAAAATTGAGTTTTAAAATTGATTTTGAAATTTGAGTTTTAAAATTGATTTTGAAAATTGAGTTTTAAAATTGATTTTGAAAATTGAGTTTTAAAATTGATTTTTAAAATGGGTTTTAAAATTGATTTTGAAATTGAGTTTTAAAATGATTTTTAAAATTGATTTTTAAAATTGATTTTTAAATTGAGTTTGAAAATGACTTAGTCATCTCACCCGATCTAAATTTTCAATCAGGGAAACCTATGATTGATGTGAGATGATTTATAATTCAATTTTAAGGTTTGGGTTAACTTTGTGTTAGATTCAGGTTTAGCTTTGGGTTCAACAAGTAAGCATTCTTTGAATAAACTTCTGGGCTATGGTGAGTCACAAGGAACTCATTAAAGTAACCATGCCTTCGAGGTTTTCCAAATAGTCCTACCCATTGAGCTTAGTACTAAACCTTGGTCTAACTAGTTAGGATCCATTTAAGGGTAGCTTCGGTCAGTTCCACTTGGCCAAATGCACCAGGTCGAAGCCATATCTTCCTAGACATGCGATGCCCAAGCTTTCCTAACGTACTATCATCCAAAAACTTCACCAGTACTGTGGTTCAAGTTAACCTTAGTCCGTTTTAATCTAACCTTAATTACCCTGCCGGGTAATCTACTCTTGTTTTACCCATTTCGGGTAGATTAGGTTCAGTTACCCTCCCGGGTAGTTTAGTTGGGGGTGCCAGCGAGTCTGGATCCCTTATCTTCATTTTGAGTTTTAATTTCTTAATTTGAATTTTGAATTTTGAATTTAATTTTAATTTTGAATTTTGAATTTTGAATTTTGAATTTAATTTTAATTTTGAATTTTGAATTTAATTTTTAATTTTTAATTTTAATTTCGAATTTTGAATTTAATTTTTTACTTTCGAATTTTAATTTTAAATTTTTAGGATTGTTTTTCTCTTTGCTCCCCCTGGATCATGGCCTCGATATGGTCTATCGAGGTAGTATATTTGATCCTTTGGAACCCAGTACTGGCCAAGTCCAACTTGATTAACCAAGTTAGACTTGGAGACCCATGCTTGGACTGTTTTAATACTTTGTTTATTTATTAATGATAAATAGGATCTATATTTACTTTTGTAACCCAGCCCAGTTCTATTGTAGATGGCTCTTTGTGTCCCAAGAATCAAGTTCAAATTCTTGGAGCCAAAAGTAAACCGTTCTAAGGTATTTTTTAAATCTTTAACCTGATTTATTAGACTTGAATTTTCTTCCTCAAGTTTTTGAACTTGAGTTGGAAATTTCTGGTCGTAAGGATTTGGTGTTAGCCACTTCTAAGGACTCATAACTTCCTTTAAAAGTGATTTAACTTTCAGGTTTGATTTAGCTTACGTAATAAATAGCTAACTAAAGTGTTCAACCGGGAGATACTTACAGGGTCCTTTTGAAACGGATACGGATCCGTGGCTTTTCTCGGACTCGGCCTCGGACTCGCTCTCGCATCCGTATTCGACGACTTGGTCCCGCCATTAATGCAAGTAGACTCGTTTGTTCGAGCTCGTCGTCCTCCGATGAAGATTCGTCCCATGTTGCCTTAAGGACCTTTTCCTTCTTTGCTTTTGATCCCTTCAGGTTAGGGCAGTTGGTTTTGATGTGCCCTTTTGGTTACACCCGTAGCATGTAACTTCAAACTTCATCTTTGTATTTTGTGGGCCTTCCTTTGATTTCACCGCCTTCTTTAGATCTCTTTTGTCGAATCCTTTCGTCTTGTAGAGCTTCTTCACGAGATTTACCAGCTCGGTTGTAATGTCACCTTCTTCATCATCGAGTCTGGTTCACCCGATGCTGGTTCGGTTCTCCGTCGAGGTCTCGGTTCCCGGGTTCGGCTTGTACCTACAACCAACGCAATACCTTTCTCGGTAGGCTGTGCATTAGTCTGCTCATGAAGTCCAAATTCACTAAAAAGTTCATCTAGTTTTAAAGAAGATAAATCCTTGGAAACTTTGTAGGCATCTACCATTGATGCCCATAATGTATTCCTTGGAAACGAGTTTAGGGCATACCTTATTACGTCCCGATTTTCTATCTTCCGCCAATTCCGTGAAGAGAGTTAAGGATGTCTTGTATTCTCGCATGAAGAGAACTCGCCGTCTTCCTGCATTTTTAGATTATATAATTTATTAAGTAAAAGATCTCTTTGCTTACCTTGGTGTCGGGTGCCTTCGTGGAGTTCGATGAGCTTTTCCCGTAGTTCTTTTGCGGAGGAGAATGGACCGACTCTGTTGAGCTCTTCTTTGGTAAGACCACATTGGATGGTGCAGTGGCTTTTGCGTCAGCTTCCACCTTTTGATAAATGCTGGCTCCCAATTTTCACAGGTGTAGGCTTACCGTCAGTTCCAGTTGGCGATTCCAGTCCTGTTTTGATCCGTATCGAACTCGATCTTCAGATATATCTCCATTCGCCCCTTCCAATACCCGAAGTCTTCTCCGGAAAATAGTGGGGGACGAACGGTGCTATATCCTTCTTGTTGGGCCATTTTAGATCTAAAAGAACAAAAACAACAAAATCTATTCCAAGACTGAGTCTTGGATTAGTAGTGCGAGAGTAAAGGATAATAAAAACGAACTCGAGTGGTGTTGCACCTACTTCGAGCAAAAGTCGATTCGAGGGAAACAAAAATTAGAATATAGCTATAAGGCTAAATTCTAATTCGACTCCGAAAACGAAAAAAAACTGCGAAAAATTTGTTTTGAAAGGTGGTTGCACCAATTAAAACGATCACTAGACTGTTGGATCGAAACCACGCTAGAGTGGGGGGTGAATAGCGCTCGCGGCTATTTCGTTCGATTATCGGAATCGTAAAACGTTCGTAGAGTAATTAAAGCAGTGGAAAATGTAAATAAACACAAACACAGAGACACGGTCGTTTACTTCGTTCGGAGCCTAAGGCGACTCCTACTCGAAGGCCCGCGATCCTTGATCGCTTCCGGTGGGCAACAACTATAAGCTCGATAAACGATTACAAGTTGAAGTACAATAAACGACAGTAATTAATTATACCAACGACAAAGAAATGAAGATTCGGAGCTCCTGGTCGTCGGGCACAAGTAGCAGCACTTCGGAACGTCGTTTGGAGCAGCACGTAGCACTTGAGTCACTTGGAAGAAGTTATGTGAAGCTGCTGGTCGAGACCCCTTATAAAGGGGGTTCAAGGCGCCTTACACTGTTCATCAAGGCGCCTTGAACGAGCCAAGTCACCCGCGTGGATCAGCACTGACCTGGTCGAACTCTATCTGGTTCAAGGCGCCTTCATCCAGGCGCCCAACCTCCGGTCCAAGGCGCCTTGAACTCCATTCAAGGCGCCCCCATCTGCTTCGCTGGCCTTTTCCGAGGCGCCCCAAGCTCCATGGAGGCGCCTCGACACGTTCATCCGAGTTCTTCTTTGTGTTTTGGTACCTGCAAGTATGTTAATCCAAAGATACCGCAACACAAAGTTAACACAAAATAATAGTATGAATATGAAATTATGATAGTCTCTGACTGTATTTCCTACCAGGAACCCTAGGTCGACCCGACGCCACTGCTCCCTCTACGGGGAACGCGTCCTCACCTACTCCACTCAGGAGATTTACCTGTTGCCAGTACGATCCTCCAGATCGACTAGACTTTTGCTCGGCACTCGATGCTCCCGGACTTTCTGCTGAACATCCGCTTCACCGGCCAGTTCAGACTTTCACCTGGTTCGCGACACCAGGACTTTCCACCTAGGGTTACCACCCCCTAGGACTTTTGCCTGAAGCCATCGACCTGCCAAGGCTTTCCGCATAGGGATACCACCCCCTATGACCTAGGGTTACCACCCCCTAGGGTTTTACCTTGCCTAACCGCAGTTAGGACTTTCCTGAAACACTCAGCAAAAGCTGTCAGAAAACAAAGCACCTTAACTTTGAATCCTTTGCCATTATCAAAAGTTAGGTTCGATCGTCGGATGCTTCCCGCACCAACATAAGCTGCCATATCTGCTGCTATACATCTGATTCTCATCCCCTCCACATGCCGATCGAAAGCTTTTGCTGGAAGGGCCTTAGTGAAAGATCTGCCAGGTTATCTGCTGATGCAATCTTGGTGATGACAACTTCTCCTCGCTTCACGATATCTCGTATCAGATGGTACTTGCGCTCTATATGTTTACTTGCCTTATGGGCTCATGGTTCCTTCGAGTTTGCAACTGCACCGCTATTATCACAATAAATTATGATGAGTTTGGGCAAACTAGGAATCACATCTAAGTCCATTAGAAAGTTCCTGAGCCATACTGCTTCTTTAGCTGCCTCAGAGGCTGCCACATACTCAACTTCCATGGTTGAGTCCGAAACGCATTTCTGCTTAACACTCCTCCATGCAATGGCTCCACCTCCTAAAGTAAACACATAGCCTGATGTAGACTTACTGTTATCCCTATCTGATTGGAAATCTGAATCCGTGTAACCCACAGGGAGCAAATCGTCTGATTGGTAAACTATCATATAATCTCTAGTCCTTCTCAGGTACTTTAATATATGCTTTACCATAGTCCAATGTCCTTGTCCAGGGTTACTCTGATATCTGCTAACCATGCCAACGACAAAACAGATATCAGGTCTCGTACACAGCATTGCATACATAAGGCTTCCTACAGCCGAAGCATAAGGAACTGCTTTCATGTCCTCTATCTCCTTTGATGTCTTTAGAGACATCTCTTTAGATAAAGCTACTCCATGCCTAAAAGGTAAGAAACCCTTTTTGGAATTCTGCATGCTAAAACGAGCAAGAATTGTATCTATATATAAAGCTTGGGACAGACACAACATTCTTTTCTTGCGATCCCTTATAACTTTGATCCCAAGAATGTGTGCACAATCTCCTAAGTCCTTCATATCAAATTATTTGGACAACCATACCCTTACGTCTGATAATACCTTGACATTATTGTCAATTAACAAAATATCATCTACGTATAGTACAAGAAATACCTTGACATTATTGTCAATTTCTGTTACTCTTCTTGTATACACAAGACTCATCCGGACATTGAATAAATCCATATGACTGGATTACTTCATTAAACCGGATGTTCCAAGACCTTGAAGCTTGTTTCAGTCCATAAATGGACCGATTGAGCTTGCACACTAGATGCTCTTTGCCTTTTTCAATGAACCCTTCTGGTTGCTTCATATGGATGTTTTCTTCAAGACTTCCATTAAGGAAAGCTGTCTTGACATCCATTTGCCAAATCTCATAATCCATATGAGCGGCAATGGATAAGAGTATCCGGATAGACTTAAGCATGGCTACCGGTGAAAAGGTTTCCTCATAATCGATTCCCTCTTTCTGAGTGTACCCTTTCGCAACAAGTCTTGCTTTGAAGGTTTCTACCTTCTCGTCTGTCCCTCTTTTCCTTTTGTAGATCCACTTGCATCCAACGACTTTTACACCATCAGGTGGTTCTACAAGCTCCCAGACCTTATTAGAGTACATAGACTCTATTTCAGAATTCATTGCCTTTTGCCAAGATACTGCATCTATATCTTGGAGTGCTTCGTCATATGTTCGGGGATCAGGTTCATGTTTACCCGGGATCAAGTCTGAAGACTCTCCCAAAAACATGAATCTCTCAGGTTCCCTCATAACTCTCCCACTACGACGAGGCACCGTCTGTGGTTGTGTATCATGTGTGACACGTGTTGCAGTCTCTTGTGGTACTTCATCTTGTACTGTTGGTACTAAAGTAGACGTGTCCTCTCTAAGTTCTTCTAAAATAATTTTGCTACTGGGCTTGTGATCTATTATATAGTCTTCTTCTAAAAATTGGGCATTGGTGCTAACAATGACCTTCTGGTCTTTAGGACTATAAAATAAACCACCTTTCATTCGTCTGGGATAACCCACAAACACGCGAACTTCTGTACGAGATTCTAACTTATCAGCATCTGGTTTCAGCACATGTGCTGGACTACCCCAAATCCGAATATGTCTTAGACTGGGCTTTCGCCCATTCCACAATTCTGTGAGAGTAGTAGATACTGATTTAGAAGGTACTAAGTTCAGAATGTGCGCTGCCGTTTCCAGAGCGTATCCCCAAAACGAATTTGGTAATTCTGAATAACTCATCATCGATCTAACCATTTCCATAAGAGTCATATTCCTTCGTTCTAACACACCATTCTGCTGGGGTGTACCAGGTGCGGACAATTGGGATTGAATCTTGGCCTCTGATAAGTAATTCCTAAACTCTCCTAAGAGGTATTCGCCACCACGATCAGATCGTAGTGTCTTGATACTTTTACCTAGTCGTTTCTCCACATCAGCCTTGTACTCTTTGAACTTATCAAAGCACTTGGACTTGCGGCGCATTAGGTAAATGTATCCGTATCTCGAATAATCGTCTATGAAAGAGACAAAATATTCAAAACCACCTCTCGCCTGGATAGACATAGAACCACACAAATCAGAATGAACCAATTCTAACGCTTCTTTGGCTCTATACCCCTTGGCCTTAAAAGGCCTCTTGGTCATTTTACCTTCCAAGCAAGATTCACAAGTTGGAAAATTTTCCAACTCTAATGAACCCAAGAGTCCATCGGTTATAATCCTTTGAATCCTATTTAAGTTAATATGACCAAGCCTTAGATGCCAAAGATACACTTGGTTCATTTTCGAAGGTTGTTTTCTTTTATTAGTGTTAGAAGATGTGTTATAAATTTCCATATTTTACTTTGTGGGAGAAATTGGATTTAAAGTATATAAATTGCCAACTAATGAACCAGAATAGATAATCACTTTATTTCTCTTTATAACTACATTGTTATTAAAGGAAACAGAATATCCATCCAAATACAGTTTAGAAACTGAAATTAAATTCTTTCTAAAACTGGGTACATAAAGACAATTTCTTAAAACCAATTTTCTATTCCTATCAAAAGATAAGTAGACGTCTCCCACTGCAACAGTCGTCACCTTAGTAGCATTGCCCATGTAGACGGTTATCTCTCCTTCATATAGTCGTCGGGTTTCCTGGAACCCCTGCAAAGAATTACAGACATGATCAGTGGCTCCCGTATCTACATACCAGGTGCTGGTAGATAACACCGCTAAACATGTTTCAACAACTAGAGCATGAGATATACCTTTGTTGTTTTGATTCCTACGAGGACAGTCCGCCTTCCAATGCCCTGACTGCTTGCAGATGAAGCACTTGCCCTTCAGCTTCTTCACTCCAGCTTTAGGTCCTGTACTCTAAGATTTATTCACCTTCTTTGCTGAGCTAACTTGTTTCTTCTTCTTCTTTCCTTTCGGTTTAGAAGTAGAACCATTTTCAGCATAGTGAATCTGAGAATTGTGACGAAACAAACCTTCTGCTGCCTGAAGTTCTGTCAGTAGTTCCGCCAATGAATATACCCTTTTATTCATATTATAATTCAGGTGAAATTCTAAGTAGCGTTTGGAGGATCATATCGATCTGGGTTTCCCCATCAATTTCTCCTCCAAGGATTTGTATTTCATTTAGATAAGCCATCATCTTTAGGATATGATCCCTCACAGGAGTACCCTCTTGCATGGTGGTCGTCATTATCTTTCTCATGGCTTCTTGCCTAGAGGGCCGATCCTGGTGACCAAAGAGTTCCTTGAGATTGTTTATAATATCATAAGCTGTTGGTAAATCTTGATGCTGATGTTGCAATACATTTGACATTGAAGTCAAAATGTAACACCGCGCCATCTCATCTGCTTTTACCCATTTCTTATGATACTCAATCTCCTCTTGGGTGGATTCACCATTAGGTGCATCAGGGCAAGGCTCAGTCAGTACAAACTTATAGCTTTCAGCAGTAAGAACAATGTCCAGGTTCCTTTTCCAATCTATGTAGTTACGACCAGTAAGTCTATTCTCTTTTAGTATGATAGCCAGTGGGTTGAAAGTCATCCTAAGAATCACAAATAACTTTTGGTCAGAACTCTAAATTTAGAATAATATTGATTCCTCAAACAATACTATTTTAAATTAACCAACACCTCAAAACACCGTGAATTTTGTATGCCACGATAGTGTGGACGTATACAAATTCAACATTTGTAAAAGGAGGGTGTAACCTATTAATTTTATTATCTTGTCAACCTTACTTTTTGACAAATAAAATTAATAGTTGGTTTTATTTGGTCACACGAATAATAGCAGTGACTCCGATGGGGAGAATACTATTAGACGTGTCTAAGTGTATACCATTACTTAACACTAAGTCCATTAATAAGATGTGCCCCTTCCGATGGGGAAGATCACACGCTCTTAATTAATTTCCTATAGTCATCCAAAATGGAAGTTTGATCTAGTGATCCACAAACAAACTCATCCGATATGGAGGAAGGCACTCAGAGCCAACGCGCAAGTTTATTTGCATCACTTACAAACCAGTAATGGAGACCGTGGAATTTATTTAAAATCCCTCTCCCACTTAGTTATTTAAAATGAGGAATTTTGACTATGCTAGCCTACTTAACATGCATACTAACAAGCACACACAGCACAACATAAAAGCAATAAATAGAAAAACTAATTTTCAACTATTATAGCTTTTATCTATTGTTGTCCTCCGTGTGTTGCCATCCGTAGCTGCTGCCATTTTTGGCCACCGCCACCGGGTCTAGTTGTCGCATTCATCTTGCTCCTTGTTCCGCTGCGCCTCTAGTCCTTTAAAAGTTCCACTCCTTGCAAAATTCGATCGGCGACATAAATAGAATTTTACATTTTTCGATCCTATATTCCTCGAAGGAATGTACATGTATCTAGATCAAAAAATAAAATCCTAATAAAACTAAATACAGCTCCTGCTGTATTTTATAATATAATCATGCACACACAATAAAATGCCCTTGACATGTCCAAGGGTCCAATCACACACATAATAACTATAAGCCATAATAGTTGGATCCTGCATCCACAAAGTTAACACATCCTACTATTATCCTGCCTAAATTATGTATGACAAGTGCATAATTAAACTAATACCAAATACACAAAGGCAAAACCCTAGCTCTGATACCAATTGTTGGTTGCTACTCGGAAAACCTAACGATTCCACTGTACAAAATTTTGTACAAAGGTCTGAACCTTTTCCTAGCTACCATGTGTTCTTTTAAATTAAACTTGGATCGCCTGCGGAACTTAACAAGTTTAATCCAAAGTTTAATTTATTTGTTCTTTTAAGTTTAGACTTGGATCTCTTACGGAACTTAACACGTTCGATCCAAATCACCTAGGTCATGAAGACAATTAAATATCTATTTCCAAAATTGGCTTCCAGTACTGCATGGCAAGGCACATAGCCTTCTTGGATATGGGAGCAACCACCACCGACTAGACAAAGCCTTTTAAGGAAATTGAATATTTAACCTTCCCATAGTGACCCTAGGTTAACCGCTAAGAACAATCAAATCACAAGGAAAAGAAAAACAAAAGAACACAACATCGAAAACTAATTCGAAAAACTAGAATCGCATGCCTCTTGTATTTGGTATTTTTACATGGAGATAAAACTAACATGATGCGGAAAACAATATTAGTTATACCTTTCTTAGTAGATAATGACCTCTTGATCTTCTACCATATTCCTCTTCTAATCTCGGACGTTGTGTGGGCAACGATCTTCCAAGACGAGAACCACCTAGCACCTCCTTCTTCTTCCTTCAAGTTTCGGCCAAACAAGACTTCCAAAGGATGAAGATCTTTTTCCACCAACCAAGCTCCAAGGGATACAAGCTTTCTCTCCTTCTTCTCTAAGCTAAGATCCGGCCACCAACTAAAACTCCAAGAGCATGAAGAGGTTCGGCCACAAAGATGGAGAGAAGAGAAAGGGAAGAGGTCGACCACACCAAGGAAGAAAAGAGGGAGAAAAATAGAATAGAGGTTGTTCCCACAAAGGCACCCAAACCCCCTCTTTTATAATCCTTTAGCCTTGGCAAATAAGGAAAATTTAATAAAAACTTCCTTAACTCTATTGCCATTGAAAAGGAAAATTTTAATTAATTAAAATTAAAATCCTTTTCTTAGTGTATATGGTCGGCCACATCAAATAACCAAACAAGGAAATTTTTCGATAGAAAAATTAAAGCTTCCTAATTTGCTTCCAGAGAAATTTTAAAATAAAATTTCTCTTTAATAATCCCTTCATGATTAATGCTATAAAAGGAAATTTCTATAATTTTAAAATTTAACTTTTCAACATGTGGATGATAAATAAGTAAAGTTTTTACCAAAATTAAAATCAACATTTTAATCTACAAATAAGGAAAGAGATTTAACTCTTCTCTTAATCTTTTGTAGAATCTTATAAAAGGAAATATTTTAATTTTTAAACTCTCTTTTAAACCATGTATTCCACATAAGAAAAAAATTTAAAATTAAAATTCCTTTTGTATTTTTAATGGCCGACCACCTAGACTTGGGTTCAAGCTAGGGTCGGCCACCCATGGACCAAGGCTTGGTCGGCCCTAGCTTGGTCCCCAAGTTAGCTTGGCCGGCCCCTATATCATGGGTATGAAGGTAGGTATAGGTGGGTATAGTACTCTATAACTAAGAGGCTACAATAGGGACCGAGAGGAGCAATTGGTTTTGGTCTCCCGATAAAATTAAGCATCCCGTGTTCGCCCCGAACACACAACTTAATTTTATCAATAATAATTCATTCCACTAGAGAACTATTATTGAACTACCGCACCAATCCCAAATTACATTTTTTGGGCTCCTTCTTATTATGAGTGTGTTAATCTCCCTGTGTTTAAGATGTCGAATGTCCACTAATTAAGTGAGTTACTGACAACTCATTTAATTAATATCTTAGTCCAAGAGTAGTACCACTCAACCTTATCGTCATGTCGAACTAAGTCCACCTGCAGGGTTTAACATGACAATCCTTATGAGCTCCTCTTGGGGACATTCTCAACCTAGATTTCTAGGACACAGTTTCCTTTTATAATCAACAACACACACTATAAGTGATATCATTTCTCAACTTATCGGGCTTATTGATTTATCAAACTAAATCTCACCCATTGATAAATTAAAGAAATAAATATCAAATATATGTGCTTGTTATTATATTAGGATTAAGAGCACACACTTCCATAATAACTGAGGTCTTTGTTCCTTTATAAAGTCAGTATAAAAGAAAACGACCTCTAATGGTCCTACTCAATACACTCTAAGTGTACTAGTGTAATTATATAGTTAAGATAAACTAATACCTAATTACACTACGACCTTCCAATGATTTGTTCCTTTCCATCTTGGTCGTGAGCTACTGTTTATAATTTATAAGGTACTGATAACATTATCTTCTGTATGTGACACCACATACTATGTTATCTACAATATAAATTAATTGAACAACTACAAACAAATGTAGACAATTTGACCAAATGTGATTCTTTATTCAAAATAAATGTCTACAAAAGCTTAGGCTTTCAGTATACACTCTGACAATAGCTTGGGTGGTTCTCATCTCAGTAGATCGTCGCTCATACGACGTCCGAGATAAGAAGAGGAATACAGTAGAAGATCAAGAGGTTGTTGTTTACAAAGAAAGGTATAACTAGTAATTCTATTCCGCATCATACTAGTTTTCTTTGTATAGTTTTTGAAATACCAAACACAAGAGGCATATGATTCTAGGTTTCGAATTTGTGATTCGAGTTTGTGTTTGTTTTGTTTTTCGAATTTGTGATTCGATTGTTCTATTTGGTTAAACCTAGGGTTATATAAGGAAATTAAATATTAGATTTTTTTAAAAGACTTTGTCTTGGTGATGGTGGATGATCTCATACCCAAGAAGGTCTAGTATCTCGCCATGCAGTCCTAGAAACCAATTTTAGAAATTAATATTTAATTGAATTTGTAACATGGGTGGATTTGGATCAATAATGTTAAGTATCATTTGCGATCCAAGTCTAAACCACTAAGAACAGATAAGTTAAATTTGGAATCAATAATGTTAAGTTTCGTTTGCGATTGCTAATTTAATTTTTAAAGAACACAATAGGTTGTTAGTAAAGGTTCAGGACTTGTACAAAATTTTTGTACAGGGGAACCGGCATGATATTCCGCATAGCAACCAACAATTGGTATCAGAGCTAAGGTTTGCCTCTGTGTGTTTGGTTTTCAGTTTAATTATGCACATGTCATACATAATTTAGGCAGGATAATAGTAGGATGTGCTAACTCTGTGGTTGCAGGCTCCAACAATTATGGCTTATAGATATTGTGTGTGATTGGACCCTTGGACATGTCAAAGGCATTTTTGTGTGTGCATGATTGTATAAATTGAATACAGCAGGAGCTGTATTAGTTTTAGGATTTTACATTTTTGTTTCGATCTAGATTACATGTACATTCCTTTGTGGAATATATGATCGATATATGTAAAATTCTATTTTTGTCATGGATCGTATCCTTGCAAGACGTGATACTTTTTGTGGACCAGAGGCGCAACGGAAAAAAAAGCAAGATAGATGTGACAACTAGACCCGATTGCGGTGGCAAAAGATGGCAGCAGCTAGGGTTGGCAGCACATGGAGAACAGTGACAGAAAAGACCATAATAGTTGGAAAATTAATTTTCATATTTATTACTTTTATTTACTGTGATGTGTGTGTACATAGTTTAAAATCCCTCACCTTAAATAACTAAGTGGGAGAGTGATTAATAAACAAATTCTACGGTCTCCATTACTGGTTTGCAAGTGATGTGACAAACTTGCGTGTTGGCACTGAGTGCCTCCCTCCCCATCGGATGAGTTTGTTTGCAGATCACTAGATCAAACTTCTATTTTGGATGATTATAGGAAAATAATTAGGAGCGTGTGATCTTCCCCATCGGAAGGGGCACAATCTTATTTAATGGACTAAGTATCAAGTAATGGTATACACTTAGGCACATTTAATAGTATCCTCCCCATCGGAGTCACTGCTATTAGTTGTGTGACCGAAGGAAAACCAACTATTAATTTGTCATAAAGATAGGTTGACAAGATAATAAAATTAAAACCCCCTCTTACAAATGTTGAGACTTTGTATACGTCCACACTATCGTGGCATACAAAATTCACGGTGTTTGAGGTAATTTTATTTGTCAAGTTGACAAGATAATAAAATTAATGGGTAAAACCCCTCTTACAAATGTTTGAATTTGTATACATCCACACTATCGTGGCATACAAAATTCACGGTGTTTGAGGTAATTTTATTTGTCAGGTTGACAAGATAATAAAATTAATGGGTAAACCCCCTCTTACAAATGTTTGGATTTGTATACGCCCACACTATCATGGCATACAAAATTCACGGTGTTTGAGGTAATTTTATTTGTCATAAAGATAGGTTGACAAGGTTATTAATGGGTAAAACCCTCCTCTTACAAATGTTTGAATTTGTATACGTCCACACTATCGTAGCATACAAAATTCACGGTGTTTGAGGTGTTGGTGAATTTAAATGATATTGTTTTGAGGAATCAATATTATTTTAAATTCAAAGTTTTGACCAAATATTTGATCAAAGACAGACCAACTATTAATTTTATTTGTCATAAAGTTAGGTTGACGAGATAATAAAATTAATGGATAAAATCTCCTCTTAAAGATTGAATTTGTATACGTCCACACTAACGTGGCATACAAAATTCATGGGGATTTTGAGGTGTTGGTCTTGACTAAATATTTTTGTGATTCTTAGATTTCAAATGTTAGTCAATTCCCTAGCTGTTATACTATAGAATTGACTTAGTAGTCCCAATTATGATTGGAAACAAAACTTGGACTCTAAGGTGGACTGTCCTCTCAGAAATGAGAACAATTAAAATATATTTTATTCATTAGTTGTTGAAACATGTTTAGTAGTGCTATCTACCGGTACCTGGTGTGTAGATACGAGAGCCACTGATCATGTTTGCAATTCATTGTAGAGGTTCCAGGAAACCTGACAACTATATGAAGGGAAAATCACCATCTACATGGGCACTGCTGCAAAAGTAGCAGCTGTTGCAGTGGGAGATGTTTATCCTCTGATAGGAATAAAACATGGATTTTGAGAAATTGTCTTTACGTACCAAATTTAGAAAGAACTATATTTCAGTTTCTAAACTATTCAAAGAACTTGATATTTTATTTTTTTTATAACAAAGTTGTTATCAAGATAAATAGGGAAGTTATCTATTCTGGTATGTTGGTTGACAATTTATAATCCAATAACTCCCATGATGCAACAAACGGTAATTAATAACACATCTTCTAACTCTAATAAGATAAAACAACCTTCAGAAATGAACCAATCATATATTTGGCGTCTAAGGCTAGGTCATATTAACTTAAGTATGATTCAAAGGATAATAGTCAATGAACTTTTGGGTTCATTGGTGGTGGAAAACTTTCCAACCTGCGAGTCTTACTTGGAAGGAAAAACGACCAAGAGGCCTTTTAAGTTTAAGGGGTATAGAGCCAAAGATGTGTTGAAATTGATTCATTCTGATTTGTGTGGACCTTTGACTATCCAGGCAAGAGGTGGTTTCGAATATTTCGTCTCTTTTATAGGCGACTATTCTAGATACGGGGACATTTACTTGATGTGCCACAAGTCTAAGTGCTTTGATAAGTTCAAAAAGTACAAAGCTGATGTGGAGAAATGTCAAGGTAAAGACACTATGGTAAGATTGTAGTGGCAAGTACCTCTTAGGAGAGTTTAGGAGTCACTTATCAGAAGTTGGGATTCAATCCCAACTGACTACACCTGGTACACCCCAACAGAATGGTGTAGTAGATCGAAGGAATATGACTCTTATGGAAATAGTTAGATCAATGATGAGTTATTCAGAATTACCAATTTCGGTTTTAGAATATACTCTGGAAATGGAAGTGAACATAGTACCTTCTAAGTCAGAACCCTCTACTCCCATAGAATTATAGAATGGGCGTAAGTCTAGTCTAAAGCATATTCGGATTTGGGGTAGTTCAGCACATATGCTGAAGGGAGACACTGATAAGTTGGAATTAAGAACAGGAGTTCACTTGTTTGTGGGTTATTCTAAAGAAACGAAAGGAGGTTTATAGTCTTAAAAATCAGAAGGTCATGGTTAGCACCAATGTCCGATTTTTAGAAGATGACTATGTAATGAACCACAAGCCCATAAAATAAATTTGTTCTTAAGGAAATAATAAAGGGCACGTCTACTTTAGTACCAACAGTACAAGATGAAATATCACAAGAAACTGCAACATGTATCACAAATGATATAGACAGTGCCTCATCGTAGTGGGAGGGTTGTGAGACAACCTGAGAGATTCATGTTTTTGGGAGAGTCGTCGAACTTGGTCCCAGATAAACATGAACCTGATCCCCGAACATATAACGACGCACTCCAAGATATAGATGCAAAATCTTGGCAAAGAATAATAAATTCAGAAATAGAATCTATGAAATAGAATAATCTTGGCAAAGAACAATAAATTCAGAAATAGAATCTATGAAATAGAATCTATGTATTCTAACAAAGTCTGGGTAGAATCATCAAATAGTGTAAAAGCTATTGGATGTAAGTGGATCTACAAAAGGACATATGGGAAGGTGGAAATCTTCAAAGCAAGGTTTGTTGCCAAAGGGTATACTCAGAAAGAGGGAATCGATTATGAGGAAACTTTTTAACCGGTGGTCATACTTAAGTCTATCTGGATACTCTTATCTATTGTCGCTTATATGGATTATGAGGTTTGGCAAATGGATGTCAAGACAGCTTTCCTTAACGGAAGTCTTAAAGAGAGCATCCATATGAAGCAACCAGAGGAGTTCATTGAAAAAGGCAAAGAGCATCTAGTGTACAAGCTAAAATGATCTATTTATGGACTAAAGCAAGCTTCAAGGTGTCACATCCCAGAGGAGTCCCTGCCAGACAAAAAACCGGCAACATCTCCCCTGTACCGGTGACAATATGAAGCAATAAATACATACACACAACATGTAACACAATACAACAGCCCACACGGCTGGATATAAGCACAACCACGTAGTTAATAACAGCCCACACGGCTGGAAACATGCACAGCGAAAAACACAAAATAATACGAACGTAAGACCAACAACGGCACTAACAAAAATACCTGCAATCACCAGATGTAACGACCCACCTCCTACTAGCTAGGCTGCGAGGCTGGTCGCTACAGTTATGCTGTGCTGGTCTATTAATGCGGAATGAAAACTGGCTAGTTTAAAATTTTACTGAACTAAATGCTGTAAAGTGTAACTTAGTGTTCTGGATGTACCTAGGAGTTGTACACATGTTAGGGAAGATAATCTATGCCCCTCGGATGGCCTGCTAACTGTAATCAGGCACTTCAATCGATCCATAGATCGATTGGGCTGTCGGATCGATCCCGTGATCGATCCAGCTTGTTACTGGCACGGAACAACTCTCTGGATCGGTCGGCAGACCGATCCATATGCTCCCTCGCCTCTGTATGCGGCTAGATCGGTCTACCGACCATTCCAGGAGTACCCTGATCGGTCGGCTTGACCGATCAGTAGCGCACTGATCGGTCGGCTGACCGATCAGTGAGCGTCGGTAATCTCTGTTCGCACAATGGATCGGTCGGCTGACCGATCCATAACAGACTCCAATCGGTCTGTAGACCGATCAGAGTTCTGATTTCAGCCTGAAACTCTGATTTCAGCACTTGGGCATGCCAAAATCTCACATATGAGTTATACACTACATGAGAAACATTCTAATAACATAAAACTAGTATTCTAAACTTAACATGACACATAGTTCACTGGTTCATAGCATTACACAACTAAACGTGCATGAAAGTAAAACACTAAAGAGTTTTACGGTTTAAACTTGCTAAGTCCCCTAAGAATCTTTTATTCCAGTTCCTGCCACACACACCATCTCTGCATTGGCTTCCAGCTTCCTCTGCTAGTCCATTTTCCTTTTACCTGTATCTGCAGTATAAGGAAAATAGTATCTGTAAGCTAAAAAGCTTAGTAAGAAACCATCTACCTCACTAAAACATGCATACGATGCAATTATGATTTTAAATCATGTTGTTTGAAAAGATATGCTAAGTATACTGAATAAACTAAACATGGCATGACATATAAGCATACAATCATGGCATGACAACTAATCATATGAATCAATAAAGATACTGAACTGAACATATAATAAGCTAAACTGTAGCTAAACTGATACTGAATTCCAACTCAACTAACATAACTAATTTGAGCTTTGAAAACTAATTCATAATAAGTGAAAATACATAATCATGCTGTTTGGGCCCGGCAACTGTACTTGCTGTGCGCGCATCCCTAACTAGACCCGGGTATGCAAGTCCCAAATTTAGTAGGGTTAACTAGGTTATCTAAACCTAGGGACAACTGTGGGAGTCCAACCCAATGGATATCTGATCCAGTACAGTGCCACTGAAAATAAAATACTGAATATAGCTAACTGGTTTAACTTGCTGTTTCTAGGTTATCTGAACCTAGAGCTAGGTTGTCTGAACCTAGAGGCGACTGTGGGAGCCCACCCATTGTACCGTAGTCCCATATAAGCTAAAATAAACTGATTTAAATGCTTCTAATGCATTTAACTGAGCTATTAAAATGCCTAATTTGCATTTTAACTTAACTAGCTATTTTATCGAACACCTAGTGTGCCCCAACTCTCCCCTCTATTAGGGAGACCACTTCTAGGCACCCAACAACGTCTAGGAACCCCCACTAAAGAGGGAATACGTGTTCGGCCCATCTAGAAGTACTCACTAAATCCCTAAATCTGCGAGGAGGGTCAAATTCACCCTATGCGTCGATAAAAACTGCATATAGCTAAACTAGTGCGTATAAAACCAAACGGAGCTACTTATACTGCAGGTGAGGGGTTTCTTACCTTGTGTGCTAGATTTCTTACAAATCTAATCGCTAGAAATTCCGGTGGAGACGACTTCTCGATGATTCGCTCGCGTCCACGTGCTCTACTCGCGGAGGGGAACGTCCTTGTGCTGAAATCGTCGCCGGAAGATGTCCTTGGGGCCCTAGGGAGAGAACCCTAGGTCTCCTTGTGGTTTGTACCGAGAGAGGGAGGAGAGGGAGAGGTGGCGTCGGTGAGGTCTCGGTGGAGAGGGTTTTTGCCGAACCAACATAAAAATAAACCAACCCAACTTATGTTTTTCCTATTTATATTAAGTGGGTATTTTGGCCCAACTCAATTATAAATATATTTGATTCTCCTTTCTCTCAACATGGCCCTGCTGGGTTCACCGGTTACTAAGGCTAACTAAAGGTTTAGCGGACCTGAGAGGTCTCGAGTTCGATTCCCGCTTAAGCCATTTTACTTTTCTAATAATTTTTGCTACTTCCGCTACTCGAAAAATTCCGGAAAAATATCTAATAATTCCAGAAAAATCATAGAATATTTCTAAAATAGTTTTGAGAATTTTCGGGCGTTACAATCCCCCATACCTTATAAAAAGTTCGTCCTCGAACTTAGAATAATTCTGGGTACTTCTGGTTTCTGTCTCCCAAGTTGCCTCTTCTGCTGTGTGACTGTGCCAAATGACTTTGACTAATGGTACTTCCTTGTTCCACAATTTCTTAACTGCTCGGTCTATTATCTGAATAGGCCGACTATCATAGCTGAGGTCTTCGCGGATCTGTACCGACTGGGGCTCAATCACCTGGGTGGCATCTGGGGTATGCTTCTTCAGCATAGAGACATGAAATACGTTGTGGACAGGTGGCATTTCCTGGGGTAGCTCTATATGCTACCTTGCCCACTCTTCTGCCGATAAGGTATGGTCCCACATATCCGGGACTAAGTTTGCCCTTCTTCCCAAAACGCATCACTCCCTTCATGGGAGCTACTCGAGGAACACTGTATCCCCGATCGAGAACTCTAAGGGTCTGCGCTGTCAAGATAGCTTTTCGGCTCTGAGCTGCTCTCTATCCTCTCGGATCTCAGATAGGCTGTGGTATCTTCCACTATATCTGTCTGAAGTTCTAGCTCTTTCTGTTCACCACTTTTATACCAGCAGATTGAGATCTACACCTCCGCCCATAGAGAGCCTCGTAAGGTGCCATGCCGATAGTGGCTCGATAGTTGTTGTTGTAAATTCTGCTAAGCTCGGATATTTGCACCAACTTCCTCGAAGTCTAGCACACGCCCGGAGCATATCTTCGAGCACCGATTCACTCGCCCGTCCGACCATCCGTCGAGGATGGAATGTCTTGAACTTTAACTTAGTGCCCAACGCCGACTGTATACACTCGTGTGATGTGAATCTGCTGTCTCTGTCTGAAATGATGGTTCGTGGGACTCCATGTAGTCTGACGATCTCCTGGAGATACAACTGAGCTAGCCTTTCCATGGAGTAGGATATCTTGATAGCTAAGAAGTGGGCTGATTTAGTCAATCTGTCGACTATTACCCAGATGGCGTCAAAACCATTCGTGGTTCTGGGCAGTCCCACTATGAAATCCATAGAGATATCCTCCCACTTCCATTATGGAATCTGTATAGGCTGCAGAACTCCTCCTGGTCGCTGATGTTCTGCCTTGACCCTCTGACAGGTGAGGCAGATGCTAACATATCTGGCGATGTCTCGCTTCATCCCGGGCCACCAAAAATGGTTCTTCAGGTCTTGATACATTTTGGTGGAACCTGGATGCATCGCATAGGGAGTCTTGTGAGCCTCATCTAAAATCTGTCTCCGTAGCTCCTCCTGATCTAGAACACAGAGTCTGTCACCAAAATACAACACCCCTCTATCGGACACTCTGAATTCTCTACTTTCTGATTCTGCTAGCCCTTGCTTAATTTTCTGAATTTCAGGGTCCTGCTCCTGAGCTGACTGAATATCAACAAGCAAGGTAGACTCTAAGGTCATAGTAGAGAGCTGCCCAACAATGAGTTCGAGACCGAAATCTACGATCTCCTTCTGTAGGGGCGGTGGCATGGCTGTAAGAGATAATAAGGTAGCACTGGATTTTCTGCTAAGTGCGTCGGCTACCTTATTAGCTTTCCCTGGATGGTAGAGGATGTCTATATCGTAGTCTTTGACCAGCTCAAGCCATCTGCGCTGTCGCATGTTCAGATCCTTCTGAGTGAAGAAGTACTTCAGACTCTGATGATCTGTATACACTCTGCACTGAGCTCCATATAAGTAATGTCTCCAAATTTTGAGAGCGAACACTACTGCTGCAAGCTCAAGGTCATGAGTAGGGTAATTCTTCTCATAATCCTTGAGTTGTCTGGAGGCATAGGCGATCACCTTGCCGTTTTGCATCAGTACTGCTCCTAGTCCCAACTTAGAGGCATCACTATAGATGTCAAAGCTGCTGGTGTTGTCTGGTAGAGCCAAAATGGGAGCACTAGTCAATCTCCTTTTTAGCTCGCTGAAGCTGTTCTCACAGTCCTCTGTCCACTGAAATTTCCTGTTCTTTCTGGTAAGAGCTGTCAGTGGGGAGGCTATCCTGGAGAAGTCCTCTATAAACTTTCTGTAATATCCTGCTAATCCCAGAAAGCTCCTGATTTCGCTGGCGTTCTTAGGTCTCTTCCAGTTACTTACTGCTTCTATCTTGCTGGGATCTACCATAATACCATCCTTTGAGATGATGTGACCCAGGAAGGACACCTGATCTAGCCAAAATTCACATTTCGTGAACTTGGCATATAGCTGGTTCTGCTGAAAGGTCTGCAATACTAGTTTCAGGTGCTCTGAGTGTTCTTCCTGAGTTCCTGAGTAGATAAGGATGTCATCGATAAACACAATAACAAACTTATCTAAATACTCCCTGAATACTCTGTTCATGAGATCCATGAATGTAGCTGGAGCATTGGTCACGCCAAAGGGCATGACTACGAACTCGTAGTGTCCGTATCTGGTTCTGAATGCTGTCTTGGGTATATCCCCTTCTTTAACCTTCACCTGATGATAACCTGATCTGAGATCTATCTTAGAGAACACTGCTGCTCCCTTCAGCTGGTCGAACAGGTCATCGATCCTGGGAAGGGGATACCTGTTCTTTATCGTGACTTGGTTCAGTGATCTGTAGTCTATGCACAGTCGCATGCTTCCATCCTTCTTCTTCACGAACAATACAGGCGCTCCCCATGGTGAATGACTCGAGCGTATGAAACCCTTGTCAAGCAGCTCCTGTAGTTGCTCCTGAAGTTCCTTCAGTTCTGCTGGAGCCATGCGATAAGGCGCTTTGGAGATAGGATTTGTACCGGGAATGAGCTCTATCTCAAAGTCAATCTCCCTGTCTGGTGCTAAGCCTGGTAACTCTTCAGGGAAGACTGCTGGGTAGTCACCTACGACTCGAACCTCTACTAGCTGTTGGTTCTTGTCCTGGCTGGCGTTGACTACGTGTGCTAGGAATCCTGTACATCCTGAATCCAGTAGCTTCTGTGCTTTCATAGCTGAGAGAAACTTCTTGGCCTTTCTCTTTGGTTCCCCGCTGTATTCGAATTGCACTGCCGCTTCAGGTTGGAAGATGACTTTCTGTTTACGGCACTCTATACTAGCACCGTATCTTATCAGAAAGGCCATTCCAATGATAACGTCATAGTCGGTCATCTCTAGCACTATCAGATCACAAAAGAGCTCTCTGTCTGCTATAATGACCGACACTGCTCTGAGCCAGTGCGTGGATGCCATGATCTCTCCTGAAGGTAGTGCCGTCAAAAACTGACCACTGAGTACCTCTGAGGGTATTTCTAATTTTTCGGAGAACATCCTGGCTATATATGAATGGGTTACCCCAGTATCAAATAGAACAGTAGCACTATACTGTAAAATGCTAATCTGACCTGTGACAACTGTCGAGGCATTGGCTACGTCCTCTCTGGTGAGTGAGTAGATCCTCGCATTCGCCGTAGCTGGAGGTGCTTCTAATCTGCCCTGGATGATAAGTGGACCTTCTAGAATGGCCTGCATCTGATATAACTGAGTTGGCTGGCCTGCATACTAAATCTGCTGTGGCTGAGGAAGACCGGTCTTGTTCGGGCACTGCTTGGCCATGTGCCCTTCTTGTCCACATTCAAAGCATCCTCGTGTGCCCTTGCGACAAATCCCTGGGTGGAATTTCCTACAAGTAGCACACTTTGGATAACTAGGTCGCTTGCTAGATGGTCCTCCTTTTGGGTCACTCCCTGATTTGCGCTTGCTGTTGGAGTTCCCTTTCCAGTTAGAGCTGTGACCTTGCTGTTTTTGAATGTGAGAGTTTCCTTGGCCCTTGGACTCTGAGGAGACTTGCTTCTGCTGCTTTATGCTGTTCTGGTAATGCTCTGTGGTCAAGGCACTGCTCACTAACTCCTCTGTGGTTTGTGGCCTATGTATGCCACCAGCCACGTTCACTGCTATCTCTGGCCTCAGCATCTTGAGAATCAACCGGATTCGCCTTCTCAGGTCGACTAGCTCGCATAGACGGCCAACTGCTGAATTTCTTCACGCCTTCCTCAACTGAAAGGTTGCCTGACGAAACTCGGTGAACTCGTCGTAGTGGCGCTTGTAACCCGTATGTGAAAGAACTCCTCAAGAATTCCTTCTCAAGTCGCCCATGACATCCGGTTCACCGGGCGCCTGCTCGATTCTTTCCCACCACATCGCGCGTCTCTGTCGAGCGTAGGAGGCACACTTCACCTTCTCGTGTTCGGGCCAGTCTACTCTCCAGTGTTTTGAACCAGCTTGTGCATCCCATGGTTCACTAGTGCCCGAGAAGTTCTCTGGCTTGACTCACCGCCACTGGATCAGATAGGCTTCTTTCCTTGCCTCTGGTGCTGGCGCTGGCGCTGGCGCTGGCGCTGTAGGCTGGGCTGGTGGAACCTCTAAGACTTCTGGAGTCGTCAGGTTCGGTTCCGGAGTGAATGTGGGGGTACTCTGCTGATTAGCCTTTAAGGTGGCTATTTCCTGTCGCTGTTCAACTAGCTGCTGCTGTAACTGAGCCACTAATGCTGTAAGGTCGGGAGGAGGCACTGAACTGCCTGCATCTTGCTGGGGCTCAGTAGCTAGTGCCCTTCTAGCTGGGCGTCCTCGTGCCATTGCTAAAGACATAGAGGACAGAACATGAATAACTATTACAATCATAATTGTATAACTATCGTTATCATGTTATATACTATCACATACTATCATGCAGCAGTTTATCTATAAACATGATCTATAACAAGGAACAGAAAGCATAAATAAAGTAGAGGTATTTTTACTTGGAAGCTGTAGGTTCAATGTTGATGTGTGTGTAGGAAGTATGGAACACTGCTCTGATACCACTCTGTAACGACCCGCCTCCTACTAGCTAGGCTGCGAGGTTGGTCGCTACAGTTATGCTGTGCTGGTCTATTAATGCGGAATGAAAATTGGCTAGTTTAAAATTTTACTTAACTAAATGCTGTAAAGTGTAACTTAGTATTCTGGATGTACCTAGGAATTGTACACATGTTAGGGAAGATAATCTATGCCCCTCGGATGGCCTGCTAACTGTAATCAAGCCTCCGATCCATAGATCGACATCGCCGGATCGATCCGTGATCGATCCAACTTGTTACCGCACGAACAACTCGGATCGGTCGGCGACCAATCCATATGCTCCCTCACCAGAGGTGGATGGATCGGTCCACCGACCGATCCAGAGTACCCGATCGGCCGGCTTGACCGATCAAGAGCTCACCGATCGGTCGGCCGACCGATCGCTGAGCGCCGTGCTCTGTTCAGACAATGGATCGGTCGGTGGCCGATCCATAACAGAGGCCAACTCACAGCATGGATCGGTCACCGACCGATCCAAGCACGACCACCCCGATCGATCAGACCGATCGAGTTCGATTCGGCCCAAACTCGATTTCAAATGAAACTCGATTTCAAAGACGGCGTGCCAAAATCTCACATATGAGTTATACACTACATGAGAAACATTCTAATAACATAAAACTAGTATTCTAAACTTAACATGACACATAGTTCACTGGTTCATAGCATTACACAACTAAACGTGCATGAAAGTAAAGCACTAAAGAGTTTTACGGTTTAAACTTGCTAAGTCCCCTAAGAATCTTTTATTCCAGTTCCTGCCACACACACCATCTCTGCATTGGCCTCCAGCTTCCTCTGCTAGTCCATTTTCCTTTTACCTGTATTTGCAGTATAAGGAAAATAGTATCTGTAAACTAAAAAGCTTAGTAAGAAACCATCTACCTCACTAAAACATGCATACGATGCAATTATGATTTTAAATCATGTTGTTTGAAAAGATATGCTAAGTATACTGAATAAACTAAACATGGCATGACATATAAGAATACAATCATGGCATGACAACTAATCATATGAATCAATAAAGATACTGAACTGAACATATAATAAGCTAAACTGTAGCTAAACTGATACTGAATTCCAACTCAACTAACATAACTAATTTGAGCTTTGAAAAATAATTCATAATAAGTGAAAATACATAATCATGCTGTTTGGGCCCGGCAACTGTACTTGCTGTGCGCGCATCCCTAACTAGACCCGGGTTTGCAAGTCCCGAATTTAGTAGGGTTAACTAGGTTATCTAAACCTAGGGACGACTGTGGGAGTCCAACCCAATGGTTATCTGATCCAGTACAGTGCCACTGAAAATAAAATACTGAATATAGCTAACTGGTTTAACTTGCTGTTTCTAGGTTATCTGAACCTAGAGCTATGTTGTCTGAACCTAGAGGCGACTGTGGGAGCCCACCCATTGGACCGTAGTCCCATATAAGCTAAAATAAACTGATTTAAATACTTCTAATGCATTTAACTGAGCTATTAAAATGCCTAATTTGCATTTTAACTTAACTAGCTATTTTATCGAACACCTAGTGTGCCCCAACTCTCCCCTCTATTAGGGAGACCACTTCTAGGCACCCGACAACGTCTAGGAACCCCCACTGAAGAGGGAATACGTGTCCAGCCCATCTAGAAGTACTCACTAAATCCCTAAATCTGCGAGGAGGGTCAAATTCACCCTATGCGTCGATAAAAACTGCATATAGCTAAACTAGTGCGTATAAAACCAAACGGAGCTACTTATACTGCAGGTGAGGGGTTTCTTACCTTGTGTGCTAGATTTCTTACAAATCTAATCGCTAGAAATTCTGGTGGAGACGACTTCTCGACGATTCGCTCGCGTCCACGTGCTCTACTCGCGGAGGGGAACGTCCTTGTGCTGAAATCATCGCCGGAAGATGTCCTTGGGGCCCTAGGGAGAGAACCCTAGGTCTCCTTGTGGTTTGCGCCGAGAGAGGGAGGAGAGGGAGAGGTGGCGTCGGTGAGGTCTCGGTGGAGAGGGTTTTTGTCGAACCAACATAAAAATAAACCAACCCAACTTATGTTTTCCTATTTATATTAAGTGGGTATTTTGGCCCAACTCAATTATAAATATATTTGATTCTCCTTTCTCTCAGCACGGCCCTGCTGGGTTCACCGGTTACTAAGGCTAACTAAAGGTTTAGCGGACCCGAGAGGTCCCGGGTTCGATTCCCGCTTAAGCCATTTTACTTTTCTAATAATTTTTACTACTTCCGCTACTCGAAAAATTCCGGAAAAATATCTAATAATTCCATAAAAATCATAGAATATTTCTAAAATAGTTTTGAGAATTTTTGGGCATTACACCAGACTTGACTCCAAAATTCACATCGACTTATTGAAAAGCAAAATACATAGAATTAACATACCACCCAAACAATAACAAAACCAAACAGAAAACTATTCTCCAGTGTGACGTGGGACTGGCAGCCGGGATTCTCCAAGCATCCATGACTCATCTACCTGTTACCTGGCGAAAGAAAACCAATTTACGAGGTGGTGAGTATTGGAACTTAGCTGGTAAGGAAAGATAGTGCATGAACATAACATATAAATAGAGAATGCCAAAAGGAATATAGTCTCATAAGGAAAAGATAGTAGATACTAAAATAAAATCACAATAAATGTTTGTATCTGTAACTATATCCTAAGCTAGTAAAATCAGGGGTAGAACAACTCTGCTATAGAGTTACTCATAACTACAAGTGTAACATGTGAGGTATATACATATTACCAATAGGTAAGTCAATCTAAACACACACAACAGATATATATATCTCAACATATATAAGCATGTCAGCATAAGTAAGCAACAGTAGCATAAGCTAGCAACAACATCATAAGTAAGCAACAGTAGCATAAGCTAGCAACAACAACATAAGTAAGCAACAGTAGCATAAGCTAGCAACAACAACATATGCAAACAGCAGCAGCCAAAGCAAGTATAATAACAGCGTATGCACGGATGGTCACCCTGCCCACCTCTCTGCACCACGACCCCTGTATGGTCGAGTGGCCGGATCAATGACAACTGTACCACTCAAAGGCCGCCACTCCTACCAAGTGACCGAATTGATAGGTGCTGAGTAGCTAACTAGCTACACAGCGAAGGGGGTCCCTGCTGTTGGGGTTGCAAGGTTGTAAACATAGTCCCATGTTGGAAACACATGAGAAAGATCATGAGTTTATAAGAGAAAAGATATCTCTATTGGCATGAGACTTTTTGGGTAGAGCCCAAGAGCAAAACCATTAGGGTCTAGGCCCAAAGTGGACAATATCATGCCATTGTGGAGATATCTAAATTCTTTTCGATCCTACAATTGGTATCAGAGCCCGGATTGGCAGAAGGTTTAACCGCAGACTGTGCACAAGAGCTATGGTCTGATTGAGCCATGTGGGTACAATATTGACCTCGAACAAAGAATGTGGGGGCTCCTATATTCAGATCAAGAGGACCAGACACCAGGCAGGAAGTCCTAATTGTGGTTAGGCAAGGAAGTCCTAGTAGGTCGGGTGGACCGAGAGGCAGGAAGACCTGGTGGGTCGAGGATTGAACGTGGGAAGCCTATGGTCCTTTGTTTGAGGGGGGGGGGGGATTGTTGGGGTTGCAAGGTTGCAAACATAGTCTCATATTGAAAATACATGGAAAAGATCATGGGTTTATAAGAGAAAAGATATCTCCATTGGTGTGAGGCCTTTTGGGTAGAGCCTAAGAGCAAAACCATGAGGGCTTTGGCCCAAAGTGGACAATATCATGTCATTGTGGAGATATCTAAATTCTTTTCGATCCTACACCTGCTCGCAACTCCAGCTACCACTATCCATGAGTGGCCGAGTGCGGCATGACAGGACAAGCGGCATCAACTCCAGCTACCACTCTCTCGAGTGGCTGAGGATGCGGCCCTGGTCAACGACTCTCTCGACCGCAAGGGAGAATTGGTCGTTGACATGTATGCAATGATATGATGTGCACGATACAACAGTCATCATATATATATATATATATATATATATATATATAAACAAGAATCAGGTATGCTACATGAAGCCAACATGCTCAATACAGAACATAACTAAACAACAATCAAAACATGCAAACATGGTATCTAGTATCTGTTAAATATCATAGATGACAACAAGAGACTGTATGAATATAGAAACGAATAACTCAAAGGTTTAAGTGTAACGCCCGAAAATTCTCAAAACTATTTTAGGAATATTCTATGATTTTTCTGGAATTTTAGGATCTTTTTACAGAATTTTTAGAGTAACGGAAGTAGCAAAAATAAATAGAAAACGAAAACGGCCTAAGCGGGAATTGAACCCGAGACCTATGGTTTACGGATAATGTTAGTAACCAGTTGAACCCAGCAGGGCCGTGCTGAAAGGAAAGGGATTCAATAATATTTATGTTAGGTTTGGGCGGAAATTACCACTTAATATAAATAGGAAATAAAGGAGTGAAGGGTTATTTGGATCATGATTTTCCTCTCCTCAAACCCTCACCGCCGAACCTACCCTTCTCCTCTCCTTCTCTCGGCGCCAACCACAAGAAGGCCTAGGGTTCCTCTCCTAGGGCTCCAAGGGCACTTTCCGGCGACGACTTCGACACGAGGACGCTCCCCTCCGTGAGAGGAACGCATATACGCGAGAAGATCGTCGAAAGGATCGTCTCCTCCGGAAATCCAACGATTAGAATTGTAAGAAAATCCTAACAGGAGGTAAGAAACCCCTCACCTGCAGTATAAGCAGCTTTCGTTTGATTGCATGCCTTTAGTTTAGCTATATGCAGATTTTTCGGCACCCAGGGTGTGTTTAAACCCTCCTCGCAGATTAGGGATCTAGTTGAGCACCTCTAGATGGCCCAGACACGTTGTTCTCCTTCAGTTGGAGGCTCTAGACGTTGTCGGGTGCCTAGAGGTGGTCTCCCTATTAGAGGGGAGAGTTGGAGCACACCAAGTGTTCGACAAAGTGATTAGTGTAGCTAAATATTACCTCAGATATTTTTAACAGCTCAGTTAAATGCATTAGTAGCATTTAAATCAGTATATTAGTCTAGTTTCAGCTTACATGGGACTACGGTCCAATGGGTGGGCTCCCACAGTCGCCTCTAGGTTTAGATAACCTAGCTCTAGGTTCAGATAACCTAGAAACAGCAAAATAAACAATTAGTAGCTATATTCAGTATTTTATTTTTAGTGGCACTGTACAGGATTAGATATCCATTGGGTTGGGCTCCCACAGTCGTCCCTAGGTTTAGATAACCTAGTAAACCCTACTAAATGCGGGACTTGCAAACCCGGGTCTAGCTAGGGATGCGTGCATAGCAAGTACAGTTGTCGGGCCCAAACAGCAGCATGATTACTATTTTCACTTATTATGATAATAGCTTTCAAATTCGTAACCTAGTTATGTGAATATAGTTTAAGCTCAGATTTAGCTCAGTTTTAGTTTCAGTTTCAGTTTAGTTCTCCTAGTTGATACCATGAGATAGCTTCATGCTTAGATTTTATTATGCATGCCATGTTCAGTATTTATGCCATGTAACTTCAGTATGCCATGCTTTAACAAAATTCAGTGCATGTTTTTAAATAGCATTCTTTAAAAACATGTTTGCATCGTTGCATGTTTTAGTGAGGTAGTTGGTTTCTTACTAAGCTTAAAGCTTACAGATACTATTTTCCCTTATACTGCAGATAAAGGTAAAGGGAAGATGGACTAGCAGAGGAAGTTGGAGGTCAATGCAGAGATGGTGTGTGTGGCAGGAACCTGGAATGAAGATCCTTAGGAAGTTTAGCAAATTAAGAACTTAGTTTCTTTCTTAAGACACTTTTATGCATTTCTAGTGGTTTAAATGCTATGAATTAATAAATCTTAAACTATGTCATGTTAGAATGCTAGTTAGTGGATATTAGAATGTTTTCCATGCATTGTATAATTGTTGTGTGAGGTTTTGGCACGAACTAGTGCTGAAATCAGAGTTTCAGTGCGAAATCAAAAACCCAGATCGATCTACGGATCGATCAGAACTGGGTTGTGCCACTGGATCGGTCAGCTGACCGACCGATCCGCCGTAACAGAGTTAGCGTCATATGGATCGGCCACCGACCGATCCAGATGCGATGGTAGAGCTCACCGATCGGTCACCGACCGATCGTGAGCCACCGATCGGCCTACCGATCAGTTACTCGGATCGGTCAGACCGATCCAGCCGCATACAGAAGCGATGAAGCTTGTGGATCGGTCAGCCGACCGATCCAGGGTTTCTCTCCGTGCCAGTATCAAGCTGGATCGATCACTGGATCGATCCGACAGCCAATCGATTCATGGATCGATTGAAATACTAATTACAACTAGCAGGACATCCGAGAGGCATAGATTATCTTCCCTAGCATGTGTATAACTCCTAGGTACACCTAGAATATTAAGTTCAGATTTTACAGTAATCAGTTTAGTAAAATTTTAATCAATCCAGATTTTCTGCAATAGTAATTTAGCACAGCATAATGTAGCGATCGGCCTCACAGCCTAGTCAGTAGAAGGCGGGTCGTTACATTGAGTGGAAATATCAAGCGCAAGAAAATAAGAGTGGAGTCAAGATAAAAAAAAATAATTTCTTATCCAAAATAGTTCATACACCAAGGTCAAAGTACTAAAAGAAACAAAGCAAGAAGTACCCACCTTTATACGTAGATTGTGCCAAATCACCCCAACATCAAATCACTCGTATCGAATCAAAATCCTGCAAACACATAATGCATATTATAGCTATGTCAATTATGAACCAGTTAACTAAACCCATCATGAATTAGGTGGCTAACCTATAATCGAATCTGATTAGGGAAAACCTAATTTACTATTAATTAAAAAAACATCATCGCATATCAAACCAAACTCCCCTATGCGGAACCATTACAACTTCGAAATCAATTTGTCAACAATCGAATCTGCTACTAGAAGCTCAGAACCTTCATGAAAATAAAGCGACCACCAAGACAAATCCCCAATCCACTCAAATCTGTTATAGCATCCTTAATTACCACAAGAAGAACCTAGCTATTTAACCCTAGACAATCAACAAAGCATCTAAAAATCCCTTCGAGCTCCATAGAAAATGTTCACACCTCTCGGGCACACCTCTTCTCTTATCTCGCAGATTCATGCATTTCAAAGGGTGAAGGATACTTGCCAATACATGCACGATAATTAATTAAACTTTTATGGAAAATGAGATATCATCCCATGCTTACCAAACTATATATATATATATATATAGAAAACAATGGAAAAACAACTATTAAATCAACACCAATTTCCCTTACTTCCAAGTCCATTCCTGCACTTCAAACCAATATGAAGAAGTGGTCTAATTGGAATTGTAAACCATGCATATTCAATCCAAATAACTTAAGTGCATACTGGAAGAACAATTACTTAAGCATCATGAGCTCAGATTCTATTAAATCCATTCCAACTAAATAAAGGAAAGTTTGGGCATAAAATCTATAGCATGGTATTATTAACCCAACCCCCCACAAGCAGAGCATGAAACGAACTGAATCATTATTACCTACTTCTGTTAACTACACCCAAAATCTTCATAGAGCATAACTACGAACTAGATCCAAAACAACACCCACACACTAAGACACGCATTCATCTCCTCCATACTTCAAGGCTCAGCAAAGTAGAGCTCAACCAAAACAACAACACCAATTTTCTCAGGCAGCTGAAGATAACACAGAAACAAATCATCTCACAACCCACGCATTAAATCCTGTTCGATCCAGCAACTGAAACCATCCAAATCTCTACCTACCAAAACCCGATCAGCAAGCAAGGGAAGGGAAACTTCATAGAGACAGTGCACGAATCAACCAAATACAGGCTACAACACTCAGATCAAATTCAAGGGAAACAACTCCCATCGCAAGAAAACCATGCAATCAACAAAACTGAACGACCTCACCAAAATCCGTAGCAGGAATAAAAGGAACAAGATAGAAAACATAAACCTCGGTGCCCTAGCAAGTATAGCCACCCGATTCATCTCGCAACCATACTGGAACAACACCCATTCATACCTACTAGAGGAACCTACTTGCTGGATCAGTTAAGGCACGGCTCGGAGAGAAGAGGATCGACGTTGACAGCAGGTGGCGTGGCATCGGGCATCAGTGATCGGCGGCAAGGCAGGGTCATGAGAGAGGCAGCAGTGGTGGAGACAGCAAGGGAACAACTCGGAGAGAAGAGGGTCGGCGGCTTTGCGGTGCTCGTGCGAGGAGGAGGAGAGCCGGTGCTCGACGGCTGGCACCCGCGTGAGGAGAAGGGAGATCGCCGGCTGCTGTGGTCCTCTCGCGCTAGGAAAGAAGGTGACCGGCGGCTATGGCTCAGTGGAGGAGAGGAGAGCCGGCAGTGGATTTGGAGCAAAGAGGTTCGGCGCGGGTGGAGAAGGGAAGGGATCGGTGAGAGAAGAAGAGGAAAAGGGAAATTAGGAAAAATAAACTTAGGTATCGGTTTTATACCTTAGGTTAATAGAATTAATCAACTCCCAAATTTGGGTATTCCAAACAGACCTTTTCCAAAGCCTATAATTTTATCCCCTCAAAATACACCCTACGAGCTCCGATTAAATCTCCGAAAATTTTTAAAAATTCCAAAAAAAATCCAATAAGATTATTCACCCATTAATCTTATTATTTAATTATCATTTGTTTCGGTATTTTACACAAGGTCTTGGAACATCCGGTTTAATGAAGTAATCCAGTCATATGGATTTATTCAGTGTCTGGATGAGTCTTGTGTATACATGAAGTGTGATGGAAACGTGGTGGTATTTCTTGTACTATACATAGATGACATTTTTTATAGTTGGAAACAATATCAAAGTGTTGTCGGAAGTAAGGGTATGGTTGTCCAAGCAATTCGATATGAAGGATTTGGGTGAATGCACACATATTCTCGGGATCAAAGAAATAAGGGATCACAAGAAAAGAATGTTGTGTTTATCCCGATCTTCATATATCGATACTATCCTAGCTCGTTTTAGCATGCAAAGACTCCATGAAAGGTTTTTGTACCTTTTGGGCATGGAGTATCTAAAGAGATGTCTCCAAAGATATCAAAAGAGATAGAAGAAATGAAGACAGTTCCTTATGCTTCAGCTATAGGAAGCCTAATGTATGCTATGCACGAGACCAGATATCTGTTTTGCCATGGGCATAGTTAGCAGATATCAAAGTAACCCAGGACCAGGGACACTGGACTGTTGTAAAGCATATATTAAAGTACCTTAGAGGGACTAGAGATTATATGCTAGTTTACAAGGCAGATGATTTGCTCTCTGAAGGTTACACCGATTTTTGACTTCCAATCAGATAGGGATAAAAGTAAGTTGACCACGGGGTTTTTGTGTTTACTTTAGGAAGTGAAGCTATAACAATGGAGGAGTATTAAGCATAGGTGCTTTTCCGGACTCCATCATAGAAGCTGAGTATGTGGCAGCCTCTAAGGCAGCCATAGAAGTTATATGGCTCAAAAATTTCATGATGGACTTAGACATAATTTCTGGTTTGCCCAAATATTATTACAATTATTGCAATAATAGTGGTGCAGTAGCAAACTCGAAGAAACCATAAGTACATAAGGCAAGTAAACACAATAGAGTGCAAGTATCACCCAATACGAGACATCGTATAACGAGGAGAAGTTGTTGCCGCCTAGATTGCATCAGATGATAACCTAAGAGATCTTTTCACTAAGGCCCTTAAAGCAAGAGCTTTTGATGGGCATGTTGAAGGGTTGGGAATCAGATGTATAGCAAGGTATATGGCAGCATCGTCTTTTAGTATAAGTGGGAGATTGTTAGAGTGTATACTAAAAGTCTAACTTTTGTATAAACATATAAGAATCACATTGGTCAAATATCTACATTTATATTTTAAGTGTAGTTGTTCCATTAATTTATATTGTCACTACAAGAAAATGGATATTTTGCGACGATTTTTATCGTCGCTAATAATATTTTTTCGTCGCTAATAAATATTCGAGACGATAAAATTTCGTCGCTAGAGTCGTCGTTATAAGCTTGTCGTAAATATATATTAGCGACGAAATATGATTAATTCGTCGCTATTGTTTTTGCGACGTTACACTATTGTCGCTAAAGTAAATTATTTCGCCGTAAACTATTTAGCGACGATTTAATGAATATCGTTGCTATAGTTATTGTTAACGACGAATTTATTTATTACGTCGCTAAAATATTAGCTACGATTTATATATATTCGTTGCTAAAAACTACGTCCCCAGTTTCGATATTTTCGGAATACAAGCAGGTTAGCGACGATTTTATGTGATTTCGTCGCTAATGGTTAATATTAGCGACGAAATAAGATAAAATCGTCGCTAATCTTAACCATTAGCGACGAATTTATGCAAATTTCATCGCTAATGGTTAATATTAGCGACGAAATCACCTAAAATCGTCGCTAATATCTGGTTTAATAAAACACAGATCCTCATTTACATCCTCTGTACATATTTATATACAGATTCACAAATTCACAACTATAACAACAAATTCACAAATACTCTAACATTTAACTCATACTTCAACACAAATATAATAACAATATTCACAATCCAAATTCAAAACATATTCACAACCAACAATCCAACCAAGTTCACAACCAAAAATCCAAACAAGTTCACAACAATTCCAGAACATCATGTTTCTATACAAAAGTCTACAACATCAAAGCCTAAGATGGAAGAGGAGGAGGTGGAGCTGAAGATGAATCCTGGATCAAGGAATCTAATGCTCCAGGTGCCAATCGGTTAAGTATTTGTTCAAACATATTTTGTCTTGATTTAATTGATATTAACTCATCTTGGGTGTTTGCTAGCTGAATTTTGGTGTTCGCTAACTCATCTTGGGTCGATTCAAGTCTTTCACGCAATGCAGCATTAGTTGATAGGATGTAGCATCTGAAGAAGTAGAGCTAACTGGTTTCGGCCCACTTCCAAGCCCTCTGATGTATCAGATCGAGTACCGAGAACCTAATACAAAATTTTGAAGATAATAAAACATATGATATGATATGATGATATATTGAGCATGTGGATAAGAGTTAAACTCAACAGTAAATAACAACCAAATCAGATATTTATCAATCAAAATTATATGCTGAGTGTAGAAGCAAAGAAGCATATCAACAAATGTTTATCAATCAAAATTATATCTTGATGAATGAGAATGACCAAGCACGAGTAAAGGCACTTTAGTGGTAGAGTAGCTAGATGTATGAGAATCATAAAAACACAATTACTATATCAAGGTAATGATCAAATTATCCCAGAGAATCATCTGGTGCATGGTGTGCCTAAACCCATTTAAATTGACACTTTCAGAACTAATGCATAACACAAAGATATGTCCTTTCTAATATCACAAACATCTAATAACTAGGATTAAAGTCCTTCAACGGATACCAACCACTGTTTCTAATAAGACTCCAAGTCTCCAACAATGAACCCAACAATTTAAGGATTTAGAGAGAGTGCCAATAGATAATAAATTCATAGAAAAATTGAACATAATGGACTTTGTCTAAGACTAACAAGGGGCATGTAACGAGCCTTGTCTTTTGACATGAACCCATGTATTTATAAGCTCCAGATTAACTAACTTATCTAAAAACTAGGACATTAGACTAGGTAATACAAAGACTACGTAAAAAAAATAGTAGTGAGGTATAAGAAACAAAGTAGAATTTTTGCAAAAGAAAGCCCTTTCCTTTTTAAATGAATGAACTGACAATATAAGCTAAGCTAGAACTCCTTTCATGTGCCACAAGAGGTATTAGTTATTAGAGACTCCAAACCTTGTTGTGCACTACAAAAATGATACGACACTAAAAAAAGAAGTAATCAATCAATGATTGTAAAGAAGGCAGAAGATCAAATCTAACAACATGACAGGATATGTATAGCAAGCAAACAAGATTGCATATTACTGCCTATTCAACTGCAGTCACAGATTGCCTTAATCAATTAACTCAGTTGGAAAAAAAAATATTTTTAATCCATAGAGATATTCAGCTAAATGTATCGGCAGTTATTAAATAATATTCTCACGGACCTGATCACAAACTGTATCTGCAATTTGGACTACATCAATGTCATCTTCTGGATTTTGTGATAGAATACACTCATCACGTAGTCTCACCATATCATCCTAGAAAAAGTAAATATGTTAAAAATAGTGTAAAAAATAATTATGCACGGTTAAGAACAAATTCACTAAATAAGATCATAATATACATATGCAGTTTTTGTCGTGTCCCCAATCCACCCTTTCTTCGAGCTATAATGAGTTTCATTAAAGACAGTAATATGATCTTTTCTTTGTGACTGATCGGTCTAAAAAAAATAATGCGTTAATATTTTAATCAACAAACAGTATAAGATAATTATAAAATTAATACTTACACCATTGTAACTATACTGAATGAATGATTTAGAACCTCCGCCAAAATAATATCCCAATTTGCAATAGTATTGTTGATCTATTTTTAAAAATAGGCATACAAGAAAGATATAGAGGGCTTTCATGAATACTATTTAAACTTCCTGGAGAAGTTTAATCATTTTTGTAAAATTTTAAAATTAATATATATGAAATGATTTAACTGCACAAAATTCTAGTTACAACTTTAGCACATAATATACGCCTAAATCTGCATCTAGTCATTTAAAGCTTATAGCTGAGTAAAGGGCAACCTACTCTTGGAGTCATGATCTCATCTTTCACAGGAAATACAACCTATGTGATTGCTAGTGTAGGATCTTTTACTTGTATCATAACGTGAAGGTAATATCTATGGCTTCTTTCTGTGCCTTTCTAGTTCTTGCAGTTTCAATCGTGACTGGAAAAAAATAGAAGCATTTGTTGGCTCAAAGACAGTTATCCAGGTAATTTAGATGACAATTTTGTGGGAGTAATGTAGTTGAATGTGTTGATCAATTATTAGATCTAAAAAAATGTATATGCTGCTAGTAAATTAATGTTAAGCTTGAAAATGTTACAATGCAGCATAGATAGCTTGACTACATTGTTGAGTGTGGATGTATTAAGTTCTATGTTGGGCCAAAAATGAGAACAAGAATCAGCACTTTAAAAAAATTAACATTATCTTCTACGAAATTAATGCTCACTCCTTCTACGAAATTAACATTATCTTCTATACTATGTACTCCTTCTGCGAAACCAAATGAACCGAGATGTTTCATGTCTATTATGTACTTTTGAATCAAATCAAAAACTAAAGCAACAAGAAGCAGAACAGTGCAGGTTTGAATGAAACACGTTCGTGGAAAGAACTTATATGAAGCACGTTCAAGAGGAAGGAGTGAAGAGTCACCTCGCCGGAAGGAAGGAAGAGACAAGGCGTTCGGTGCAGCGTTGGGGGAGTCTCGCCGGAGGAGGGAGGGAGGGCGCAGGAATGAGGGAGGAAGAATCGCGGAATCGAGTGCACCGGGAGGAAGAAAGGGTCGGTGGAGTCTCACCGGAGGAGGGAGGCCGCAGGAATGAGCGAGGAGGAGGAAAAATTGCGTGCGTCGGGAGAAAGAAGAGGGTCGGGGAGATTTAGGGTTTAAAACGGATATTAGCGGCGAAATTTACATTTTCGTCGCAAACATTTATCCTTTGCGGCGAAAAAACCAATTTTTGTCGCTAACTTTTTAGCGGTGAATTTTAAGATTTCGTCGCAAACATTTATCATTTGCGGCGGAAAAACCCATTTTCGTCGCTAAATTTTTAGCGACGATTTAAATCGCCGCTAGAATCGTCGTAAACCTTTTTTTTTAAAAAAAAAATAATAATTGGCGATGAACGGTACTTACTTTCGTTGCAAACATTTTAGCGGCGAATTTATTCGCCGCTAGTTTCGTCGCAAAATATATTTTTTTAAAAATGGAAAAAATTTTGCGTCGATACTATATTTAGTCGCAAATATCGTTATTTAGCTACGATATTATATTTCGTCGCTAATACTTCGTCGCTATTTTCCTAAATTTTTGTAGTGTGTAGATAACATAGTGTGTGGTGTCACACACAGAAGATCATGTTATCAATTTCTTATAAATTATAAACAGTAGCTCACGACTAAGATGGAAAGGAGCAAACCAATGGAGTAGTCGCAGTGTAATTTGATATTAGTTTATCTTAACTATAAAATTACACTAATGCACTCTGAGTGTATTGAGCTGGACCATTTAAGGTAAGTTCTTTTTATACTGACTGAATAAAAGAACAAGACCTTTATTATTATAGAAGTGTGTGCTCTTAATCTTGATATAATAACAAACACATATATCTAGTATTTATTTCTTTGACTTATCAATGGGTGAGATTTAATTCGATAAATCAATAGGCCGATAAGTTGGGAAATGATTTATAATGTGTGTTGTTGATTATAGAAGGAAACTGTGTCCTAGTAATATAGGTTGATGATGTCCCCAAGAGGAGCTCATAAGGATTATCATGTAAACCCTGCAGGTGGACTTAGTCCGACATGATGATAAGGTTGAGTGGTACTACTCTTGGAGCTAGATATTAATTAAGTGAGTTGTCAGTAACTCATTTAATTAGTGGACATTCTATATCTTAAACACAGGGAGACTAACACACTCATGATAAGAAGGAGCCCAAAATGTAATTTAGGATTAGTGCGGTAGTTCAATAATAATTCTTTAGTGGTATAAATTATTATTGATGAAATTAAGTTGGGTGTTCGGGGAGAACACGGGAAGCTTAATTTCATCGGGAGACCAAAACCAATTCCTCCTCTCAGTCTCTATCGTAGCCTCTTATTTATAAAGTATTATACCCACCCATACCCACTTTCTTACCCATCCTTATGTGGTCAGCCAAGCCAAGCTTGGAGCCCAAGCAAGGGCCGACCAAGACATGGTTTGGATGGGTTGAAGGGTGGCCGACCCTAGCTTGAGTCCAAGCTTAGGTGGCCAGCCACAATAAAATTAAAAGGATTTTATTTTTTTTAAATTTTTTTATGTGGATTCCATGGTTTTAAAAAAGAGTTTAAAATTTAAATCTTTCCTTTTATAGCTTTCTACAAAAGATTAAGTGAAAGGTTTGAAATCTTTCCTTATTTGTAGTTGAAAGGAAGATTTTAATTTTTGATAAAACTTTCTTTTTTTAACCATCCTCATGATTTAAAAGAGAGTTTTAAAATTAAATCTTTTCTTTTATAGTTTCTACAAAAGATTAAGAAAAGATTTGATATCTTTCCTTATTTATAGATTGAAAGGAAAATTTTAATTCTAGAGAAAACTTTCCTTTTTGTAAATCATCCACATGTTTTAATAGAGAGATTTTAATTTATAAAAGTTTCCTTTTATGACCAACCATGAAGGGAATTTTTAAAGAGAAATTTTTATTTTAAAAATTTTTGGAAACAAATTAGGAAGTTTTAATTTTGTGTTTAAAACTCTCCTTGCTTGGATGATTAAGAGGTGGCCGGCCACATTGAGTTTGAAAGGGAATTTTTTTTTAAACTTTCCTTTCATTGGCTAAGAGAATAAGGAAGTTTTTTATAAAACTTTCCTTATTTGCCAAGACCAAGGAATATAAAAGAGAAGGTAGAGGTGCCTCACCTCACAACTTATGTTCTAGTTTTCTTCTCTTCTATTTCCTTAGTTGGTGGCCGGCCCTTCACATCCTCTCCCTCTCCTATTCTTCTTCCTTGGCCGACGGCATCTTCATCTCAAGGAGCTTGGTTGGTGGCCAGATCTTGCTTAAGGAAGAAGGTGAGATAGGAGGTCTTGTTTCTTAGCATCCCTTGGAGCTTGGTGGTGGTCGAACCTCATCTTCTTTTGGAGTTCTTGTGGTGGTCGAAACTTGCTTGGAGAAGAAAGTAGCTTGGGTGGTTCTCGTCTCGGTAGATCGTCGCTCATACGACATCCGAGATAAGAAGAGGAATACAGTAGAAGATCAAGAGGTTGTTGTTTACAAAGAAAGGTATAACTAGTAATTCTATTCCGCATCATACTAGTTTTCTTTGTATAGTTTTTGAAATACCAAATACAAGAGGCATATGTTTCTAAGTTTCGAATTTGTGATTCGAGTTTGTATTTTTTTTGTTTTTCGAATTTGTGATTCGATTGTTCTATTTGGTTAAACCTAAGGTTATATAAGGAAATTAAATATTAGATTTCTTTAAAAGGCTTTGTCTAGGCGGTGGTGGATGATCTCATACCCAAGAAGGTCTAGTACCTCGCCATGCAGTCCTGGAAGCCAATTTTAGAAATTAATATTTAATTGAATTTGTAACATAGGTGGATTTGGATCAATAATGTTAAGTATCGTTTGCGATCCAAGTCTAAACCACTAAGAACAGATAAGTTAAATTTGGAATCAATAATGTTAAGTTCCGTTTGCAATTCCTAATTTAATTTCTAAAGAATACAATAGGTTGTTAGTAAAGGTTCAGGACTAGTACAAAATTTTTTTACAGGGGAACCGGTATGATATTTCGCATAGCAACCAACAATACAGTGACATCACTGGAGATGAATTGTTTTTAGGTCATAGCTGATGTTGAACTTTGCTATTTCTCATATTGCTCCTTAAGTACTAGATCAGCATTGGTATCAAAATCACCTTCCCTATCAAAATCAACTTCCTTAAGTTCTCATATTGCTCCTTAAGTACTAGAATATCAGGCCCAACATTGGGCCTGATATGTTAGCATATCAAGCCCAATGTGGGCCTGATATTCTAGCATATCATGCCCACAATAAGGCTGAGATGTTTTGTAACGTTCAATCACCTCTAGGGATCTTTAAATTAGTAATGGATAGCACCGTTGAAGTCCTTGGAATACTAGAAACTCACACGACTTGAAATGACCACAATCAGAGATATGTAGGTCAATCAGTAGGTTTTGGTCAAAATCCACTGATGGCCCTACGGTACTTGGATTTCTCTAAAATCACCTTCCCTATAAAGGTTTGAGCTTGTAGAAGCTATATATGGTGTCAAAACTTAGTTTTAACCAATACAAATGAAGATCTTGCTCTGTGCCTGTCACGCCCCAGAGGAGTCCCCGTCCGAAGAAATTTCGGCAGCATCTCCCCTGTACGGCGGACAATCTGAAACTTTCTACATATCTCCATACCTCAGCCACATGCGGCTGGAATAATAACAATAAATATAACACAACCACACAACATCCACGCAGTTATATAATCAAACAAGCAGTAATACTCTGACTCGAAAACCACCCTACTCAACTACACTCGTAAAACTCAAATCCGACGAAACTCACCTCTTATGCCGACCCGACAGGCATATAGTAGAATAAGACCAAATAAAATCCATCGACATCACAAAAATAAATACAACATCCAAGTATCAAACAAATCAAGTCTAAACATAGACAAACGAGAAGAAAACTCAAAAGTCAATCAATCCTCGAGGTCTGCAGGGGATCTAGCACTACGTGCAGTGGGGACTAGCGACTGGAACTCCCTCCTGACAGCATCAACCTGAAAATAACAACAATAGAGGCGGGGTGAGTCCAACACTCAGCAGGTACAATTGATATGCAAAGTAAAGAAATAACACCTAGCACTAATCATGCGTACAGTCTCCTGATAAAGATAAAGGTAAATGCAAACCGAAGAAGACAGGAGAGAATCTGTACTAACCAGGACCCGGTATAAGGACAAACAGTCCGAAAGGTATAGAAGACCTGTATGCATGTCAAACATAGGTATCCAAACAATATGCAGTATATAAATGCAGCAAACACAATCACAAACAATAAATGCATATGCATATGATGCCAATGTCATGGTCACCCCTGATGCCAGTCAGCCAACTCACAACAAAAGTGGGACCTGTTGGTGCGGGAAGCATCTGACGATCGAACTCGTGTTTTGATAACGGCAAAGAATTAAAAGTTAAGATGTTTTGTAATCTAACAAGTCTACTTGAGAATGTCAGGAAAGTCCTAGCTGCGGTTAGGCAAAAGGGAAAACCCTAGGGGGTGGTAACCCTAGGTCATAGGGGGTGGTAACCCTATGCGGAAAGTCTTGGCAGGTAGATAGCTTCAGGCAAAAGCCCTAGGGGGTGGTAACCCTAGGTGGAAAGTCCTGGTGTCGCGAACCAGGTGAAAGTCTGGACTAGCCGGGAAGCGGATGTCCAGCAGAAAGTCCGGAAGCATCGAGTGCTGAGCAAAAGTCCAGTCGATCTGGAGGACTCAAGTATGTTCTCCGAGTGGAGTAGGTGAGGACGCGTTCCCGTAGAGGGAACAATAGACATCGGGTCGACCTAGGGTTTCCGGAGGAAACCCGAAGACCCCTGATAGTCCGGAGACTATCAATATCACTCTATTATGCGTTATGTGCTAACTTTATGTGCAGGTATATTTGGGATTAATGTATCTTGCAGGACCAAAGTGCAAAGGTTAACCTGATGAGGAGAGGCCGCCCATGGAGCTTGAGGCGCCTCGGGTGCAAAAGCTGACTGGCTTCGAAGCTTCAATGGAGGCGCCTTGAAGAAGGCGGGAAGGCGCCTTGAGCAGGGTTTGAGGTGCCTTAAGCGGATGAAGTTCGATCAGATCAAGTTTGATCCGTGCGGAAGAATCGGCAGCATGGAGGCGCCTTGAACAGCCTTCAAGGCGCTTTGAACAGCCTTTGTAACATCAAGTCTTAAGTGATTCAAGTGCTACGTCTTGCCCAAACGACGCTCCGCGTCGCTACTTGTGCCACGACCGGAGCTCAATCTTCATTTCTTTGTCGTTGGTATAATTATTTACTGTCGTTTATTGTACTTCAACTTGTAATCTTTTATCGAGCTTATAGTTGTTGCCCACCGGAAGCGATCAAGGATCGCGGGCCTTCGAGTAGGAGTTGCCTTAGGCTCCGAACGAAGTAAACGACCGTGTCTCTGTGTTTGTGTTTATTTACATTTTTCGCTGCGTATTTTACTCCGATAGTTTTACGATCGAACGAAATAGCCACGAGAGCTATTCACCCCCCTCTAGCGCGGTCTCGATCCAACAATTGGTATCAGAGCGGGGTCGTCTTGAATCAGTGCAACCACTATTCGAGACAAATTTTTTTTTTTAGTTTTTGTTCGGAGTCGATTAGAATTTAGCCTCATAGCTATATTCTAATTTCTTTTCACGAATCGATTTTCTGCTCAAAGTTGGTCAATACCACTTGAGCCCGTTATTCTTTTTTTCTCTTCCCACACTACTAATCCAAGACTCAGTCTTGGAATAGATCTTGTTGTTTTTGTTCTTTTAGATCTGAATGGCCCAACAAGAAGGATATAGCACCGTTCGTCCCCCACTATTTTCCGGAGAAGACTTCGGATATTGGAAGGGGCGAATGAAGATATATCTGAAGATCCAGTTCGACACCTGGATGATCGTCAAAACAGAACTGGAACTGCCAACTAGTACCGACGGTAAGCCCACATCCTGTGAAAATTGGGAGCCAGCATTTATCAAAAAGGTGGAAGCCGACGCAAAAGCCACCTGCACCATCCAATGCGGTCTTACCAAAGAAGAGCTCAACAGAGTCGATCCATTCTCCTCCGCAAAGGAACTATGGGAGAAACTGATCGAACTTCATGAAGGCACCTCGAAAACCAAGGTAAGTAAGCGTGATTTGTTACTAAATAAACTGTACAATTTGAAAATGCAGGAAGGCGAGACGGCAAGCTCTTTGTACGCCCGAATTCAAGATATCCTGAATTCTCTACATGGAATCGAGCAGAAGGTAGAAAACAGAGACATAATAAGGTATGCCCTTAACTCATTCCCTAGGAATACACTATGGGCATCAATGGTAGATGCCTATAAAGTCTCTAAGGATTTGTCCTCCTTAAAATTAGACGAATTATTTAGTGAGTTTGAACTCCATGAACAAACTAATGCACAGCCATCCGAGAAAGGGATTGCTTTGGTTGCAGGAACGAGTCGAACACGGGAATCAAGAGGACGGCGAAAAGTTGAATCGGAATCAGAAGACGAACCCGATTCAGAAGATTCAGAAGATGAACTGGCCAGCGAATTTGTGAATCTTGTAAAGAAACTCTACAAGAAGAAGAAGGGCTTCAACAAGAAAGATCTGAAGAAGGCAGTTCAATCCAAGGAGGCTCAACAGAACTCAAAGACAAAGTTCGAAGTCACTTGCTACGGGTGCAACCAAAAGGGGCATATAAAAGCCAACTGCCCAAATCAAAAGGAAGCCAAGAAGCAAAGAAGAAGGAAAGTCCTAAAGGCAACATGGGACGAATCCTCTTCGGAGGATGAAGACGACGAACTCGACCAAACGAGTCTACTAGAATTAATGGCCCGGGACCAGATCAGCGAATCCGAGAGCGAGTCAGAAGCCGACTCCGAGCAAAGCCACGGATCCGCATCCGTTTCCGAAGGGCCAGACTCCGCTGTAAGTATTCCTAGGCTTAATAATTTAGTCAATTATTTACTTCGCAAATTAGCCAAGTCAAATTTGAAAATTAAGTCACTTTTAAAAGAAATAACCATTCTTAAAGGAGTAACTAACTCAAAATCTTTAACTGAAGATTCAACTCAGGTACAACAACTTGAGAAAGAAAATTCAAATCTGAAAAATCAATTAAATGATTTAAAAATTACTTTAGAAAAGTTCTCTCTGGGATCCAAGAATTTGGATCTAATTCTTGGAACACAAAGAGCCGTCTACAATAGAACTGGACTAGGATATAAAAGTAAAAAAAAATATAAATCCTATTTATCCTTAATAAACAAACAAAGTAGTAAATCAGTCCAAGCATGGGTCCCCAAGTCCAAATTGATCAATCAAATTGGACTTGGCCAATACTGGGTTCCGAAGGATCAAATATACTACCTCGACAGACCATATCGAGGCCGTGATCCAGGGAAAGCTAAAATGAAAATGATCAAAATTCAAAATTCGAAATTAAATTAAAAATCGAAAATTAAAAATCACGATCAAAATTCAAAATTCGAAATTAAATTGAAAATCTAAAATTAAAAATCAGATTCAAAACTTATTCGAAATTAAATTAAAATTTGAAATCTAAAATCAAAAATCAGATTCAAAATTAAAATTCAAAATTCAACAAGTTGAAATTATGAAAAGTAGATGGAGGATCCAAACTAGCTGGCACCTCCAACTGAACTACCCGACAAGGTAACTGAACCTAATTTACCCGGAATGGGTAAAACAAGAATAGATTACCCAGCAGGGCAATTAAGATTATTAAAAACGGGATAAGTTTAACTTGAACCACAGTACTGGTGAAGTTTTTGGATGATAGTACGTTAAGAAAGCTTGGGCATCGCATGACTAGGAAGATATGGCTTCGACCTGGTGCATTTGGCCAAGTGGAACTGACCGAAGCTACCCTTAAATGGATCCTAACTAGTTAGACCAAGGTTTCGTACTAAGTTCAGTGGGTAGGCCTATTTGGGAAACCTCGAAAGCATGGCTACTTTAATGAGTTCCTTGTGACTCACCATAGCCCAGAAGTTTATCCAAAGAATGCTTACTTGTTGAACCCAAAGCTAAACCTGAATCTAACACAAAGTTAAACCAGACCCTTGAATTCAACAATAAATCATCTCACATCAATTATAGGATTCCCTGATTGACAACTTAGATCGGGTGAGATGACTAAGAAATAAAATTATTTAAAAATCTTTTCAAAGTTAACTTCAAAATTATATAAAAATCTTTTCAAAATTATTTCAAAATTATTTCAAAACTCTTTCAAAATCTTTTCAAAATTATATAAAAATCTTTTCAAAATCTTTTCAAAATCATTTAAAAATCTTTTCAAAATTTAATTTCAAAATCATTTAAAAACTTTTCAAAATTTAATTTCAAAATTACTATAAAAACCTTTTCAAAATTATTTAAAAATCTTTTTCAAAATTAATTTCAAAATTACTTTAAAAATCTTTTCAAAATTATTTTCAAAATTACTTTAAAAATCTTTTCAAAATTAATTTCAAAATTACTTTAAAAATCCTTTTCAAAATTATTTAAAAATCTTTTTCAAAATTAATTTCAAAATTAGTTAAAAATCTTTTTCAAAATTAATTTCAAAATTATTTAAAAATCTTTTTCAAAATTAATTTCAAAATTACTTTAAAAATCTTTTCAAAATTAATTTCAAAATCATTTTAAAAAAAAATCTTTTAAAAGTTAAAATTATTTTAAAAACTTAAAATTATTTGAATAACTTAAAATTCAAAATTATTTGAAATCTCAAACTCAATAAACACAGTGTCTGCTTCAATCACGCTATCTCCATTAAAAAGAAACCAATTCAACTAATTCATGTGTAGGAATTGGATCAATGGATGTTGGATAGTGGATGCTCCAGACATATGACTGGAGATAAGTTGAAGTTTACCAAACTCAAGTACAAGAGTCTAGGATCAGTTGCATTCGGCAACAATGGTAAACTTAAAGTAATCGGAAAAGGTAATATTGAACTTAGTTCCGATTTCATTATTCGAAATGTTTTATTGGTTGAAAATTTTAACTTTAATTTACTAAGTATAAGTCAATTGTGTGACAGCGGATACCTAGTTAATTTCGATAAATCTGGATGTCTAGTTAAAAATATTGAACATCCAGAAATTAAACTTAAGGGACTTAGAAAAAATAACATCTACACAATTGATTTATCAATTTCCTCAATAAAATGTCTCCTGACACAGCAAGAGGAAGCCCAACTGTGGCACAGAAGGCTGGGTCACACACACTCAAGACTTATTTCAAAAATGAGTCAAAATGGTCTAGTTAGAGGTTTGCCCAAATTAAAATTTATTGAAAATTCAATCTGTGATGCATGTCAAAAAGGAAAACAAACCAAGTCAACCCACAAGTCAACTAACCTAGAAAGATCCAACACCATACTTGAGCTTCTTCACCTTGATCTATTTGATTCACATGGAGCCAAATCACTAAACAAGAACCAATATTGCTTAGTAATAATTGATGACTACTCTAGGTACACTTGGGTGAAATTTCTAAAAACAAAAGATGAAACCTATGAAATATTTAGTAATTTTTGCAACTTAACGGAAAATGAAAAAGATACTAAAATTAAAAGAATAAGAAGTGATCACGGAGGGGAATTTGAAAATCATAAGTTCACCCAATTTTGTAGAATAAATGGATACCAATATGAATTTTCATGTCCTAGAACCCCCCAACAAAATGGCCTAGTGGAACGTAAAATTAGAACTTTACAAGAAGCAGCTAGAACTATGTTAAATGAATATCACTTAAATCATCAATTTTGGGCTGAAGCAATAAATACTGCAAATTACATTCAAAACAGAATTTTAATTAATAAATTTCATAATAAAACAGCATATGAACTCTACTATAATAAAACTCCCAATCTAAACTATCTAAAAGTATTTGGGTGTAAAGTTCACATCTTAAATACTAAAGATTACTTAGGAAAATTTACACCCAAATCTAACCAAGGAATATTCTTAGGATACTCCTCAACCAGTAGAGCCTTTAGAGTATTTAATCAAAATACCTTGAAAGTTGAAGAAACAACTAATGTAATATTTGATGAAGAAAATAATTTACCTAATATAAATGAAAATATTGACACTAATCCTAGAGCAGCAGACGATGATGAAATCCAACCTAATCTTAATGAGTCAGAAGAACCAGTTTCTGACTCACAAATAAGACCAACTAGAATAAGCTCCTCTCACCCACCTGACCAAATTTTGGGTAACCCAAACCTAGGAGTCAGAACTAGATCGTCCTATAGAAACCTTAGTCAGATTGCTCTAATTTCTAAAATTGAACCTAAAACTATAGAAGAAGCCCTGCCTGATCCAGACTGGATCATTGCGATGCAGGAAGAATTAGCCCAATTTGAGAGAAACCAGGTCTGGGACCTTGTACCTAAACTCATAGATAAATCAATAATAGACACTAAATGGGTTTTTAGGAACAAATTGGATGATCACGGTGATATAGTAAGAAACAAAACAAGGTTAGTAGCCAAAGGGTTTAGTCAAGTCGAAGGCTTAGACTATGATGAAACTTATGCTCCAGTAGCTAGACTCGAGTCCATTAGGATGTTATTAGCCTATGCAGCCAATAAAGGATTCAAATTGTACCAGATGGACGTTAAGTCAGCCTTTTTAAATGGTTTTATCAAGGAAGAGGTCTACGTAAGCCAACCTCCAGGGTTTGAAGACATAGACTACCCTAATCACGTATTTAAATTAAAAAAGGCACTATATGGACTAAAACAAGCCCCTAGAGCATGGTATGAAAGATTATCTAATTACTTAATATCCAAAGAATTTAACCAAGGACAAATCGATCCTACTTTGTTCGTAAAAACTATAGGAAAAGACATCTTTATAGCCCAAATTTATGTTGACGACATAATCTTTGGTTCAACCAATTCAAAATTCTTAAAAGAATTAGTCAAATTAATGGAAAGTGAATTTGAAATGAGTATGGTTGGAGAACTTAATTTCTTCTTAGGTTTACAAATTAAACAAACTAAAGATGGAATCTACATTTATCAAACTAAATATGCTAAAGAGTTGATTAAAAAATTATGTATGGAAAATTCAAAAATAATAAATACTCCAATGGCAACCAACATAAACATTGACTCTGACCCTGAAGGAAAACCAGTTGACTCAAAATACTATAGAAGCGCCATAGGTAGCTTACGTTATCTAACTGCAAGTCGACCCGACATATTGTTTGCAGTAGGTATGTGCGCTAGATACCAATCATGCGCAAAAGAGTCACACCTATCTTATGTCAAAAGAATACTTAGGTATATTAAAGGAACTCTAAATGTAGGACTTTGGTATCCAAGAACTTGCACTTTTGACCTTTATGGCTATTCTGATTCAGACTATGCCGGGTGCAAGCTAGACAGAAAAAGTACAAGTGGTGGCTGCCAGATTCTAGGTCAGTGCCTAGTAAGTTGGTCAAGCAGAAAGCAACATTGTGTTGCTCTATCCACTACAGAAGCTGAATACATAGCTCTAGGAGAATGTGCATCTCAATTGTTATGGATGATGTATACACTAAAAGACTATCAACTAGACTATAAAAATACTAAAAATTTTATTGATAATATCAGCTCAATTAATCTGACCAAAAATCCTATACACCACTCTAGGACCAAACACATAGAGGTAAAACACCACTTTGTAAGGGATCATGTAGCTAAAGGTGAAATTGCACTCAACCACGTTGAGTCCAAATCAAACCTAGCTGACATTTTTACAAAACCCTTACCTGAACTTGAGTTCAGTGGACTTAGAAGGCAAATAGGAATGTGTTGGGTAGAATAGATATCTTACTATTATTATTTTGTTTTCAAATTCTAGGAAAAACAGTTTTCAAAACTCCAATTTTGTTAGATTTTTAAAACTTTCTGGAATTAGCCTAGCCTTTCCCCCTAGATATCATGTTCCCCTAGAATTAAGCCAGAGCATCTCACAAAACACCTAGGTTTACCTTGATTGTGATTGAAAAACATAGAATGGCGTGAGATGCATAGGGTATAGCCTGGACTCAAGAATGCTTATATCTGTGCATCAATATGAGTCTGGGCGTTAAATATGCAATAAACATTAATCAAGTTAAAGTTCTCCAGCTCTAGTCAAGTCTATCTGGACCTAAATAACTTAACTTGACTAACCTAGTAAAAGCTATTGTCCTATAGACAATCAGCAAGTAACTAAAGGTTAGACAGTTGGCAAAAGATACTCGATTTCTTTTTTCAAGAATGTTTTGTTCTCTATGGCTCTGATACCTAAATATATAAACATCACTTGTGCTTGGACTTAAGGACCAACTGAACTTAAATGAATAATCTTGTCCTAAAAACTTAAATTCCAATTGACCTTAACTTCCAAACTTTGTTGAATATTGCTAACTTTAATCATGTACAACTCTTTATGCATTGCCCATTTTTTGAGTTATGGCAAAGGGGGAGAGTAGCAAAAATGTAAACATAAAATTCATTCAAGTTAAAAATTAAGGGGGAGCAAAAGTTAAGGGGGAGCCAAAGTTAAGGGGGAGTATATAGGGCAAAATTTACTTTAGTTACCTTATTCATCTATACTTAGCAAATTTTGCATGTGTTTAAAATGACTATCTATTCGCTTGTTTACTTAACTTCGAATTTGTGTTGCCATAATCAAAAAGGGGGAGATTGTTGGTGCGGGAAGCATCCGACGATCAAACTCGTGTTTTGATAACGGAAAAGAATTCAAAGTTAAGATGTTTTGTAATCTAACAAGTCTACTTGAGAATGTCAGGAAAGTCCTAGCTGTGGCAAAGGAAAACCCTAGGGATGGTAACCCTAGGTCATAGGGGTGGTAACCCTATGCGGAAAGTCTTGGCGGTAGATAGCTTCAGGCAAAAGCCCTAGGGGTGGTAACCCTAGGTGGAAAGTCCCGTGTCGCGAACCAGGTGAAAGTCTGGACTAGCCGAGCGGATGTCCAGCAGAAAGTCCGAAGCATCGAGTGTTGAGCAAAGTCGATCCGGAGGATCGTGCTGGCAGCAGGTAAATTTCGAGTGGAGTAGGTGAGGATGCGTTCCCGTGAGGGAACATAGGCGTCGTGTCGACCTAGGGTTTCCGGTAGGAAACTCGAAGTCGCCTGATAGTCCGGAGACTATCAATATCACTTCTATTATGTGTTATGTGCTAACTTTGTGCCGCAGGTATATTTGGGATTAATGTATCTTGCAGGACCAAAGTGCAAAGATTAACCTCGGATGAACAATGTCCGAGGCGCCTCCATGGAGCTTGAGGCGCCTCGGGCAAAAGTCGACTGGCCGAAGCTTCAATGGAGGCGCTCAAGGGGTTTAAGGCGCCTTGCAGGTTTGAGGCGCCTTGAATGGATGAAGTTCGATCGGATCAAGTTTGATCCGTGCGGAAGAATCGGCAGCATGGAGGCGCCTTGAACAGCCTTCAAGGCGCCTTGAACACCCTTTATAAGGGGGTTTCGACCAGCACTTCAGAACATCAAGTCTTAAGTGATTCAAGTGCTACGTGCTGCTCCAAACGACGTTCCGAAGTGCTGCTACTTGTGCCCGACGACCAGGAGCTCCGAATCTTCATTTCTTTGTCGTTGGTATAACTATTTACTGTCATTTATTGTACTTCAACTTGTAATCTTTTATCGAGCTTATAGTTGTTGCCCACCGGAAGCGATCAAGGATCGCGGGCCTTCGAGTAGGAGTTGCCTTAGGCTCCGAACGAAGTAAACGACCGTGTCTCTGTGTTTGTGTTTATTTACATTTTCCGCTGCGTATTTTACTCTGATAGTTTTTCGAATCGAACGAAATAGCCACGAGCGCTATTCACCCCCCCCCTCTAGCGCGGTCTCGATCCAACAGGACCAAGTGGGTAGGGCTGTGACAACCGTGCACTCTGCAACACTACTCCTGATGAGTGATCGAGTGGACGGGATGCTGTCGGAGTACATACATACTCCTACCCCAAATCATAAATGGGGGAGCGCAATGCTCTCATCTCCCGGTACACTATGACGGAGAGGAATCTCTAACGTGCTACACGCTGCGTCACACTACCCATGAGCGGATCAACGGAGCACCGGAAGAGTCAAACTGACGTGCTACCACGCTGTGTCACGCTACCCTTGAGCGTCACAACGGAGCACCGAACAGTGATGAAAACTGGCAAAGTGCTCGACAATAATAGAGCAATCTATTGCACAGCATGCGATCATGCAAATGGTGCATGTCACTAAGCATGGTAATATACTAAACCAACCTCTGGACATATAACAATGGGCACCATAGTGAATAGATCAAATCAAGATATACTGATCAATAAGGTATCAAACCTAGGTCCTGAACATGTGAAACATGGTTATATCACTACCCATGAGCATGAAAAATCAGGTACATATCAATACGAGATGCAAACAAACAACCAATCAAACAGGTAACATGTATTGGGCAGTGATTAACCGAAACAAATAGGAAACACAATTAATGCAACATATTATTTTCATTACTAAGCATATCAAGGACAATAAGTCAAAAGTACCCGCCTCCAATAGGAATATCCAATCTGGTCTAAATCTAACGTCGAGATACTCGTCTCGCGTCAAAGTCCTGTGTTAAATCGCACAGTTTAGCTAATTTAATTATAAACAAATAGCTAAACTAATTTCTAATCCACTGACCAATTAGGGTTAGTTTCATTAACCCCAACTACACCATTATACAACTTATAAACCTAAATCAATAATTATTGCTAACACAACTAGCAATAATCTAACACAAAGATCAAAACCATAATCCTTACCTCAAATCAACCGCTGCTGGAAGTCACAAAGTTGTTGCCCAATTAGGATTGTTTACAGCCAGCAAAGATAAATTGCTGCTGGAACAAAACGAACAAACCAAAACAGTAATTAATCCATATTCTTAAACATACAAAATTTCCAACCAAGCTACAACAAGGACAATCCATTTTCCTACATCTTACCTAGGTTGACACCCGTTGCAGAAGCCAGTAGATACCGAAAGGAGTGGCTGTCCAACCACAGCACAACCCCACAGCAAGTTCTAATGCACCTCACGATCACAATTGCAGCCTTGACTGCAAACCCACAGCATAAAACTTCACCTCACGGCTGAGATCACTGTTGGATATCAAAATGCGACAGGAAGGGTTGTTGCCAGAAATTAGAAACACCCCTCAAAGCACAAAAACCCCACCAATCCGTGACCTAGAGTGGCAACAAGGAGAGGGTCGGCGTCGGCAGTGGTGGCGGCGCGAGGTGGCTAGGGCAGAGGCGTCGGTGTGGGCGCTAGGGTCGGTGTCGCGGGCTGAGGCTAGGGCATAGAGGAGGGGCCGGCGGTGTCGAGCAGTAGCGATGTCGCGTCGGAGAAGAAGCAACCGGCTTCCCTTGTCTCTCGTCGGCTGGCGAAGATGGATCGGCTCGGAGAAGAGGAGTGCGCGCGAGGGAGATGAGGAGAAAGCAGAAAAGGAGGTGGCCCAGGGGTTTAAAACTTCGGCGAGGAAGAAACCGCCGGCCGGCGGTTAGGGCACGCCGGCGGTTAGGGCTCGGCGTCGGGAAGAAGGGAAGAGGGCTCGGGTGCGCGAGTGAAGGAGAGAACAGAAACGGCGTCTGGAAAAAGAAATAAGAGAAAAAGAAAAGATAAAGGAAAAAGAAAAAGGGAAAGAAAAATAAAACTTTTCCTTATTAAAACTGGGTAGCCTAAACAGGCTTTTCCGGCTCCGTTTTTATCCCCATTAACTTGCCCGTACGAGCTCCGAAAAGTTCCCGAAAAATTTCCAAAAATTTCTGAAAATTCCCTTATTAATATTCGCCTATTTCCGGTATTTTACATTCTCCCCCACTAATAAAAATTTGGTCCCCAAATTTCAGTATCTACCATCAGCAAGTACTAGTAACAGGTAACAATAATAAATGCTGAACGATAAATTAAATCACATACCTCAAGTGAAAAGATGGGGATATCGAGCTCGGATAGTATCCTCGAGCTCCCAAGTAGCCTCCTCATCCGAATGATGCTGCCATCCGACTTTAACCAGCCGGATAGTCTTGTTCCGCAACTGATGCTCTTTCCGGTCCAAAATCCGTACCGGAATCTCCTCATAAGTAATGTCAGGCTGAATTGGAACTAGAATATCTGCCAGCACATGTGTTGGGTCGGGTACGTATCTCCTCAGCATAGATACGTGGAATACATCGTGAACGCCTGACAGGGACGGTGGTAGTGCCAGTCGGTAAGCTACCGCTCCGATCCTCTCCAAGATCTCGAAAGGACCAATGTACCGCGGAGCTAGCTTACCTCTGAGGCCAAATCTCTTCACCCCTTTCGTGGGTGAAACGCGCAGAAATACATGGTCGCCAACAGAGAACTCTAGTGGTCTGCGTCTCCGATCAGCATAACTCTTCTGGCGATCCTGCGCCTCTGACATCCTCCGCTGATAAAATGGACCACTTCGCATCTGTTGAACTCTATGAGGTCCCAACAACTGGGCCTCTCCAACCTCATCCCAGAGGATGGGTGTCCGACAAGGTCTACCGTACAACGCCTCAAACGGTGCCATCTGGATAGCCGAATGAAAGCTATTGTTGTAAACAAACTCTACCAACGACAGATGGTCCTCCCAACTGCCTCCGAAATCCATAACACATGACCTCAGCAGGTCCTCTAAAGTCTGAATGGTCCGCCCGACCGCCCATCCGTCTGGATGGAAGGTCAGATCAAACGGAGCATGTGCCCAAGGCCCGCTGCAGACTCGCCGTAAACGAGACGTAAACCGTGGATCTCTATCCAAATGATACTCAACGGAACACCATGTAGTCCGATAATCTCCCGACAATACAGATCCGCCAATCGATCCAGGGATCCTCCGGATCGCTAAGTCGCGGATTTGGTTAATCGATCAACGATTACCCAAATCGCGTCATGGCCTCGACGTGTCCTCGCAACCCTACCACAAAGTCCATGGTAATGTGATCCCACTTCCACTCGTGAATAGGAATCCGCAAGTAATCCTGCAGGTCTCGTGTTCACCTTCACCGACGAGACAAGACATCTAGCTACGAAATCGCGATGTCCTTCTTCATGCCGCTCCACCGGTAAGAACGCCTCAAGTCTCGATACATACGGGTCCCGCTGGATGGATCGCAAATCGAGAACGGTGTGCCTCTTGAATAGCCCCTGTAAGACCGGATGAGACCGAGGTACGCATAATCGCCTCGGAAGAATATAATACCCTCCTCGTCTCGTGTAAACTCTGGTCGCCCTAAGCTATCGATTGCTAATAAACCGCAAATGCCGATCATCGCTCGTGCCTCTCGGATCCTCGTCCGATCGACGATCGAGCAACCATGGTAACAAGAATACCTCGCCGGTCCTCGCCTCAAGATCTAACTCCGAGAAACTCTGAATCAAGTCCGTGACTGAAGTCCTGTGGCAAGCCAAAGTCCCTCTGGACTTCCTGCTGAGTGCATCTGCAACCACATTAGCTTTTCCCGAATGATAGCTAATGGTACAATCGTAGTCCTTCAGGAACTCCATCCATCTCCTCTGTCGGAGATTAAGCTCCTTCTGAGTGAAAATGTATTTGAGACTCTTATGATCAGTGAGAATCTCAAATGTGATACCGTATAAATGATGACGCCAAAGCTTCAGAGCAAAGATGATGGCAGCTAACTCCAAGTCATGAACTGGGTAGTTCTTCTCATGCTCCTTCAGCTGACGAGAAGCATAAGAGACTACTCTGCCGTGCTGCATCAGAACAGCGCCCAAACCCTGTAGAGACGCGTCGGTGTAAAGTACAAATCCATCCTCTCCAGAAGGTAAAACCAAAACTGGAGCCGACACTAATCTCTGCTTCAGCTCCTGAAAGCTGGTCTCACAATCCTCGGACCACGTAAACTTCACGCCTTTCCTGGTAAGACGTGTCAGCGACATAGCAATACGCCATAAACCCTCGACAAAACATCGGTAATATCCGGCCAATCCCAGAAAACTGCGGATCTCCTGCACTGACTTCGGCTGCTCCCAACCGGTGACAGCCTCGATCTTCTGAGGATCAACTGAAATACCTCTGTTAGAAACCACGTGTCCCAGAAAACCAACTGAGGATAGCCAGAATGCACACTTGCTGAACTTCGCGTACAGCTGATGTCGTCGAAGAATCTCCAAGACTGTGCAAAGATGTTGTGCATGCTCCTCCTCGGAACGAGAGTAGACCAATATGTCATCAATGAAAACGATAACAAACTGATCCAGATACTCCAGAAAGATGCGGTTCATCAAGTCCATAAACACCGCTGGAGCATTGGTAAGCCCAAATGGCATTACCAAAAACTCATAATGACCGTATCTGGTACGGAAAGCTGTCTTCTGGATATCAGAATCTCTGACTCTCAACTGATGATATCCGGATCGCAGATCAATCTTAGAATACACTGATGTACCTCTGAGCTGATCAAACAAATCCTCGATCCGTGGTAATGGATATTTATTTCTGATGGTCACTGCATTCAGCTGCCTATAGTCAATACACAACCTCATAGTACCATCCTTTTTCTTGACAAACAGAACTGGAGAACCCCATGGTGAAACACTAGGGCGAATAAATCCCCTGTCTAAAAGCTCCTGGAGTTGAACCTTCAGCTCGCATGTAAGATCATGTAACTATGACGCAGGAGATATGAGTTGTTCAAAGAAGCCAATAGGAGACAACCTTCGGGAGGCAAACCGTAGCTCCTAGCTACACAGGGTACCTGCGGCCTTGAAAGATAAGACCCATGATAATAGAAAACCATGACAGCCGTGAGACAGCAGCTTCTGTGCCTGAATCGCCGAAATAATCGAGATGTCGTCATCTCTGATACCAGTGAAACTCCACGAGGGTTGGTTCGGAGGCTGGAAGGTGACCACCCTCGTCTGGCAATCAACGGTAGCATGATATACTGACAGCCAATCCATGCCAAGTATGACATCAAACTCGACCATCTCCAATACTAGAAGATCTACCGTAAGTATCATGTTGCCAAAGTCTAATGGGCAACCTCTGACCTCTTGGGTGACATCTAAAGTATCACCGGACGGTAGGGAGACGGTCAAATGCTGCAATCTAAAAGTAGGTAATCTACCAATCTCCCGCATAAAGGTACGGGATATAAAAGAGTGCGAGCTACCAGTATCAATCAATATATCAGCGAAAAATGCATAAATGGAAATCATACCGCGGAAAACGGATCCGTCGGCCCGCTGAGCATCCTCTCTGGTAATCGCATGAACACGACCAGTCTCTGGCGGAGGAGGAGGAGGTAACGCTACCAGCGGCTGCTGCGGTTGGGCAGAAGCCTGCCACTGAGGCGGTGCTGGATAATGAGCCAGAGAAGACTAAGAGGATGGGGACTGATACTGTGCAGCTGGCTGGGACTGAGTCTGGTACTGCCCCTGAGTCGGATAATAAGGTCCTGAAACAAAACTCTGGGGTGCTACAGAAGCACTGGAGTACTCCTGTCCAAGCATGCCAAATGATGCTGCTGCTGAGGGAGCTGCTCCCTGCTGACGCTGTGAGGGTGTGAATCTCCGCCCTCCTCGTCGAGACACTGAGTGACTAGACTGTCCCCTCTCGCCCGACAGCCGTGTGCTGAGCCTTCACCGACAATCTCGGCTCTGGTGCGTGCAAAAAAGCAAACCGACTGCTCCAGTGCAGTGATGTGGTCTCGAACCACATCGAAACATCAGATATCGCTGGTGGACTGCTTCCGATCTGCCGAGGAGACCGGAACGCTCAAGAAGATCGCCCGACTTCGAGGCCTACAAGAAACCCCGTAAGAACTCGACCGATCTCGCGACTCATCGTGATGTCCTGCCGTCAGGTTCTGGACCGCCTCGATGTCGACCCGTATGCTTTTTTCCGCTCGATATGTCGCCGAGCTAACTCTATCATCAAAGCTCGATTCAATGCATCGGAGTAAGATGAAATCCCTAATCCGGCAAGCTGTACATGCAGATAACCATCCAATCCCTGTATAAACTGCATCATGCGAGTTCTGTCCTCCGCAACTAACTCTGGACAAAACTGAGCCAACCGGAGGAATTCTGTATTATACTCGGTCACTGAGCGGTTATTCTGCCTCAGACTCATAAAATCCTGTCGGCGAGACATCTGATAGGACAGTGGAAAGAAACGGCTCTCAAAAGCCTCTCTGAACCTGGTCCATGTGACGTTGCGCTCACCAATAATAGAACGCTGAGTAACCCACCAGGCATTAGCTTCATCCCGTAAATGGTAAGCAGCCAGCTCTGTTTTCTCCCACTCGGAGCAAGCCATATAGAAGAAAGTCTGCTCCATAGTCTCTATCCATGACAGAGCCATACTCGGATCGAGATCTCCGCGGAAAAGAGTGAAACGAGTCTTCATCGACTCAGCCAATGCTGGAATCCTAGCTCGTGCAGCCACAATATCAGTGAGCTGTGTCGGGATGGCTGCAGGAACTGGCGAAAACATTGGAGCTGATACTACAAGTGGTACCGCGGAATAAACCGGAGGAGGAACTCCCGGTGCTGCTGTATATACTGAAGTATAAGTCATCGGTGGTACTGCCTAGGGAACAAAAGTGGTGGCAACTGGAGGTACGGTAGGTAATGGTACCGGATATGGTGCAGCTGCTGCTACTGGGTTGCACCAACAGTGTCGGGTACACTGTAGGTCCAGGTGGCGGTGGTGCCGAGTACGTCGTAGGCTGCTCTGGTGCAAATGTCTGGTACGCCAATGGTACACCTGATGGTACCGTAAATACGGTAGGAGTGGATACCGTCGTTGTGGCCAAAGTAGGTATCTCTACAGGAGCTATCGGGATTTGAGAGCCCGATGCTCCCGCTGCATCCTGAGTCTGTCCCTGACTGACAGGCTCACTAACAGTGGGCATCTCTGGCATATCCAGAGATCCCGTGGTCCTCGCACGTGGTCGTCCAGCACCACGTCTCGCAGCAATACGAATAGATCGCCTCATATCTGTTAAATTAAATTACAGATATCAATACCAATATAACCAACATAAAATAACAACATACCTATTTGCCGTCTGGAGATGTTCCGTCGCTGTCCAGTCCCCAATTTGACCGGAAATCCAAATAAATCCGAAACAGAAATCCGAAACATAACCATATCGAAAATCCGATAATGCCCAGTTTGACTCGCAAACCTGGCTAACCCAAATATCCAGAATACCAACAACAGGTATCCGATAAATCTCCAGAACACCAAAAGCAGGTATCATAACCCGCTCTGATACCAAATAAATTGGTATCAGATAAATCCCGAAAATCCAAAATACGAAACAAAAGATCGTAAAACTGTGCTCTGATACCACTAAATTGGAATCAGAATAAATCTCAAAAATCCAAAACACATAGCAAGTATCGTATACCTGCTCTGATACCACTAAATTGTCACGCCCCAGAGGAGTCCCCGTCCGAAGAAATTTCGGCAGCATCTCCCCTGTACGGCGGACAATCTGAAACTTTCTACATATCTCCATACCTCAGCCACATGCGGCTGGAATAATAACAATAAATATAACACAACCACACAACATCCACGCAGTTATATAATCAAACAAGCAGTAATACTCTGACTCGAAAACCACCCTACTCAACTACACTCGTAAAACTCAAATCCGACGAAACTCACCTCTTATGCCGACCCGGCAGGCATATAGTAGAATAAGACCAAATAAAATCCATCGACATCACAAAAATAAATACAACGTCCAAGTATCAAACAAATCAAGTCTAAACATAGACAAACGAGAAGAAAACTCAAAAGTCAATCAATCCTCGAGGTCTGCAGGGGATCTAGCACTACGTGCAGTGGGGACTAGCGACTGGAACTCCCTCCTGACAGCATCAACCTGAAAATAACAACAATGGAGGCGGGGTGAGTCCAACACTCAGCAGGTACAATTGATATGCAAAGTAAAGAAATAACACCTAGCACTAATCATGCGTACAGTCTCCTGATAAAGATAAAGGTAAATGCAAACCGAAGAAGATAGGAGAGAATCTATACTAACCAGGACCCGGTATAAGGACAAACAGTCCGAAAGGTATAGAAGACCTGTATGCATGTCAAACATAGGTATCCAAACAATATGCAGCATATAAATGCAGCAAACACAATCACAAACAATAAATGCATATGCATATGATGCCAATGTCATGGTCACCCCTGACGCCAGTCAGCCAACTCACAACAAAAGTGGGACCAAGTGGGTAGGGCTGTGACAACTGTGCACTCTGCAACACTACTCCTGATGAGTGATCAAGTGGACGGGATGCTGTCGGAGTACATACATACTCCTACCCCAAATCATAAATGGGGGAGCGCAATGCTCTCATCTCCCGGTACACTATGACGGAGAGGAATCTCTAACGTGCTACACGCTGCGTCACACTACCCATGAGCGGATCAACGGAGCACCGGAAGAGTCAAACTGACGTGCTACCACGCTGTGTCACGCTACCCATGAGCGTCACAACGGAGCACCGAACAGTGATGAAAACTGGCAAAGTGCTCGACAATAATGGAGCAATCTATCGCACAGCATGCGATCATGCAAATGGTGCATGTCACTAAGCATGGTAATATACTAAACCAACCTCTGGACATATAACAATGGGCACCATAGTGAATAGATCAAATCAAGATATACTGATCAAATAAGGTATCAAACCTAGGTCCTGACATGGTAAAATATGGTTATATCACTACCCATGAGCATGATAGATCGGGTACAAGATCAATACGAGATGCAAACAAACAATCAATCAAACAGGTAACATGTATTGGGCAGTGATTAACCGAAACAAATAGGAAACACAATTAATGCAACATATTATTTTCATTACTAAGCATATCAAGGACAATAAGTCAAAAGTACCCGCCTCCAATAGGAATATCCAATCTGGTCCAAATCTAACGTCGAGATACTCGTCTCGCGTCAAAGTCCTGTGTTAAATCGCACAGTTTAGCTAATTTAATTATAAACAAATAGCTAAACTAATTTCTAATCCACTGACCAATTAGGGTTAGTTTCATTAACCCCAACTACACCATTATACAACTTATAAACCTAAATCAATAATTATTGCTAACACAACTAGCAATAATCTAACACAAAGATCAAAACCATAATCCTTACCTCAAATCAACCGCTGCTGGAAGTCACAAAGTTGTTGCCCAATTAGGATTGTTTACAGCCAGCAAAGATAAATTGCTGCTGGAACAAAACGAACAAACCAAAACAGTAATTAATCCATATTCTTAAACATACAAAATTTCCAACCAAGCTACAACAAGGACAATCCATTTTCCTACATCTTACCTAGGTTGACACCCGTTGCAGAAGCCAGTAGATACCGAAAGGAGTGGCTGTCCAACCACAGCACAACCCCACAGCAAGTTCTAATGCACCTCACGATCACAATTGCAGCCTTGACTGCAAACCCACAGCATAAAACTTCACCTCACGGCTGAGATCACTGTTGGATATCAAAATGCGACAGGAAGGGTTGTTGCCAGAAATTAGAAACACCCCTCAAAGCACAAAAACCCCACCAATCCGTGACCTAGAGTGGCAGCAAGGAGAGGGTCGGCGTCGGCAGTGGTGGCGGCGCGAGGTGGCTAGGGCAGAGGCGTCGGTGTGGGCGCTAGGGTCGGTGTCGCGGGCTGAGGCTAGGGCATAGAGGAGGGGCCGGCGGTGTCGGGCAGTAGCGATGTCGCGTCGGAGAAGAAGCAACCGGCTTCCCTTGTCTCTCGTCGGCTGGCGAAGATGGATCGGCTCGGAGAAGAGGAGTGCGCGCGAGGGAGATGAGGAGAAAGCAGAAAAGGAGGTGGCCGAGGGGTTTAAAACTTCGGCGAGGAAGAAACCGCCGGCCGGCGATTAGGGCACGCTGGCGGTTAGGGCACGCCGGCGGTTAGGGCTCGGCGTCGGGAAGAAGAAGGGAAGAGGGCTCGGGTGCGCGAGTGAAGGAGAGAACAGAAACGGCGTCTGGAAAAAGAAATAAGAGAAAAAGAAAAGATAAAGGAAAAAGAAAAAGGAAAAGAAAAATAAAACTTCTCCTTATTAAAACTGGGTAGCCTAAACAGGCTTTTCCGGCCCCGTTTTTATCCCCGTTAACTTGTCCGTACGAGCTCAGAAAAGTTCCCGAAAAATTTCCAAAAATTCCGGAAAATTCCCTTATTAATATTCGCCTATTTCCGGTATTTTACAGTGCCAGTTGACACAGAACATGTCAACCTATTGGATTGCTTTAAATGATCATTAAATTTACAACAACACCAAGCACCACTATTTTATTTTTGAGTGACAACTTAGTTAGAGGTTAAAGCTCGTAAGCCTATAAATGAACACGTTGCCAAGCCCTTTAAATGAGCTGAGCTCGAACCCAAGCTCACGCTCGATTCTTTGGGCCTAATATTTTATGATATCAGGCCCAAAGAGGGCCTAATATCTTATGATATCAGGCCCAAAGAGGGTCATATATATTTTTATACTCAAGCACACTTAACTTTCTAATTGGTTCTTGCTTTCTTCAAATGACTTTGGGGGATTCTTGCAACCATCACATTTGTTAAGTGGCATGTAGTTATGGCCATAGCCTCTACGTTGTTTAAGCTAGGATAGTTTTCATTCAAACCGACATAGTTTATACTTTTTTATGGATAGTTCTAATCAAAATACAATTGTCTCTATTAAAAATGCTATTATACTAACTATCAAACATAGACTAATTTGACATGTTATCATCACAATTGTCCAAGGGTTGGACTCCTCTTTGGGCCTGATATCATTAGATATCAGACCCAAAGAACCAAGCGCGAGCTCGGGTTCGAGCTCGGCTCATTTAAAGGGCTCGACAACATTTTCATTTATAGCGCTCGTGAGCTCGTGTTCAAGCTCGTCTTGTTTAAAGGGCTCATGAACGTGTTCATTTATAGGCTAGCGAGCTTGGGTTCGAGCTAGGCTCGTTTAAAGGGCTCATGAACATATTCGTTTATAAGCTCGTGAACTCGTGTTTGTTCAGGATTCACTTAAACACCAGAATTGCTTGCTATTTTGCTGTTCGTTTATACAAAAGGAAGGTGACGATACATTTAATACAGAGTTGCTTCCTATTTTGCAACTTCTTTCTTTGATTACAATATAAGTGTTCGATGACTGGAAACCATGTCTGGATTTAACACTACAAAATTGATGCAGTTGTTCCTTCATGAATCAAGCTGTAGAAGGTCCAAGCTATATGATTCATGTAAGTAAAAGATTAAAAGAGCAATCCTTCTTTTCTAACATTCTCAGTAACAAAAAATTTAGAAGCTAGAACTCAACCATGAGTTAATTAAATTTCATGCCAAATACAGAATGGATGATAAGTTATGACATGTCAAACCTAAAATGGAAGGTTGCTTTGTAGTACGATGAAGTTAAGATGGTAACAAGTTTATTTTAACATCCATTAAATACTGGATCTTCAAAAGGATTGAACTAATCACTAAAATCAAATTACACTTCAAACATACACAACACACAGCTGGATATGTATATTGTTTCCATTTCATTAGAAAGGACAATAAACCACCTTCTGTTAATATCATTAGATATAGAATTGAGAAATCACAAACCAACCCTAAACTTTATATTTGCATCATTTGCTGACATGCAACACAATGAATAAAAATTCCAACCATCCATCTACAATAGGTTAGTTGGGTCCAAAAACATATAAAATTTAGACCAGTATTTGGCATCAAAACACAATTCTTTGATTACAATGTAAATAAAAAAAAGTTTTTGATAGCTAATTCTCATTGAGTGAAAGCTTTTCTAACACTAGAGCAAAGGGAATACACCAAATCGAAACCAAAGCTAAGGCAAATCTCCTCTAACACTGGATTCACTGAAAGAAAGCACACATCAAGTTAAATACAAACAACAAGGATAGAAATGTTTAACCTTAAAATGCAGGAAAAACATACCTTAGAAGGAGGGAGGTCCTTTCCATTTCCATAAATAAAAACTTGTGTTTCTCTAAATACTGTTGATACATACAAGAAATGCACTAAACCAAATAACAAACACCTCAATACAAGAAATACACTAAACCAATCAAACATACAAACAAAGGAAATAGATATATCAACTATAGATAATTACAACATCCTAGCGCATGTTATTAGAGCCTGTAACAATAAAGATAATTTATTAATTTTATTTCTCAATAAATAATAAACCACTATAATTTAATAAATTAAAACTTTGATAGTACCAGCTATAGATCCCAAATCTAGTTCATATGTGTCGTCAAGACTGATATGATTATTATCTTCAATTGATCTAAAGATTGAAACATTGTCATATACAAAAGATAATAAAATAAATTTGTTTGCAAGAAAAAATATAATAAAAATGAAAAATTGAATCGACACATGCCCTTGTTGCAAATTGGGGCAGTTACGCTTGTCATGTGACACTCTTCGATGTTCGCATCCACGACAAAGCCTAGAATTTGATGTTGATTTTTTCCTTTGATGATTTCAATCTCTTCCCACATCCCTTAGTTCTTACAACAGAAGGATCAATAATACTAATGCTTTCATCAATAGAATTTTTTCTTTGACTTCTATCACTATATATTGTACTAATGGACATCTCTTTCTTTTTTATTGTAGATACAATCGAATTGTTCATCCAAGAAGGTTGTCCTATCATTACTCATAGATGCATCATCAACAAATATTGAAGTTTTATAGGACAACCTTGAGTACCTCGACATCAAATACCTTTCTGAATCTAGATCACCAATGACATTTTGCTCCCCTAAAGCATATATTGCTCCAACTTTTACATCTCGTGTCTATCGTTTGAGTATATACGTATCAGATAAAAGAAACACTTGGTTGATACGAAAAAAGCTAACATATGTCTGCATGGAATGCCCTCAAACTCAAATTTCGTGCAGCTACACGATATGTAGTCCCTTTGTTTGTCATGCGTAAGCACTCTTGATTTTGAGGAAGAAGAACTTTGAAATTTCATCATATGGTAAATCGCTGAGGTAACTCCTATAAATGTATGTTGCACATAATAACTATGACTCTGGGCCATTTCACTTTGAAACTCTAATCATTTCTTTTTTGTGTACAGCTTAACCATTTGAGTTTCCATTGATCAGGTTGTCTTAACTTTGGGATGCTCATTCATATCAATATGGTCCGTAACTAACTCATTGTGTCCTTGGTGTCTCAATGCTCTATTAAAACGGGTGATAAAATCCATTAATGAGTTCTTCTTTGAGACATTTTTATTGAAAAATGCATGTGAGCTTTCAGATCTTGGACTACTTGACATTTCTGTAGAAAATACATGACTAAAATATGCTGGCACCCATTTATGTCGCAATTCATACATCAAGGACAACCAATCATTTTTCTCTAAGTTAACATACTTGATAGTCTCTTCCCATGACTTCTCAAACTGATTAGGTGTTGTAGAATTTGCAATGAGATTCTTTATGCTGTGATAGTGATTTCAAAAAGTCAAAGGGTCCAATTTATCTGGGAATTTGTTCAATATGTGTCACAAACAATATCGATGCACTGTTTGAGAGAAAACTTGTGCAATAGCTCTTGTCATAGCAGGATCCTGGTCAGTGATAATAATGTTTGGTGCACCTTTAGGCATGACTTCTAAAAACTTTGTAAGCAACAAAACAAAAGACTTAGTTCTCTCATCACTAAGAAACCCGCAACCAAAAAGAATTGTCTGATGATGATGATTAACTCCTACGAATGGTACCAAAATTAAGTCATATCTATTAGTGTTATATATCGTATCAAATACAACTGCATCACCAAATACTCTGTATGCCATTCTTGATACATGATCAGCCCAAAAACACCTACTAAATCTGTTATCTGAACCAGTCTCATAATCAAAGAAAAAAGCTAAATTCTTCTCTTGCTCAGATATAAAAAACTCGATTAGTATTTTAACATCAATACCCCTTTGCTCATCCCTTAGATTTCTCTCAAAGTTTCTAATATCTTTTTCTATGCAACCTACCCGCTCAGGGCCTCCACACTCTATCTCCAATAAACGTATTTGTTGACAAGTTGGTACATTGGTCTCTGAAAACTGTTTTGTCAATGCTTTCTTGGCTACTAAAACACTATGATGTGAGTGTAGCAAATGCACCTTTGATGGAGTCGAGAGTGGATGATTATGAGTTTCTATGAAGTTACAGACAACCCAATTAGGTCCCATCTGTTTCTTGACAAATGCAATATTTGATTTACAACTCGTTCTAACTGCACCACGTGCTCTTTCCCTTGTTAGTTGATTAGGGTTTGGTTGTTTTTTGTTCCGCATTAGATTTGTATGTCCTTCTTTAAAGCATACAATTTGTTTTCATGTTACTTCATTTGTCATCTTGTCTTTCCTACTCATGTTATTCCTTGAACTAAATACGGCTTCTTGTGCATATTGGTTATATAACTCATATGCATCCTCTAATGATGGGAATTCCATTCCAATTTTTGGCTTTCGATCATCTGCAACTTGGGGAATGAATTCTTGATCATCAACTCTTTTTTCTTCCATTTCTGGACACCTTATCATTATATTTGATAATAGATAAATAGATAAATAAACAACAACTATTCCAATTAACTTGACCGAGACATTAAACTTTAACATTTTTATAAGCAGAATAACAAAATAAAATCTACAAAAACTAAATAGATCAGTCAAGATTTTCTAATTGGAAAGGCTTGGTTGTGTCATTGTTGTTGTTAATTCAATATCGATTAGAAACAAAAACTCATTGTGAATACGAAACCCAAAGAGGGCCTGATACGAAACTCATTGCGAATATCGTTAAGTTTCATTGATGAGCACAAAATCATCCCATTGTGAATACAAAACTCAAAGAGGGCATGATATCTTGTGATATCAGGCCCTCGGTGGGCCTAATATCTTATGATATCATGCCCTAAGTGCTTGCAAATTGAGTTTTCTTGGTGGATGCATCTTCTTCGATGGAGCCTGAAGCGATTGTGGCTCTTGCAAATCTAGTTTGTGAGAAGACTGTCATCGTAATTATAAGTTCAATGAATGACTTTCCATGTTGGGTGAGATCAGAAATAGGGAGGAAAAGGAATGGACTGAGGAGATCATTATTCCATAAGCTTATGGAGATTGAACCCTACTCTTTTATGGATTCTAAGCATGTAGCCAGCATTAGATCTGGAAACAATCCTAAGATGTTGAGATATTATATTTTATAAAAATGATAAGTCTTATAACATATTTCTCCTTTTGTATCGTAATGTAATTTGGAAACAATCCTAAATATTTGCTCAATACACTTAAGGTAGGCAATCTTAAGATCATAAGATATCAGGCCAACATGAAGTAAAAAAATAACAAGTTAAGGAACACTTCAGCAAGATATCATGCCCACACGAAGTAAAAAATAACAAGTTAAGGAAAACTTCAGCAAGACTAGTAAGTAATAAATTTTGAGAAATTAATTATAGGGTTAATAACTTTAAACCCCCTTGTATTTTATTGTAGGTTACATTTTGCCCCCCTCTATTTGAAAAACTACACTTAACCCCCCCTTTGACATAAGTAAAAAAGAGAAAAAAAAATAAATGACCAAAATAACCCTAACCTAAATCAGACTTTAGAAGAAAATAAAAAATAAAAATAAAAATAAAAATAATTCCGTAAGATCGTTGAAAGCTTAACCTTAACCCAACCTGATTTATATATAGGCTCAAAATCTCACTTGTTCCTAGAAAAAATATCATCACAAAATTCACACATGCACCAGCATAAATAATAGAAATATAGCAACTCTGAAAGGGATAATCAACCAAAAACTCATTCCACCAAACAAAAAAGAGCCATAATTCTAAATTGATGAATCAAAATTAAATAAAGATAGAATAAAGTTTATCATTAAAAATCAAAATAAAGACCCTTTGATAATTTATAAAAAAATCACCCTTTTAATTTTTGTCCAAAAGTAAATTTTTATTTCAAAGCAGCTAAAAATATTTTTCATTTCAAAAAGGTACTGCTTTGAAATGAAAATTTACTTTTGGACAAAAATTAAAAGTGTGATTTTTTTTTATAAATCATCAAAGGGTCTTTATTTTGATTTTTAATGATAAACTTTATTCTATCTTTATTTAATTTTGATTCATCAATTTAGAATTATGGCTCTTTTTTGTTTGGTGGAATGATTTTTTGACTGATATCCCTTTCAGAGTTGCTATTTTTCTATTATTTTATGCTGGTGCATGTGTGAATTTTGTGAGGATATTTTTTTAGGAATAAGTGAGACTTTACGTCTATATATAAATCAGGTTGGGTTAAAGTTAAGCTTTCAACGATTTTACAGGATTATTTTTATTTTTCATTTTCTTCTACAAGTTTGATTTAGATTAGGGTTATTTTGGTCATTTACTTTTTTTTTCTCTTTTTTACTTATGTGAAAGGAGGATTAAGTGTAATTTTTTAAATAGAGGGGGGCAAAATGCAACCTGCTATAAAATACAAAGGGATTTAAAGTTATTAACCCTTAATTATAATAGTCTTGCAAAGATCTTGATTGAAGATCGGAAGAAGCTAGTCATGCAAAGATCCAGATTGCAAAGTACCTCGTTTCCACCGACAACCGATCAGGGATGGAAGGGCGCCTGTGAGGCTTCGTGGCGACGAGGAACCCAAGCACGGGGAGAGAGAAGCTAGAGCTCTCATCGGTTGAGAGGTAGGCGACGGCGAGGGAGGGAGACCCGATGCAGCGTTCGCAGGCAAGAGAGGAAGTTGTTGCGGCCTGAGAAAGCTCGGGGTGACAGATATCTCTCGCGGTGAAGGCGTTCGTAGGCGATAGAGGAGGTGCGGCGGCGAGAAGACGTTGTTTGCAGCTAGGGCTTTTTGAGAGAGGGAGGAGCCGCGTCATTTTTGAATTTTGATGCGTCAAAAGTTTTCAGCACGTCAAAAAACTTCTCACTGTAGCGGATGACAACGTGGCAAGTTCCACGTGGCCAAACCACACGAAACCTTAGGAAAACACTACAGGGAGCACTTGTGTGTGTGTATATATATATATATATATATATATGAGAAATGTTATGCTGCGGACAAAGCCGTGCGGATCGCTGCGGATTGCCTTCCTGATCGGTCTGTAGACCGATCAGATCATTTTCTGATCGGTCTACAGACCGATCAGGAGTTTCCCTGATCGGTCAGGAGGTTCCCTGACCGATCAGGAGTTTCCCTGATCGGTCTGTAGACCGATCAGGAGGTTCCCTGATTGGTCCAGAGACTGATCAGGAATATACGTGGACTAAACCACACCGATGCCACAGCATAAGCACCGCAGGCTAACATGTCTAATATATATATATATATATATATATATATATTCACTTAAAGTTTTTCTTGGCCTCTCATTGTGAAGATAAATTGTTTAAGGAAAGGGGGAGCGGGAGCACATGCAGTGGAAGAGTGAGTATCCTATGAGCAACACGCACTGGAAAACTACTAATAGCTAAAAGAAAGTGAAACCACATGCATTCCGAGGTCCACACGGCAAGTTTGTCAATTGAAAGATAATATACAGATTAAAAACGAGGTAGTCGCAATTACAAGGATATATATTTCAACTTGTTTTTGAAAATTCAGCCAGTAATGCATGCCTTTTTCTTGGGTGTGAAACTGCCAGTTGCCTTCTCCTGCCTAACGAGCCGCCTCTTCACCCGCACTTTGACCAAATCATTGCTTCAGGATCTTAATCACGCAGTTCAGCTTGGTAGATTTCTCACTGTTCATAGATTGTGCTGAGATCAATCGTCAAAGTTTATATGGACATATTACTTCATGTCAAACTGGTAGGTAAATTAGCTGACTTTAAACTGTGACTTAGGTAGTTTAATTGGTACCAGATGCAGATTCTTCAATCATGATCTTTTTCCGAGTAGAGAACAGTCAGATTTCCCACCCTGTCTCCTCCTCTCTTTCCCCTATATAAATCCTTGTTCCTTCTGCTGTGAGTGCTAGCTCATTGCCATGGAGGCAAGCAACGCGGCTTCAAGTGCCTCCCCCCTTCACAGCCCTTGTGCGGCGTGCAAGATTCTCCGCCGGCGATGCTCCGACAAGTGTGCGCTGGCGCCTTATTTCCCCCCGACTGAGCTGGTCAGGTTCACGAGCGCACATCGAGTCTTCGGCGCCAGCAACGTCGTCAAACTCTTGCAGGTAACCCTCCTCCTCCCTGGATTTCCTGCGCAGTTTGAATTTGACCGTCGAGGGATACATGTCGCAGGAGCTCGCAGAGAGGCAGAGGGCGGACGCCGTGAGCAGCCTGGTGTACGAGGCGAACGCGAGGATCAGAGATCCGGTGTACGGCAGCGCCGGGATCATCTTCCAGCTGCAGAAGCAAGTGGACGAGCTGCAGCTGCAGCTGGCGCAGGCGCAGGCGGAGCTCGCGGCGCAGCGGGCGCAGAACGAGAACCTGATCGCAGTCCTCTTCATGAAGGCCTGGCCCCTGCCTGATGAGTACGGTCCTAGAACGGTGGCGGAGGAGTACAGCCAGGAGTCCATATGGGAGCCGGCGCTCTGGTCGTCGTAGCGACAGACTCCCCCCCGAGCACCTGCGCCATTCTCCTACGTACCTTCACCGTTCCGTTTAGGGTTGCTGATCGATCGGTGTCGCAGAAGTGTAGCATTGAGCGTTGTTGCCGCATCGATGGATGCTTCAATGAGATCTGGAGGGTCGATGACAGAAGATTTGGCTGTAATGGAAACATTCAATGCGAAACAGAGGAAGCTGCAGTGGTCGTTTTCTTTTGTATTTGTTTAGATAATTGATATCCCTTACCGTTCGCCACGTGCCTTTTTTTTTTTTTTTTTTTTGCTCTTTCCGCCTTGGATCGGGTCCACCACCCAGCCAAATAATAATAAAAAACGGCATCTTTTGCTATATATATTAGAGACGAGGGGAAGGGGAAGGGGAAGGGGAAGGGGCAACAGAGAAGAAACTTCCGGAAGGCGGGGATAACGATTCCCCTCTTTCTTTCGCGATCTAATCGTTCTTCGCCTCGCCTCTCGAATCTGAGATCGTTGTCAAACCTATAGTTTATCGTTCGTTGATCAATCCACTCGGTAAATATTTGTCCTATTTTCCCCTTTTTTTAATTTCCTTCTGCGTTCTGTTAATTATTTGTTGAGTTATTTTGTTTACCGGTAATTGAAAGAAATTGTGCTCGAGCGCGGAGCGTAGATCTTTGTACTCTACGTATCTCCTTGCATTGCTAATCTATGTTTTGTGCGTGTGTGTGTTGAATATTTAGTAGGGTATGAATTTGGATGATCGCGACTTTGAATAAAAGGACGCCCTAATTTTGTTTGCGTTTTATCGTTAGTAGTCCCTGTAATTGTGTTCGCTATTTCTTTCCTGCGGGAATTTCCACTTGTTTTTAGGCCGCGAAGTCAATAAATCTGTTTATGCTTTTGTAATTGAAAGAAAGAAGATTTGGGGTCTTCAAATTTTTAACTGATATAGCTTTGTTGTTGCGTCTCCCTATTTTTCCAGGTTAGATCTACTCGGAGTTAGTAAATTAAAGTGCATTTATCTTCTGTTTATCCGAGTATTTAAGAGCCCTGATAAGAAGTTTGACATCTGTCGTAGTTGTCTTGTAATTTTAGGTCTTCTTAGTTTCCTAGAAATGCTGCCATAAGGGCACGCTTTTGTCTGAACTGATAGAAATAGGACTTTCATGGGATTGAAATGACAACTTTATCGCAAAAGCCTTTCATATAAGGCTTTGGCATGACACAACAGCATTGGCTGGCTAAGCATCATGGATTATGGTATATGGTGACAATGAGTAGTCAGAACATTGCTTTAAAAATTGTCCCTACAGATTAAGTTCGAGGAAGAAGAATAATTCTTTGATCCTTTCTGACTCTTGGAACTAAATTCCTTGCGTTCAAATTTCTAATTCCAGGATGATTCCACTTTGTATGTGTAACACTGACCTTTGGACTTTGGAGGTCCAATCAAATCCAGCATTCTATTTATGACACTTATGAGTGATCAAAGATGGTGCTTACCTGGCTCTTTATATCACTAATTAAGATTCTGAAAAGATGGTTTTCTCCAGATTGCTCCTAAGAATTATTACTATTTTGAATTTTGTTTCGTTGAATGATGCTTCTTGCAAAATTACACAGTTCCCTTTTTTTCTTCTAATGTTAATATCATCGCCAGTGTTTTTGATAACCAATTAGTTATTCCAGATGTGTTTATATTAGATAGGTTAGCATGTCACAATTTTCACTTCTGACTTTATGACCTACCCTTTCTTACAAACCTTGCCATGGTATATCCTAAATGTGACATGGGTGACTCATCTATCAATTGTTATGAATATCTCATTTAACCAATTTTCATTCAGGTGTATTTCCTTCAAAGCATTATTCCTATTGTTTAACGTATTTTGAATCAGTATTGTTTCCTTCGAAGCACTGTTGTAATTCATTTACTTTGTCTCTATTAGTTGTCACATTCCTCAGCTGATGTGATCCATTCGAGCCAAATTCATCCTTTTTTTCTAAAGATGGCTAAATAGTTCATAGCAACTAGTAACTTAACTAAGCTGATTAAATGGATTTAAGGTGCTTCTAAACAAAATATCAAAAGAAAAGGAGGTCATGGAACACTTAATTTTAGGAGTCCAACTAAAAACGAAGAATCAAAAGATCTAGAGCCAAGAGATGGGGAGTTAGATTTTTTCTCTTCTCATATGTTGCCATCTGTATTGTTTCTTAAAAAGACTTTTAAGAATATCTATCTTGCATCTTCTGTTCCATGAAACTAAGAGCGATCAGCATGTTTGAAAATCTTAATTTTCTTTAAACAGTAGGATCTTATGCTTCCTCAATCCAAGGTAAAGGTCAGGTTCTTATTGGGAAAAGAAAATTAGGAAACAACATAAGCTACGGAAAAGAAGTCGGAGAAAATGGATAGGGAAAGATTCTCCTTAGTTTGTGGCTCCTTGGTAAGAAAAAAAGGAGGAAAGTTTTGTTTCCTAAAATTAATGCTTAAAAGTATAAAATATGTTTGAAAATGTGTATTTTAAAAATTAAGATAGGTCCCAAATAAGGAAGAAATGCCAATTATTAACTTTTTCTTCGTTTTGGGATGAAGTAGAATAGGTTGAAATTGGACAATACTTCTGTCTTGACATTTCTGTGCAAGGTGAAAGTGGGAAAGAGGGCATGGAGAAATCTTAATGAATGTCCATAGTCAGAAGCTATAAGGTTTAACTTGTTCTTTTATTCACAGCCCATTGCTAACAAAGCTCCATTTGGTTCCTTAAAAATGCAGAAATCAACCCCATATATTCTTGTGTTAGAATACCATGAATGATGCAACACTAGGGAAAATTAAAACTCACCAAAGAGTAAATTATTATTAACTGAAAGGATTCTAACCTTTATATAAGTGGACAATGAGATTGGGTCTTTGTAAACATATGGCTAAGTTATCCCTAAAAATCTCTAGCACTTTCCAAAAACAAATCTAAACAACTTTTAAAAGTTGAAACAATAAAATTTTAAGCCATAAAGTTTTAAAATAGTGTTTACAAACCTACAGTTATTATTGTCCCGGTCATTTTGCGAAAGTGATTTATTTTGGTTCTGTATTTGAAAAAGTTTCATATTTCAGAAATAAAAATAATCAATATCTTTAAAGGCTACTGGATTTGTTGAAAATATTCATTATTATCCTTCCATAATTTCCTGGGACAATTAGATATAAAAGACAATCGCTTTAACTCTTGCATCATTTGTTGTGTCTCCTTCAAGCTAGGTTCCAAGCCTTCAAAATTCTTGAACTTGATGCCTTATCCAGTTCCGGTTAAACTTCAATACTAGCCTAAAGCGTAAAGACAGCTAAACCAGAGCAGAAATTAATAAGATGTCCATCCTCTACAATCCTGCTGTGCAATTTTATTGAATTTTACTAACATCTGAGCCATTGGCAACCCTGTCAAGAGTTTTCAAAGGAAAATTTGGAATGACATCACACTTTCACATGTTGTTCCAGACTTCTGTGCTATATTAAGTATCATCTCAATAACCATCTGTCTGAATTGGGTTACCTTCATAGATATATTTTTCAATCCACTTAACAATTTCTTCATTAAAAACTCTAAGTCTAGAAATTAATCACTCATTTCCAGTAATAACATCTGAATACATCGATGCATTTTATTAACCACAGTTTATCAAGAATTTAAATTAGCTTTTGTTTAAAAAAAAAATTTGTTTTGATCCTTCACCACAATTTCTAAACGATTATGTTTGATATCCATTTGCTAGCCTATGTTTATTAAGTTAAAAATTGTGTTTATGATTTTGACTTTTTTAATGACAATTGATGGAATATGTGGATACACTTTAGCAGCACTAGCCCTATGCAGCAAATGCTAAAATTTGTGTATACCTATGTACATGTAACCAACTCAAGATAGTTAGGACAAACATGCCTTGATGATGACGATGATGGTGATGTAGACAATACTCTGGCACCATCTCCTGACAACTGATTATTCAAGCGCCGTAAAAGTGTGATTGTCTATTTTTAACCGTGTGTTTTCTCATAAAGAGAAAGTAGGTAATTTGCCTTTTTCTTCAACTTATAATTTGTCTCCTAGGTAAGTTTGTATTTATGATTGTTAAAAAATAATTTTATCATAGTGGAAATGACAATCAATAAAAATTGTATATCATTTGTTTTCTCGTGGGTATAACAGGGATGCCTCTAGGTCTTCTTTTGCAGAGACAATTCGGATGATCACCCTTTATCTGGTAAAACATGAATCGATACTTCAGGTTAACTTGCTAGATGAAAATCATATAACCAAGACGTGCCCAAACTATAAAATCTAAATAAAATCTCAGAACCAACTCTGCCTCTCAATCATAAGCTAATTGGCTGACAAACATGGATAAATTCCGTAACTGTTTACTTTGTAGAGCACTTGGGTTGGCTATCTTAAATTCCTATATTATCTTGTATTCTTCATAATATTCTGATTCTTCTATTATGAAAAGAGCCATGTACTACTCTTCAATCATTACTACCTCCTCTAGTTAACTTACTCATGATGTGTCCTTTGTACTGTGATTAAACTGCATGTTTATGGTTGTAACAGATCAAACACAATTAGATCTTCCATGGACAAAGATCGTGGATTGTGCCTTTCCATCTTTAGCTTTATAAGTACAATACTTGATGGAAAATGTTTTGATACATATTGGAAATTGGAAGGTGATATGATCTATGTGGTTGAGAATTATCAACAAATAGCTCTTAGTTTATTCACTCGCAAAATGATGAATCTCTTGAGGTTGTTCGACACGTGGGGCTTTACAAACTTTACAGATAGGTTGATGAATATCTAATTTGCAAATTCATGGTTGATTCATGCATAAGCTGCTTTGGCACTAGTTTGTACAGAAAATTCTTATCATGCAGAATTTGTGGTAGTTGGTGATTTGAATGCTGAATACTGAAGATATTGTTTTGGATGAACAGGTAAAGACAATTAGCCTATCCTGATGTTCCTGATGCCTCTTATAAACAGTAGTTCATCTATATATTATAATATATGCAGAATATATATCACTAGTTTAGGAAATGCCGCAATCTTATAGGTTCTGATTATGTAGCAGCAATCATATAGTGCTTTTTTCTATTAAAACAGATAGTTTCAGTGTAACAAAGCCTAAATCCTGAACATCTTAAATTAATAGTCAGTTTGAAGAGAGATTTCTCCTCGACGCTAATTCTTAGGTTAGCATCATTGGATTGGGTTACTAAGCAAACATTCTGATCATTTTCAATTGAACTATTACTGCTATTGCAGGCACTTTGTTGACCTTAGTGGGTCATGAAGAAGAGGATTTGGAATTGTGAATTCTCGTCGTTACTTTCTACCATGAGCAGAATGAGGTTTTGAGGCTTTACAATGTCGGACCTGGGTTTTGGATTTCTGGCCCTCTGAAGTGTGTGATGTACAGATAGCAGGATTGCTATTTGAAACAATATTTGATGGGTCCTTCAACTATTATATCTAAAAAAGGTTTTAAGTGAGGCTTGTACTAGAGAACCCCTTAGATAGCTTGTCTATCTTGATTCTCAAACAATTGGCATAGATAATGCTAATGGCATTAATGATGATAGTCATGTATCCTTTCAAGCATCATGTGATGCTGCTGCACTAAAAATAGTTTTTGAGGTTAATTTCCTGATTGTCTTCATGATCCTTTGTAAATTTGAAGCAGAAACAATTTTCATATGGATATACTGACTTGTTTTTTTAGTAATTCAGGCCTTGGATCTATCTGATTCTTCACACATATATGCTTGTTTAGCATAGCTGGAGCCAATTGTTAAGGAAAGCTTAAAACTTTCAGGTCATAGCTAATTTTTCGTAGTCCGTTCTTTAGGTGAACTATATGAATTATCCTGGATGAACCAATTTTGGCTGGCTTGTAGGACATGACAGTGAACTGGCAATAAATCTTGAGGTTCTTCATGTAGTTGTCATGCTTTATACAGTCTTCTGTCCTCTGCTGTAAGACTCAACTTACAAGAATCACTAGCAGGGCACTGAAAGGGCATATCAAGACCAGGTGAACTTAAAGAAATGTAAACTTGTCTATGTTGTCTTCTGGAACCTATAGCTAACAATTTTATAACCTGGAGTGCAACAGACCATAATATTATTATGTACTATTGTGTGAATGTTTTTGGAGCCATTCATTAGGAATTATCCTATTTGGCCATCATGTGATCCATTGCATGATGTCTGATTGGACTTGCTTCATATAGAAGGCGGCTTTGTCTGATTATCTTTAGTATCTCACTTGTTTCTTTAGAGGTGAGATACTCTACAATGTAATTGAGGTTTGTAACAGAAGTCTGCTAATAGAAGTTTGAAGATTAAACTTGTGTTGTAGTAATGTGATTGGCATGTCATTTGCCTTCCTCCTGTCCTACCATTGTTGAGTACAAATGTCCCCTCGGGACGGTCTAGTGGCTAGCACATGAGGTGCTGCTACCATGAGGCCTGGGGCTCGAATCTCGGCATAGCCGAGATAAATGCCTCCCTCATGCGCTAGTTACTACTCCAAATGCTAGGAGCCACCCATGATTTACCTCCTCTGTGTTAGCCCTGGGATGGGTTGGCGGGGGCGCTGGGGGTGAGCGTAGTCGCCTTTTGCCACCATTGTTGAGTACAAAGGATCATAAGAATGGATCATTGAGGTACTTCACAATTCCCATGGTTTGGCTAGACAGCATAGGAAATTATCATAATCTAATGAGCCTTCAGAATACAATAGCTGCTCAAACTCATCTGTTTCTTTTGATTGACTAGGCATTTACATATATGGATTATAGCCCTTTACATCATTGTCAATCAACCATGTATCACAGAATTCTCTTGTAATTGCTCATAGAAAAGTAATGCAGGGAGGCTAATCAATGTAGATAGGATGTCCTGACATTGTTAAAGCGAAGTGTTATTTCGAAAGAAACTCATGTTGAAAGTTCATATTTGTTGTCTACTGATATTCCACCTATCCAAGTTCCAACATTTACAGTGATATTCCACCTTTTTATACATGGTATGTTCTGGTGTTGTTTGGTTTGTAGAAGTGTTATCATGAAAGAAACTCTTGTTCAGAACTCACGGTTATTGTCCAGTGACCTTATCTTATTCTTCCCAAATTTCAACATACAACATTCCACCTTCAAATAAAATTTGTATTGGATGGCTAGTATGATTCAGTCACAAACAAGTACCAACATTTGAAGCTACGTTGTCAAATAACACTATATTGTATCTTGCTTGGGTCATAGACGATTATTTCATAAAGAATATTATATATGTTTATAGATTCAAGACAATAACTTTAAATATGAATTATTCTATCCAAATAACATTCTATCTGAACCATGACTATAAATGCAGTAGACATTGTTTATATATTATATTTTAACTTAACACTGAATTTGCAGCATAGATATTATCTATGTTTAGTGATACATGAGGTAGAGAAACTCTCATTAAAAAAAAACATAATTAGCCACAACGATAGAGGAGAATGAGAAAAAAATGAAGAGGAAACTTAGGAAGTAATTTCTCGAGTGGGCTTCTCCCTAGCTTATGTAGGTTCCTTCTTAACTCAATTTGACTTCAACTCAAGGCCCAAAATTAAATTTATCTACCCTTTGACTTACTTCAACATTTAAACATTTTTACTAAAAATAAAAAAAGTAAATAAATTTTAAGATGCAATGATACTTGCATCTTCATAGTGATCATGATGTGTGAAAATGATAATATTAAAGTTTAATCTGCTAGCACCAAAACTGAAGACGCAAGACATGTGAGGCTATGACAAAATCTACAAGGTTGGGCAAATGTCTCCCTGTACATAAGTAAATCTTTCTATTGGAAAGTGCTATGTTCAAGCTAAATAAAGATAAAGTAGAATTAATTTTCCTCGAAGAAAGGATGATGGAATGAATCCATTTGATGACTAGTTGTTAGATTGTCTAGGCTAATGAATGCATCCATATGTTGCTCTTTTAACCTACATGATGCTTCAATCAAAATATTCTTTTCAACTTACTTGGTATAATTGTGTTCATAGTATTTTTCATCAGTTCAATAGAAATCTCAGTATATGATTATGTAGCATGGTGAGCATTCTACAAAGGGGGTAAATCAATATGAAGCTCTTCTAAAGCCATGCCATCAAAGGGCTTTTCTAAGATCAAGTCATCAAGAAATCTTTTCAAGTCATCAAGAAATTCTTTTTAAGTCATCCGGATTATTCTAAGGTCAGCTCTTGTGACTCACAAATAATGGTTCTTTATCTCAAGAAATAAGATCAATAGGTGAGACTATGATATTGTTTGTATTCAGGCTCATGGGTAGCTGTTTTAAATTAACAGGATTTTTTGGATTTAAGTGAAGGGCTTTAGGCACCGTCCTCAAATTCAGTTATATACTATTGGATATTTTTCTTCTTATAACCTGAGCTGATACATATTTCGTCAGTGAAATTTTTTGTGAAGGCCAACCCTGTTTTTCGGGACATGAACTGACATTGCATGCATTTTTGGCGACCACAGCTGATTCCATTAGGATGGTTAAGGTACATTGAACTTTCATAGGCAACTCGTCCTTCACTACCTGCTTGGGTTTGACACTGATGGTGTTAAGAATAATCTGTGCATTCTTTTTTAATATTGTTTAACAACTTCTTACTCTGCTATTGTAGCTTTGATATATGTTGCCTTCCTTCAAAGTGTATTTTCGAGCCACTGAAACCGAGAATAGTTTCTCTTTCCTTGAGTAGTCATATGTTTATGTTGTTTCTGAATTTGGGAATTGTTATTGAAGAGGTTGATTGTCAGAAATATATTACCTTGTTGTTTATTTGTATCTATATATGCAGCTCTTTTGCTATTTTGTATGCTCGCCTTGTAGACAGATTTCTATTTTGCTGGCAACTTACCTCTTGATGAAAACAGCTAGTATGGACCAGAGGCACTCAATTAATCAAAATCACATGTACGAAATGGATCGTGTGCAGATTTGGAACCATCCACAGCATGATCACCATTTGAACTTTGGTGATTTAGACAATTTTACGCATTATTATTCGTTGTATTTTCACTGTTTGAAAAGATTGGAAGTGATCCAGTAACATGATTTTGGTTCCAGGAAATTCTTCTATGTTTCCAGCAGAAAATACAGCAACTAATGGAGCAAACCCAGTCACTTATTTCAACTCTCATTTGAGGTCAAATAACCATCAAATGGAATATTTTAACTCCCAGGTTCCAGTGCATGTGCAAACTAATGATATGGTAATACCTTATGATGTATATACACATTTTCCTTGCGGTGGAAGCATTAGTCAACATCCACCACATTCTATGCAGCATGGATTTTCTCATAACCAATATGCAGTGGGGGATATAAGGAGGAATGTCAATCCCTTAATTGAAATGGAGTATGAAAGATCACCTTATAAAAGAAAATTTCCAGCAAACTTCATGTTTCCTCATGGAGAAAACACAAACAGATATAATAGTGCTGGAAGTTCTTCCAACCCAACAATTTCAACTGAAATTTCACAGGGAAAACCTCATGATTCACAGTGCTGGCCTTGTGATCCTGTTAGCTTTGATCATAGTCATAGGAGTGAAAATTCATCAAATTCGGGGCAAGGTTCTCAGAGGAATGTTAGAAGTCGGCATGATACTGCCATTCACTTGGAGAACATCTCATCTGGAGTCAGAACAACTACCAACTCATCTCATCTAGTTCAATCAATTGCAAGTACTTTGAATGCCAACATGGGAGCCCAGTGGATTCACGCTCCAGTATTTATAAATCCTAATTCAAGATCTTTTTCTTCAGGTTCATTTAATTCGAGTAGTTTATTTCCTTTTTGTATTCTGGTATCTTAATTCAAAGTGCTAATTCGAAATTGTGTTCTACGTGATTTGTTATTTGCAGAAACAAACTCCTTCAGTTATGATATCAACCATTCTTTTGTAGCAAACCATGGTACCGCTAACAATATGGGCATTGATGGAGGCTACAGATCCAATCTGCAATCACACAGTGGTCCCTTGTTGCGTGGTCGGATGATGGCTCCAATTATCCATGGTCAAAGAACAGCTTACAGAGTCAATCCTAGCTACCAGGCTGTAGATTTAGCAGCAACTTCTCAAAATACCAGGTTACAGAGAGTGGAATCCGCCAGGTCCTCAGTGCCTCCAATGCCATCATCAATAGTTCATCGGAATAATAGGAGAAATGGAAGAATGAGTCGTTCTAACAGATTCCGTTCTTTCTTGAACGAAGATGCATCTCGTGTTAGACGGACACCTGAGGTTAGAAATTCAGTAACTTAAGACTTATGTTCCTTCAGCTCCAGTAATATATTCTTGTTTGTTACTATAAAAATTGATCATTCACAATTTGACGAAGCAGAGAATAGTCCTGATGGATCACTCTGCCTTGTATGATCCAATGCATTTTCTTGATCAACACCGTCATATGCGACTGGACACTGACAACATGAGCTATGAGGTTGTTAATTGTTTTTCAATCTTCTCTCGGTTTTTGCAGAGCCCATAATCTCTAAAATATCTTTCATTTGGTACAGGAACTACTTGCTTTGGAGGAGAGTATAGGCAATGTGAGTGCCGGTTTATCTGAAGATGCTATCAGGATGTGCCTGACGGAGACAATTTTCTGCTCCGATCAGACGGAAAATGACCACGAAGAAGATTGTTGTCCAATATGCCTGGTAAGTTATGCAGAACCAACCAATTTTAAATTTGGTGGTACTTCGAGTTGTAACTCTTTTGCGTCTTCTACTACTTGCCTGCCTAACAGGAAGTATATAAAGATACAGACACTCTTGGGCAATTGAACTGCAAGCATATTTTCCATTCCAGTTGTTTAAAGAAATGGCTGCTGATTAAGAACATCTGCCCAATCTGCAAAGCCTCTGCACTGGAAGACACTTCGAAGTAAAAAAAAATGATCACGCATGAAAAGTTCCCAATCCTTTCTTGATATCTTGTAAATATACTGTATAACACTTTTTTTTAACGCTGATGAACCATTCATTCAGTGTAGGTCCGTAATTCTTTCATAGAAAATGCTTAATGTTTCTCCTCTCTCGAAAGCCATTAGAACTAATTGTTACACTTCCCCGGGGAGTTTGGAAATTACTGAAGACTTAAAAAAATATGAAATTAGGTAGTGTTTGGTTCTTTCCTAGGAATAGAAATAGAAATGAGAATTATTCCTAGGAAATAGAAATGAGAATTATGGTATTATGAAATGAGAATGGGTATGAGTACGGGTATAATGTTTGGTTAGTTGAATATTTTTTTATTAGAATGAACTTTAAATTTTGTTTAGCCTTGGAGAAAATAGAAAAAAATTAAATATGAGAGAAAGTTGAATGTGAGAGAAAAATATAATAAAAGATAATGATGAAAGAAAAAATGTGATAAGAGAAAATGTGATAGGAAAGAATAAAAAGAGAGAAAGTATGATGAGAGAGTGTGGAATCGTCACATCAGCGGCCTCTCTAGAGCCGGTCCCACGGATATGGAGGGAAGTAAATACAGGTACACAGATGGAAAGTGCATGGCAGAGACGTTAACCCCAGGCAGTGACACCCCGGGGATCGATCCCTGGACCTTTTAGTCACAGAACCATGCACTCCCCATCTGTGCTACGCGGTAGGGACAAAAAAAAAAGTATGACGAGAGAGTGTGATGATAGAATGAGGAGAGAGAGTGTAATGATATAATGAGGAGAAAGTAGGGGTGTAATTGAGTGGAGTCGAGTCGAACTCTTGAATGTTTGAGTTTTGCTCATTTATAATTGAACCGAGCTCGAGTTTTATTTAACAAATATATTCATGACTCATTAAGTTATTCAAGTTTTATGGAGCCTAAACGAATTTAATAAATATAAATTATAAATTTAAATATTTATTAAAAATTAAATTATATATTTAGAGAAAATTATAATATTTTTTATTAAAATTTATAATTTTATTCTAATAAATAAATTTAATATATTTATTTATATATTTATAGAATGTAAAATATATAAATTCAATATTAAAATTATTATTTTTTATTTAAAAGTTGATTCATGAATTTAATGAACATGTTCACGAGCTAATGAGTCGAATATTGTGAAACTTAAGCTTAATTTGTTTGTCTTAATAAGCCTCATTAAACGAGCACAAACGAATTTTTATCAAATTGAGTTTCGAATAATTTATAAGTGACTTAATTCATTTATACCCCTAAGAGAAAATATAATAAGAGAGAACAAGAAGAGAAAAATGATATAAAAAAATAAACAAATATTTTAAAAATATTTTTTTTTTAAATTAATTCTTATTCCTATCCAAACTCAAAAGAAGATCATCAAAATTCAAATTTTTAAATTTTATTCTGAAATTTTAATTTCATTTCTATTAATCAAATATAAAATTTATAAATAAATCTATTTTCTTAATTTTTAAACCCCTAAATTAAAAGCACCTTAAATAAACGCACCTTATTTATGTCTTGAAAAGGTAATTAGTATAATCCATTATCTATCGCCCGCAAACGTGTACACCAAGGATATATTTGGTTGGGTGTAATGTAATCTAGCTTGTAATGTAATGTAATCTTGATTACATTACTACGTTTAGTAATGTAATATATGTAATCTTTGATTACAAAAGTGATTATATTCTTTTGTTTGGTGTCCATATTTTTTTATAAGGAATGTAATTCATATTATTATAAAATGACAAAAATATCCTGTGACCTTTATCGGCGGTCGCCACACCTCTGCCGGAGTTTGCGGCAGCCATCGGCAACCAGCTGTCGCCGCCACCGCCACCGTCGGTCGCGGCAGCAGGCCACCGTCTTCGTCAATCGGCGGCGGCAGGCGGGCGACGGTCGGCGACGGCCGGCGGCGACGGCCGGCGACGGTTGGCGACGGCCGGCGGCGACGGCCGGCGACGGTCGGCGACGGCCGGCGGCCGACGACGAAGGTCGGCGACGGCCGGCGGCCGACGACGAAGGTCGGCGACCGGTGGCGGGCGGCGGTCGACAACTGACTAGGGGTATATTCGGCATTTAAACTTTGATGAAACATTGACCTCGTAATATAATCGGATTACATAGCATTTATTTTGTAATTCAGATTACAAATCTTCACTATATATTGTAATCCAGATTACATTATATTATAAATTTTAAGTTAAATTAAATAAAATAATTAATTTTGTAATGTAATCTAAACGCAGCCCAAAAGAAGAAAAAAAAAAAAAAAAAACGGCGCCGGCATTGATGTGAATGAGTGGCCACGATTGTTATGTAATCAGGCAATCTCATCAACGATCGACAGCCGCCATATCGGTCAGATCATGTCGGATTGATGTCTGCCATGCGTGCACCTTCAGTGGCTGATAGTATTGTCAGGTATACTAATTAGATAAGGTGCTGTACGGTTTTTTTTTAATTTAAAATTTTTAAATTTTAATTTTAATTATAATTTTAAAATTTTTAAGTTTAATTTTTATTTTTTATTTTTAAATCCTTAATCATTTCATCCCATCTATATTTTCAATTAGAAATTTCTATAATTTTATAAGTTGAATTAAGTTTAATTTCAGAATTCGGTTTAACTTTGTATTAGATTCAGATTTAATTTTGAGTTCAACAAACAGACATTTTTTGAATAAACTTTTGGGTTATGATGAGTCACCTAGACATCATTAGAGTAATCATACCTTCGAGTTTTCCAAATAGTCTTATCCATTGAACTTAATACAAAGCCTTGGTCTAATTAGTTAGGATCCGTAAGGGGTAGCTTCAGTTAGTTCCACTAAGTCAAATGCACCAGGTCGAAGTCATATCTTCCTAGACATGCATAGACATAGTTTTCTTAACCTACTATCATCCAAAACTTCACTAGTACTTTTGTCAAGTTAAACTGTTGTCCCTATTTTAATTAGTCCTAATTATCCCACCGGATACGTTATTATTTTGGAGGTGCCAACTAATTTGGAGCCTCCCCTGAACTATTGAACATTTTGAGTTTAAGTTTTTGGTTTATGTCGATTAGTTTTATAACTATAGTATACTTGATTATAATTTTTGTTTATATTGTATTTGTTTAAGTTATGTTTGAATAACTTAAGGTTTTTCTTTTGTTTTGTATTTATTTTTGAAGATTTAACTTTAGAGTTTAAGGGAGATGATTTATTATGATTTATATAATAAATTTTATCTTTAGGTATGTAATATTAATTGAGTCCTACTTACGTGATTAGATAGGCTTTCGGAACCCAAGTTTTACTTTGATTTTTATTTTGGTTAACTAAAGATATAAAGGATTTGTTGGTTGAGCTGGGCTTATATCCGAGTTCGGACTTGTTGTATACAGCTCTTTGTGATCCAAGTATCATGTCAAGATACTTGGATCTAGTTATAAATTTTTTAAGTAATTCCTTTAGTTTAACTATTCCATTTTTTAATCTGAAATTATCCTCCTCAAGTTTTACAATTTGAGTTGGGATTTCAGTTTGAATTGATTCAGTTGTTGAGTTCAATTTTAATTGTTCATTAAATTTATCATTACCTTTTGTTAGTTCGTTTATTTGATTTTCATAAGTAGTTAATTTCCTATTTAAGCATGCAATGTTTTTAAAGAACTTTTTAATTTAATCTAAAATAAACCTCATCGGAACCTTCAGAAATGAGTACGGACTCGTGGATTGATTCGGGTTCGGACCTGTCTTCCTATTCACTTTCTAATTTAGGTCCATGCGCCATCAGTGCGAGGTAGTTAGAGTGCTTCGGTTCTCTGTCGTCTGATTCATCTTCGGATGATTTGTCCCACGTTGCTTCGAGGATCTTCTTTTTCAGATTCAGGCAGTCAGTCTTGTATCCCCTTCTTGTTGCATCTGAAATAGGTTACGTTCTTATTGTTAGAGTTGGAAGCGGAGTTGATCTTCTGCATGTCCTTGTTGGTTAAGTTCTTCTTTCTCCTATGAACATTTTTCTTACCAAGTACACCAGGTGTTCTTCATCATCTGAGTCTGAATCAGACTCATCTTCAGGTTTCGTCTTGGATTTGGAGTTGTCTTTTGATGATCCTGCAATAAGAGCAAGACCTTTCTTGGAGTTGGTCTTAGTCTGTTCGTGCAATTCTAGTTCACAGAATAATTCATCTAGTTTTAACTTTGACAAGTTCCTCAAAATCTTACAAGCATCCATGATGGATGCCCATAGTGCATTTCTAGGAAATGCGTTTAAGGCATACCTTATCAGATCCCGGTTCTCTAATTGGTGGTCGATTGTGTGGAGTCCGTTGAGAATGTCCTTTATCCTCACGTGCAACTGACTAACAGTCTCACCTTTCTGCATTTTGACATTAAACAATTTATTTAAAAATAAATCTCTTTTTGTTACCTTAGCGTCGTTGGTTCCCTCGTACAGTTCTATGAGCTTGTCCCAAAGTTCCTTTGCGTTTTCGTGTGGGCCGACACAGTTCAGCTCTTCTTTTGTTAGTCCGCACTGAATTGTATTGAGTGCTTTGAAATTGATCTGTGTCTTTTTCTTCATTTCCGGATTCCAATGTTTCGGGTCCATTGGAATTTCGGTGTTGTTGACGGGAGCTTTGTAGCCTCTGGTGATGCTGAACCACTGGTCGAAGTCGGTCTTCGGATACACCTCCATCCACTTCTTCCAGTAAGGGAAGTCATCACCGTTGAATAGGGGAGGACGAACGATGTTGTACCCTTTAGGTTGTGCCATTTTACAACTGTAGAAAGAAAAACTAAAATGAAATACCAAGACTTGGTCTTGGATTAGCAATGTTTGAGATAAATAAAATGTAGAAAAATTTGAGAGGTGCTGCACCAATCTCAAATTAAAATCGAACGAAAACAATTATCTAAATAGGTAAAGTTTTACTAATTGAGATAGAACAAAAAAAAGTGGCAATTCCCCTAGCTTGATTGGTTGTTGCACCAAATCAGGGCAAAACTTGCCCTGATACCACTTGCTGGATCAATTACGCACGTGAGGAGGGGGAGGTGAATCACGTGGTTTTCAAAAATTCTCTTTTCTTCATTTTAAAATCAGAGTGTGAACACAACAGAAAAGAAAAACACGAAAAGCAAGCATGAGAGGAACACAATCGGTTTACTTGGTTCAGAGCCTTCGGTGACTCCTACTCCAAGACCAAGTCCCACAGACCTGTCGATGGGTAATTCACTATAAACCTCTTCCGGTACCTCCGGAAGAGGGAATGCAACACCCTGCACTTGTCTTTTTGCAGTATTTAATTACACAAAAAAAAATTTACCAACACTTTGGAGATCAAAGTGGGAGCGCTCGTGTCGATGTCATTATGCCGGCCGCGATCAAAAGTCCTCGGAGCAGTCATTGGGCGCAGCAACTTTGCAGCAGAGTCGTAGCAAAAGCCTAGAGCAGCCGGAAGTTCAATCAGATGCGCGATAGCTTGTATAGGAGTTGTTGAAGAAGCGTTGGGCGAGCAACCTTAAATAGAGCATGGAAGACGCCTCCAATGAGGCAAGTTTGATCCCGAATAGTCAGGGACTTATCCTCTACGACGCCAAAATTTTATCCCGTGGAAGGCGACTTCCATTGCCATGGAAGGTGCCTTCTATGCACAGTACGAAGGCGCTTTCACTGCTTGAAGGCGCCTTCGGACACTGTTCATCTGAAGACAATTTTCTTCTTTTCTTTTTTTGCCCTGTAAAACAATGTTAGTCCAAAAATACCCTGCAAAATAAGTATTAGGGCAATTTAATAATGCAGAGTAGTAATTAATTCCTATCCTTCCAGGACCAGGACCTAGTCAAGGTCTCAGCTTAGTGATCTTAAATGGACCTAAACTAGACCGACACCTACTTTCCCTTCAACCTGGACGTGTTAGAGTGTATACTGAAAGCCTAAGCTTTTGTAGACATTTATTTTAAATAAAGAATCACATTTGGTCAAATTATCTATATTTATTTGTAGTTGTTCAATTAATTTATATTGTAGATAACATAGTATGTGGTGTCACATACAGAAGATAATGTTATCAGTACCTTATAAATTATAAACAGTAGCTCACGACCAAGATGAAAAAGAACAAACCATTAGAAGGTCGTAGTGTAATTAGGTATTAGTTTATCTTAACTATATAATTACACTTAGAGTGTATTGAGTAGGACCATCAGAGGTCGTTTCGTTTATACTGACTTTATAAAGAACAAAGACTTCAGTTATTATAGAAGTGTGTGCTCTTAATCCTAATATAATAACAAGCACATATATTTGATATTTATTTCTTTAATTTATCAATGGGTGAGATTTAGTTCTATAAATCAATAAGCCCGATAAGTTGGGAAATGATATCACTTATAGTGTGTGTTGTTGATTATAGAAGGAAACTATGTCCTAGTGATCTAAGTTGATAATGTCCCCAAGAGGAGCTCATAAGGATTGTCATGTTAAACCTGTAGGACCGTTGGGCCGGCTAGGAGGGGGTTGTTGGATATCCTGCTAACACAAAAAAGAAAACAAACCCTCCTCGAACTCTTTAGGCTAACACTTGCATAATTAAGTTAAGCAGATAAATTAAAAGCATAAAGAAAAGCGAGGCACAAAAGATTTTCTTGGTTACAACCGATGTGGTTGTTAATCCAAGGAAGATTAAGCTCAATAAAACTCCTTCGGGTGGAGAAGCCTCGTACAGCGTTGAAGTGCAGATAACAGAAGCTTAGACTAAAAGAGAGTGTGCAAGCACTGGATTTACAATCAGTGAGTTCTGTATAAGCTTCTGGACCAAGGCTATATTTATAGTCTTGGTCCGGGCGCCTAGAAGGGTTCCGGGCGCCCTGGGGGGGATAAATTTTATCCCCCAACGGTCGGATCGAGTCAAAACTCGATCCTGTTGAAAAGTCGATTCCGGGCGCCCGGAAGGGTTCCGGGCGCCCGGAGCCCTAAGGTCAACATAAGTTGACTTTTCGACTCCGGTTCAACTCGTCTCAGTTCGGCTCGTCTTGGTCCGGGTCTGTTCGCTCCAGCTCCGCTAGCTTGGGTGATCTCTGCCATCCGGAATATGGCTCACCCGAACCCATCTTCCGGTCTTCTCGAGCGTGCTTCCCTCCGGCTTCTCGTCCCTCGGAATTACCGCATGTTCCTTCTCGTCCACCAGGGTACTCATCCGCAGACTTCGTCCCTCGGTCGCACCCCGTGCCGACCTTCGCGCTAGCTGCGTCTCTTGCTCCTCGAGCAATCTTCCGCTCTGGCTTTCGTACCTCGGAACCACCGTGCGCACTTCCTTCTCGTCCGCCGGTGTACTCTTCCGCAGCACCTCGTCCCTCGGACGCACAGCGTGCCGTCCTTCTCGCTAGCTGCGTCTTCCGCTCGAGTACCTGTGCTCCTAAGCTCCTGCACACTTAGACACAAGGTTAGAAACAACGCAGGACCTAACTTAACTTGTTGATTACACCAAAATAACCTTGGGGTTCCAACAAAACCCTGCAGGTGGACGATAAGGTTGAGTGGTACTACTCTTGGACTAAGATATTAATTAAATGAGTTGTCAGTAACTCACTTAATTAGTGGACATTCGACATCTTAAACACAGGGAGACTAACACACTCATAATATGAAGGAGCCCAAAAATGTAATTTGGGATTGGTGCGGTAGTTCAATAATAGTTCTCTAGTGGAATGAATTATTATTGATAAAATTAAGTTGTGTGTTTGGGGCGAACACGAGATGCTTAATTTTATCGAGAGACCAAAATTAATTTATCCTCTCGGTCCCTATCGTAGCCTCTTATTTATAGAGTACTATACCCACCTATACCCACCTTCATACCCATGTTATAGAGGCCGGCCAAGCTAGGGTCGGCCAAGCCTTGGTCCATGGGTGGCCGACCCTAGCTTGAACCCAAGTCTAGGTGGCCGGCCATTATAAATTCAAAAGGAATTTTAATTTTAAATTTTTTCTTATGTGGAATACATGATTTAAAAGAGAGTTTAAAAATTAAAATATTTCCTTTTATAAGATTCTACAAAAGATTAAGAGAAGAGTTAAATCTCTTTCCTTATTTGTAGATTAAAAGGTTGATTTTAATTTTGGTTTAAACTTTACTTATTTATCATCCACATGTTGAAAAGTTAAATTTTAAAATTATAGAAATTTCCTTTTATAGCATCAATCATGAAGGGATTATTAAAGAGAAATTTTATTTTAAAATTTCTCCGGAAACAAATTAGGAAGCTTTAATTTTTCTTGTGAAAAATTTCCTTGATTGCTTACATGAGGTGGCCGGCCATATAAACTAAGAAAAGGAATTTAATTTTAATTTATTAAATTTTCCTTTTCAATGGCAATAGAGTTAAGGAAGTTTTTATTAAATTTTCCTTATTTGCCAAGGCTAAAGGATTATAAAAGAGGGGGGTTTGGTGCCTTTGTGGTAACAACCTCTATTATTTTTCTCCCTCTTTTCTTCCTTGGTGTGACCGGCTATTCCCTTTCTCTTCTCTCCATCCTTGTGGCCGAAACTCTCTTCTCTCTTGGAGATCAAGTGGTGGTCGGATCCTAGCTTGGAGAAGAAGGAGAGAAAGCTTGCATCCCTTGGAGCTTGGTTGGTGGAAAAAGATCTTCATCCTTTGGAAGTCTTGCTTGGTCGAAACTTGAAGGAAGAAGAAGAAGGTGCTAGGTGGTCCTCGTCTCGGAAGATCGTTGCCCACACAACGTCCGAGATTAGAAGAGGAATACGGTAGAAGATCAAGAGGTCATTATCTACTTAAAAAAATGTATAACTAATATTATTTTCCGCATCATGTTAGTTTTATCTTCATGTAAAAATACCAAATACAAGAAGCATGTGATTCTATTTTTTTTGAATTAGTTTTCAAAATTGTGTTCTTTTGTTTTTTCTTTTCCTTGTGATTTGATTGTTCTTAGAGGTTAACCTAGGGTTACTATGGGAAGGTTAAATATTTAATTTCCTTAAAAGGCTTTGTCTAGTCGGTGGTGGTTGCTCCCATATCCAAGAAGGCCATGTGCCTCGCCATGCAGTACTGAAAGCCGATTTTGGAAATATATATTTAATTATCTTCGTGACCTAGGTAATTTGGATCGAACGTGTTAAGTTTCGCAGGAGATCCAAGTCTAAACCTAAAAGAACAAATAAATTAAACTTAGGATCAAACGTGTTAAGTTCCGCAGGCGATCCAAGTTTAATTTAAAAGAACAAATGGTAGCTAGGAAAAGGTTCAGACCTTTGTACAAAATTTTTGTACAGTGGAACCGTTAGGTTTTTCGAGTAGCAACCAACAGGACGTGTCCTCACTTGGTCACTCTCCTCCAGTGACTTATCTTAACTTACCAATTTGCCAAACATTCGGTCAGCTCGTCTTTCTGTCTAGACTTCGTGCCAGCTATTTGGTCGACCCGTTGACCTAGCTGGACCACGTACCAGCTATCCGATCGGCCCATCGACCTAGCTTGATTTCGAACCAGCTATCGGGTCGGCCTGTCGACCTAGCTGGATTTCGTACCAACTATCCGATCGGCCCGTCGACCTAGCTGGATTTCGTACCATCCATCCGGTCGGCCCGTTGATCTAGCTGGATTTCGTATCAGCTATCCGATCGACTCGTCAACCTAGCTAGATTTCCTACACACTCAATCAAGTGGTTAGATTATGACGGGACCTAACTTAACTTACTTGTCATTTATCAAAATCTGGGTTAGACCGTTAGTGTAAACTGCACAAACACTTTTGTAGATATAGGAAGTTCGGTGAAAATCATATTTAAGAAGGCATTCGAGTAGTTTCAGATCGAGCGAAGTGAGCTCCAGCCCATGATATTCGGCTGGTCATATCCCTCGAGGAGGAGCCGCTTTGATGGACGAGGACGATGAACTTCATTGTGGTCGACGCCCTATCCACCTACAATATCATACTGGGCCAACCGACGTTGAACGAGTTCTGGACGATCGTGTCAACGTTCTGCTAGAAGATCAAATTTCCCATAGATAACTTGGTCAGTGAAGTTAAAGGTGACCAACTAGCAGCTCGACCGTGTTACGTTGAAATGGTCAAGATTGAGTTACGGGTCATGCGGAAGGCTCAACGGCTGGAGATAAATGCAATTCAGTAAGAGCCTCCTACGCTGGTCTATGATGAGAAAGAAGAAGTCCAAGTACATCCTAGCCGACCGAAAGACACAACTTTCATCGCAACCAACCTAAGTGCAAAAAAGAAGGTAGAGATAGTTGCTTGCCTAAGGCAAAACCAAGATGTGTTTGCATGGGTGACTCACGAGCTCCCATGAATCTCGCCGAGCATAGCACATCATGAGTTACACATCCAACCGAATGCAAGGCCGATGAAGCAATAGAAAAGAGACTTCAGTGCGGACCAGAATCAGATCATCCGAGCAGAGGTAGATAAGTTACTTGAAGACGAACACATACGCGAAGTTCAACTCCCAAGCTGGCTCGCCAATGTTGTGTTAGTCTCCAAGCCAGGCAACAAATGCTAGGTCTACATTGACTTCCTTGATCTGAACAAGGCTTGCCCGAAAGATTCTGTCCACTGCCACGTATCAATTAGATGATGAATTCCATGGTCGGCTGTGAGCTAATATGCATGTTGGACGCATACCAAGGCTATCATCAGGTTCCGCTTGCCAAGGAGAATCAAGAGAAGGTCAACTTTATTATGAAGAACGGAACCTTCTGCTACAATGTGATGTCGTTCGGGCTAAAAAACGCCAGAGCCACCCACCAGAGGTTGATGAACAAGGTGTTCCAAAGGTAGATTGACCAAAACATGGAGGTATATGTCGACAATATTTTGATAGAATTCCTCCGAGTTGCTGATCTTTATGAAGATATAGAGGAGACTTGTCGAACGCTGAGGAGGTACGAAATCAAGCTCAATCCAAGTAAGTGTCTGTTCAGAGCAAGGAGCGGATGTTTCCTCGGTTATATCGTGACCGAGCAGGCATCGAAGCAAATCCAAACAAAGTGAAGGGGCTCCAAGACATGGCCCCTCTGTTAGGATATACTCGATGAAGTGTGTGCTAAAACACATTTCATAAACATGCACAGTGGAAGACTAAAATATAAATAAATCTAATTTATTACAACACACACACCGTACGCATACATAATACAATCGCACTAGACAAGATCATATAATAAAAATAAAAATGAATAACAATTATTCTAGGTATACCTTACGAATGACATGTAACGAGAAGGGCATCAACCGTAGCGACGTTATCGAATCTCGCCTCTATTCGTATCCACGTCGAGTTATTTAAAATAACTCCTTGAGTACATGCCTCTCCTTCGGAAGTTACTAGCCATGAGCGGAGGAGAGGGATCAAGAGGAAGAAGAAGCAAACAAAAAAGGAATTCCTTCCTTGTAGTGGTCACGACAACAAGAGGAAGGGATTCCTCTTATTAGCGATGGGAGAGAGAGAGAGGAGGAGGAGGATTAGGTTTCTAAAAACCCAATCAACCAAAATAATGAATTGTCTGTCTAATTCTCTCTTAATCATATCAATATACAGTGGCGGATCTAGGAATTCAATCATGGAGTGGTGGTCACGATCTAAACGCGGCGAATTTTTTTTTTGAACAGTTAATAAATTCTATGTAATTAAAAAAATAATTTTTAAATAACTTGGTATACAGGAGGAAAAGGTACAATATTATGAAAAAACTCGTAGCAGTCTACTAATGAATACGTGACAATTGCATTCTTCGAGACTCTATGTTCTAAAAACGCTGTAAAATTGGTTCATTGTCAACACTATTAAAAGCATCTTTCTCGATATAGACTACCAAACTGTCATTCACCCATTCATCTCCAATCTTGTTTCACAAATTTGTTTTAACAATATTCATTGCCGAAAACACTCTTTCAACGATTGCAGTAGCAACTGGAAGAAGTAAGGCTAGCTCAATCATCCGATAAACCAAAGGAAACACACGGTTCTTCATTGTTTCAATTATTTTCTTTGCAAGAGCTCCCAAATCTGAAATACCTTTAAACTATTCATCTGATTTGACATCATCAATATATGTTTCAAGCTCTTGTTCAACTAACATACGTTCATTCCAAGAAAAATCATCTTCATAAAAATGAGCCAGATGTACTAACTTCTGTACATCAAATCAAGAGAATAAGTTCCTAGGATCAAGGCATGACATATAAATCAACAAATCTGTAGTTGTTTTAGAGAAACGACTATCCATCTCATGTAGAATAATATTGATAACCTGCAATTTAAAAACCAAATAACAAAAGTAAAAATTAATAAATATATTACTGTTTAAAAGAATTTAATTGACGGTAAATAAAAAAGAATTTTGAAGTTACCTCACAAAATATTTCAACATGGTAGTAGTGATAAAAATTAATATTTTTTTTATCTCTCTTCAAATGACTACGACTGTTGATGTTATCTGTCATATTAATTATTTCAATGGAATGAGTATTACAAAACTTCTTCACATCCTCAAGTAAAATATACCATCCAGAATCTCTCAACTTTTGTAATTTGTATTTCACATTATTGATCAAACGCATCACATTCACAATATTTTGATCTTTCTCTTGTAGAACGGTTGACAAATGATTTGTGATTGCCAATATATGTTTCATCAATAGTAGAATAAACACAAATTCATACCTCTCCATTCTTTCAATCAAAGTTCTACTTAAACCCTTAGAAGAACGATCACCATCATCAATCAAATTTTGAAGAACCTCTATAACAGATGGCCACATTTATTCAATACAACATAAAGTTGAATGATGAGACCCCCATCGTGTATCTCCAGGTCTAGCTAGACTAGTTTCTTAGTTTAGTCCTCTACCAGAACTAATCTCTCCTCTTTCATGAAGTTTAAATTTTCTGCCATGTTCAAGTTGTCGAAGTTTGTCGGCCCTTTTGCAAGATGATGCAGATGTGTTCACAATCGAACAAACAATCCACATGACATCACAAACATATTGATTTGCTTGAGCAACAACTACAACCACTAGCTGGAGTTGATGAGCAAAACAATGAACATACAATGCATATGGATTTTCTTTCATTATCAGTGACTTTAAGCCATTAAATTCTCCAGACATATTTGAAGCACCATCATATCCTTGACCCCTCAATCTTGCCACTGGCAAACCATACTTATCTAATAAAGAGTCGATTGTCTCATTCAAACAAGCAGTTGTAGTTGTTGCAACATGAACTACAGTCATAAATTGTTCAATCACCTCTCCATGTTTATTTACATATCTAATAACAACTATCATTGGCTCTTTCACTGAACAATCATGAGCCTCATCAAGTAGTAAAGTGAACCACCTATCTCCAAGATCAACTAGAATAGCATTTGCGGTCTCAACTACACAAGCATCCACCAGTTGCTTTTGAATTTTTGGGGCAATCATTTGATTATTTCCAGGTGCATTCATTCCAACAACTGCCGCAACTTCTGGACACTCTGAGCTATACCATTTAAGCAATTCTAAAAATTGCCTCTATTGGATGATGTTGAAGAATCATCATGTCCCCGAAAAGGCAATCCTTGTAATAACAAAAATAGAATTATTTTTAAAATGGAAGTCAAGCGTTTGCGATAAGAAATTTCAATTTCATGTTTCCCCGATGAAAATGAATGCTCCACACTTTGTCTTTAATTCTTGAAACCCTCAAACTGTATTCTTGC